>NC_143250.1:3405000-4145000 GCF_984573655.1 Nuphar pumila | reverse complement strand
GAGTCCTCTTTCAGCTGTGTATATAAAGGGGTGCAGCCCCTCTTGTATTTTACTCCAATGCTTCTTAAGCAATTGGTTTTTCATATCAATAAAGAATACATTTTTATTTTTATTTTGTTTCCAGTTATACCCTTTTTAAGGGTTATGCTTTAGTGTCATTCTTGACACTTGCTCTTGTTAATCAAAGCTCGTGTTTCGAAGATCCTCATTTCATTTCATTGGAGACCGACTCCTGTTATTTCAAAGGGAGGGTTCTCCTATTATGTGATATTTGTAGATGATTTCTCTAGATTTACCTGGATATATTTCCTCAAATATAAACATGAAGTTTTTACAACATTTAAGACTTATCATATGATGATTAAGAATCAATTTGATGCAAATCTAAAAATCTTTAGATCTGATTCTGGAGGAGAATATCTCTCAAATGATTTTAAAAGCTATCTTGAGAAATATGGGATAATCCATAAAAAATCATGTCCCAAAACACCCCAACAAAATAGTTTGGCCGAAAGAAAACATAGGCATATTATTGAAACAACCATAACTCTGCTCATTTCCCAAAACATCCCAAAAATATTTTGGGCCGAAGCGACTCTTGCATCTGTTTATCTAATCAACCGCCTTCCATCCAAAAATTTGGATAAAATCTCGCCATTTGAAATTTTGTATAAAAGGAATCCTGATTATAGCAGGTTAAGGGTTTTTGGGTGCAAATGCTTTATTCTGACAAATAAAAATGATAAACTTTCTCCTAAAGTCATTCCATGTGCTTTCCTTGGGTATTCTGAGACCCAAAAAGGATTTGATGTTGTGATGTCAAAAATGATAAATTATGTGTCTAGAAATGTAAGTTTTCTAGAAAATGTTAGTGAATTTGAAAATTTTGAATCTCATGAGGAAAACATGGATTAATCTTTTTTATTTGAACTTTTATCAAGAAATGATGATAATAGTGATGATGAATTCACACCAAGTGAAAATGAAGTAGAAGAGAATAACCATCCTCCTCAGCCTTTCATCTTTCATGAGGCTGATGATCGAACTTCTAGAGAGCCTGTTGTATACAGACATAGAGACCAAAGCAGTTTTAAAAGTGCTATAGAAAAATATAGTGAGCCTAACAAGACAATAAGTTCTCAAAGAACTAAGAGAAATAGGAGACCTCTCTCTAGATTCATATCCTATGATTCCTTTTCTCCCAAACATAGAGCGTGCCTTAGCGCCATTCACTCATATGTTGAGCCCAAAATTTTTGAAGAAGCTCAAAAGCTGGACGAATGGGTAGAAGCCTTGGAAAATGAACTAAGGGCCCTTAGGAAAGCCAGAACATGGGAATTTCAGGATCTTCCTAAAGGAAAGAAAAGTATAGGATGTAGGTGGGTTTTTAAAATCAAAACCAAGAGTGATGGGACCCTTGAGAGATATAAGGCACGTCTAATTGCTAAGGGATATGGTCAAGAATATGTGGTAGACTATGATGAAACATTTGCTCTGGTTGCTCGGATGGTTACCGTTAGATATCTTATTACCATCGCTTCAATTAAAAAATAGAATATTTATCAAATGGACGTTAAAAATGTTTTTTTAAATGGGAATTTAAATGAAGAAGTTTATATGACTGCTCTTCCTGGCATCAATTGCCCTAATGGTAAGGTTCTCCGTTTACGAAAAACCCTTTATGGTCTAAAATAAGCCCCCAAAGCCTGGTATGATCGATTTAACCGTTTAATAATAGAAAATGGATTTGTCTCATGCTACACTGACACTGCCTTATTTGTAAGGAAATCTTATGCAGGGATTGTGATCTTGCTTCTATACTATGTCACATGGGTGCGGGTGCGGGTGCGGGTGCGACACGGGTGCGGCGCAATTCCAAAAAATCTGGACACGGGGACTCGGCTATATATATATATATATATTAAAAAATATATATTATAAATATATATATTTTAAATATTATAATTATATATATATAACAATAAATTAACACATAAAGATTGTAAATTTTAAAGCAAAAAAAAAGCAATTCTTAACAACACAAACTTACCAAAATATAACACATAAAGAAGCTTGTGAGTGTGATAAACAATAAAACTTATCATAAATCTGCCTCATCGTTTGAATTAGAAGGAAGAACAGGATCGATGTAGTCCATGTTGAGAGTATGTAAATTATGTTCTCCCTCCAAGTCAAAATCTTCTGGATTTACATCCCAATTCTTGGATGGTCCACAACTGCATCAAAAAATCACTATATTAGTATCTAACTTAAAACTTTGAATACAAATATGAAATATTTAAATACAAACTTTGAATACAAAGAAAAAAAAGTACCTATACTCTTCTTTGGTGCGGCGAGAAATTAATCGTAGATTTGAGTGAACATATACCAAATCCTCTGCTCTTTTACTAGTGAGTTTGTTTCTTTTAATGTTGTGAATTTGAGCATATGTACTCCAATTTCTTTCACAACAAGATGATGTAGCAGGTTGAGATAACAACTTCATTGCAAGACATTGCAGATTTGGTGTCTCTGATCCATATGTTGCCCACCAATTAAGGGGATCTTCCTCGTCCCTTGCCACAAGTGCTGCTAAAGAATCAAATCTTCCAGTAGAAAACTTGCCAAACTCACTATTTACAACCTTAAACATGTGAGGATCATTAAAAACTCTTCCCAAATATATCATTCTATTTTTTGATATCTCAGGATCTTCATTTGGAGAAACACGACCAACACCTGCTGTCAACCATTTTTTTGCATAGTATTTTGGATTGAGAGAGTGTGCCATGCAATGCAAAGGTGTATTGGTTTTATCCCATCTTCTCACTAAAACTGAATGTACATGATTGTAAAATTCTGAATCATCAAGTGCAATATCTTTCTTCTCATGTTTAAAAATGATACTTTGAACTTTTTCAATCATATTGTCCCACATTTCATAAATTCTATGAAGCATGGGTACATCTCTGTCAACTTCTCTCAGCATTTCCCAAATAGGCTCTGTAAATTCAACAAAATATGTAATTTTATCCCACCAAAAATCATCACAGATGCATTTTTTGATAGCTTGAGCCTTGACATCATCTTCAGTACGGTAAAAATCCCAATCTTGATCAGCCACCATCATCATCAATGCATTCTTGAGTTGCTTAATTCTTTTTATCATAACAATTAGAGAAGCAAAACGAGTTTCAGCAACTTTCAGTAACTTGAGATCAGAATGCCTATTAAATATAGAAAGGGCATGATGATGGTTTACAACAAAATTTCTAATATTTCGAACATCATGCTCTATTTCCTCAATCCATAAGCACATTTCATGTGCATGTGCATCATCTTTTGATGGATTGCATATACTCTTAAGTGCCAAATTTAAACTGTGTGCTTCACAAGGAGTCCAAAAAATATGTGAATATGTATCTTCACTTGCCAAATTCATTCCTGCACGACTGCAAACTGGAGCATTGTCAGTAATGATTTGCACCACACTTTCTTCACCCACTTCTTTTATCACTTCAACAAATAATCTCTTTAAATATTCAGCATCTTTATACTCTCCAGATGCATCAACAGTCTTCAAAAAGATTGGCCCATTTAGTGAGTAAGCAATGAAGTTTATCAGTGGTCGCCTTTGTATATCAGTCCACCCATCAGAAACAATCGACACTCCATGTCGTTTCCATGCAAATTTTTGGGTCTCTAGCAAGTCTTCAATTCTATTTTTTTCCTCTGCAAGAATGACTGTTCTTAGTTTTTCTGAACTAGGAGGCACATAACCACTCAAATTGCAATTAGCCAAAGATGTAATCATATCTTTCCAGTATGGACTTCTAGCTACATTAAAAGGAATTGAGCTTGAGTAAAAGAATCGACCAATCTTTTTATCAATTTCTGCTCTTGCCATGTTTTTGAATGACGCTTGTATTGTTTTATTGCTTTCCATCTTTCTTTTCTTTAAAAGCTCTTCTTGTGTATCACTAGCGGTAGGAAAAGACAAATTAATCGAATCGCTTTTCATCTCTGCAATTTTCTTCTTTTCAGCTTCCTCTTGTTCTTTTTTTAATTGCTTTAACATGTCTTTGTCAACCCCAGAACATGCCCTAATTCCTTGACCACGAATATGCAAAAGATGTGCTTTCACACGCGTATAAGAACCTGTGAAAACAGTCTTACATAGATTACAATGAAACTGCACATTCCCACCACCACCACTACTAGCTTTTATCCCTTTTGTCACAAGCCTCCAAAGTGGTTGAGAAACATCTAATTCAGGGTTAGAACTTGAACCAAATGTATTGACACTACCGCTAGAACTCGCCATTATATCTGAAAAGTGAAAACTGAAAAGAAAATAATTAAATAAGTAAATAAAATAAAGTTAATAAAAAAGGGAATATTGGAGGGGCCGAGCCCCTCTTCTGCGAGCAGAGGGTGCAGGGAGGGGGGCCGAGCCCCTCCTCTGTGAGCAGAGGGTGCAGGGAGGGGCCGAGCCCCTCCCCTGCGAGCAGAGGGTGCAGGGAGGGGGGCCGAGCCCCTCTTCTGCGTGCAAAGGGTGCAGGGAGGTCCTCTGCGAGCAGAGGGTGCAGGGAGGGGCCGAGCCCCTCCCCTGCGAGCAGAGGGTGCAGGGAGGGGGGCCGAGCCCCTCCTCTGCGAGCAGAGGGTGCAGGGAGGGGCCGAGCCCCTCCCCTGCGAGCAGAGGGTGCAGGAAGGGGGGCCGAGCCCCTCTTCTGCGTGCAAAGGGTGCAAGGAGGGGGGCCGAGCCCCTCCTCTGCCAGCAGAGGGTGCAGGGAGGGGCCGAGCCCCTCCCCTACGAGCAGAGGGTGCAGGAAGGGGGCCGAGCCCCTCTTCTGCGTGCAAAGGGTGCAGGGAGGGGGGCCGAGCCCCTCCTCTGCCAGCAGAGGGTGCAGGGAGGGGCCGAGCCCCTCCCCTGCGAGCAGAGGGTGCAGGGAGGGGGGCCGAGCCCCTCCCCTGCGAGCAGAGGGTGCAGGGAGGGGCCGAGCCCCTCCCCTGCGAGCAGAGGGTGCAGGGAGGGGGGCCGAGCCCCTCCTCTGCGAGCAGAGGGTGCAGGGAGGGAGGCTACGAGCAGGGTCGACATACCTGACAGAGGGGGAGACGGTGGCTGCCTGTCGCCGGAGTTCGGATCGCCGGCGTGGTTGCAGGAGAAAGCTGCAGGGGCTGAGGGGGAGAGGCAAAATCGAGAGGGTAAGCCCCTCTCCCTGTCGATAAACCCCTTTTAGGGTTCGGCTGCCAAAAAATTTGGATCTGGGTCGGGTTTGGACCCGACCCGACCCGGATCCAAAACAAAATTTAAAACTCGAACTGGACAATTTTGGACTCGATCAAAATTGACCGAGTCCAAAATGTGGTCGGACTCGGCCCGGACTCGTTGACCGAGTCCGACTCAGAGTTGACCGAGTCCGGGCCAAGTCCAAAGCCGCACCCGAGTCCGCACCCGAGTCCGTGCGTGTCGACGCGGGTGCGGCAACCCTTTAGCCGAGTCCGTGTGACATAGCTTCTATATGTTGATGACATGTTAATCACAGGTGATGATATCAAGGAAAATAAAAAAATTAACTCTGTACTAACTGAAAAATTTGAGATGTCAGACTTAGGTTTTCTGACATATTTTTTGGGTATTGAAGTCGCTTTTTTTTATAGAGGATATTTTTTATCCCAAACTAAGCTTGCTTGTGAGATAATTGACATGTCAAGCATTACTGATGACAAAATTTGTGAAACACCAGAAGTTGGGTCCAAGATGAAAATAGATGATGGGGTTATTTTGGATAATCCTACTCCTTACAGACAACTGGTTGGGTGATTGATGTATCTTAGCATCACTAGACCCAATATATCTCATGCAATGCACATTGTCAGTCAATTCCAACACGCTCATACTTCAGTGCACATGAGTGCAATCCTCCGGATCATCAGATATATAAAAGGGATGATAAATAAGGGAGTATTTCTTTCATCATCCTCTGGTTTAAATTTAATTGCATATACTGACTCTGATTGGGGAGGTGGCCCTAATAACCATTATAGGGGAGCAGCGCCCCCCCCCCCCCCTACAAGATTTTTTTTAAAATTCCGCAACCCATTTCATAGGGAATTTTTTTTTTAAATCCAAAAACGGACCGAAATGACCCTAGGTGCAGTCAACGCACCCAGGGTCGGGTTGACCACACCCAGTGCCACACCCGCACCTGCGTCGAGTCGTATCGACGCGGGTGCGACACCCTGCTAGCCGAATCCCTGTTACATAGCTGTTAGGCCTTTTTAATTAACCATGATATTTGTAGGTGCATTTTTTAAATTTTACAGAACTTAGGTGACTTTTTGATTAATGGCCAAAACAGCCAAACTTTAGGTGCCTTTTGAAAATTTCCCTTTAAACTTTTATTATTTATGTACAGTTTTAATTTTCAAGAGTCCACTTTCCATGAAGCATGTTTTTAAAGTTCTATTTCATTATTTTAAGTGTGTTTCCTAGTCAAATGATGAGAGCATACTTTAAAACAAAAAATTTGAGAGATCTTACAAATTTAAAAGGAAAAAATTTATCAAACAATCATGATAAAGGTGAGATAGGTTTAATAGTTATAATGAATCAAATTGATCACTTTTTTACTGTTTATGAACTTATCCCAAAAATACAACAATTTCAATTTCTTAGCGATGTTAGCAACATAGGTGTACAATGAACATGCATGCCAGGAGCTTGTGCTAACCTAGTTGGATCAATTTAACTTGGAAACAATGAAATTAAATTCCAACCAAAGGCTTAGAAAGCAACCTCGACCCCACCATCTGCACAGTTTGATTATTTCTTCGTTCTTCTTTTATTCATAGCTCTCAAAATCACATCCCTAGGTGTCCCACCATATATCCACTCCCAGGTCAACCAACTAATGGCTTTAAAAGCAACTAGTAGATGGCTTGCAAGAAAGTGATCCCCCTTTTGTGAGTATTTCAATGCAAGTCACTTGCCATTGATTACTAGCCAGTCAATATAAATGCCTCTAGCATTGGTCTCCATGTCCTACACTTTAGGTGTAATGCTGCTTACTCAATGATCAAGGAGAGACGAGTAGCATGCCCTTATAAAGAAGAACCCTTGTTTACCACCTCAGCACTGAACTTTCCGTGAAGCTACTTATTAATGATCTACATGTATCTTCATCTATTCTGCCCCAATGTCATACACCACCATTATTGAACAAAGCCGCCATGGTTCTAGGATAGCTAAATGAAAAAAACAAGGTTTTATCTTTGTAGAGGGCCACAGCAAAGATGTAAGGAAATTGTGCTGCTAGAATTTATTCACCAAATCCAACTGGATCTGTTTGAATCCATCACACTTTAAAGTTCAAAAACGAATAATAAAAGTTCAAATTGTTTCATACACATTTGCAAGAATTTGATAAAACAGATCCACCAAGCAAGATTTGAATCCAATATCCAGTCCAAATAGAGAGATAAAGAACTGATTGGAGTTAAGTGAAACCAACAGTGGTTGACCAAGTAAGTCAACCAATCTGGGACCACCCTGTGATCCAACATGAAACCCAAAGCAGCCTATGCACACCTCAAATGTTGAGGCCTTCAAACCATGTTTTAGACACAAATAAGCTCATGAAAATGCATGAAATGACTACTGAAATAAATGATTGCCACTGCTTTCTTTTTTCTTTGGATGTGGTTGGTATCCAACAAAATAACAATAGTATCACCAAGACTAATAGCATAACAATTTGATGTAAAAAGCTCCCCATCTTGGATTCCACTCATCCTCATTATATTAGTCCAATTAGGACATATATTTGTATAACATGACACTTTTTTTTTAATCGGATAAACTGCTCCAGGCACAGAGACCTAGCCGCGCTGGCTCAGCCTATGGTCGCAGTCCATGTCAGCATAAAACTCAGAGGGCTTACCCCTCGACCCCATGTATAATATGATACAAGTACAAAGTAACACAGCGTTAACAATAATGACTAGTTGCAACCCTGTACATCAATATTAAGCTTAAAGTTCATGCCTTAGAAAAAAGATAACCACTAGAAAAAATAAAACAATCCTTTTATAATGAGTGGAGTCCATAGCAATGTCAGATATTGTTCTAAATTACACCCCAAGGAACATAACTTTCCAATAGGATGCTAGCTCCAATGATGTTTGACATATTTTGAACAGTTTCCTGGGTTTGTAATGAATTCTAGCATTTCAAAAAGCGATTGTGATTCAGATCCCATGGTAGAGCTCAACCACAGTATTAAGTCAAACTTTCTATTGAGAGTTGCATTTAGATTTTTTGAGTAGCAAAGATCTTTGTCCTACACTTAATGTATTCAAAATTAGGATCTATTAATGTCACTATAGAACAAAACTCAAGATCAGAAGTTGGTATACTAATTTTTTTACATATTTATCATACATTCTGTTGATGAATCTTTGCTACTATTTGAGATTGAATTCCAACAAAAATAAAGATCAGAAGCTGCCATTAATTTCTTTATATATTTATTATTGTAAATGCAGTTGATGGATCCATGTTATTATTTGAGATTGAATATCAATATCTTAAGTGAGGTTTTGGAAAGGAGTGCATTCAATAATAGATGTAGTCTTTGGATGCTACAACATCCCATTTATGTTTCAATGATCAACTGTACATTTGTATCCACAACTTCCAAAAATCAAACTCTCAATATGAAGAAAGAAAGATAACAAAAAAATTAGAAGTATCATAAATTAAATTATTTTCTGATTAAACTAAAAATTATATACAGATAAACTATTAGATAGTTCTGCAAATATCTAACAGAAAGGAATAACTTAAGGCAAAAGGAGACATTCGGACCAAGTAGAAAAGAATGACAAACCTGCTGGGATTATTCCAATAGGCATTTTTATAGCAGCAGCCCAGTCCTCTCTTTGGAGCAAACCATTTATTACCTATTATACAGTGCACCATTCATATCAATGTGTAAATTGATGGCAGTCAACTCCTAAAGTACCAGTCATTAAAGAAAACATTAATATCAAATACAGAACATGAAGGCTAATGGCATAATAAAAGACAATGGACATGAAAAATCACCATCAAAGGAAAATCATGGCAAAATCGACATTCTAAAATTTCTTAATTTCACTTCTTAACTAACATCGAATTTTCATTTGTAATTGATATTTCAAATCATTCAAATTTATCAACCATACTTAAGAGAATAAAAAGACGGAAACAAGAAGATGCAGAGCTGGAAGGAAGCATTCACCAAACTAATCTTTTGAAGAAAAGATGATCCAACAAAATAGGAAACTGCACAGGTTAATCTTCTAAGTAAAACTCTAGGGGGAAGGAAGAAAAGTTACAGTGGTGTCATTATAAGGATTGACAAGGATTCTGTTGAATCCTACACTTATGCCCATCCGAACAGTGGAGGCTGTCTTACAGAGATATGCTAGTATCAGTAGTTTCTCTATGAGGCACTTAGAAGAATATAAAAACATGCATTTTTCTTGGGATTCATTATAATCTAGTCAACTTTAAAGAAAGGGAAATTTAGAAAAATGGAGAATAAAACAAAAAAAGACTATTTACATTTCCTAATATTATTGAAAAACTATAAATTATTTATGCAGTTAATAAAAACTTCATTCAGATTAGAAGGTTTTTCAGTAGGAAACATGGTGTTAAAAGCTTGTGATATATGGTGATATATTGAAAATATTAATAATTCCCAAATATTAGCAAGACTGTTACATGGACACTTCACTTAGCATGCGTATACCGTGTAGACATGATACGGACACTTAGACATACCATGATGATTCATGGTGTTGGACATAGTCATGTAATGAAACACAAAATACACAAAGAAATGCCTCTTATGGGATTACAAATCACCCAAGTATGAGCACAACCAAGGACCACTTATGGGTAAGATACAAACACAAACATAAGGCCACTAATGGGCATGACAAAATACATAAAAAATATAGAATTTGTATTCCAATAAGTGCTTGAAACAAGCATACGAACTATGTCACATAGGTGCGAGTGCGGATGCAGGTGCGGGTGCGACGATGCGGCAATAAAAAAACTTGGGTGCGGGGAGGGTATATATATCATTTTTAATAGTTTTAAGTTAACACTACGTGTATGTGTGTGCATTTATACATTTATATATATAATATAGATAAAAGTGGACTTGGTTAGGGTTAACTCAATCTACTTTTGGATAGAAATGGACCTCAGTGTGGTTGACATCACTTGAGACAAAGGAAGTCGTGTCCAAGTGTCGCACCCTCGTGGGTGTGGGTGTAACGCAGGTGTGGTGCCCTGTTAGATCAGTTTCGGTTTATGATAATGATACCTTATGCTGCTTTTTGCAATTCTAGGACACCAACGAGTCACCTACAAAGACACATGAACTAGAAGTTGAGAGTCTATCATTAGAATCTCCTCTCCTATCAGAGTCAGTATAAGCAATTAATTTGAGTGGGGAGGATGAAGACAAAACAATCCCATTAGAAATAGAATTTTATAAATATCTAATGATACTCATGTGCCTAGTGGTAGGGAATATTGGAATTGACTAGCTGTATGGATGCCATGTGAGATATCAAGTCCGATGATGGTCAAATATGTGAGAGCCCCAATCATTTAACATTTAACAGTAAGGAGTAAGATCATTCAGAGGTGTATCATCATCTATCTTCATTTTTGCATTTATCACTTCAGAAGTATCCACCCTTTTCTCATCTATAATTTCATACATGTCTATGATGTTAGAAGCAAACTTGGATTGAGTTAGAAAATAGCCACAAGCAGAACCTCAATTCCTAAAAAGTATCTAAGAAAACCTAAATCAATCATTTCAAAGCTTTGTTTTAAAACATTTTTAATAAAATTAACTGTCCGTTTGTCTCCTCCAGTGATGATCATGTCGTCAACATAGAGAAGAAGAATAACAATACTTGCATGAGATCTCTTAATAAACATAGCAATGTCAGTATAATAGGAAGTAAAACTTACTTTAACCATAACAAAACTAAAATGATTATATCAAGCTTTAGGCACCTGTTTCAAACCATAAAGGGTTTTCCTTAAGTGAAGCACTTTTCCAACAGAAACTCCATATCCAGGTGGTGGATCCATATCATTTCTTCTTTTAATTCACCATGGAGGAAGGACATTCTTAACATCCATTTGATAAATATGTCAACCTCTAATGGCAGCTACAATTATAAGAGTTTTAACGAAAGTCATCCTAGCTACTAGAGCAAAAGTTTCATCATAATCTAGTCTATATCACGTTAACACAAGAAAAGGCCCCACATACCTGTGTCGACACGGCTCGACATGGCTACTAGTACTAGGCATGACATGGGTACGTGTTGGGCCTGGGTTGAGTCCAACTGAAACCCAACCTAAACCCCAACCCCAACCCGAACCCCAACTCTCTCTCTCTCTCTCTCTCTTTCTTGCCATTTTTTTCCCTATTTTTCCCTTGTCTCCACCCTAACCAACAAGAGAATAAGAAGAACGAGGGGAGGAGAAGACGAGCAAGCAACGAGAGAGAGAGAGAGAGAGAGAGGATATCTCCTCGTTCTTCTTCTTTGCATGGAGAGAGAGAGGCAATGGGTACGGAGTCCCCTCCTCGTTCTTCTTCTTCATATATAAAAAGAGAGAGAGCAGCAACAACGACTCCTCGCTCTTCTTCTTCACATTGAGATAGAGAGAGAGCAACGATCCTATGATTTTTTGAAAAAAAAATAAAAGGATGACCTGATGTGATGCTCCTCTGTATTGCACTACTCGTCTGTGAGCCTTCGACGTTGTACTCCTCCTTGCTCCTTCGATGCCTTGGTGTTGCGCTTCTCTCTCGCTCTCTCTCTTCTTTTCTTTTTCTCTTCCCAACATTTAACATACACTTATAACACCTAGCAACCAGGTGTTATAAGTAACAGATTCCTGGATCAGACCCAGACCATATTTGTATTAGGCTTGGATTTGATCAAGATCTAAATCAGGCCTGGGTATGATCTGATCCAGGTCTAATTCAGACTTGAGTATAACCTATATAGGAATCAAACCTGGGTCTCCGAGTCAAACTTGGGTCAAAGTCAAGACTAACATGTAATATATATATATATATATATATAGAGAGAGAGAGAGAGAGATCATTCTTGGATCAGATTCAGACTTGTGTCTAATCCAAATTAGAATCAGACCCGAGCCTGATCTGGAGTCTAATCTAGGTCCAAGTGTTATAACTGAATCATTCTTGGATCAGACCCAAACCAGATTTGAATTAGGCTTGGATCTGACCCAAGTTTGATTCAGGCCTGGGTCTGATTCAGACCTGGGTCTGATTCAGACCTGGGTCTGATTCAGACCTGGGTCTGATTCAGACCTGGGTCTGATTCAGACCTGGGTCTGATTCAGACCTGGGTCTGATTCAGACCTTGGTCTGATTCAGACCTGGGTCTTATTTAGGTCTGAGTCTGTAAAACCCGAGTAAAAAAAATAGATTTGGGTCGGATCCGGACCCAACCCGGACCCTTTAGAGGCACTGCCTCCCTCGCTGCCTTTTAAAGACAGCGAGGTAAAGGGGAGGGGATTCTCGAAACCCCCCTTTCCCCTCTTTGCTCTCTCGTCTCTCCCCCGACCGGCGACCACCTCTCGCACTCCATCGTTTTTGCTCATCGACCAACCCGCCACCACCTGCGACACCCCTTGCCGACCTTTGCGTTGCCGAGCACCCCCCCCCCTTCCTTCCGGCGAGCTCCTTCCTGCAGCCCCAGGTACGCCTCTTCACCCCTCTTTTTCTCCTTTTCCCCTCTCGTTCCCTCGTCTCCTTCTCCCCTCTCGCTCCCTTGTCTCCGGCAACCCTAGATCGCAGAGGAGGGGCAAAGCCCCCTCCTTGTGACTCCTTTATCGAGGGAGGGACGAAGCCCCTCCCTGTGCTGTGCTTGGTAAGGGAGGGGTCGAGCCCCCTCTCGGTGCCCTCTGGCTGCAGGGGAGGGGTCGATACCCTTCCCTGTGGCTCCTTACGGCAGGGGAGGGGGTCGAGCCCCTCCCTGCGTCTCCTTATGGCAGGGGAGGGGGTCGAGCCCCCTCCCTGTGCCTCTTCTTTCTTTAGGCAGGGGCATCGCCCCTGCCTTCGCTATTTTTTCGGCAGGCAGGGGAAAACCCCCTTACCTCGCTCTTCCCTGGCATCAGGCGGGGGCTTCGCCCCCTGTCTGTTCGCATTTCATCAAGCAGGGGCCAAGCCCCTCCCTCCTTGCATGTTCGACAGGCAGGAGCGAAGCCCCCTGACTCCCAGTCATTGTTAACAAGCAGGGACGCAACCCTGCCTGCCCTCACTTTCTGAGAGCAGGGGTACAACCCCCTGCCTCCTCGTAGTTTGCTGACAGCAGGTCAGCAGAGGTTCACAACCATTGTCCCTGCTTTTTGCGCTAATAGCAAGTGCGCAAGGGCACGATGCCCCTGCCTCTGATTTCCTTAGTCAGGGCGACGACAATGCCCCTGATCTTCTATTTTTAGTGTTAGCTTGTTAAGATTGTCGCGTTTGCAGCTCATACGACGGATCTCGCTCGCACTCCGTAACCCGAGCCGTCAACCATTTACACCCGCAAGCGTCAGCAAGCTTGCAATTCTCCGAGGTAAGGGAAGATTGCACAGAGGACTTGGATAATTGAATTGAGTTCAATTAACTAAAAAGAACAATTAAATAAATACATATACAAATATATATTTATACGAGTACACATTTAACTCAAGGACGCGGTTTCACGATCCTTGTCCTTTACTTTTTGTCAAGTCTTTACTTTGACGTCGCGCTTTGCGCCCAGGTTCTTGCTTTTGCAGATGTTTTGTTACTGCCTTGCTATTGCAGATGACGCTCAGGTTTTCGCTCATTGCATGTGCTATAAAGGCATCCTCGTGGAGGATACAAAGGCATTTACTTCTCTCTCTCTCTCTTGCGACAAGAGTTAAGTCGAGAGCTTAGCGATACATCCTCGTCTAAGGAGAGGGATACCTCGCAAGGATCCTGGCTCTTCGAAGCATAATTTAAAAATAAAATATATTACCTAATTAGACCCCTTTCTCATATTTTGAAAAAGTATAAAAAGTAAGAAAGAGGGTAGGATGTCCCACCTACTTTTGGAAAGTAAGAGGAACCCTCACTTTTCTTTTCTTTTCTTTTTGTTTTCTTCTTCCAAGTTGGTCCCTTATTGACCTCACTAGCTTGACAATTTTCTCCTTCCACGTTGGCATCTTTCGTGGGCCCCACTTTCTTGCACTCATCTTTATTATGGTATAAACATTTGTGAGGATGTATATTGTCCACGAACGGGTAGCTGCAAAGATGGTGAACTCCTGTGAGAAAGTGTATGGTCCAGGGTGGAATTTCTTGTGAGGTTATACATTTTCCAGACTAAGTGATCCGGCGTTATCTTGTTGATTGTAATTATGACTATCGACCCTGAAAGCGGTCATTTGTGTTGATGCGTGTATCGCAATGATTTTCATTCGATGTGGCATTTGTTGGGGGCTGGGTTCCCAAAGGATTCTCTTTGAGGGTATATATGATCAATACCAGGTGACCCGGCTAGAGCGGTATAATCTCTGTGAGGATGTACACTGTCCACGAGCGGGTAGCCGCAAAGACGGTGAACTCCTGTGAGGAAGTGTATGGTCCAAGACCAGGTATATCATCTAAGACGGTAATTCCTTGTGAGGTTGTACATTTCCAAGTTTTAGTAATCGGCTAGAGTGGTAGATTCTCTGTGAGGAGGTACACTGTCCACGAGCGGTTAGCCACAAAGACGGTGAACTCCTGTGAGCTATGTCACAGGGATTCTGCTAGCAGGGCGCCGCACCCGCGTCAACGCTGTAATGAAATATGCGGAAAAGAAATGTATGTCCTACAATGGACATTCACACATAGAAATCAAAGAACAAGTCCAAAAGAGGACATACACAAAAGCCAATAATGGCTAGAAAGCATAAAATCTTATAAATGCACTAAAGGGCTTGAAGAAGCCACACTTTACAAAGGGGGAAACCCCACTTATTTATAGGCAAGAGAGGAGTGAGAGAGGGTTTAGAGAAAGGAGAGAAAAGGCACCATTGGGAGACCCAACAAGGTGTCGTAGGGGGGCCAACGACTCCTTGTTGGGGCCCCCAATGAAGGTGCATTTAATGCACAAAAAAGAAAAAGAAAAAATAAAGAAAAAGGAGAAAAAGGAAAAAGAAAAGAAAAAGTAAAAAAAGAAAAAAGACTATACTGCCCCTATTGGGCGATTTTACAGAAATACCCCTTATCGGGTATGGGTGAATATATATATATATATATATATATATATATATATATATATATATATATATATATATATATATATATTTTTTTTTTTTATATATATATATATAAATATATTGATTACATGTATATTTTAACACCCCCCCTCAAGCTTTACGGGGATACAACCGAAAGCTTGTTGAGAAGAAACATGAAACGAGGAGTAGCAAGAGCTTTAGTGAAGAAGTCCGTCAACTGGTACTCGGATGTGACGTAGGGCAGTGCTATGGTTCCTTTTAAGTATTCATCTCGAACATAGTGGCAGTCCATCTCTATGTGTTTAGTCCGCTCATGGAAGGTGTGATTGCTTGCAATGTAAATGGCACTTTTGTTATCACAACACATCTTCGAAGGAGTGGAGATGATTACGCCCATATCATTGAGGAGACTTCTAAGCCATACAAGCTTCATGGTTGTAGTGGCCATTGCACGATATTCCGCTTCAGTTGAGGATAATGACACCTTTTGCTGCTTCTTGCATCTCCAAGAGATCATAGAGTCACCTAGGAAAACACAAAAACCGGTAGTTGAGACTCTATCATTAGGGTTTCCTCCCCAATCAGCATCAGTATAAGCAATTAAATCAAGAGATGATGAAGAGAAAAGAAAAACTCCCTTAGTTATGGTGTTTTTAATGTATCTGACTATTCTTAAGACTGCACTCATGTGCACAGATGTAGGTGCATGTTGAAACTGACTGACTGAGTGAACTGCATGAGCTATGTCTGGCCGAGAGATGGATAAGTAGGTCAGGGCCCCAACAAGTTGCCGGTAGGGAGTAGGATTCTCGAGAAGTGTTCCATCTTCCAACCTTAACTTTGCATTGATGATCTCAGGGGTGTCTGCCTTCCTATCATCGGAAATGCCAGATTTGGAACAAATGTCAGCAGCAAGTTTCATCTGAGAGAGAATATACCCTCGGGGAGAGTAGGCAACTTCAATACCTAAAAAATATCTTAAGAAACCAAGGTCAGACATATCAAAATTTTCTTTTAAAACTTTCTTAATATCATGGATTCCTTGTTCATCACTTCCAGTGATGATCATATCATCAACATATAGTAGTAGAATCACTACTGAAGATCCTGCACTTTTCACAAACAACGCAGTGTCAGTATAACATGAACGAAAATTCAAACTAGTCATTACACTGCTAAATCTGTCATGCCAAGCTTTCGGAGCTTGTTTTAACCCATATAGTGCCTTTTTTAGTTTAAGAATTTTGTTTTCACCAATAGATACTCCCGGTGGAGGATCCATATAGACCTCTTCACTTAATTCGCCATTAAGAAATGCGTTCTTAACATCCAATTGATAGATAGGCCATTTTTTAACGGATGCAACTGCAATAAGAGTCCTAACACTAGTCATTCTAGCTACAGGAGCGAAGGTTTCTTCATAATCTATTCCGTACTCTTGAGCATACCCTTTGGCTACCAACCTAGCTTTATAACGTTCTAATGACCCATCACTTTTAGTTTTAATTTTGAAGACCCATCTACATCCAATAGACTTCTTTCCAGTGGGTAATGAAGATATTTCCCAAGTTTTAGCCTTTTCAAGGGCACTAAGTTCTAGTTTCATGGCTTCAACCCATTGAGGAATGTTTTTGGCTTCATTATAGTGTGATGGTTCATGATAAGAGTGTAATGCAATTAGGCATGCCCTATATTTAGGTGTTAGGGACTCATAGGAAACAAACCTATTTGGTGGATTGGAGATCCGGCTAGATCTCCTTAAAGAGGTTTCTTCTATGTTGGAACTTTGAGAATATTTTTCTAACGCACTAATGGGAGTTTCTTGACCACGCCTAGCATAGGTTTGAATTAACCTATTTTCAACATCATTACTTCTATTTTCAACATTACTAAGAGGAGTATCCTCTAAATCATTAGAAACATCCTCAATGTGGGGAGTCACATCTTCTTGAGAGAGAAGATCAAATAAGAAAGCATATTCGCTTTCATCAATATCTTTATTTTTCTCAAAACCGTTCTCATTTTCTAAAAAGGTAACATCTTTGGATACATATAGTTTGTTGCTTTTGGGATCGAAGCACCTAAAACCCTTTTGATTTTCTCCGTATCCTAAGAACACACATTCGATAGCTTTGGGAGATAACTTATCTCTTTTATGTGTAAGGACAAAACACTTACACCCAAAAATTCTTAATCTATTAAAATTGGGTGTTCTTTCAAAAAGTTTTTCATATGGAGATATATTTTGTAGAGATGAGGATATCATCCTATTTATCAAATAAGTAGAGGTTAAGGCGACTTCGACCCAATATCATTTTGGAATTTCTTTGGAAATGAGAAGAGTCCTAGAGGTTTCCAAGATATGTCTATGCTTTCTTTCGGCTAGGCCGTTTTGTTGGGGAGTCCTAGGACATGACCTTTGATGACAAATTTCATTGGTTTCCAAATATTCTTGAAATTCATTTGATAGATATTCTCCACCGGAATCGGATCGAAGAATGGAGATATTAGTTGAAAATTGATTTTTGACAATCATATGAAACTTTTTAAAAAAGTTAAAGACTTCGGATTTTAGATTGAGAAAATATATCCACACATATCGAGTGAAATCATCAATGAAAGTAACATAATACGAGTATCCTCCTTTTGATATGACCGGAGAAGGACCCCAAACATCCGAATGAACTAGTTCAAAGGGTCTTTTTGACACAAATGTTCTCTTTGGAAAGGGGGTGGATTTCATTTTCCCAGAAATACAACTCTTACAAACAAAATGTTTCTCATTACAAAATTTCTTTCCAAAAGGAAAGGAGTACATTTTTGAGAAGCTTGGATGTCCAAGTCTTTGATGCCAAGTTTCTATATTTTTATCTTGGACATGATTACAAAATGAGTTAGTAGGAAGTTTCAAATTGGTCATGTAGTAGAGATCTCCCCTCCTATGACCTTGCCCAATCCGCTTCCCGGACTGGAGATCCTGTATAGAGCAATCTTGGGTTGAGAAGGAGATTTCACATCCATGATCACATATTTGAGAGACAGATAAAAGATTTAAATTAAGTTGAGGTACTACTCTTACATTTGGCACAAAAAAATCTTTTGAAAAATCTAAGGTTCCAAAACTTTTAACTTGTAAAGAGGTACCATCGGCGGTGGAAACATAGGAATTTTTGGAGTTGCTACATACATTGGATAGTCCATTTTCAATAGGGGTCATATGAAAAGATGCTCCAGAGTCAAGAATCCAAGAAGGCGTACCTGGAGGAGAAGAAGAGGCAATGGCGGTTCCCGAAGTTGATGGTGACTTGAGTAGGATTTGAAGTGCTTCGGATAGTTGAGCAAGGGAGAAAGACTCTTTCCCTTTCATTGGCTCCTTCTTTTGCGGGATTTCTTCAATAATAGCAACTTTACCTTTTGGAGGTTCATTTATCTTTGGACAATTAGGTCTTATATGACCCGGTTCTTGGCAATGATGGCAAATGGCTTTCCTATAATTGCCATTATAGTTATTTTGCCTCCCAAAGTGTGGAGGCTTGTAGGTTTTCATATGATTGCCGGGTTTAGTCACGGCAAGAACTTCATCTCCTCCTTTAATCATACCAAGACGTGTTTCCTCTTGGCATATTTCGGCTATTGCATCTTCCAAAGGAAGTGGTTTGGATCTATGAAGGAGGGAGGACCTCACTTGTTCATATTCGGGCCTAAGCCCATGTAAAAATTGGAAAAAGTGTTCTTTCTCCATTTGTTCTCTTCGCATTTCCACATCTTCACTTGATACCCATTTAGGTTCAAGAAGAGATAACTCATCCCACAAAGGGCCAAGAGTGCTATAGTAATCTCTTACACTCATTTCACCTTGCTTAATGGTACGAATTTTTTCTTGGATAAAGAATTGACGAGCAAGGTCTTTTTGGGTATACATACCTTTCATAAAGAACCATGCTTCATTTGCTAGGCGGAATTTAGCAATGTTGGCGCAAATCTTTAGCTCCACGTTGTTCATGAACCATGCAAGAATTTTTGCATGCTTACTTTCCCAATCTTCAACCTTGGATTGGTGATCTTCAATAGCCTTCATGCGAGCATTTCCTTCTAGGGCTTTTTCTTGATCACCATCTATTTTCGTAAGTTGAAGTTGAGGTTCCCTAATGGTGCCCATAACGTATCCCCAAAGCTTTTTACCTTTGAGGTTGTTCTCCATGGTGGCGGCCCACATCATGTAGTTAGTACCATTGAGTTTGAAGGAGAGATCAATCTTTTGTTCTCCTTCCATTATATAATCAACAATGGAGGACAAGCAAAGAGAGATAGAACAAGACAACTAGCAATATGAATCAAGAGCACAACCAAGGCTCTGATACCATGTAATGAAATATGCGGAAAAGAAATGTATGTCCTACAATGGACATTCACACATAGAAATCAAAGAACAAGTCCAAAAGAGGACATACACAAAAGCCAATAATGGCTAGAAAGCATAAAATCTTATAAATGCACTAAAGGGCTTGAAGAAGCCACACTTTACAAAGGGAGAGACCCCACTTATTTATAGGCAAGAGAGGAGTGAGAGAGGGTTTAGAGAAAGGAGAGAAAAGGCACCATTGGGAGACCCAACAAGCTGTCGTTGGGCTCCCAACGGTCACAATTGTGACCGTTGGGGGCCCAACGACTCCTTGTTGGGCCCCCCAATGAAGGTGCATTTAATGCACAAAAAAGAAAAAGAAAAAATAAAGAAAAAGGAGAAAAAGGAAAAAGAAAAGAAAAAGTAAAAAAAGAAAAAAGACTATACTGCCCCTATTGGGCGATTTTACAAAAATACCCCTTATCAAGTATGGGTGAATATATTTATATATATATATATTTATATATATATATAAATATATTGATTACATGTATATTTTAACAAACGCGACTCGACGCGGGTGCGGTCAACCCGACCCTAGGTGCGTGACCGCACCCAGGGTCATTTTTGTCTATTTTTTTTTGTTTTTTTCAAATTTTTTTGCCCTATACAATAGGCTGCGGAATTTTAAAAAAATGGACAGCGGGACCCGCGCCGGGGGGAGCCCCTGGACCCCCCTTCCTGCAAGGGCAAAAACAATGAATCAGGCTCCACAACTCATCACTTTCATCTTTGGGGACAACCATATAAGATAAAAAAATAGTAAAAAGCAAGTTGGGCACACATTCAGATATACATCTAAAAAAATCAATGCCGCTGCAAACATAAAACAAAAGGCTTCTCATGAAGAGGGATCAGTCTAGGAAGTTAATAAGTGTGTTGACTTTCATAGCCATTTGCAGGTGTTAACACATGACCATAAAATACACCCTTGAAGTTTAAAAATGACTTGGCGGTTCCATGCATTAATGGACACCAGTAGCTATTTTTGTAATTTTGTGTAAAAATAAGTTACACACTTATTAGTTGTGCATTCAAAATGCACAATTATTAATATGTTTTCCTAATAAAAATTACTAAAATGTCCATAATTGAGACAATTAATACACCTAATCACCATATCAATTTTTAAATTTATTAGGGGCATAAAATTGTGGTGAACGTGCTAACATGCATAAATGTCATGGACCTTAACAACTACCATACATTCATACATATACACTATAAATCTCTTCTGTGATGGTTGCCTCGACCCGTGTGTACCCGCGGGATAAGATAATATAAACACTATTTAAAACAGTTACGTATCACAGTGAGTAAAGTTACTGGAGTGACAATTTCATATTCTTTCAAACATGCTTTATATTCTGAGCTTTTGATGAAATGCAAATCCTAAAATGCGTAGATATGAGATAATTAAATTCATATATTTACTGTCACATGAAAATTATGCATGTTACTATTACTGTTGTTGCAAAATATGTTTTACTAGTTTAGTTATAGCGGTTGCATAATCTGCTTACTTGCTTAGATATATGTCTGTTATTGCTGTCGCATAGTCTGCTTTACTTGCTTTCGTATATGCTAAAGATTCATACTTGACACCCACATCACATACTAGATTCATGATATACCTGCATTAAAAGTTACAGATTTTCTACTTAGACAGTTGTAGTCTAATTTCTATAATTTTACTATTTTCAGATGAATAATATAATAGCAATTACGAGCAACTGCAAGATGAAGGATCGGATCGAGATTTTTGGATTTATTGTTCCAGGATAGTTTGAGTTCCTTTTATGTTTTTAAAACTCTGATGTCATTATTCATTGATAGTGAAATGAAATAAACGTTTTGGCTTAGTCTCCACTGTAATGTTCCAGAATGTTTAACCCCATAATATTACTTGTTTCCGTTGTTATAAAAAAAAATTCTCTTAAATTTGAGTTAAAATTTTGGGGCGTTACACTCATCAGCTCTATTTCAAGAGCATTGCAAAGCCTACATTGCCTTTAATAAAAAAGGTAAAATTATAGAAAAATAAAAAGCCCTAAAGTGTCCATAATAAACATAACTAATTATATAAAATGAAAAGACTAAACAAGGGGCATTGCCCCCATGTAATCTATAAGCTTTTGTAAAGCTCTCACTCTCAATAATAGATTCTTTTTTATATGCCTTTGTACATTTGTGCTCTTTTGTGAGTGTTATTTTGTGCCTTTGTGCACATATTTTCCATTGAGAATATAGTGGGTTAATCAAGTCGTCTTTGAACTTGATCTTCTTGAAGATATTTTCACAACTTTAACAAGTCAACACTATGTCCTTAACTTTACCCATTTCTTTTTATGATCTTGAATTCTCATTTTGTATTTTCTTGCATTCTTTTTCTTCTAAAATTTGTTATTAATAACATTATGTTTGGTTTTATTATTTGATTTTTCTATCATAATGATTTAGAATTGTTGTTCAAGAGTTTGCACTTAAGATATTCATGTTTAATTTCTTTATATTAAGAATTATGAATATATAATCATACACACATACACACATACATACATATACATTATATATATATATATAATGTATGGTCATGTCCCACTGTCCTAGTTTTACAAAACTCTCATGTTGTACCAAGCACATCTGTATTGTGCCCCATACCCAAGTTCATGTCTATGTGACATAGCAGTAGAAGGATACATTTAATACCATTTTATGAAAATCTCATGGTAACACCAAACCATCAAAAAATTCTTGGAACGAAACTACATACCTCAACCATAATGCCATCTCCACTAACACATACAATTCCATCATATTTTGAAATATCCAATGTGTATGCAATCTCTTTAGCATGAAGTTGGTATTGAGTTTCTAGAAAAAAGTGAATAAAACAAAGTAAAAAAACCAGGAGAAAAAAAAGAAAAGGAAACATGTTATTCTATTAATCGAAAAGGAAATCATCTGTTGCAGGGCTACAAGAGAGAAAAACGTGACTAAATTATTACAGAAGTGTCAAATAACAAATATATGAAAGTGGTTAAATACATAAAACAAGTTAAGAGCATAAGGAGCAAATAAGCAAAATCAGAGATCATCAGCCGAAGTGAGAAACACATGGACAAATTCAGGCATGTAATAGACAACCAATATGACCAGTGTTTCAAGGCTAGCATCAGAATATTGTTGTAAGAGTTTTTTTGTCTCAAAATCACAAAAAAGGACTATGCACACTGGATTTCCAAGGGGACTCTGCAAAAAACATGGAGTATAGATTCATGTTTAAAGCCCTCATGGCGCAATGGCCCCCCACGTTGGTCTGGTCTTTGGTGTTATCGACAATTACGGAAGGGCTTTACCTCATCTCAGTTACGAGATGCACAAGGGGATGTGGAAACTAGCTGGTAGGTTGATGGTGGTTAACCGGTGGAAGCCAGACCTGGCACTGAAGCTGGAGGAATTGACTACTCTCTCTATATGGATTCGACTGTCGGAACTATCTGCAGAGTTGTGGTCGGAAAACGTCTTTGAAGGGATCGCTGCTTCATTAGGGGGGGAACTGGTAGGAGTAGATCCCTACACACGGAACAAAAAAGGCCTGCATTTCCCAAGGCTCCGAATAGAAATCCCTCTGGATTTCTGCCCAACGCCATCAGTGGATATAGAAATTGAGAAAGGAAGATCTTTCCAACAGGAAATCATCTATGAGAGCAATGTTTGGTTTTGTGCCTACTGTAAATCGATAGCCCATTTTCCGGACAGATGTAGAATGAAACCTAATCCAGAGCCTAAACAAAATGTAGTGGAGTGCAACCCTGAAGGGCGGAAACAAGTGGAAGTCACTAGCAAATCCCGACGAAAAAACCTAGCAACTACATCCTGCCCCAAAGGTAACAGGTATGCCTTACTACAGGTAGAGGGAGATGCAGTAGGCATGGAGGTGGAGACGATAGGGGAATATGAAACAAAGGGTCTTACAAATGCAAAGGCCCAATACAAAAGGACAACAGAGAAGAGAGGCCATCAGGGCTCTGGAAGGCACCATGGTGAAGGAACATCGATGAAGGGGGAACGGAAATTGCTCCACAGCGATGAAAAAGAGGGATCAAACACAAGGGAATAACCATTACCGTGTCATGTCCCTAGGGCAGAAGGATACTCATGTCCGGACCAGCCAGAAGGCAGGAAAGTAGTTGCACTCAAGGGAGGAAAGGACACATGTCGAGTGAAGATATCCAGATCTCAAAGGGGTACAGGAAGTCAGACCTTGGATGTCACAACTGGCAGCCAACAGCTAGGTCCAGTGACTCCAGTCTCATAGAAGGTAGGCTCCTCTTATGAGATAGTTCACTTTGAACAAAATCTTCCTTCACATAAACCAAGTTTGGTTTAACAGTTTTAAGTTAACACTACATGAATGTAAGGGGGTTAGGACGGAAATGGGCATGCAGGCAGATTCTAGAGACCGTTAGAAGTCAAAGGATTGATTTGATTTTCTTGTTAAAAACAAGTCACGAAAGAGAGGATGCCACAGTTGAGTAAGGAATTTAGAAGACTACGATCAAAGGGGAATTTCGAAGCCTCTAGCAATAGTCGCATCATATGCGTCTGGAACCCGACTGTGGTAGAAGTGGAAGTGGTGTTGTTGACTGACCAGTTGATGTCTGTTTTGGTAAAGTTCAAAGGCAGGTCACTGGGGTATACGCAAGCAATGAAGTCTCAGAGAATCGAAATGTATGGCAGCTAATTCGTCAACACCCTCGCGAGGCCCCATGGATTCGGTTAGGGGACTGGAACACAACATGAAGCATGGAGGAATGTTGGGGATCAAATTCGGTTCACCCAGATAGTGGAATATTTAATGAGATGATTGAGGAGTGCAGTCTAGCGAAAATCAAGCAAGTGGGACGAAGATTTACTTGGTAGAACAACCAACAGGGTTCATAGTTTAGAGCTAGCAGACTTGATCGCGCTCTGGGAAATGATCTTTGGATAGATCACTATCCGAATTCGGTGCCTCATCAGATTCCAAGAACAATTTCAGACCACAATGGCCTAGTCGTTAATGTGCTGCCCAGGTTAAAATAAATCATCCTTTAAAGATTTAAAGTTTCGGTCGAAACGTGAGGGATTCAGGTGGTATGATTGTGCTGGGAATCCTGAATCCAGGGGTGTGCAATGTTTCAACTAACAACGAAACTAGACTTGGTTAAGCAAAGGCTGGGTTGCTGGGACAAATTAATTATAGCATATATCCTATCCCACATTCAGACCATTGCCCAGGAGCTGCAAGATTGCCAGGAGCAGGCTGATACAGGGGACAAAGAGGCACTCATCCGAGAGCTTAATCTGCAGGACGAGCTTCAAGTCCTCCAGGAAATGACTAAAAGCATGTGGAAGCAGAAATCATGTGTACAATGGCTAAAGGAGGGGCAGGAAGTCATCATTTTTTCACCCCCAAGTCAACAAAAATATAATGAAGAAAAGGATCCCAGAGCTTGTAAGCAGTGATGGATCGATGGTCAATACCAGCGAAGGGATGAAGGCAGAGGCAGCAGACTTCTTTGAGCTGCTGTTTCAAAGTGAAAGAAGTGTCAAATATCTCCCTTCCTGACTTTTCCATCCCAAGAGTTTTAGAAGAAGAAAACAAAAGACTAAAGGAAGTGATCACAGATAAGAAAGTTAAAGGGGCAGTCTTTGAGCTTGATGTTGAGAGTGCACCGAGGCCTGATAGTTTCTCGAGATCCTTATTCCACACATTATGGCCAATAGTGGGGAATGTTGTTGCCATATCACTGAATGCAGTTCAGCATAACAAGATGAATGGCATTGAACTTAATACTTATTTTGTTCAAGGAAAAATGAAGACCAAGAATTGGAGACCGGTTTTCTCTATGGAAAGAATTGAATGGCAGATTTATTCATGAATATTAACAAGATCAAGGTATTGAAAACTGAAAAGCAAGCTACTCATGGTTGTCACCTATGTATAGCTTGAAAGGGGATGTTGAATGTCATATGGATCCAAACCAGGATTCACATTAGGATCCATACCCAAAAGGATCCAGCAAAAAAGGTGATGGCTGTTGTATCTGTTATCATTTTGTTGGGGGGTGTGGGGTGTGGTTATGTAATGAAATCAAGGAGCCTTCACACACCTCAAGCAAAAGGCACAATCACACACAAGTACTTCCAAGAACAAGAGCCACTTATGGGCCAATAGAGAACGTACAAAAGGTAAAAAATATAATTTTTATTAAGGATCGAATGTACATAAAATGCATACTAAACAAGGAGCTCAAAGGCCCATATTTATACACAGGGGGGGTGAGGAGCTCCCCAAATATAGATGTTGGGAGCTCCCAACAGCTAGAATTCTAGCCCCAACGGTTATATTGTCAAGGACAATAATTCCCTTGACAATATAACAAATGCCAAAACCTAGCAAAAATAAAAATAAAATAAAATAAAACAGTTCAACCCCTAATGGGTTGTTCCTATTACAAGGGTTAAAAAACCAAAATACCCCCTGAAGGGTAAAACATATTACAGTCACAAATATATATATATATATATATATATATAACACTTATATTCTAACACCCCCCTTCAAATTCACGGAATCATAACTGAGAGTTTGTCAAGTAGAAAGTGGAATATGAGAGAAGGCATCGCCTTAGTGAAGAAATCTGTCAGTTGATACTCAAATGATGCACATGATAAAGTGATGGTCTTCTTCACGGACATAATGGAAATCTATTTCAATATACTTTGTTCGCTCATGAAATGTATGATTGCTTGCAATATAAATGACGCTCTTGTTATCACATCATAATCTAGAGGGTTCAGTTATATAAACTCTCAAATCTTCTAGTAATTCTCGCAACCACACCAATTAAGAAGTTGTATTGGTCATGACACGATATTCGGCTTTTGTAGAGGACAGAGACACCTTTTGTTGTTTTTTGCATTTCCAAGATATCAAGGAATCACCTACAAAAATACAAAATCTGGTGGTTGTGCGACAATCATTTACATCTCTCCAATCAGAGTCAGTATATGTAATAATATCTAATAGAGATGAAGATGATAAAAATAAATAAGTCTAGAGATAATTGCATAAAAAAACTATTTATATTGCAGTAACAACTAAATAAACGAAAACAAAACAAAAATAAAGTCACGATGTCCATCTGTAATTTGTCTAGCAAGTGTGTGACACCCGTGACTTTCCCAAACGTATCGTTTCACTGATTTCCTGTTTCTGCGAAAAACCATAAAAAGAGGGAGTCAGAAATCCGAAGAATTCTGCCTACAGATCCCTCTAATGAAAATAAGTGAGCATAAAAAACACATACAATTTTATGCAATTTTTTAGATAAATGCAATTTTGACAATTACTTAAACCAATTTAAGCAATCATGCAACATTTATTAAGTATATCAGAACCTTAATCAATAGCAGATATTTCAATTTAAGTAAGCAAGGTATTCCACATGCATTAAAAATTAACCATCACACATCCAACACATAGCATTTAAGAGAAGAAGTAACATATGCATATCCTAATGCATAACAAGATTATGCATGATTTATGTGCAATGTATGAACGCCTTATTGTCTTTCGTTAAAGTTTTACTTTCCATATGCATGCCCTATTAAATGCATACAATTTAGGTTCATCTTTTTAATTATCATCGCCAGCGGATACATCCAACGGGTACAATCTCCGAGGTCAAGTTAGATTCTCAGGGTAACTTAGCACACAAATTTGTATTTTATTACTAGGTTCTAACTTAGCCCTCGACTGAATCACCTTCGGAACATTAAACCTCTACATCTAATGTCGGGGACACAAGGGACACTCCACCCCCACAAGTCCTACTTCTTTGGTACCATAAACAATAGTTGTGTCAAAATACACTACCCTCGAGTAAAGTGACAGACTTTTTCTAAAACCGTGGCCAAGAGAAAGAACCTCAATATCGGATTCAAAAAACAAAAATAAAGCACACGAAGATTTTTGTATCTTCATAATCTTCCTAAGACCGGATCTCTAAGATCCCTATTCTCCAGACGGGAGATCCTAGGACGTATATTACACTGTTCTTAATTATTATATTTTATTAAAGTCAATTCTTTAAGTTTGCAATACCATATGCAAAAAGTAAAGTGAAAACCCGCATTCTTCCTTGTGGGGACCGTTACGGGACTCCAGCCCGTAAGGACAACAAGAACAGTGTAGTAGTGTGTCATACCACCTTGTGTGGTTTAAGTGATGCAATCAAACATATAAGAAAAACAACCAAGTCCACGGCTCTCCAGGCCGGTGATGATCCATTTGACCATCGATGCATCACACAACAAAACCAAAGTGACGTGTTGTATAATATTAAACTATTATGCCAAAATGACGTGCACCCATACAAAACAAGGTCAATCATAAGCATATAATTTCCCACCTCACATGCATTTTTGTCATGTGTATTTTCTATATCCATACACACGTATCTATGTCAAGGCATACTCCCTGTGGGTGTGTGCACGTGAACAAAATTGTTTATTATGCATGTCCATGGTAAGTGAAACCTCAATCATTTAGCATTTTCATTCACCTGTATGCAAAAAGCCAAGTCTAACACGATTAGCTAGTATTCTGAAAAATTAAAGTGCTAAGTTAAGCTTCCATATGAGCCATACTATACATGAACAAAGATTCAATCGACCTGCCGTTTGTCCACAAGCATGGACAGTCAAGGAAATAACATTTATCATATTTTCCTTTGTAAAAATATAGTCCAGCACCAGTCGGCTGGGCTTGGCAGGGTACCACACAACCCATGATGGGACTGTGCATCACTGCCATGGCTTGGCAGTCAATCGAGTGCCCCTCAACAACAAAAGGGTTAATGTTGTTTGATTGTTCTTTTTTTTTTAAATAATCAGAAAGAAGAAAAAAAAAGAAAGAGAAACAAAAGGGTATTTTGCCAAGTAACTAAAAGTTCAGACAGGCTTCAATAGACAGATGAAACACTTCTCATTATACAGATCTCTCATGATCTTATGCTCTTCTTCCACTCAATATTTATAACAAAACAAACAGACTAAAATTGTCAAAAACTGCACAATGTTCAGAATAACTGGTCCTAACGCTAGTCAAAAGTAGACAATTCAGCTAGCAATTCCTTTGTCATTAAAAGATGAGCAACCAAATTTCTGCATCAACAACTTTCTACTTATGTTCATCTAAACATAATTGACAACTTTTGTATGAATTTACTTGTGTAATTTGAGAATTGTGAATAATCCTAAGCCAGGGCTTTCATACATCATCCGGGAGGTTATTGAACTCAACCCTCACTCTTTGTCATCCAACTTTTAAAGAGAGGTTAAATTAGTAAACCCAAAGGAATATATCGACAAATATAATAATCTAATGTTCACATAAAATTATGCCTGGACACTACTCAATTCCGAGAAGCTTTCGCAAGACACAATTAATTGGCAAAATTACTCACCAAAAGCAACACAAAAATTCAACGGAAAAAGCCAAGCAATCTGAAAGGTGATCCCTATAACAATTATGTTTAAGAGAATCTAACCACCTTATCCTTATCTACAAATGCAATCGCCCGAATCAAAAGGTCTTGGGACTGGGTCTACCACTCAGCCCAGCCGACTCCATCGGTTGGGGCTGACGCTCCAGGGACCTGGCCGACCGTGGGTCGACTGGTCCAACAGTAAACCAAAAACAGGAACGTACATGTTCCCCCTTCAATTTTTTTTTTGTTTGGGCATGACCCAGCCACTTAATCGGTTGAGCTTGTCGTGAAATCGATCCACCCTATTCTCCATACTTTTCCCAGGGGTTCCATCTAAAGAAAAACAACACAAAATCGAACCGGGGTTCGATTTCTCATTCATTTTCACAAGAGGGTACTCGTACTTCTGTCCGGCGTTAGGTGGCTGCTCCAACGGCGTGAGGTTGATCCCGCCAACCCCAATTGCTTACTTTGAGGGGTTGATATCACCGCCTCCGGTGACCCTGCTGTCGAACAAGGGGTTGTGTCCCCTTCACATCGCGTGCACGAGAGAGAGAACGATTTGGGGAAACTGAGAGAGAGAGAACGGGATTTGGGAACCCCTATTTGAAGGGGAGCCCCCGAAAAGGAAGGAGGGGATAGGTTTTCCCCCCTTTCCATTCAGCAGCCTCGCACGACCCCGCCCCTTGCTTTCATCGTGTTAGGGTTCTTTCAGAACCCTAACCACTTCCTCCCCTTTGTTTTTATCGGGCATACCCATCCTTTTTACTAACGTTTTGTTTTTGTTACACAGGACACAGCCTGGGTCCGAACCCAGGACCCGGTAACCGACCCCGAGTTGGGTCCGCGTCTTACCCCTTTTATATGAATCCATAAGTTGGATCCAGATGGATCCAACTGTGGATCCTTGTATTAAGTTTATATATATATATATATATATATATATATATATATATATATATATTTTGTTTTAAATATTTATTATTAATTTTTTGTATAAACATGGATGATATCATTTATACATGAATACCCCTTTATGGGTCCTAAATTCAAAATGTGGATCTTAGGCCCAATTTGCATATTTCAAAATATTTTATTATATAAAAAAATAATAGCGAAAACTTACGGTTTTTACAAAACCAACTAAGGCCAACATATGCTCAAACATTATTTCAAGACATACATATATTAAGTTTGCTAAAAAAAACCAAAAATGACAAAAAAACAAGTTCAATGATGATTAAAATACCATGTAAAGATTTTAAAACATACACATGATTTCAAAACATACATTTATTTTATAACATAGAAAAAAATATATATATATATATATATATATAACGATAAAGAAAATAAGTGTTTTCTCGTGCGTAATGCATGAACTAAATAATACAAGAAATACTTAAAAAATGTAAGCCACATATCGAGTAAATATTTTTCTTGAATCCAATCCAACGAGAAGAGAAGAAAGGAGAGAACGAATACTCCACCACCAATCTTTTACGCGATCACAATTTGAATAAGAATTGCAAGAGAGCTTCACCTGCTTTTCAAATTCTGAATGGCACGTTTTCCTATGTATCGAAAAAACAAAATTAGCTTTATCTTAACCTAACTTTGATACCATGTAAGGAAATAGGCGGAAATACAAATAACAAGTGATAACACTTGAAAGTCCAATAATGGACAACAAATCACAAGCACATAAAGTGCAAATACACAAACTCAATAAGGAGAAATCACAAGCACATAAAGTGCAAATACACAAACTTATTAAGGGAAAATGCCAAAAGGCAGAAAAGAATTAATATTATTGAGAAGAGGTGAGAGAACAACTACATAATGTGAGGGGGAGCACCCCTTTATATACAAAGCAAGAGAGAGAGAGAGGGAGCATTGGGGCTCCCCACAAAGGAGTTGTTGGGAGAGCCCCAACGATCATATTTATAACCATTGGGGAGCCCAAAGGAGTTTGTAGAACATATAGTTAAGGAAGTTGATTGGTGTCTCGAGGAGGATTCAGAATCAATGTGGAATAAGATAACGGGTGGCATGAGAAAGGTGGCTAAGGAGGTATTGGGTGAGTCTAAAGGCGGTGCACCACTAGGTAAGGATACATTATGGTGGAACGAGGATGTCAAATTAGCTATTAAGGTTAAAAGAGAGTGTTATATAAATCTAAGAGTCGTGATAATGAGAATTTGGAGAAGTATATGATAGCAAAAAACGAAGCTAAAAAAGTAGTTCGAAACGCGAGGGCTAAGGTATATAAGGAGGTTTATGACAAGTTAGATACCAAAGAAGGCGAGAAGGATATTTATAGGCTTGCAAAGATGAGAGATAGGAAATCGAGGGATTTGGGTATGGTTAGATGTATCAAAGGTGAAACACAAAGGGTTTTAGTCAAAGATGAGGAGATTAAAGAGAGATGGAAAGATTATTTTGATAAACTATTTAATGAAAGTCATGCTCAAGATCTTGGAGACTTCTCCATTCCTTTTCATGAGATAAATCGTGACTTTATGCGCAAGATTCAAAAGAAAGAAATTGCATAGGCTTTGAAGAAAATGAAATCAAGAAGGGCAGTTGGCCCAGATGGTATACCTATCGAGGCTTGGAAATGCTTGGGAGAGAAAGGTTTAGAATGGTTGACAAATCTTTTTAACAATATTTGACGGACAAATAAGATGCCTAATGAGTGGAGGAAGAGTACTTTGGTGCCTCTATATAAGAATAAGGGTGATATACAAGATTGCAGAAACTATCGTGGTATAAAACTCATGAGTCATACTATGAAACTTTGGGAGAGGGTGATTGAGTATAGGTTGAGGAAGGTTGTCATGACATCGGAGAATCAATTTGGTTTTATGCCTGGAAGATCAACTATGGAAGCTATACATCTTCTTAGACAACTTATTGAAAGATATAGAGAGAGGAACAAAGATTTGCATATGGTTTTTATTGATTTGGAGAAGGCATACGATAGAGTACCTAGGGACGTTCTCTGGTGGACAATGATGAAGAAAGGTGTTTCTCTCAAGTACATTAGTATAATTAAAGATATGTACGAAGGAGTAGTAACCAATGTCCGCACTTGTGAAGGGGTGACAACCAATTTTCCTATAACGGTTGGGTTACATCAAGGATCTGCTTTAAGCCCTTTCCTATTTGCTATAGTGATGGATGAGCTTACGAGATCAATTCAAGAAAATGTACTGTGGTGTATGTTGCTTGCTGATGATATCGTTTTGATTGATGAGTCTAGAGCTGGGGTTAATGCTAAGTTAGAATTATGGAGACAGGCATTGGAAGCTAGAGGTTTTAAGTTGAGTAAGAGTAAGACTGAATATATGGAATGTCGGTTTAGTAAGCGACGAAGTAGTTATGGGAGTGTAGTGAAGCTCGGTGAGCAAGAAATACCGGTGAATGATTATTTCAAATATTTGGAATCCATCATTCAAAAGTATGGAGAAATTGATGGAGATGTAAATCATAGGATAAAGGTTGGGTGGATGAAATGGAAAAGTGCAACTGGAGTGCTCTGCGATCGTAGAATGCCATTGCGGTTGAAGGGAAAGTTTTATAAGACGACTATTAGACCCGCTTTACTATATGGTACGGAATGTTGGGCTGCCAAGAGACATCATATTCACAAAATGAGTGTAGCTGAGATGCAGATGCTTAGATGGATTTGTGGAAATACAATAAAAGATAAAATTCGGAACGAGGAGATACGTAAGAAGGTAGGCGTTGCACCCATTGAAAATAAGATGAGAGAGAATCGTTTACGGTGGTTTGGACATATTCGGCGAAGGCCTAATGATGCTCCAGTCAGAAGGATGGAGAAATGGGAAAATATATTAGTTAAAAGAGGTCGGGGTAGGCCTCAGAAGACTTGGATGGAGATGATAGGAAAGGATATGAATGCTTTGAACCTCACCGAGGACATGGCATTGGATAGAAATGATTGGAGGAAAAGAATTCATGTGGAAGACCCAAAATGAATTTCTTTTTGGGTTCATATCGCCGACCCCAATTGTTTTGGGATGAAGGCGTAGTTGTTGTTGTTGTTGTTTGTTGTGTTGTGGGGAGCCCAACGACTCCCTTTGTGGGGTCCCCAATGATCCAAAAAGGGAGAAAAAGAAAAAAAATAAAATAAAGAAAATGAAAAAAACCTAAAATAATTTGTTTTAAAACAACTTATATTACACATGAAAAGATCAAAATACCCCTTTCGAGTATTTTGGATAAAACAGAATATATATATATATATATATATATATATATAAACAGTTGGGAGCTCACAAGGGTAATATTGTCAAGGACAATAATGCCCTTTGACAATATAAATTATATAACAAATGCCAAAACCTATCAAAAATAAAAATAAAATAAAATAGAAAAAACAGCTCAGCCCCTAATGGGCTGTTCCTATTACATGGGTCAAAAGACCAAAATACCCCTGAAGGGTAAAACATATTACAGTCATAATATATATATATATATATAGAGAGAGAGAGAGAGAGAGAGATAAAGTAATACTTATATTCTAACAGATTGTAGTAGATTTGGGGAGGTGAGCTATCAACCTATGGTAGAGTTCTATCTTACATAATCAACAACAAGAGTAAGTGCAGCCTACATGTTTGCAGGTAAGCTTATAAGCAACAACCATAAGCATGCCCTACATAGAGGATATAAACTAAGATTTTTTTACAAAACAACAGTCAAAATCTTTAAAATCATCAGATCTCTAACCATGAAAAGTACCTTGCAGAGTATATTTAATATCAGCAACAACAAGTAGTGGTTCAACTTCCTCATAGAAGATCTTTGATGCTGACTTCTTTCCACCATAAGGGTTTACAATAATGAACAAGCTTTTAGGCCGTGCTGAGATAATTTGGAAATAAATAAACAAATAATCAATTTAATGAAGAATAAAAAATAATTGATGAGCACAATATCATGTTAAGACAATAAAAAGATATGCTATCCAAACAATACATGTTGTGGATATATTTATGTCTGTAGATGTATAATAGGAGTATCAGATGGCAGTATGTTGACCTGTGTGATATCTCAATGGTTGGGCCAGGTTTGGGGGCAAAACCCCTCTTTTATTCCCAAGACCTGATAAGAAACAGGGCCTGAATCCAACCTGATATTATCTGGTTGAGTCCAGGCCAGTCCTGTAGTGCAATTAAAATCTTGAAAAAACAAAACAGTTGAAATGAAAAAACAAAAAACTACGTCAGTTTTGAGCACGTTTCTGACCAGACACGGCCCATTACCCTACCCAACAGGTCAAGCAGGTGGGCTATGGGCTGAGTGTTATGCTCAATACCAATAACCCAGGAATATATCTGGTGTAACAATTGTCAAGCCAGGCCTTGCCACTAGGGTAGGGGTGTCAATGGGTTAGGTTTGACCTGGACCTGGCCTGCACCAAACCCTATAGGGTCAGGGTTTGGTGATAAATAAGGTCTTATTAAAAACTGGGTCAGATCCAGAGGGTCCGATTAGTATATGGAGCCAGATAAGGTTTGTGAAATTTCATATCAGATCCGAGTCTGACACGAGTTTTGATTAAGACTAGGGCTGCACACAAGCCGGTTTCAAGGAGCTTGGCCTGATTCGAACTTGGCTCATCAAAAAAATGAATGTTCAAGATCGGCTCGAGCTTGAGCTGAGCTTGAAAAGCATATGTACGTGATCGGCTTGGGCCGAGCTCCAGCTGATCATTTTTAATTCACCAAAAAGTTTTGTGAACAAACAGAGACATGCTGGGATTCAATCCAAGCACTCTCACATGAAATTCTAACTTACCCGAGTACTTTTTTTTGTTAGTTTTGTCAACAAAAATGCTACATATACAAAATCTAAAGCATCATATACCCATATAAACTGAACTTAATCAGGTTAATTGAGCTTCACCGAGCTCGACTGCCTGTTCAAGCTCGGCTCATTTATTTATATCTAGGCTAGACCATTGTTCAAGCTCGCCTCATTAAATTTATTGGACGAGTTCAAGCTGAGCTTAAACGGGTCGAGCTCGGGCCGAGCTTGAGCTAGCTCAGCTCGTTGTGCAGCCCTAATTAAGACCTGTGATTTTTCAATATAAAAAAGGTCAAAATATTATTTTAGTGGGTATGGACCGGATCTGGTTCATGTAATCATTACAGGACCCAGGTATGGTTTTTGTTATGGCAGATCAGATCGCACCCAGGTCCAAACCTGATACTCGCACCTCTAAGTCAGATCCAAGTTCGGACCCACCTGGTCTAAACCAGATCCGACCTGTTGATAACCCTACACTAGGACTGTCAATGGGCCAGGTATCCAATCCATCAGGGTGTAACCAAACAACCAAATAATTAATTATCGGATTCAAGTTCGGCGTCGGGTTTTGTTAGGTATGAAATCCCAAACCCAGACACATATAATTTGATCTGTTTATTTTCACTAAAAATACATAGAAAATACTGGGGTCAAGCTTCGTCAAGTCAGATATCAGACAAAAATCAATATCCTAAACCCAGCTTGCATATTACTAGGGTCAGGTCCAGGTTGACCCACATAATATTCAAGCCGGCATTTTTATGCCCATACCTGGGTATTTGGGTTCGGGTTGGATTGGGTACCCCATACAAAGTTACAAACCCAACCCATTGACAGCCCTACTTGCCATGTTGGAGACATACCAAAGCCCCATGGGTGAAGCCTTCTGGGCCTCCATCAAGCTGAGCTGGGTTGACTCAATGTGCACCCCTAGTATGGTGATGGCAGCCAAAGCTATGGATCATGGTTGACAAACACCTAAGTACCAAGGTAAAATATATGTATATGTGTTTTCCTAGAGCAAAATTTAATATCATATTATGCTTACAGAAACTTCAATGTTGTCACACATTTGCTTGTGCATTTGAGTGCAAGTTGCTTAATTTAAAACTGATGCACTAGAGAACCACAATCTGAGCATTGGAAGGGAAGTTCACAGGTGATTACCAAAACTATTGTTCAGTGACCATGGGTGGGAACCCCCTACCAGTCTATCAATGAAATCATTTTAAATCACCAATAGAAGGAAAATGAAATTAGAAAAAAGGTTACAATGCTTTATATAGATAATCTGATGACATGGAGAAACATTCACAAAATGCCTCCATGAAATAAAAAACTTGCACTCTTGCAGTTAGCTTGATCACTATTAACCACCTAACATTATGACCAAGAAATGACAAGTACTTATTTTCCATGTTCTTGAAGAGACAATTCCATTCTCCATCGTAACAAACTCCTCATAAAATAGAAAAGACCAAGAACCCTTTCACTAGAAAATCCATTAAAACCAATTTTTATCCTTTTGAAGCAACCATAGGAGTATCGACTACTAATTCTTTTGGAGGTAGGAAATCACTTCACCAAGATTTTCTTTTTCAGTAGTCTCTTCCTAAGATACTTCATATTTCAGAAAGGAGCAAACTTCTTCAGGAGCCATATCTTCAAACAAGTTGTCCACATCAAACCCCCATAGCTCTTGCCATAGCTAGTGCAAGAACAGTTGGGCCTTCTTTTGCACTTGGAGACTCTAGCCCTCACAAAATGATTGCTAAGCACCATTAATATGAAACGGACTCTGTCCTACACTTAGCAGCATCCACAAGCTTAGAAGTACCCACTCCACATAATAAAAGCAATTCCATGAAAGAAAATCTCCTCATACTTCATTAACATATGAAGAATATTTGGAGCCATTCTTATCAAGATCAGCAAGTTCCTCAAATCTGAATCACCGCTGTGAATTTTCATTTCAGTCAACCCATGTTAAACTCATTGCCATGTGAAGTCACAGTGTCAGAAATGTTCTTTCCTAAATATCTTTCTGTGTTCTATGCTCTTTGCTATTCAATGTGTTGGTATACATAGCCTAAGGAGCATCTGAATGTCCAAATGCAAATATATGATCTCCAGAGAGCATTCAAGACTTCAAGTCCACTTAAAAATAACAGAGTAAACTCAGACTATTTGCTGTCACCACAGTATTCGATGATGCATTTTGCTGCCTCTGGACATGACAAAACATATCACAATCAATCTGACATCTAGCATCAGAAAACATGAACCTGACTTACATATATATAGGGCTATAGAAACATCACTATCAAATTAACATGTGGAGAAAAGCTAACCAAAAAACAAGAATAGGGCTGTAGACAGGATAGGTTCTTATACTGGGTATCTATACCGATCTGACCAGACCTTACATACTCAGACCCCAGTTCCAGATCTGGCACGGCATGACCTAAGACTGGCCCGAACAAGTTAATCCCAATTTTATTTTCAAAAGGTCCACTACAACACTTAAAGAGAAAACAGTGGATCTAAAAGAACAAGTATTCATAACATAGATATTCTTTTCTATTGATTCAATCTAAAGATCGACCAACTCGGAAGTCCCCATCTCTTTCCATGTGAGTCAAGACCTATCAATGACTCGGAAAGTCAGATATATAAACTGACAACAATTATCCAAATATAAAAGAAGATGAACTCGTTCAGTATAATCTAATAATCAAAAGACCAACCAACTCAAAAGTCCTGATGTTTCCGTCCTTCAAACTTGAAACAGTACATAAATAAATATAAAGATGTAAACACCCCAAAATAAGTAAGTTTTTTCCGAACATTGATATTGAATTGCAGCATCAGAATTTGTTTTAGAAATCGGAGGTAAATTCCACGACATCCGCCTTATTACGCTCGCTAGGGTAAGCAACATTTTTCCAAGTCTTTCAGCATAAGAATTCATTGACACTTATCCTTTTCCTAAACTCATTGAAACTCACAACAACATAATAACATTTTTGGGAAGGAACTCCAACAGAATTAATAAAACGCGTGAAACAAGAAGGTGTTTGTATCTCGAATGGAACAAAACAAAAGTAACATTTGCAGATCTCAAACGGAAAAATTAAGATTTTTGCATAAGAAACAATCTCTGAAGAAGCAAACGTTCAACTTCCATGAGTGAGAGAGAGAGAGAGAGATTAATGCTCTCTCAATATCCTAAATCAAGAAAATGAGAGAAGAATCGAAAAATCCACCAGAGCATTAAAAGAAGACAGCCTAACAAAATCCGTTTTGACATAAAAATAAATAAAAGGTGCACGAACTAACTTTCGACGATCTCAAGCTACCTTTCATAAATAAATAAATAAATAAAATTATAGGTAATCGAAACCGAAAAATATATGGAGAACCAGATGATCGTTTAACTATATACAAAATAAAATGAAAATTCGACATCACCAGAAGAAAGCTAGCAACCTGAAGATAGTCATCACGACGGAAATCTCTACGAAAAAAAAGAAAGAGAAAAAAAAAAATGAAGATCTAGATTCATCCACCGGATAAACATCATCAAACAAAACAAACAAATATTCATTAAAAAAAATATCCGATGGGAAAGAAAAAGCACGTTTCGCTACTCCTTCATCAATCCAGAACTCCAATCCTCCAATTTTCCCCCCAAAAAAGCCGAATTCGTCGCAAAAAAAAAACTCAAAATCAACAAAAATACTTCCGGAAAATCACGTCGAAAACCGTACCGAGAGAATCGATGCATTCCCGGAGCGTCTCGCACCAGAGCCCGAGCGACTCATGGTTGGAAGGTTCTAGAAGGACGTCCCTCCGCTCCCTGACAACTTCCTTGTCGCCGCAGCACAACCCGCCGCCCTTCCTCACGAAAGCCCTAACCTTGAGCGCCGATCCCTCCACCGCGAAGCCCAACACGTCGGTGTCGACCGTCAGGCAGCCGCTGGCCTTGCCCCGCCACTCGATTCGGCCGCTAGCGGAGAGCGTGACCGTGGACGGCCTACCGTCCACCGTAGCCTCCTCGGCGATCAACGGAGCACCGTCCTCCATCGCTCGGAGGCCGTTGCGGTCTTCTTCCGCAGAAAGCTAGCCTCGGACAGTTTCTACCGTTACGTACATATATACGATAACACGACGCCGAAGACAGAGGAGAGTGGGGAGTCACGGAGAGTTTTCTATAAACTCTAGCCGGCTTTTTGCAAAATCGAAAAAGCTTTGAAAACGCGGGAGGTAACGATCATTCGCGCGTGACAGATCGAGAGAGAATAGCACAAACATAGCCAATATTTTTTTAAAATAACTCTATTTTAACGTGATATTTTCAGTAACCCATGCTTTCCTGAAAATGACTCTAAATTTTGCAAAAAAAAAACTTGAAAGCATCGATCCTTAACGCTACTTGAATCCTTTATTAATGCAATAAAAATAGTTCTTTAATAATATAACACCAATGTGGTCGAAATTTTGAAATTAAGACCATTTTAACGTGATATTTTCGGTAACCCATGCTATTCTGGAAACCACGCTAAATTTGCAAAAAAAAACGCCTTGAAAGCATCGTTCTTTAATGCTACTTGAGCCCGTTATTAATGCGATAAAAATAGTTTTTGATAATATAATCATTATTTACATGTTCTGTTATCTTAAAAGAATTTATTAGATATCTAATTTTGTGATTCACTAAAATACGAGAACTGGAAATATGAGAGTTATCGTGTGAACCCTAATTTTCATGATTTTTTTTGTTGTTTTCTCTTAAATCTGACACTATGAACGTGATCTACATACTTGATTTTACAAGGACCAACTCTTGAATCATCCGATTCTCAAGATTTTTTAAGGCTTTGATATCAACCACTCATAATATTCATAAATATTCAAGCATCCAAAATTTACATTTTTCATTGAAAATACACTATCCAACAATTAATTCCTGGCAAATTCACCATGCTGAACAAATTTACATGGATGGATTTGCTAAAAAAAGTGTTGAAAATACACAATTCACATGGTAGTTTTCATATTTCTAAGTCTCATATTTTAGTGACTAACTTATAGCAAAATTATGTTTTGACTGTTTATGTTTTAAACCTTTTAATGTAGGCATTTATCTTTTTAAGAAATTGTTCAAATGACCGCCTACATCACATTTTTCTTGCTAAAGTTATTTTATTTGGCCTTAACTCTACCACAAGTACAAAAATGTGAGATTCAATAAATGGCTAGAGTGCCATTTTTTAAAGATCAACTAGTAGAGTGAAGTGCAAAGAAGAAACTTAAAACAATCATGTAACTTGTTGAAAACATAGGTCTATCTGAAAAGTTTTAAATAGTAGATGGTAAATCGTACGTTGGATATGATTGTGAGATTTTCCAAATTTTGTTTTTTTGAAAGTCAAGCTGGGGTTAGGCGGACTCCTATCAGAACAACAGCCGCCCCATGTGGCAGAGGGGTTCGATCCTGGGCCTTCAGCTTGACACAAGACCCCGCCACCTCGGTGGTGGTCGAGGATTTTCCAATGTTATCACTAATGAATCGGCTATTTTTAATAAATGTAAAAAAAAAAGAAAATACTTTTAAATATTTATTTAAATCATTTTAATAGTTTTTAACATGTGTCACGTTCTGATTGATATAATGTTTTTTTTTTAGCCAATACAGAGTGATTTACTTGAGTATGGGCCGATACAGCTGAATTGTTGGCCAAACGATTCTGGGCTGATACCGATACCGACAACATTGAGATTTCCTACTCTAAAAGGGGGAGGGGGGGCATTTGAGAAGGAGATGACGACGAAGATTGTTCATTTTCAACCATATTCTGACAAGTACGTTGTTGGCAACTTCGGTTTCATCTCTCGCTTTCTTCTTTCACTCCCTTCACCCCTCTCATCTAAGAGTAGTTATCGGGGCGGCGCAAGCCTGTTTAGAGCTTGATCGATCAGGTTTTAAGTATGGCCTGACTCATTTATTAATAGATCAGGTTTTGGGTCCGTTCTTAACGGGTTTAGGTTTGAAGAGCAGCCCATGATCCAATCCATTGGCCCAATGGGTCAGCCCAAACCTATTTGTAGGTTATTTTCGAATGAAGATCATAAATTAATTCTTACAATTAAATAAAAAATTAATGCACCCATCTAACTATCTTTTTATTTTTTATATAACCAATGCAACTAATTAAGTAAATACTAATAGTTACCAAGTTATTATATGCAACCAGCTACTAAATAGCTCGTGCATCGACCCAGGCCCGGCCCATATATATAACGGGTCGAGTTTCCGCCTGATAACTATCGAGTCAAGACCTAAAACCTTGACTCAAACTCGGGGCTGACTCTCATCTCATCCCAAACAGAGCCTCAAATGCTCCTTGAAAATATCAAGAGATTTTTCATTGCCGAGGTTTGTGGCTATGCTCAAGAGAGTTGAAATGAAGGAGATTTTATGGAGCATTTAGAGTTGCAACCAGATCGTGTTTGGCCCATTAATTTGAATTGATCGATTTATTTTCAAATATGAATTTTTAAAATACGATCCAAATGTGTTGAACTATAGTATACCTGATATCTATCCAGTTTGTCACATGTTTCCATTTCTACCAGTTTGTGACCAAAGAGGGTTTATGATCAGCACATTTTTACAGGGAAATTGCTCTCCCACTCCGTTATTTTAGTTTTTATTTGTTTAGATAATCCAAAGAAAGAAACTCATCACCTACCACACATTGGCTGACATACAATTAGGGGTGTTAATGGGTTGGGTTTGACCGGGACCCGACCCATATAAAACCTATACGGTCAGGGTTTGGTGATAATTAAGAAGGCCCAATTAGAATCCGGATCAGACCTGAACGATCCGATTAATATATGGAGTTGGGTATGGTTTGTGAAATTTTATACCAGAACAGGGCCTAATCAGAGTTTCAATTAAGATCTGCAATTTTCAGTGTAAAAATGTTAAAAAATTATTATTTTACCAGGTATGATCAGGGTCTGGTTCATGTAATCCTTATAAAATCCGGGTATGGTTTCTGTTATGGTAGATCTGATTAGACTAAGGTCCGGACCATCATCTCAAATCAGATATGTGTCCAGTTTCAGCTGGGTCCACCCATTGACACCACTATCTACAATTGGTAAAACTCTTGAGGTCCCCCTTCCAACCGAGGAGTATACTCAGCTTTGATTATTATCTTTATCATCTTCTACCTCTTTTTAAAAACAAAAAGTGGGCTCCCATCTACGTCACAAAATATCGCCGATATTTTGACAACATGAGCACACTGCACTGGATGAAGTTGTAAATGGGTTGGATCCAGGTGGGCATGGTCCGTTTCCAGCATATAGATTACGTGGCTCTGGACTATAACTAAATGGTTTTAGGACCTGGCCTGGTTCAGCATGTTCTCTGTAGTAGATGAACTGCAACTATCTTAATGATTCGAACGCGTTGTTGGTTTAGGAAAAAGAACTGATGATCAATGAAGCAAAATGATGAATCTTGTACGGATCCTATCAGATTCATATTGGATTGGATCCACACGAGACAAGAATCCGTTTGTTGGACCATTTGCTGGACCTACCCGGGGCACAAATCCAGACCCACTCTACATGCATTTTTTTCAATCTTCTCTTCCAGATAATTGTGAAGGAACAGCTTCTGCATTGCTGAGTTGGCTGGTTTGATCAATTGGAGTATTATATGCTATGCTTTGACCTTCAGTTGGCTTGCTTGAAGGTCGGATGGATCTGCTGCTGGATCAACAAATCAATGCTCTTCATATTAAATATTCTCTCCCTTCTTAGACAATAATAATAAAACAAAACAAAACAGAAAATGACCTTATTGTCTTTTGTAAAATAGTGTTTCTTGAAATACCTAGCAATTTAGCAAAAATCCTGGCATATCCAAAATTTCAATTCTTATTTTTTTAGGACATTTTTACCTTTATGCAAAATACAGCACGGTATTTGCGATGAATGTCCCCAAAATGTGTGAACCTCTACAAAACAAATGGCACAGCTAGGAGGACATTCTTTAAGTATGACCTTCGCAACTCCATGATTGCGGATGTCCTCTTGCCTGTGTCATTTTTTTTTACTAAAGACGTTTGCAAAATGTGTGAAGTGCAGCTGCCAGGAGCCTTTGTTTGTGAGTCATAATTGAGAGCAGCCATGGGGGATTCACACAATCCAGACATCTCCGTTGATTGGAGTTACCATTTAGAGACGGCAATGGGAGGGGTGATGGTGTTATAAATGGGCAGATTTCCGACATTGTCCTCGTGAGAATGCTGTTGCCAAATCTTTAGATTTCATCAATGCTGTTATCGCCACTCCCAACAACAGGTTTTTATTTTAGTCTCCATCGACCCCTTCATCTCTGTTTCAAGTTTTCCATCCCGGGTCCAAACGGGGCGAGTATGGGCGGGGCCCTGTTTTCTTTTGGTCCATTGCTATCTCTAAATAAGAATTGGGGACGGGGCAGGGTAGTGCAAGACGAGGAGCAGAATGGGGATGGGCTGGGCCGGGGGAAAGCATAAGTCCATCCCTGCCTTCATCATTGCACGGGTTTTGTTTTTAACCTCCATCCCCATTTCATGTCCTCCGTCCCCGATGCAAACGGGCAAGGTGGGGTGGGACCTGTTTTTCCGCGATCCACTGCCATCCCTATCATCAGGTTGACAGTAAGTCACGAGTTCAAATCTCACGGCTCATTCTTTGCATGAACTACGTAGTGAGCAACGGGGACCTGGGATTTTATGCCAATGGACTCGAGCAATGCGGGTTTCCTCAGTAGCAAATGGTGGACCTTGATTTTTGGTGTTTACTACTCGCTCCTTATAGTAACTCACTCATTGCTTTGTTAAGCTTTTTCTTGGTTCAATATTAATAATGTTATAGATAATGGTTCGAATTTGACATATGCCTGAACAAATTAATCCACTTGGTATAAGGTATTACACCAAATCCGAGTTTGAATCAGAATTAGGGCTGCAAATGGATTGAACATGGTCTGGATCCTGCTTGATCTGAATCTGAATCCAGTAGATACAAATCTGAGTTTGCATGCAAATGCGATCCTATAATGCAAACTTGAATCCTGATTGAAAACATGTTTTTTACATGCAAAATATGCAAACAGATTGGATCAGATCCAAATGTGAACACAGATCTGTTTTAAAATGTTGATATGAATCCGAAAATAATATAAACCTGTAAATACAAACAGATCCAAAACACCATTTCGGATCTTACTTTAAGCATATAAAAAAATATGGTCTGATTCAGATTGGGGGTATGACCTGACCTGTCCATCTGCACCCCTAATCAGATTTTTAAAGCTAGTAATCCGGGACTTGCTTTTAGCTTGTTCCATCTAAACCCAAGTCGGACCACAAATCGGATTTATACCAAACATATTTAGGTCGGAATCAGTAATGCTTACATCCAAACTGGATCTGACCTGTTTATTATGGCTGGAAAAATCAGATGAACCACTTTTGGTTCCGTTCATCTCCTGCTCATAAAACGCTCATTCAAACACGTGAAGTAGGCCCAACAAGCCAAACACGGACAAAAACTTTAAAATGTTTGGTTTAAAAAAAAAATTTGAAGTCAAATCCTATTGCTGACAGCTTTGAAACAATGCATTTACTTTATATACGAATCAGTTTGATCTTAGTTCGAATTCAATTTCTATCACTTTCAATTATGATATATATGTTAATGAGACAATTCAAACTTGGTCGTTTAACCCAGGCTTGCCATGAATTTGAGCTCGGCTTGGCTCATCACACTAATGAGCTGAATTTGAACACTCTATGTTCGGATCATTTTGCTCATTTACTGACATGCCGTTTTGGTGGTGTATCCTAAGTGACACAGGCGGACACATAGAAACAATATTTTAATATTTCAGTCCTTGATCGCGTAATCAAAAAGTTCTTTCCTGCTTTTGTAGGAGAATGGAGGGCTCCAATGGAAAGCTATTTTTAATCAATAAAAATTATATGTTAATATTAAAATATCAAAAAATAGCTTTTTGTTGATTAACAAATTCAAAATACCTCGTGCTCTATTTTTCCCAAAAAAATGACCTTGAGGGCCGAACGCTCATCACGTGTCCTCGCGTCTTTGTGACGTGGGTCCTAACGTTTACATCCCTAATTATAATGTGCGTAGTCAAGGTCATGCCCACACAAAAGGCAGTAGGCACGCTTCGAGCAGTTCATTCTCCAAAGCCCTTCATGAAGTGCTTGGCTCGATCCCACTACTCGGCCCGGGTCCAAAACCCAAGCTGGGTATCAGAAAACAAACTGTTCTCCAACCATCCCCCGCTTCAATTTCTAGAGAGATGCCATTCACTAGACCAACTCAAAGAGATACTCTGTTACATCATCAGTGCAGGACTCGTTCACAACCCTTTTACTGTGAGCCGAATCATCTATTTATGTGCCATTACCTCTGCCAATCTAGACTTTGCGTGCCTTGTTTTCAACCAATTAGAGAGACCCAACATCTTTTCTTGGAATACAATGATCAGAGGCTTTGTTTCTAGTGACCAACCCATGATGGCACTCTCTTTCTATGCTAAGATACTTCATAAAGGCATATTGCCTGATAAATACACATACCCATTTTTGTTCAAGGCATGTGGTTCTCTTTCTAAGATTGGATTGGCGTTAGAGTGATCACTTCATGGCCATGTTTTGGCACTTGGGTATGCCTTAGATGTGTATGTGCTCACTGGGATTGTGCACTTGTATGGGTTGTTTGGTTGTTTGAGTGAAGCAGAGATAGTGTTTGATAATATGCCTCACAGAGACGTGGCTTCTTGGACTAGCTTCATAACTTGCTATGCTGTTAATGGTTGTTTGGAAGAGGGGTTGCTGATGTTTAAGCTGATGAGAGATGAGGATGTGCAGCAGAATACGGCGGCCACTGTGGTTTGTGCCATCGGCTGTTGTGCTCAGCTGGAGGCATTGGATCAGACAAAGAATTTGCATTCGTTCGTAGAGAAATCGAGCAACAAGTTTGATGTATTTGTTGGCAATTCACTTATTGATAGGTATGCCAAGTGTAGGAGTATAGGTTGTGCTCGTTGAGTCTTTGATGGAATGTTTGAGCGGGGGACTCGTTCTCGTGGACTGCCATGATTGCCGGGTTTGTGATGCATGGGAATGGTGGGGATGCCATTGCCATTTTTTGGAAATGAAGTGTCGAGGAGTTGTGCCAGATGCAGTTACTTTTGTTGCTGTTCTTAGTGCCTGCAGCCATGCTGGATTAGTGAATGAGGGTTTCCTGTACTTTGATTGCATGAAGAAAGAATTCATAATTGTGCCTGATATCAAGCATCATGGTTGCATGGTGGACCTTTTGAGTAGAGTTGGGCTCTTAGATGATGCACTTGAGTTTGTCAGATCCATGCCGATGGAACCCAGCTTGGCTATATGGGGAGCTCTGCTTAGCTAATGCAGACTTCCCAATAACACTGAAGTAGGTGAACTGGCTACCAAGGAGATAGAGTCATTGCCAGAGTTTGGAGGAGCCCATGTGCTCTTGTCCAACATTTATTCTAATGCGAGTAAATGGGATGCAGTTGCCAACTTGAGATGCAAAATGGAAGATCAGGACACAAAGAAGCCCCCTGGTTGTAGCTCCATTGAGCTTAGAGGTGTGGTTCATGTGTTCATTGTGGGAGATAAAACACATCCTGGATCACAAGAGATATACTTCATGCTTGAATTAATGATTCAGATGAAGTTGTATGATTGCATGTCAAATGAATTTGATGTTGACGATTGAGAAAAGTTTAGGAGCAAGACAACGCTTATCAAACTTATGTCGCATGGCTAAAAGGACATGAGACACTGTTTTTATGTAATTTTCCATTAAGTATCGTATACAACGAGACACGACATGAGAGTGAATTGGAGTATCCTTGTGAGATAAGATCAACCATGGGTCCATGTTCAATCATTATGTCAAACACAAGCAAGCGTGACTGCTTATGTAGCAAAATGATGTTACGATGAGAATTTAAGATGCAGACTAGGTGACAAGCGCCACCTGTTTTCAGCTTGCATCAGACTTCTATTTTCGTTGAGTTCAGGGCTAGGAGAGGGCGGTCATGTTTGGTATGGTTGAGGTATTCCACTTGTTAGATGAACTAATGAATCACACAGCATTGAACATTCTCATGTTTGAGCATGTTGGTGTTTATGAATCAGGTATGCCACATGGTAGATGAACTAGTGAATCACAAAGCAACATTCTCACGTTTGAGCATGTTGGTGTTTATGAATCAGAAACAAGTGAATGGGAATTTCCTGACTAAGTTGTGCTAATAAAGCTTCTCTTAATTGAGATGATCAGTGATCACCAAGTCATCATTGATCCTAAGGGTTGCCTCTTACGTGCATATTTCAAATGATTATGGACAATTGGATTGATTAGAGTGAGCCAGGGGCAAGAAGAGATGTAGCCATTAGCTGTTATGGATGGAAAAAGTTGTTTCAGATGTAGAGAAATGCAGAATATGAAGCTGCCTTCCAGATATGGAGAAATGCAGGTTGTCATGTTGGCAATGAGAAGAAGTGATAAAAAAATGAGGCAAAAGAGGTCCAGAGTGTGGAATTGCAATCTGTACTGTGGTTAGAGATCTATTGGGGCAGTTTGATCACATACCGACCATGTTAGCAGAGGGGAGGAACAGGAAAAAGATGAAGCATAAAGAAGATTAAGGAAAGATACCGTATATGTATATGTATATGTATATGTATATGTATATGTATATGTATATGTATATGTATATGTATATGTATATGTATATGTATATGTATATGTATATGTTAACCATTTTCAATTGTTTCCAAGTCTTTGTAACTCTATCAACACGTTAAATTGAAGAAAGTTTTGATTTCATAAACTTAAATTTTCATCTAAGCATGTATTAATTAATTTGTAAGCTTCTTGGTTCAATGGTTTCCAAGTCTCTAGCTCTATCTACACTGAATTGAAGGAAGAGGGAGTTTTGATTTGGTAAACATGAGTTCATCTAAGCATGGATTAATTTGAATGGCATGTGACCTACGACAAATTGATCACCAGTGAAACCAAGTTTGGTTGATAAACAATGGAGCAACATGGTTGTGCCCTTAGATTCATGGAGCTCAATCCATGCTTGTGCTAAATGATAATATAGAAAATGGTGGAGCTGCAAATGGCTCCAGTTTGGGTTTAGACATGTAGATCCAGATCTAGTCTGCTTCAAGTACCATTATATGGTTTGCTTGATTCCAATTCAGGCATGACTGAGGTCTGACTGAATGTGCAAATTTCTGCCTTCCAAAAGTCTCATGCATGGTGTGCCAGGTCTGAGTAACAAGTGCTCAGACCATGTGGGTGCCCAACTGGGCTAGGTCTGACTCAAATGGGTAGACTCTGTCTTTCTTTCAAGAGTATGTCGTTCCCTTTTGGTCACCCACTGTAGGGATGTAAAGGTCCGTGTCATGTTCTTGTTCAGAACTTCGGATGTATGCCTTTTATAATCCAAGGTAATTGGATATGGCCTAATTGGATTTGGATGAAAAAAAAATATTACTAGTGCCGGTAAACGAGCCAAGTTTGAAGTGTTCAAGCGTGGCTCTTTCATGTAGCGAGCCAAGCTGAGTTGAAGCTAAGGAGCCTGAGTGAAACAAGCCAAGCTCAAGCTTGCTTGATTATTGGAAAAAATACCTTGTTTTAGTGCTAAAAGAATAGGATTAGAAAAAAAATACACTGTTTTAGATCTAGAACCAACAAGATTTTACTGCTAAACCTATTTTTTGCAAATCAAACATTTCAATCATATGTTTTACATTATGTTATATTATGTAAAAATACATCTAAAATATATTTCTTACCACGAGTAAAGCCAAGTACCTATTGTTCATATTCAGCTTGCCAAGCTTATTTTAGGTTTTTGAATGAGAACCTCAGCTTGTTTCCCAGCCCTAGACACGACTATTACATGAGAGAAGGGAGATGGTCCTACCCCTTTTCTCGTTAGGTCCTATTAGGACCTTCCAAAAATTATACTTTTAACTATTTTTTTCTTGATCTGTACCGTTAGATGTGTTTATCGTTTTCTACTCAATATAGAACATGTATTGGATTAAGATTTTTTATGCTAAGATGTGTACTTTAAAGAGGTAAAAAAAATCAATGGTTGATATTATAATAAAGTTTGGTGATAAAATATTTATATTTTTATATCAAATCAATTTGAAAGAATCAATGGTTGATATTATATTAAAATCAATTGTACCAATGGGGGCTATGCTTGTCTGGTAAGAGAAGCTAGTGCACCTTACCTTGTGTTGGGATGTTGCAGGATCAAAACCCAATGGTATAGTTATATAACTGGCAGGGGGTCTGCCTAATCCCAGCTTGCATTTAAAAAAAAAAATTGAAATAAAGCTTGTTTCTTAGTAAATAAGCAATGATAAATACATCTAAAGGTTCAGATCTAGAAAAAAAAACTTGAAAAGTATGTATTTTAGAGGTACTTTCATGGGGCCTAACAAAAAAAGGGGTAGTATCATCCCCCTTATCATTCAATGAATATATAAAAGTAAAAATCGTATCCAAAGATGAAATGCCATCTCTTTTGCAGAATCCAGATAATCTACCTGATATCTCGGCGTCATATAATTTCTGTACAACAATTCTTTCATCAATGCACCAGTGGTCTAGTGGTAGAATAGTACCCTGCCACGGTACAGACCCGGGTTCGATTCCCGGCTGGTGCAATTTTTTTATTTTGCACTTCGAAATCTTCAATTAGTCTAGTATTTAATATTCTACCCGACGTTTTGCTCTTATTTATTAACATCTAATATTTGTAACTGCAAGCACCAGTGGTCTAGTGGTAGAATAGTACCCTGCCACGGTACAGACCCGGGTTCGATTCCCGGCTGGTGCATTTTTTTATTTTGCACTTCGAAATTTTCAAGTAGTCTATTATTTAATATTCTAGCTAAATTTTCCCTTTTTTTATTAAACATTTAGTTCTTATAACTACGAGCACCAGTGGTCTAGCCCTGCCACGGTACAGACCCGGGTTCGATTCCCGGCTGGTGCATTTTTTTCACGTTTTTTAGAAATATTTTAACCGTTGATTTTTAACGTTTAAATAGGAGAAATCAGTGATTCTAGCCATCGCCAAGTGGTGCTCCTAACCTTTACAAACCGGAGTACTGTTCATATTTACAGAAAAATGAGGACATTTTGGAAAGAAACTTCTAACTTTATATATGGCAACAGCAGCTAATTTCTACTCCGCTTTTAACTGTTATCATGCTCTAAAATTTTCCTTTTCATCATTCCTTTATTTTAAAGGCTAGCTGGGGTTAGGCAGACCCCCCACCAGTTATTATTCAATCGTACCACTGGGATTTTGAACCTGCAACGTCCCATCATAAAGAGACGTGCACTGACAGCTCCTACCAACCACGCAGAGGCCCCTTTGCATCAATCCTACCCTTTGCATCAATCCTACAAAGCCACAAGATTACCAAAAAAAAGTTGACACTAGGGGTCAGCCTAACCCCAGCTTTCTCTGTCAAAAAAAAAAAATTCACACAATGTTGATAGCCGCATGTGAAATTAATATTTTTTTCTCACCTATGGCCTTGAATCGTTTGGCCAACTATTCAGGTGAATCGGCTGATACCGATTCTCAAGTGAATCGTTCTGAATCGGCTAAAAATAATTAAAAAATATTTTGTGTCAATTAGAATGCGATACATGTTAAAACCATTAAATTAATATTAAAAAATTAATTTTAAGCATTTTTATATTTATTTAAAAATAGCTTATTCAGGTTAGTATCATATATATATTTTTATTGATACAATACGTATCTGCTGATATAGAACGATATTGACAACATACATTGGTCCTGCCTCTCGTTATTTAGAAAAAGTGACCCACTGATCCAGGTACATTACTAAATAAACAATTAGGTATCCAATCCTTAATCGCAATGACCCAATTGCAAGAGCCAAGCTCTACCAGCTAAGCTATATCTTCCTAGTCAAATAGAGGATACCAGGTTGCCTTTTGGGTGTACAAAAATCTAAAGTCAATCCATAACTTATTAGCGCTTATAAGGATTATCCTTAATGCTGAATGAGATAACTGGATGATTAGGTCACACTATCATAACCAAGGGGTCTTTGTTTCGAATCTTGCAAGAGTTACTCCTTTAGTTTAATTGCTTGTACAAAAAAACTAATAAGATGATATCCCAACTTCCTCTCTTCCACCACTTTTCTCCCACTGAAAAGCCGTACGCCTCTCATCGAAAAGCCGCATGTGCCTCACTGTCTCCTCCCTAAAGTCTCTCTCTGAGGCATTTTCTTTACATGGTAGGAGACCCACTAGCTCATCAAGGTCATCTCAGAACAACACCATGCGAGAAGACATACAATGTTAGCCTTGTTAGAATATCATACCCGGATTTGGATTTGGATTTGGATTTGGCACCAAGAAGGTCCAAAAAAAGAACCAAGAAGATTCAAGAAGTTCACACTAATCAAGGAGTCCAAGAAAGGCAAAGTAACTCAAGATTATATTGTGGGTCTCTCACATAACAAAGACTCCTTACATGAGAAACCGTCCAATATTCAGGTCTGAATGAGACTCTGCAAAGCCCTAACTCTTGTAAGCCATGAATCCTGGCTACCATGCTCTTGTACTCTTATATGTTAATGAAACTTAACCTTCACCAAGAGAGAAAAATATTGAGGTGAAGGGTCATGGACCTAGGATTATTTAGATCCGAACCAAGTCAAATCGTATGTATTGTGTGATTGATTTCTTGTTTCATTCATTTTTCGTGCTCGTTTATGGTATCAGAGCAAGCTCTGGGCGCCATGTCTTTGTCAACCTCACCAAAGCTCTACCGGTCTCGCGATTTCAATTTTTACAATGTTGGGCTGCCAAGAGACATCATATTCAAAAAATGAGTGTAGCTGAGATGCGGATGCTTAGATGGATGTGTGGAAATACAATAAAAGATAAGATTCGGAACGAAGAGATACGTAAGAAGGTAGGTGTTGCACCCATTGAAAATAAGATGCGAGAGAATCGTTTACGGTGGTTTGGACATATTCGGCGAAGGCCTAATGATGCTCCAGTTAGAAGGTTGGAGAAATGGGAAAATATATTAGTTAAAAGAGGTCGGGGTAGGCCTAGGAAGACTTGGATGGAGATGATAGGAAAGGATATGAATGCTTTGAACCTCACCGAGGACATGGCGTTGGATAGAAATGATTGAAGGAAAAGGATTCATGTGGAAGACCCAAAATGAATTTCTTTTTTGGTTCATATCGCTGACCCCAATTGTTTTGGGATGAAGGCGTAGTTGTTGTTGTTGTTGTTGTTGAAACTCAACTTTCATCTCAAACCGTTGCTTTTTTTAGGAGATGTTAGAATACTACATCTGGATCCAATAACTAGGCCTTGGATCTGGCACCAAAAAGGTTAAAAAAAGAACCAAGAAGATTCAAGAAGTTCACACTAATCAGAAGTCTTCTCTATCAAGAAGTCTAAGAAAGACAAACTAACTCAAGATTGTACAGTGGGTCTCTCATGTAACAAAGACTCCTCGTATGAGAAACCATCCAAGTGCTTAGGTCCCAATGAAACTCTTGTAGACCATAAATCCTGGTCACTGTACTCTTGTACTCTATATATGTTAATGGAACTTAACCGGAGAGAAAAACGTTAAGGTGAAGGGTCAGAACCTAGGAGGCTAGGATCATTCAGGTCCGAGCCAGGTTAAATCATGTGAAGTGTGATCGATCTCTTGCTTAATTCAATTTTATGTGCTCATTTAAAAACAATTTATATCAACGAGATTATATATGCAGATGGGTGATGACATAGGAGATGAGAGGAACCTGGTTGGGAATAGTGATTGAAAAAGATGTAAATTGCATCTAATTCCACCAAACAATTAATGAGAGAGGATCATGTCAGAGGCACCTCTGAGGCGCCTTGGATGTCGGTTCATCTTAAAACGAACTAACACCCATCAAAACAGTAAATGGGCTCACTGTAAGTCATTCATTTTGAACCATTATGATGTTGTCCATCTGAAACACGAATGACATTGAAAAAAAGAGTAGGACCCATCCAAGTGATGTCTCACTCAGACAGGTTTTAGACGCCGTCAGAACCCCAAAACCCCTAGTGTCACAGACAATCTTAATCCACCTTATACTTCTCACATCTCCACAGCCAAACAGACCGAAAATAGCTAATCCTTTCGTATTTTTCTACCATTTGTCAACTCCAAGTAGAATAAGGAGTCAGGTGTTTTAGAATACGTGGTGTAAGCGGGTGGAGATGATTGCTGATTGTTCTTTGGGGTAACAGATCAATGACGAGATTTTAAAAGGACCCATAGGCCCATGAGATCCAACTCATGGAAATGTTTCCTTCGCTATACAACGCAATTCGACACAAGGGTTGTTCAGTGGAAAGCTGTTGGTCCCCTAGCGATAGCTGGAACGTGATTTTGCGTTGAAACCCTTCCAATCAGACCCTGCACGAGTGGTTCGAGCTGATGCAGATGCTGCCCATGGTGTCTCTTAATGATGTGTGTGATCAGCTATGCTGGAGCTCGACCAAAAGCCCTGACCTCTCCATCTCTGTTGGACATCAGTTTTGATAAGGATACGGTTATGACTCCCACCAGTAATAGTTTTTCATAAACAAAAAACGATAAACATGTTCTGAATAACTCAAATAAGGCTACATGAAATCGGACTCAATCAAGAATCTCATGAGCCAGCCGAATATTTGTTAATCTGATATTATCGTTTTTGATAGAATTATCAAAAACTATAATTGTTGTTATCTTTAGTTGTTTTGTTATCTAACTGTGTAAGTCAATATTCTAGAACTTGTATTCTAAATATTGTAAACTCTATTATGCTTATAAATATAATATTGGACCTCTCGGTGGACAAAAGAGCAAAACTCGAGTTTATCATCTTGTTCATTGCTCCTTCATGGTATTAGAGCTACCAAGCTCCAACGAGTTTTCAATGGCTTCCTCATTGTCTCTTTCCACTCCTATGACCCAATGAAATACTATTGCCAGCCTTGTCTCGATAAACTAAAATTGAGACAACTACTTGTTGTGGAGATCTTAGCTCAAATAAGTCATGATCAACCAAGATCTCCTCAAGTTTTTTGATGGCTCATCTCCTCAACCAGATTTCTTCATTGCTGCGATAGATAGAGGTAATATAGAAAATCTGAATTATCCTATTTGGATTCATTCCAATCAGTTAGCTCTCAATTAGATCAAAGCTATTGTATCTGAAATTGTTTTCGGTCAAATCATGAGAACAAAAATAGCCCATAAAGCCTGTATTGTTATGGAAAAAGCATATAGATCACAATCCCCTTTGAGACTCATGATTATGAAGAAAGACCTTACTTTTATTAAGAAAGAAAGTATGGATATGCTGTCTTATCTAAACCGCCTGAAGTTTCTAGCCAACTCACTTGCAACCGCCAATCACCCCGTAGAAGATGAAGAATTAGTTCAAATAATTTTGAGCGGCCTTCCTCTCGAGTCTGAAAGCTTTGTGACCCCCGTCACTACTAATTCGGTGTTGTATACCTTCACAAATATATATGATCTGCTTCTTAATGAGGAAAAATGTGTGCTTCTAATTTACGTCAAGCCTCCTGAAACACTTGAACTCCAACAAATTGTCTTCACCGCCTTCATGGATCGAGGTCATGGTCGCGACTTTTATCGAGTTCATGGTAGGGGACAAAGGATAAATTTCTCTCCAAACACATCTAATAGTAACTTTGTATCCCAACCTCAAGGTTGTCGAGGGGCAACCACTTATCAATATTGTGAAAAACACGAACATACTGTTAAAACTTGTTGGGATATCCCTAAAGCCTTTTAAGCCATGTCTCTTCAACAATTCATGGTGCTTCAAAAGCATTGCGTCTGCGTGCACCATGACTCCTCATGCGCCTACGTGCGCTAGACCTACTGCAACCGTGTGTGCTAAGCAAAACTTAACACCTGCAAGTGTTGAAAATACTAAGTGCCTGCGAGCACTGAGTAGGAACATCCCAACGGTGAACGATCCTAGCTGCAACGTAACATATATGCACTTACTTCGTTGTACATCTATGGTTGATGTGAAGCTGATCTCTACTCCTCTGAGCTCCACTACTTGGTTATCTAAGGATAATGCCCCACTTTTTCATGACTCTACTTTATATTGGAGCATCATGGGCGGTCTTCAATATCTCACTATCACACGGCCTGACATTGCCCTTGCGGTCAAAAAGGTTTGTCAGTTCATGCATTAGCCCACGGTTACCCACTAGTCTGTCGTCAATCACATCCTTTGCTCTCTCAAGGATACCATTCAACATGATTTGTTCTTCTTATGGTCTTCCTCTCTCCAGCTCTACGACTTCTCTGATGCTGATTGGGTCGGTAGCCTTAATGATTATAAGTCTACAAGTGGTTTTGCTATTTTTCTGTGCTCTAATTTGGTTTCTTGGTCTTCTCGCAAGCAACAGACCATAGCTTGATCCAACACTGAAGCCAAGTACAAGTTTCTTGCATGTGCTCCGTATGATCTTCTTTGGCTCAAGTCTCTTCTCACTAAGTTTGACTTCGTTCCTTCTTCGCCACCTACTTTTTAGTGTAATAATATTGAGCTTTATATCTGGCAGCAAATCCGGTCTTTCATGCTTGCACCAAACATGTAGAAACTGATTTTCATTTTGTTTGGGATCATATGCAAAAGGGACATCTTCAAGTTCAGTTTACCACCTCATCTGAGCAGTTGGCTGGCGATCTCACTAAGCCTCTTCCATTTTTGAGGTTTGTTTTCATTTGTGACAAGCTCAACATCGTTGACCCCACATTGAGCTCGCAGGGGCCATGATAAGGATACAATTATGACTCCCACCAATAATGGTTTCTCAGAAACAAAAAACGATAAACATGTTCTAGATAACTCAAATGAGGCTACACAAAATCAGACTCAATCAAGAATCTCATGAGCCAACTGAATATTTGTTAATCCGATAATATTGTTTTTGATAGAATTATCAAAAATGATAATTGATGCTATCTTTAGTTGTTTTGTTATGTAACTGTGTAAAGTCGATATTCTAGAACTGTGTATTCTAAACATTGTAAAACTCTATTATACTTATAAATAGAATACTCGACCTCTCGATGGACAAGAGAGAGAAACTCGAGTTTATCGTCTTGTTCGTTGCTCTTTCAAGTTTATATTCGACCCATTTTGTTTCTTGGCTCCCAAACAAGGCACTATGTGGTCTTGGCCTTCCTGTTAGAGCCACTTTTACGACTTGGTTAATTCTGTTAGGTAGCATCCTAACAAACGACAACCCTAAGAAGTGAGGCTTTCAGTTGCCCAACCAATTCACCCTTTGTAAGGTTGCCTAAAAGACCACCATGCACCTTTTTTGGAGTTGTCGTTAATCACAGTAGTTGTATTGCCTTGTCCGAGAAGAGTTGAGGCTCAGATGGGATCTAAACACCCACTACGGTCGCTGATTGTGAATGACAAAGTAAAATGCTTGGGCCCGAGGTGGATGTTCGTTGGCAGCTGCTCATGTGGAGATGCATTTGGTTGGAACAGAACAATCAAATTTTCAGAAGTCCAGATGACTTCAAAATTTAAATCATGACGTCTTAGCCCTGCTCAAGGAATAGCTCAGGCTCGGATGGCCTGACTCGGAGTTGTGTTGGGCGGGGGATATCTTGCTCGCTAATCTGTTTCGCCATGAACCTGTATATTTTTCTTTGTTTTTCTGTGATCCTCGGATCTGATATGTACATGGGTTCCGGGTGACTTCTTCTCACTCGGTCCCTCTTCTTGATTTAATGCAATACTTTTTTTTTTAAATACCATCGTATCACACTTTGACTTGATCACATCTCAATACTTTAGCTTGAATTTTGCTCAAATTTAAAAGTTAAAATGAAACAAATTCACTGGTATTACAGGACCAGTGCGTTCACACATGCCCCTGACCAGTACAAGGCAAGACAGGTCATCCCTGTCTACACCCATCCGTGATTCAAACAGGCCCTATGGACACAGCCAGAGTGGTGCACGTGACATAATCACTGCACCTATTTAAGGTCTAGCATAGGCCCAACTCGGATCCAACTCAGACCAACCTGCTTACTGCCCTAGAGGTGGCTAGGGGCAAGCTGCCCAAATGTTCCATGTATACATGTGATTGTACAGTAGGAACAAGCCCATGTGAGAAGGTGTGCATTATGTGTTATCATTACAACCATGAACCATGTAAACATAAAACGGCAAAACGCCACAAGTACATCATCATGTTGAGGTGAAGTAAAAGGATGCTATGTTAAAGCTTTTATTCCAAGGTGCTATAAAAGATAATAGGCATATTACATAGACGGAATATTTTAGGACGTCTTTGAAGCCATCTAATAGGTATAACATGGCAATATGTATGGATTGTACCTGCAAATCATTCGGTATCACATGGCTATATATACACTACAATGGATTGCACCTGCAAATCATTTTCACTCAATCTAACCTCATACATGTATGTGTTCAGAGTGGTGGATTCAGTGAGAACAAGGCAAACTAACTGAAAAATAGAAAGACAAAGGAAGAGGTATATAATGGCAGTGAAAAGATCAGGTGCAATATGATTGCACAAATATTTGTGCATTAATCACCTGATCACCCTCCATCTTAGGGGCATGACAGTCAGTTGTGGGGCCCAAGGCCTGATGGAGAGGGCAATCAGGTGCTTAATGCACAAATTCTGTGCCATGTGATTGCACCCGATCCGGACTCATGGCACCCATGCCTAGCACTGAGAAAGGAGAGACTTTGTGATCTACTTTGCAAGACAGAATACCGGACACTTGATGAGTGATTGCAAGACCCTTGGATCATGTTTTTTTTTTTTACAAAAAGTTATGCTTTTTTTAGTCAAAAAAATAGAGTGCATTTTTTTGAGAAAAATTTAGGGCATTTTTTTTAATCAAGGTTTGAATGCATGCCTTTGGATAGCCCACGTGGCTATGCCTATTTGGGCATGACATGCTAACATAGTATAATTTCCCACTTTTGGAGGTGTCAAGGGAGAGTTTGGGGGAAGAATGATTTTGTCCTGATTTAAAAAAAAATGTTTAAATAATGAGAAAATCATTTATGGTGATATTTTGATTATCTCACTATTTTATATTTTTGTTTTAATTTGTGAATTTAATGCATTTACGAACGCCAAGTTTGCATTGCCCCCAAAAAAGTTTATACTGGATTTCGTGTATCCAAAAGCTAATTCTTAAATAATAGGACATGTAGATTACATCTGTGTGGTTAGATTTAAACAAAAAAAAGAGTGAGTTTTGCTGAGTTGATTGTAGCACAATCAAATGTAACTATTAACCTCTAAAACATAATGTTCTTATCTTACTCTATTCCACACATGTGAATGTGTGCGCAACTTATACGTGTATTCAGCTACTCAACCACCGTAACTTATGGAGATACACGCTTGATTTACATAAATTAATATTTATAAATAAGGCTGGTAAATGAGCCAAACAAACTGAACATAGGGTGTTCAAGCTTGGCTCATTTTGTGTGTGAGCCAAGCTTACCCGAGCTCAATGGTTTGAATTAAATTGATTTGTAGTTTCTCTCCTTCTATTAGGCCTCATTTCTCATTCTGCCCCATTCTACCTTAAATGTTTTAAGTGTTTTATGCTAGATTTGAACCGTTAGATGTGTTTAGCATGACCGATTTAGTGGAAATAGACTCTTGGATCATGTTTTTTCGATGAAAAAACATTTTTTTATGAGCTAGAAAAAATTTGTACCTTCATAGCCATTGATTTTGGATCACCAAAAAACCTATATACAGATCAAATTCCAGCTATCCAAAAGCTGGTTCTCACTATACAAAAACTATAGATCACATCTGTGGTATTAGATGTGCGAAAAAATACTTAAAACTAAGATTTTTGAACAAGCCTAACGAGACCTAACAAAAAAGAGGGCTAAGGAACACATTTCTCTCTCTCTCGCTCTCTCTCTCTATCTATCTATATATATATATATAGTTAGTTAGTTAGTTAGTTAGTTTTTTAGCTAAATTGTTTGATTTGTACCGGTATATATGATATCCATTTGCACTAAGAATAAAAAATCAATGCTTTAATTTAAAGAGGGTGCTAGAGGTACACATCCCTCTTCTCAGTGTTGATATACCAGAAATAGATGCTCAACCTGCAATGTCCGATAACGGCTCTATAGTTCATCTTTCGACACCACAACTTTGGTATACCACTTTGGACCTAATGGGTCGTAGAGTTCAACTGGAATGAAATCGAGCCATTTTGAACAATGCTATCAGTATTGATGCGTATTGGCTTGTATCGACCGAAAATTGATACACAAATATTAAAAAAATACCAAAAACTATTTTTTGATATTATTTTAATAGATTTAACATGTGTTATGATTGACATATAATAAATTTTTATTATTTTTGGGCCAATATAGGACGATTCACTTGAGTATCGGTATTATCCAATACAGCTAAATCGATGGCCAAATGATTCAGGGCCGACACTGACAACATTGATTTTGAATCATCATTCGATTTAAGATGGCTCATACAACAACAACAACTACGCCTTCATCCCAAAACAATTGGGGTCGGCGATATGAACCAAAAAAGAAAATCATTCTGGGTCTTTCACATGAATCCTTCTCCTCCAATCATTTCTATCCAATGCCATGTCCTTGGTGAGGTTCAAAGCATTTATATCCTTTCTTATCATCTCCATCCATGTCTTCATAGGCCTACCCCGACCTCTTTTAACTAATATATTTTCTCATTTCTTCATCCTTCTAACTGGAGCATCATTAGGCCTTCGCTGAATATACCCAAACCACCGTAAATGATTCTCTCTCATCTTATTTTCAATGGGTGCAACGCCTACCTTCTTACGTATCTTCTCGTTCTGAATCTTATCTTTTATTGTATTTCCACACATTCATCTAAGCATACGCATCTCAGCTACACTCATTTTTTGAATATGATGTATCTTGGCAGCCCAACATTTCGTACCATATAGTAAAGCGGGCCTAATAGTCGTCCTATAAAACTTTTCCTTCAACCGCAATGGCATTCTACGATCGCACAACACTCCAGTTGTACTTTTCCATTTCATCCACCCAACCTTTATCCTATGATTTACATATCCATCAATTTCTCCATACTTTTGAATGATAGATCTCAAATATTTGAAACAATCATCCACCGGTATTTCTTGCTCACCAAGCTTCATTATACTCTCATCACTACTTCATTGCTTACTAGACCGACATTCCATATATTTTGTCTTACTCTTACTCAACTTAAAACCTCTTGCTTCCAATGTCTGTCTCCATAATTCTAACTTAGCATTAACCCCAGCTCTAGACTCATCAATCAAAACAATATCATCAGCAAATAACATACACCATGGCACATTTTCTTGAATTAATCTCGTAAGCTCATCCATCACTATAGCAAATAGGAAATGGCTTAAAGCAGATCCTTGATATAACCCAACCGTTATTTAAGATGGCTCATACACAAGGTAAAAAGCTCTCTCTCTATACATTTATGGCACATGCATGCAGGTGCGTAAAGCATGCACACAAGTACAAACAAGCACATGGTCTCATTCTCTAAATTTGAGCGAAACATTGACAACACGAACTCATTCATGCAATTTGGATGAGCCCGTGATGCAGAAGACCCTACCCTATTCCTCTTGTTTTGTCACCTTTTTGTGAACATGTTCCTTCCAAGATTGTGCCTATGTCCTGGATACTTTTCTTTACTGCTTTTTTTGAGTTGGTGATCGACAAAATATGTCACAAGGATTCGAGTGGGACACACCATTTTTTGTATAACTTTTTATAAAGAAAAAGAACAGTGTATATGAGGACATGACACGAGAATGAATTAGAGTATTCCCGTGCCATAATGGATGAGCCAGTTGATGGGATGCTCAACCAAACCGCATACCAACAAGTTCATCTGTGGTACATTCTTAGGGATGCCAGTCCACCGGGGGACAATGGGCCCCGCCCTGCCTTGCCCAGTTTGGACCGAGGATGAAGGGCACGAATCGGGGATGGAGGCGGGAATGAAGGTTAAAATCTATCCTCATGCTGGAATGAACTTAGGCTTTCCCATCCCCGTCCCCGTCTCCGTCCCCATCTCTATCCCCACCTACTCATCCCCAATCCTTCAAGGGATGACTATAGATAGAGGGAAAACAGGACCCCACCCCACCTCGCTCCCGTTTGGATCGGGAATGGAGGACTTGAAACGAGGATGGAGGTGGGGGTGGAGGTTGAAATCCATGTCTGTGAGAGAATGAGAGATTCGGATTTTGTGACGGGGCGGAGGAGGTCCCAAGACATTCCTTTTCTTCAAAGGGAATGTCATTGTCTAAAGAGTATTATGATTGACAGCAGCACGGTGTTCATGTATTCTCAAGGGCCCGTGACAGTACTGGTTGTCCAACTCCTGATGGCCTCGATGTTATTCTTCAGTGGGGCCCATGCTTCTGAATGGAATGTATGACCCCACGAAGGAAAGCTTGTGGGTCTACGTGACAAGCTTTTTTTAATGTACATTGCACAGTAACATGGAGCTTATTAGTAGTCTTCCTTCATGTTCACATTTTGAGTATTGGGAGACCAATGCTCAGAGCTTGCATTCATTCAGGGTCGGTTTGTGTGTCATGAAAAATCTGGGCTTTCTATGAAAAATGCACAAAAATGGAATGTCTCCGTGGGCCCACCACAACGCAAACATGTCACTTGATTTTCTCGTGGAAAGAGGGGTGCCATTTTCAAGAGGCCGGGGGTGAGGCACAATGTGATTGCACACGTGTGTTTGTGTATAAATAAAAACGGTGGGGTTTCTGAAAAAATGCACAAAGCATTTCTGTGTGCTGCATCCTAGCGACGCAAACAGAGCGCCCCAAAAATCAACGTGATCACCCCCCTCCCCCCCTTTCAGCAGAATTGATCCCGTGGTTGGTGGTCCAACTCTCTGTTTCCGTGGAAGGAGGCTCAGCGCGGATTGTGACTCAAAGATTCCCTTAATGTGCTGCTGCACCGGATCACCCACCATGTTTAGGGTACAGCCTGTCAGCTGTGGGGACCGATAGCAGATGGTTGGCGTGATGCAAACACACCGTTAGTGTTTTACTGCACCTGATCACCACCATGTTTATGGTACAGCCTGTCAGCTGTGGGGGGCCAACAGCAGATGGTTGGTGATCAAGTGCAGCAGCACATTTAAAGTGTGCAATCACATTGCACCTGATCTCAATCTCATTTTCAATAAGGCCTCACGGTAAGCTTTCATGGAAGGAAATTTCCCCGCGGAGCCTCCTTCCACATTGCTCAAATACGCCATTAGGAGGCATTTTTCCAGCACGAAAATGGGTTGCTTTTGAAGAGATATGCACAGTATTGTGCCGTTTCCATGGGCCCCATGAACGGGTCAAACATGGAGGCCAACCCCTTGCCAAATCAGATCCTACAGGCCCGGCTGCTTCCACGGAACTCAACTCAGAATCTAATCTGAGTTGAATGCTTGAGCACAGTGCACATCAAGAAATTAATAGGTTGAGAAAGATTGACCCATAAGAATACAAACTAAATCTGGGACGCCGTACAAGAATATCCATCAAGGGTCTGGTCCATCTCTGTTCTTGGTGGCTGACATTATAAGGAAAGTATATGTGTTTTCACAGGAAAGTACTGTAAAATGTATCTGATAGACCTGGCTTGGACTCTGTTTGGTTCCCAGCTGGAAATGTTCAATTTGGTCATATTCCAAAAGGGCTTTACACTACAGCCCTTCCCCTGTAAGCTAAGGGTAGTGGCTAGGGATGCAAATGGTTCTGATCGTGAGCATCCATGGGGATTTGGATTCGGATCTAGAACAGCCAAAAACAGCATAACCTTCATCCTCGATCCCAACCATTTGCATTCTACCTAGGGGCTATATCACATTGATACTCCATTTTGGCCCCCAAATCTGTCAACTAAACTTCATAAAAATAGTCATACACTACAAGAAAAACGTTATTTAGCCACAAAAATAATTTGTCGCAAAGTTGCAACGGATTAGCGAGAGAAAACTATCCGTCCCTAAAATTGAAATTAATTGCGAAATTTGTGACGGATTAGCGACGGAAGAATTTCATCTCACACTCCGTCACTACTTCGCGACGGATGAGCGACACCATTTTTTCGTCGCTACTTCATCTCAAATTTACGATAAAATTTGGCTGTGCTAATCCATCGCTAAATTTCCAGTAAAACCCTAATGCGGGCCCCCTTTCTTTTCTCTTTCTACTTCATTCATCTGTTTCTATCGCCCTATTGCTCACCCTCCTTTCTCCTCCTTCTGGCGATCGCCTCCCTCTCCGACGACCTCCGCCCTTCCCTTCTCCCCCTTTCGGCGACCGCCTCCCTCTCCGGCCACACCGACCGACGCCCATCCCCTCTTAGGTACTGTGATGCCCCAGAATTTTCGACTTGAAAAATCCTTAAGATTTTTAGGGTTAATTTTTAAAAAAAAAATTGTTGCGCAAAATGAAAAACTAGAAAGAAAAAACAAGTGGAAAAGTCTGGACGAATCACAGAGAGAAGCAACAAGAATATGAAACATCTTATTTATCACATTTTATAAAATGGTACATCTTTTCCCTTTACAAAAATACAACTGTCAAGATCTCGACGTTCTAGAAGTGTGGGTTCAGTTCTCCACCGCACATCGCACTCCATCGCACCACGAAAAGTAAAACACATGTGTCCCCATAAAACGGGGTCAGTACTCTTGCGAGTTGGTGAGATAAACCAATCACAATATATCAGTTGTAAAAATCGAAAGCAAAACTATCATGCAACACGTAACATTATCATTCATTTGTCATGATTTCACAGATATAACATAAGCAAGTAAAGAGACATTAAGCAAAATTGAAAATGGAGCTTTAAGTGATAACTACTAGAAATAGCATGCTTTTAAAACATAAGTCAAGGCATTTAAGCGAATTATGCAAGCAAAGCATATGTGTGTGTGAATATACATGCGCATCATGTGACAAGTACGAGAACTAGCAATGTAACAATACAAAGCAATGTTCATCATGATGAGACACATAGAAACATTTAGCCAAGGTAAGGCGTCTCTAGAAACGAATCACGAGATGTGTAAAAGCATATAAAACTATGTATCTCTAACATAAGTGAACTCGACTCACGAGATGGGGCCATCGCCCACACAAAACTCACCAAGGAGTTGCAACATTCACGAAGTCTCATAAGACCATTATAACCATACCAAGTGCCTCTAGTCTCCTTGTAAAAACGAGACGCGTTGAGTGCCCAACATGATTCGTGTGTCCACAATAACAAATACGAAAGTATGCTAGCATTCATCTGTGCACTTGCCTTCGTGCTAGAGCGTGCGACTGTGTACATGCTATACGAACTTCTTCATAACACTACGCCACATAACACATGATGATATGTTTAAATAAATAATTTGTAACGTACCAAGGAGTGCGACAAGAATAACGCCACACTTACATCAAGCGAAGTGTTACGATTAATCATACGCAATAAGCTTCTTATTCATGCAATAACCTTATATTGTTTTGTTGCGCACTCGATACGATGTCATTCATAAGCACTATGCATTCCATTTCACAAAGGTGGAAATACGTGTAAGAGTGTGAAATCACACTACGCGCATCTACTAGTTACCATTTCTTTATGCATATCTAAATATCTATATTTTTGCTTTGGTAATCACGCACTTCATCCAAGATGTGATGAGTCAAAACTATGGATTTATCAGGGTAATTGGAACATGAGCTCTATGCTCACATGCAACCCCAAAAGTTGCAGCCTTGAGGCCCGCTAACAAGGCTAGATAAACATACATGAACTGGTTCCCATGGGTCGAGAACCCAGCGAAGTGGGTGCGAGTCTGGTCCAAAACGGACCCGCCTGCTCACTAGCCCCGGTGCCATGGGGCACCACGCACACAGCAAGGCCCGATTGGGCGGCACTGCTAAACTGAAAGGAGGCAGCAACCTAAGCTGCAAAGCGACAACAAGCAGCTTGCTACAGGAGCCGAACCACCTGGACCAAGTGAGCTTGGTCCTAAATACACATGGATTTTCTTTCTAAGTAGAAAATCTGAAGTGTTTTCCACTTTTAAAGATCGTTATGCAATGATGATGGTGATGAGGTGGTGGTAGTGAGGTAGTGATGGTGGTGGGGAGGAAGAAAATAAGTAAAAAAAATAGGTACCACGGGACTTGGTCTCAGCAAAGCAGAATGGCCCAGGTCTGGACCGACCGGTCCAGACCCACGTTTGGCTTGCTCAGACTTGAGCACGGTCTCGACCATGCGTTCAGACCCGAGTGTGGCTCGGCCACCACCGAAACACAAAGGGTGCAGGCCTGCGGCTTGCACACGAATGCAACCCACCTGCTGCAACTTGGTTGCAGCTGGCCCACCAACATCAGCCATTGGGGCTGAAGGGCGGAGGTGCCCTTAACCGAACCTGGTTTGGCCAAGAGCCTCTGACAGGTCTGGACCAGATTCGGTCTAGACCGTGTTAGGCCAAAGGGAACCAAACCCACCGCCACCCGATTTGGGGGCACTGCCATGGGCTCGCAAGACAAAAAGAGAGAGAAAGAGAGAGTGGACCCGGGCTGACCCGGTTGTGGTCGGCCTGGAGTCACACTTGTTGGACACGTCCAGCCGTCTGGACTGGTCCAACCAAACAAAAATAAAAAGGGGAGTTTGAGCTCGGCCTGACCAGCCTAGGCCAGCAGCACTTGAATCCCAAAGGGGCTAACCCGACTGGGTAGGGTTGCTGGACTAGAGCCGGTTCACGACCTCCTTGCCAACCAAAATGACCCCTTGGTGGCCTAGATTCGCTGCCATAGCTGGGCAGAAACGTAGGCTACCATGAGACAAGCCAACAAATAAGGAAAATGTAATGAAAACAAGAGAAAATGAAATCTAAAATGATCTCATGCCACCATACAACTACATTGCATAACGAAAATGCATGAAAGCATGCTCAACGAAATCCACAAATATGAAATGCAAATATGGAATGGTAGCTCACCTCTGAAGGCTTTCAACCGGCGTAGAGAAAGCTCCGGGTGAGAAGCTTATGGGCTTCCACGAAAATGGTGCTTAGCACCCACACAAACACATCCCACGGTTTGGGGCAGAAGAGAAGATTGAGAGGGAAAGAGAGAGAGGGAAAATCGCCCATTCGGGTTCCCTCTCTTTCTTCAAGGCTTATGTATGTAGGGTTTTAGAAGTGTAGGGCTAGGATGCATTGGGAAAAGATGGAGGGCTGGGCTGGCTCACCACCACCACCACCCATAGCCGCCCAACATGGCAATCATTTTTCTCATTTCAAAAACATTAAAAAGGTTTTCAAAAATGCCATCCCTTGAGGTTTTAAAAGACCATTACAACTTTGAAAATTTACAAGGGGAGCCCCCAAACAGCTGCCCCTTTCAGCCACTAGAAGTGCGCCATTTAGGATGCACTTAAGTTCTTACAAGAATGCCATGGGTTGCCGCCCACTTGGCCAATCCACGACTATGATTCAAAAATGATGATGGGTTTTTACACCCATGCCACTACCCAGCTGGTCAACCCTTGATCAGCTGGTCCACCAAGACCAAAAATGTCCTACTAGAGGGTCGACCATGCTTTTGGCTCCCCCATGGGTTTGGGTTGCCTCTGGTCAGACCTAACTCCAAAACGATAAATAAATAAAATGCTTGTTCAATTCTTTAGATAAAGATTAAACTTACCATAACATATTTTCATTCTAAAAATTCCCAATTACCATATAATTTTCAAAGCTCCTTTGAAGAATTTTCCATCTTTACGAGAATTGCTCTCGTTACGACTCGTAGACTATCGATATGCAATTTTCAGTAATTCATATGCACTGACGAGTTTTTTCCTCATTTAGGTCTCAAATTTGAGGATAAACTAATTATATATATATTATAAATTTACCTTAGAATTTTCAGAAATTAACTCGTCCAGAATCATACTCATATTACTTCATATATTTCACTTACGTGATTTCAGACTTCACTCATTATGAGTTGAAAATCAAAGCATATAATCAAATTTATATCTAATTATGTGTGCAACAACCTTATAAACATACGAAAGCATACACCTTAGAATCATATCACATTGAATTCCTCAGAAAAAGTCGCAGGTCTTACAGGTACACTCTTTCCCCTTTTTTCTTCTTCTTCTTTTGTTATCGGAAGGCCGACAGGATGCGGTCGGCCCCCTGCCACGCCTCTTCCTTCTCCTCATCTCCCCTATCTTCTGGTTCTTCTCCCCCTCTTCCCTCTCTCTGTTGTCTCGATGGGAGGCTGATGCCCCCCCCCTTTTTTTGTTGGCTCACCGGGAGGCCGACAAGAGGCCCACGACCCCTGCCACACCCTCCCTCATCCCCCTATCTCTTTGGGCTCGTCGAGAGGTCGACGACCCCTTACGACGCCCTGCCTCTCCCTCTGTTATGTCGTTGGGAGGTCGATAGGAGGTCGACGACCCCATTCTGCGCCCTCCCGCTCACTCTGTTATGTCGTTGGGAGGATGGCAGGAGTCTGACAGCCCATGCCTCCTGATGCCTCTGTGCCCGTCAGAGGGCCATAAAAAAATGCAAAGGCAATAACATGCAAATCGGGTAAATACTCGTGGTGAGTAAGTAATGCAAGCGCATCACAAGTTATTTATTTTCTTAGATGCAATATTTTTTTTTTCACACACTCACTTAATTATGGATATTTAGAACTGCTTTGATGGAGATCGAAAATCATGCTGAGCATGATTTTAATATATGAAAATAGAAGTGCTCTTATTTTTTGAGTTCAGATTTCATGCTAGTCATGGTAGTAGTTAACGAGATATTGGAGTGTGTTTGCTGCAGGTACATGTTTGACATTGTTTTGATATGAATGTATTGTAATATTTTATGTGACTATATCCATGATTGCATGAAGTTATTTTCAATTTGATTATGCCTTCCATGTGAAATTGTATCATGAAAATATGCTTCAAATGAATATATCGTGTTATGAATGAGTTTGCACACAAAAATGAATGATAAGTTATCAATGCTTCAAACATGCTCCAAATGAATGATTTTGCACATGAAAATATTAAGTTATCAATGCATGCATAATAGTTCTGGTGATTGAATGACATTATATATATATATATATGTATATATATATGTGTGTGTGTGTGTGTGATATATCAAATCATTACATCCACCATGAATGCATGATAAATTAGATATTTTTTTCATCATAGCAGCTAAGGTGAAAATAAAGATGACTATTACAGTGTTATAGAAGAAATAATGAAGTTGACTTATTTAAGCATAAATAATAAGGTAACTTTATTCAAGTGTCAATGGTTTGATTCCACAACAATAAGAGTCGATAAAACCTCAGACATTATAGAGGTGAATCATAAATCAAGGTTTAAAACATATAAACCATTCATATTAGTTTCACAAGCTCAACAAGTATACCAAATGGATGGGTGCCCAATGAAGAAGAAGAAGAAGAGGAGGAGGAGGAGGAGGAAGAAGAAGAACGTGAAAGTCAAAAAAGTGATGAGGAAACATACTCGAGTTAGTGAAATATATCTTGTAATACACACCTTATGTTTGAATATATTGTAATCTTTTAGAGTTGTGTAACTGATCCAATTGTATTGAAAGTTAAGAATAAGTTATCCATGATTAGCAAGTGATGTCATATCTTATATTTTAATGTATTGCAGTTTTTGATATAAATGATTTGAATGTATTACAATGTTTGAATGTATTGCATAAAGTTATTTTTTATTTGATTATATATCCATGAAGACATAGAGTTGTGTAACTGATCCAAATAAAATTTGTATTTGTTAGAATATGGTTCTTAAAGGTCACAGTGGTCGAGCACCCAATGGTAGCTAGTCTTAGCCTTCATCTTCAAGGGTTGCTTCGATAGGTATATCATTTAACTAATTATATACTTGATTAGTTTAAATGCGCATTGTGTAAATTTTTAACTCATTTTTCTATAGATGATGTTTCACTTGCATATGACCCACGTACATCAACTATTCATACACATCACGAGACAACGTTGGAAGTAGGGTCTTCTCAGTCTGACACACGATGACTCATTCAAATAGTGTATATCGATAATCGATCATAAGTATTTTATTTTTACTTATCCAATACTTATTTTATAAATAATATATATCAATAGTTAATGTGTACCAATTCATGTGCAGCGCAAGGTTCGAGCCACAAGAGGTAATACGAGAGATTAGGTAGTTACTAGTTCAATATCTATCAGGACCGGTCGCTCAATGGAAAGAGTACCCGAAGGAGGTGTTGGAAAGATTGTGGTCCTCATTTATGATATGCAATCGTTTATCATAGCTAATGTGTTTCATATTTAACTTTTTGTTATAGTCATGTCTACTAACTTTCTGAAATTATTTGTAGGCTTTGAATCACTTCACGACTACGATGGAGGAGCAGGACGCGAGGCAGGTGTGGCAGAAGGTGGCTGTCAGTCGATTTGCAGACATGCTGCACAATATGAAGACTGCAACAATAACAACATCTGGTGGGATAAATGATCTACTGCAGTGGAAGGGCCATGACCCTCCTACTATCAGGCAGATTTTTGGGATGCAATATACGACAAGTGGGCGAAGCATGAATTTTGAAACCGCTCAGCAAAGGTTATACAAAACTGAGCGAAGATGCCCGATGTCTATCTACACACAGGTGGATCTAGGACTTTTGGGAGCTACCTGAAGAAAATAGTAACTCATTAATATATATTGTCAAATTTATAAGTATTGTTGCAAACTTTTTAAATAATTTTTTTAGCATTTAACCTTGTAGGAAGCAAAAAAATGAGGTATTGTGCCTTACAAGGATGTGTTTGTTGAAACACATAAACGTAAGAGCACGGGAGAGTTTGTATCAGAGAATGAGAGAATGACAATGGTATGTATTTATTGTATTAATAAACATTATAATATATAAGTTACCATGAACATTATTATTCTTAATTATTAATCCATATTGTAATCATTACTTTATACGAGTTATACGAGCAGCAGATGGTAGAGAAATGTGGCTATGACTCCACTCAGCATCCACCTTTTGATCCTGCAGAATGGGTGACTGCAACTGGTGAACCAAAAAATGGTCGTGTGTTTGGGTTTGAGAGTAATATGAACACCTCACTAGTCATTGCTTAGCTCTTCCAGCCAGGGCTCTCAGAGTTCTCCTGCCAGCATTAACTCCAAGTGTCCGATTGACCCGACTAATTCTTGGGATGGTGTCCACCAGCTTGTTAAAGACACAATGCATGACTATTTATATGAAGCAATTTTCGGCGTTGTGTGTAATGAGTTGTACAACTTTTTTCGGGACAGGAGAACTTCGTCTGCAGGTGCCTATCACGTATAAAAGTTTCATGTCATTTGTTTCATGTCGTTAGATTTCAAGCTAGTATATGCATGATTTCATCACATATGAGCATGATTTCATCACAATGAAAGTTTTTGACTGCCTTATAACACATATATGCATGATTTCATCACTATGAAAGTTTTTTGGTAACATTAGAACACATATAAGCATGATTCCATCACTATGAAAGTTTTTTTACTACCTTAGAACACATATATGCATGATTAAATCACTATGAAAGTTTTTTTACTACCTTAGAACACATATATAATTTGATATATGTTATCAAGTTAACCAAAGATTTACACTGTGATGTCACTTTCACTAATGAATCTTGTACTTTTCAGGACCGTCGCTTGAAGCAGATGATTGAAATGGGTAAGATGCAAAATGGACTTTATATGATTGAAAACTAGAGTAGAGTTGCTCTTTCTAATTTTAACCTTGCCCATCTTTGGTATTATCGACTTGGGTATATTTCAAGTTCTCATTTTTAATATCTCGTTAATTCTAATAAATTGAATCATTACAAATTTAATGGAATATGCTAAATTTGTCATTTAGTTAAACAATCATGTAATCTTTTTTCGAACAATTTCATTAATTCAACATCAAATTTTGAACTCATCTATATTGATTTACGAAGAGGATATCAAACTCCACCTATATCTGGTGCACATTATTTTCTGACCATTGTAGATGATTACTCTCATTCTACTTGGGTATACCTAATGTGTTATAAATCTGAAACTTTTTCTCTTATCCAAGATTTTTTTTTCATGATCAAAACTTAATTTAAAACTCTAATCCAAAAGGTTAAAAGTGATAATGAGAGTGAACTTTTTTTCACCGATATGTAGACATTCTTTCAAAATCAGAGTATACTTCATCAACACAGTTGTATATATACCCCTCAACAAAATAGAGTGGTGGAACGCAAGCACTGAGATCTTCTTAACATGGCTCGAGCCTTGCGCTTTCAAGCCAATCTCCCTATAAATCTATGGGGAGAATGTATTATGACTGCAACATATCTCATAAATTGTGTTCCCAACATAACCCTTAATGGAAAAACCCCACACGATGTTTTATTCTATAAAAATCCTAATTATCAACACCTTAAAGTTTTTGGATGCTTGTGTTATGCTCACAACATTCATCACTCCCACAAATTTGATAGTAGAGCAAGAAAATGCATCTTTCTTGGATACTCATATGACCAAGTTGCTTACCGTTTACATGATCTTGAGTCCCACGCTATTTTCACCAGCAGAGATGTAATTTTTCATGAACACATTTTTTCTTTCCAATTTGCTTCATGTGCATAATCTAACTCTAGAGACATTGTCTTACCCATCTCATCTTTTGATTTTTCATTAGATGTCTCCTATTCACTCCAAATTAACAATTGATATGCAGGACAATATATTGATTTTTCAAAATAGTCCAAGTCCATCACCACCTATTTCTATCCTTCCAGCATCTCTGAGTTCTCCTTTGACACTTCTCAATTCCATTATCCTTGTTCACTGTTCCTCCATAACAAAAGCTACACCTGCTCATCTTTAGGATTATAAATGCTACGCTGTATTTTACATGCCCCAATCAGACACTTTGAGTGCTCACCAGAAAGGTACACGGTATCCTCTTTCTCATTACTTTACTTATTATAATTTTTCTCTATTTAACTGTGCCTTCTTAGTAGCTCTTACCAAAAACCCTGAACCCCAAACCTTTGCCCAAGCCATAGGGTGTGATCATTGGAGGGAAGCCATGGCACTCGAAATTCGCGTACTTAAAGACAACCATAAATGTATGGTTACACATCTTCTACTAGGTAAGCGACCCATCGATTGCAAATGGCTCTACAAAGTGAAGTACAAATTAGATGGGTTAGTTGAGCTTTATAAAGCATGCCTTGTTGCAAAAGGTTATACACAAGTTGAAGGTCTTGACTATCATGAAACATTTGCTCCCGTCGCTAAGCTCGTCATTCTTCGATACTTCTTGGTTGTAGTCGTTGTCAAACATTGGAACCTTCATCAATTTGATGTCAACAATGCATTTTTACATGGTGACCTTGACAAAAAAATCTATATGACACTACCTCCTGGTTTTCGCCGATAGGGGGTGCAACAAGTTTGTCGCCTCAACAAATCCATCTATATATGGACTCAAACAGTCATCTCAAAATTGGTTCACAAAATTTTTAAACTTTCTTAAAGGGATTAGATTTACTCAATCTAGGGTAGATTATTCATTGTTTTCTTGCTTTACAAAATATGGATGCATATTGTCCTTGTATATGTTGACGATATCATTATTGTTGGAGATAACATTTCAATAATCAGTCAACTAAAGGTACTTCTAAATAATGTGTTTTGCATCAAGGATCTAGGAGTACTCAAATATTTATTGGAAATCAAAGTCACAAGATTTAGTAAGGGTATTTTCTTATCACAATACAAATACGCAGACATTATTGGAGATCATGGGTACTTGGGGGCAAAGCCATCCGATTTTCCCATGAAACAATACAAAAAACTTAATTCAGAGGAAGAAGAGCCATTGAATGATCCAACTTATTATTAAAGACTAGTGGGTCGATTAATATACCTCACCACTATAAGGCCCGACATAGCCTATTGTGTCAATATTTTAAGCCAATTTATGCATACATCAAGGAGGCCACATCTTGATGCTGCATAGAGGTTCTTGTGATATCTTAAGTCCACACTAGGTTAGGGCATATTGTTGTCATCTGATAGCAAACTTTAGTTGTCTATCTACTGTGATTCAGATTGGGCATCATGTTCAGAAACTCAAAGATCTACCATAGGTTATTATACTATGTTGGGAAATAGTCCAATATATTGAAAAACAAAGAAGCAGACAACAATATCAAGATCGTCAACTGAAGCAGAGTATAGATTGATGGCACTGGCAAGTTGTGAATTAACATAGTTAAAATATTTATTCATAGATTTAGGAATCAAACATCCCCAGCCTATGTTGATGTTATGTGACAACCAGACAACATTGCATGTTGTGGAAAATTTGGTGTTCCACAAATGTATTAAACATATAGAGGTTGATTGTCATGTTATACAAGAAAAAATTCAAAGTGGTTCAATCAAAACTCAATTTGTTCTGATAAGCTTACAATGCACAGATATGTTTACCAAGCCATTGGGACAAGATCAGTTTTTTTAACTCAAGAGCAAGTTAGGCATCATCAATCCCCACACTCCAACTTGAGGAGGAGTATGTTAGAACGAGATGATCTCAATCACGATAATTTCTATCGTGATTGGGATAAGGATAAACATTGGGATAACGATACCGTTATCTCCAGGTATTTTCGTGATTGAGATATACATGATGTTTGTATATAAATAGGTCTTGTGTATTTGTGTTTTGTATCTAAGGAAAATCTAATTCTATTTTTTTTAGTCTGTGTTAACGTTTCAGACACATTCTTCGAACTACATGACCATAATTTAATATGTTATTAGTGATCAGAAACAAAAATTTCATCTCAAAAGCTTGTTTTGCAAAGACATCACTCTGTAACTACTCTAGTAGCTGGGTTTGATCTTCCACTTTCTTATTATTACAAATTTCAAGCTTATCAATATGTTCACTAAGGTTTTAGTTTCATTGACATTCGATTACTTTATCTCTTCTACATACTTAAGAGTTCATTTGGATGCCATTAGAAACAAGTAGTGCTATTGATTTCTTTTAATTCAATCTACAAATAATTAAGGATGACAAAAGGCTTGTAGGGTTTTCGAGTGAGAACCAAAAAAAAATGAAAAATGAAAAAGAAAAAGGTAGCTAGCTAGGACTTTTGCCATTTATTTACTAGTGTTATCTTTTTTCCTGACAGGCAAGCTAGGCAATAGGCCTCTAGCTATGTAGTGTGAAATTCGCCAACCCATCTATCACATTGGAAGATCTATATACCAATAAGATGTATAAGAATTTTTTTGGGGAACCCTAAAAGATTTGTAAAATCTTTGGTAGTTAAATTTATCATACCAATCTTAAAATTGAAAATCTTTTAGCTCTCTATAAGTGAAGGTATCATATGCTACACTTTACCATGTAAGCAACAAATAGGGCATGCGTTTAATTCATTGTTGGACTGTAACGTACATGACCAAATGCTATTCTTTTCTTAGGTAAAAAGGTCAAAGTATTACATCAAAATTTTCCCTAATGAGGTCAAACCAAAGGACCTACAAGTGGGTGCAATCCAAATGTATTAAATTGACCAACAAGAAGGGGCCACATGCACCTATTTTTATGTGAATGAAGATGGCAAAGGGTCCTTCACGGGATTGTTGTACATGACCTTGGAAATTAAAAGCCGTTCATCACAAATATGGATGGTGCTCGATGACAGTCAGAGATGGCATGGTTGGTTGGTCTGAGCTTATACCCTTCCATTGTGCACCATCCATCTGTGGGATGAAGGGTGGCGAGAGGAAGATGCATGCATGATGAGGATTGTGACATAATGAGGCATCTTCTTAAGATCATTGCGTGCCCAACAATTGAATAATTTACCATCTAGGGAACAAGGCTCTCACGGTCACCAGGTGGCGGAAGGGTCCAATATCCTCACACTATCTTCTCTCTCTCTCTAGAATTTCTTAGATTACAAGTTCCATTCATGTCATTCCGAGCCATTCCTGTCGTTACCGTTTATTCCAAGGAAATGGAATATTGACATTCCAGAGAGAGAGGGAGAGAGAGAGAGAGAGGGAGCTGGAAAAGCCCAATATTTTTCAGAGAGGGAATAAGAAGAAGAAAGGGCAGATGACCATGGAAGGAGTCGGTTTCCAAGGACTGCATGGAGAAACACAAGGAAGGAAGAAGCGAAATGCACCGTCAAGAAGTGATGATGGTGCAGGAGAAGAAAAAAGAGAGATGGAAGCTGTGGATATGGAAGGAGGAGGAGAAGAAGATGAGAGAAGAAAGGGTAAGAGGGTGATGGTTGCACCATCAAACTGTGGAGACGATGCAGAAGAAGGTGACGAGAAGAAGAATGGGGAGATGAATAACAATAACAACAGGGTGGAAGAAGAGGGGAGGCCATTTCGTGTCATGCCTGCGAGGCGCTACACGCGTTCTAATCTGCCAAGGTTTCGTTGGACTCGAGACCTCCACCTGCGTTTCCTTCATGCAGTGGCAAGACTCGGTGGCCAAGGGAGTAAGCAATCATTAGTTTCATTTTTTTCTTTAAAAAAAAATCATTAGTTTCATTTTTTTCTTTAAAAAAAAATCATTAGTTTCATTTTTTATCAATATATATATATATATATATATATATATATATATATATATATATATATATATATATATATATATATATATATATATATATATATATATATGTGTGTGTGTGTGTGTGTGTGTGTGTGTGTGTGTGTGTGTTTTCCACTGATGCCTACAACGGCTAGCTCGTGCACCTGATTAGGTGTGGCTTAAGGGTTTCAAGTTCAAGGATGTAATGAGTTTGATACCTGGGTGCACGCCTCTTGTTGCAAGGTCGAAACCAATGGAAAACTATCATTAGTGTAGAAGGGGGTAATACTCGTAGAGTTTTACACTGAAGATATCGAAACAGATCCATGGAAAATGAGAGAGGATCAGGTGCAATGTGATTGCACACTTTGGTGTGCTGCTACTCTAATCACCCTCCATGTTTGAGATACAGCAGCCTGTAAGCTGTGGGGCTCAACAGCAGATGGAGGGTGAACAGGTGTCACAGCACACCAAAAGTGTGCAATCACATTGCCCCTCATCTTCCCTCATGTAAACTTAGCACCTCTTCGCCTGTAACAATGTGATTGCACCTGATCCAGGCAGGGTTACCACTACGGCGTGGGGCCAATTTGGACTTGATCAGGTTCCTTGTCATTATATATATATATATATATATATATAATGGTTCCATGATATTCTTGTTGTTTCATACGTAGGTGCGACACCCAAGTCGGTTATGCAAGTGATGAACGTGAACGGACTCACAATAGGCCATGTAAAAAGCCATTTGCAGGTGAAAATACAAACAGCAGCCGATGAAGATTATTTTAGTGAATATATTTATCTTTTATTAATTTATTATTTTTGTTCTGATTTTGTTATTTTCTTCAATACAGATGTATCGAAGCAAAAGAGCAAATGAAATCGAACAAGGTACTGCATAACTCTATTTTTCTTTACCAAAAGACAGCTAGTATATAGTCATATGAATTTTTTCTAATGCAGTTTTCCTTTGCAAAAGAGCATATTCTCTGTCTTTTTTTCTCAAATTTTGGTTTTAAAATCTGTCTTGTTTATTTTTGCATTTTCTGCAAATGGAACACCAATATCGACTATAAAAATGCGAAGGGATATGGGACTATCAAATGGAGCTTATGCAAATAGAGATGCATCATCCAAGAAGAGATCCCAACAATAATAATCTTTTCAACACTGTTCAATATACCCCACCACCCTCCTTTAATCACTGGCCTTCTTCCAGGTAAAATGAAATTTCACTTATTTTTTATTTTAAATTTTAACTTGGTCTCTCTCTCTCTCTCTCCCTCTCTCTCTCTCTCTCTCTCTCTCTCTCTCTCTCTCTCTCTCAAGTTTCGGACCTTTTGTTTATAGAACATATAGAGGGGTCCCAAGAGTCAACTTCCCTGGCAACAATGTTCCTAAGGATCATCAACCATGGTTTGGATCGGTTCAGGGTCCACCTTTTGATAACCATATGCATCAAATTCCATCAACTACTGCAAATGGTGATAGCTTGTGGGCATATTTACAGAAGAAGAGAAATCCATTTCATGCAGGAAATACTGATGAAGAAGAAGAATTGCAAGGGTCTTCACAGGATCTTCCTTGGGTTAACCTGTTCAATAGAATTACTCCATTCACCAATCATATCAGCCAGCTGGAATTGTTTCCTTCACAGGTATGTTCAAGTAATGATAAGGTTCCTACTTCCAATTATGCTGTTAACTTATCATTTGTATACGTTGTTTATCAAAGCCATATTTACCGGAAGCTTCGAGAAACTTCAAAACCTCGATTCTAGGAAACATGAAACAATGCGGTTCTTTCACACTTCCCTCAATGTGAATCTAAGTGTACATTGATGTGAGAATGCACTTTTCATTTTGGAAGATTTTTTTTATGGCAATGTTTCCTAGGTAATCTCTGGGTGGGATCACCGACACTCTTGGTGGGGTCACCGACACTCAACTCCGAAAGCCCACTCGTGAAAGGCATCCACACACCCGGTGGGAGTCGAACTCAGGAACGCAGGGATCAACAAGAATTGTTCTCTTTTGAAAAAATTAAATTTTATTGTAAAACCTATATATGTTGGTTGGAGAGGTCGCAACAGTGGGCGACCTCTCCATCGAACAAGCGTCGGATGTGCCTGGCGCTTCTGATTTGATGAAATCTATAGCATTAGCAGCGGTCACAACCACTGCTAATGCTCTGGGCGGAAAATAAGGAATTAGTGGTGATCGAAACTGCCGTTAATTCTTTCAAACACGTAAAAAAAAGTATAGCCGCTGATCTGCGACAGGGTCGGAGAAGCATCCTCTAACAAAAGACACTTTGGGCCTCTCTATGTTGGTTAATATTTAGTGCTATAGAAGGCATAGAACTATCAGTATAAATCACCTTTTTTTCATTTTATGTATGTGATTAAAAGGTTTGTTTAGTAGAAAATGAGTTTTTAATCATGTGATTGTGACATATATAAAATGAAAAAAAGGTGATTTTCTACTAAACAAAAAAGGTTAAATATTTTGATGCCTTCAATAGCTAAATATTAACCCTATTTTGATGCTTCAACAAAAAAAATCAACTTATATTTAAGTGAAACAAACATGTTTAATTTACTTTTCTTTTTCCTTTTATTACGTTACTTCTATTAACTTTAGTTACGGTTTTTTTACTCATACTTTCTAAATGTCTCATGCTGTGTACGCTATGACTTTTCTCACTCACTTTGCATCATGCTTTTTGCATTTCTTCTCGTACCTGGTTATTCTAGTACCCACGATCAAATCAATAATCTAGTTTCTTTTGACACCTTGTTGCAGATTGATCAAGGCAAGGGAAAAAAGATAGGACGTGATTGTTCTCTACCGGATCTGAAGTTAGGCCGCGCTGCACGGCCGGAACCATGGGGTGGACAAATGGGAGATCATGGAAGGGTTGAACATGAAGAAGAGAGCAATCTCTCTCTTTCATTGTTCACTCCATCCTCCAAGCCTCATGCATTTGATGGTGGAGAAGAAGATGGGACAATTGAGGATAGCAGAGAGGTGAATTTGGATTTAAGCATTTCGGTTAAGTCACCAAAGTAGGCGCCCAGCCATGTTATGGAGAGTTTGATCCTAGCTCAGGATGAACACTAGCAGCATGCTTAACACATGCAAGTCACAATTTTGCAGAAAAAAACTTATATAGACTCGAATATTCCAATAATGCCACTTAATAAGAGGCAATGCTCCTTATTTCCCATAGATATGGCCTGGTGGCAAGGTAGAAGTAGTTGTGGTTTTTAAACTTTCTCTCTCATCCATTGCATTTCTATTTTGATATTTTAAGAGGATAAAGAAAAATATCGGCTTGGATTATTCCTTGGCTTGCTTCTATCATTGCAATAAACTCATGTTTCAGTTATCTTTTTCAGTTGTCTTGTTGGAGATGTCCTCAATTGTTTTGAAACTTTCGTGTAGTTAGCTTTTCTAAGGTTGTGGCTTGCACATTTGACCACCTCTGTTATGCTTAATGACAATGTTGTCAGAATCTGTTTCTGATTCAAATCGGTTTATTAGCAAAAAAAAAAAAAATCGATCCCTTCGAGTCAATCAAATTGAAGTGTTTTGAATCGCTATATCTATAATTGATTCTTTTAATCAAAAAATCAAACTTATACAACAAAGAAAAGGTAACCTAAGGGGAGCATTTGTTTGATGACTTTTCAGCTCTCTTTCATAGGAAACAGAATCTCTTTCCTAGACCGGGTGGGCAGCGTGGTTATGAGGGTGCTGAGATGAAGGCACCAGATCAAACCCTGTTGGTGCACTGGTATATCCATAGCTTTTAAAGGTGGGCCATGTAAGGCAGAGTGGTCAAGGGACCCCACCTAGAGTTTTCCTTGCTTCAACGAGGGTTCCTCGTCGTAAAAAAGTCTTTTTCCTAGAAAAGGTGAAACAAACATGTTTATGACAAATATGTGGTACGACCCACATTATAAATACAAAAAAAAAACTTTTTTCCTATCAAAATGGGTTCATACCTCCTTCCATGATGAAGCATTTTCTCTTCAAAGTGGCCCTTTGAAAGGAAAAATGCTTCCTTTTGGTGAGACTTTTTGGTGAGAGTGTAACAAACGCCCCCCTAAAGGTCTATTCAGCTCAGATTCAAGCTGTGTAGGGCCATTCAACCTGATACAGCTGAATCTGCTGCTTTTTAGGGGCCGATCTGATTTGAAGCTGCTGATTCAGAATTTAATTCTATTTTAACAACATTGCTTAATGCTGTTGTTTTGATCTGAAATGGGAGGAGGAGAAGAAGAGAAAGTGGGTATGCATCTCAAAACGTACTAAAAGTTTTATTGTTTAGACAAATTTCAGCCGTTCATTTTTCAATGATCGATGTCAGAATTTGACAGGCATGAAAATAAACTCTTGTGGCCCCATCTAGGTAGGTACCTTCCTATTTGATGGAGACTGGGTGCCATTCATTTTCTTGATGAATGGAATCCAAGGTACCTTGGATAGAAAACTGTCAAAGGTTCCTTGGACCTGTTCCACTCTCAAATAATTGTGAGGTAAGTTTTACCATAGTAATGTCACCATGATCAAAGGTTTGCACTACATACCCTGCGAGACACTGAAAATTTCCCTAGATTGATGCAATTATGTCAACCTTGGAATTGTAAAATCGAAGCACTTGAGACATAAAATATATAATGTAGAGAAAATAATGACACAAAGCTTATGTGCCAATACTAGCTTACAACTCCTGAAAGATTTGCTCTGTGAACATATTGTATTCCAAACATAGGAAAATGTACCTTGTGTACTTTTACTGGTAGGGGTGTGCCAATAAATCTGTTATTTCTTGTGAGTAATAGGGCCCATTATGTTAGATTTATGAATCCACCAAAGACTAAAGAAGATCGTAACACATGTTCTTGTGAAATCGTTGAAACTAAATGAAAATAGAACTTAATGCAGAAGCGTACCTGAATCTATAAGCGCTCCAGTAGATCATTGATGGTATAATCTTCTAGAACCTATATATGTGACTATTTTTCTTTCTCTAAACCTAATGAGAGAGGAACTTAATTCTCTTTCTGATTATGGAGAGTCTGAAGAGAGGGTCATTATATAAAGCTTGAGAACCATAACCTAATGTGATTAAGAGTCTGTCTCCAATTTAGTCCATTTAAGAATTGCAGACAAATCATGTCTCTTCACATAGTATACCATATCATATGAGAAATCCTAAGTCCCAACCGGATTAAATCACTAAACTGGGCATGAACCTAAGATAGTCTTACAATGTGTGGTTCAACGTATGTAGGCCCACACAATTTTTTCCACAATCTCCCACTTGGGCCACATAAATAACCTTATAATCACACATTGTAACCTTATGAGCTTAAAACACTGTCTTATCAATTGATATCTCTATCAATCTGTTCCATTGATCATGTCAACATAGAACCAAAGCGGTATTCATTACAAATAACGTAATTAAACCCATCAATGATCACGCATATCGACATAACCAAATGCCATGGATCAAATATGGATATAAATCATGAAAATTGCATGCAATGTGATCAAACATGCTTATTTTTAATTGGTCCTACCTGAAAACTTTAGTGAGATCACAACATAATGAGTATAGAATGAAACTTTAACTTTACACCAAAGTGGCAAAATGAACTTTATTATATCATAAAACGTTCAAATACAAACTTTCACTAAACCAACATATCATAAAATGATAAAACACCCATTCGAGTAGTATGCTCGGGAAAGACCTTGGGTGGCAAACCTTTAATAAGCGGATCCACAATTATGGAGTTTATGCTAATATGTTCTATCGATATCTGTCTATTCTGCTCTATTTCTTTAACAACAAGAAACTTAATGTCAATATGCTTTGACTTTGAGGAACTCTTATTGTTATTGAAATATAACACCGCTGAATTATTGTCACAAAATAACTTTAGCGGTCTTTCAAAATTATCTAAAATTCACAACCCTGTGACAAAATTACGTAGCCATATTTCATGGTTGAATACGTCATAACAAGCTACGAATTCTGCTGCCATGGAGGAAGAAGCAATGAGTGTCTGCTTGGCACTCCTCTAGGAAATAGCTCCCCCATCCAATAAAAAAATGTCGCCTGTTGTGGATCTGCAACTGTTTTGGCATCCCACAAAGTAAGAATCAGAATACCCAACGATCTCCAACTGATCTGACTTCCTGTATGTGATCACGTAACGTTTTGTTCTCTACAAATATTGCATAACTTGTTTGCCTGCTTTCCAATAATTCATACATGAGTTACTAAGATATCTGCCTAACATTCCAACAATGTATGCTACATTTAGCCGCATACATACCTGAGTATACATAAGACTCCCCACAACAAATGCATAAGAAATCTATTCTATAACCTTAATTTTAGACTGATGCTTGGGGTACTGAATGAAACTAAACTTGTCTCATTTAGCAACAGGAGTATCCCCTGGTTTGCAATCCTTCATGCCATATCTTTTAAAGATCCTTTCGATAAAGCTCTTTTGTGATAATCCAAGAATACCCTGAGAACGATCTCGATGTATTTAGATTCCTAATACAAAGCGGCATCTTCAAGATCATTTATTTTAAAAAATTTAGTCAAAAATCTCTTGGTTTTATGTAGTATGCTTATATCATTACTGGCAAGTAATATGTCATCCACATATAAAACCAAAAAATAAATTTACTCTCACTGAACTTATGGTATATAAATTCATCTCAAAATCAAATGAGAGGACAACTTGATGAAATTTATGATACTACTGATGGAAAGCTTGCTTAAGTCCATAGATGGATTTCTTCAGTTTACAAACCATTTTCTTGTCATCGCCTACGACAAAATATTCAGGTTGGACCATGTATATTGTCACATTGATGTCTCAATTAAAGAATCCAGTCTTAACATCCATCTGATGCAACTCTAAATTATAATGAGCTACAAGTGCTATCATAATCCTAAAAGAGTCTTTCGTAAAAACCGAAAAGAAAGTCTCTGTGTAGTCAATGCCTTCCCTTTGAGTAAACCCTTTTTCAACAAGATGGGCCCTATATCTTTCCACATTATCCTTTGAATCTCTTTTGGTTTTAAATATTCATTTGCAACCAATGAGTTTCACACCTTCGAGCAATGAGACAAGATCCCACACGTCATTGTCTATCATGGATTTAATCTTCTCATGCATTGCTTCAATCTACTTTTGAGAGTTAGAACTTTGTGTAGCTTGTTGGAAGTTGATTTGATCATCTTCCCTTAGGCCAGTATCACCCTCATGTTCTTGTCGAAAGATAATCTAATCATCTAAAATTGTCTTTCTTCTCTCTCTAGTGAATTTTCTTAATAGCACTGGTTCCTAAGGTGTTTCTTGAAGTTGTTGAGTTTGAACTCCAAGAGTAAAAGCTTAATTTTGGACAGGGAGATCTAACATATTGCCTTGATCCGAATTTATACAAACAATGTCAGGAATAAAAATCTGATCATTGTCATCCACAATTGTAGGAAGAGAAAGAAACTCTTCTTCAAAAGTAATATCTTTTACTTTATCACTCCTCCCAAACTCAGCACCCTCAAAGAAATAAGAGTTTCATGTTTAAAAAAAGGACTTATTCATAGGGTCATAAAACTTATAGCCCGTGGACCTTTCAGAATACCCAACAAAATAACAACTAACCATTCTGGAATCTAGTTTTTTTTTATATGGCTTGTAAGTCCTAGCCTCAGCTAGACATCCCCAAATATGAAAGTGTTTCATATTAGGCTTTTGACCTATCCACAATTTATATGGGGTTTTGGTTACTACTTTAAAGAGTACCTTATTTAAAACATAAGTTGCAGTCTTTAATGCTTCTTCCCATAACGACTTGGGTAAAGTAGAATGAAAAATCATATTTCTTACTATATCCTTAAGAGTCATGTTTTGTCTCTCAGCAACATCATTCATGCTGAGAGTGCCTAACATGTTATATTGAGAGACGATCCCATATTCCTTTAGGAATTTAGCAAAGGGCTATGGACATTATTCACCTGATCCATCATATCTACCATAATACTCACCACCATGGTCAGATCTGACGGCCTTAAGTTTTTTGCCAAGTTGGTGTTCAACTTTGACCTTAAATGATTTGAACACATCCAGAGATTGAGACTTTTCATGAATTAAATATAAGTACCCATAACGAGAATAGTCATCTATGAACGTAATAAAATATTATTGACCATTCTAAAAAGTCGTATAAAAGGATCCACAAATATTTGTATGGATTAGTTCTAAGACGTTTATTCATTTCTCTTTTATATACTCAACACAAACCTGAAGGTTAGTGAAATAAAAAAAATCAAGAATCTCATTTGACAAGTGCCTTTCAATTCTTTGTTTAGAAATATGACCTAAGTGCTTATGCTATAATAAAGTAGAATTCTTATTTGTTAATTTTTGTTTTGTATCACGAGAACTTCATTGCAATGTTTCATTAAATGAGACAATAGTATCAAGCAAATAAAGGTTATCAACCATAGATAAAGAGCTGGTCCCAATAAAATTTGAATCAATAAACAATTTAAATGTATTATTTTTAAATAAATAAGAATGACCATATTTGTCTAAAATGAAAATAGGAATCAAATTTCACCTAAAAGATGACATAATAAATGTTTCTTTTAAATCTAAATAATTTACAATCTTTAATAGCAACCTAAATGTCCCTATTGCCTCAACTTCAAGTGTTTTGTCATCGGCCACATAGATAAATCTTTCAACATCAATTGATGGTCGATAACTTAGGCAACCCTGCATAGACACACTTATATGAGTGGTAGCACTAGAATTCATCCACCAAGTATGTTCAGGCATGGAAGTCAAATTAACTTCAGAACAAACCAAAGTAAGGAGTGTACCTTTCTTCTTATATCAGGCTTGGTACTTGGTACAATCCTTCTTTATGTGACCATCCCCTTTGTAAAAAAAACAACTAGACTTTGGGTCCTGATGACTTTTATGGTTCTTCTACGATTGAGGGTCAACTATAGCTTATTTAGTCTTTTTCTTTTTCTTAAACCTCACCTTAGAAGCTAATGCCAAATGAGCACTCTCAGTCTTTTCTTGCTTCATCATATCCACTTCTTGCACACAGTATGAAATGAGCTCATTAAGAGTCCATTTTTTCTTCTAGCAGTTGTAACTGACCCTAAAATGACTGTATTGTGAAGGAAGAGATATCAAAACCAAGTGCACGAGTAAGTCCTCAGACAACTCTAACTTTAGTGCCTTGAGTTTTGAAGCAAGATGGGACATCTTCATGATGTACTTCTGAATGTTTCCTTTGCCCTTATACCTCATTGAGACAAGACTCGAAAGAAGAGTACTTGTCTCAGCCTTTTTTTTTTTTGCAAAATACTTTTTAATTTTTTTAAGAAAACATTTGGCATTTACCTCTTCAGACATGGTGCGCCTGAAGGATTCAGGAATTGCATATTTTATGTTCATGAGACTCATGTGATTAGATAGATCTCACTGCTCAGAGTTCCTCTTAGCCTCAATGGAACTCCTATCCATAAGATCAGGGGGTTGATCTTCTCGTAGTGCAAGATTCAAATTCATGCATCCGAGAATAATCATCACGTTTTCTTTTCAGTTCTTAAAATTAAAACTGCTCAAAACAAAGATGAAATTAATATTTGCAGATATCGTAGAAGCAGAGATATTAAGTGAATAAAGAACAAATAATCTCACGATTAACATATATTTTCACATGCATTAACACAAAATAACATATTTAAACAGTAGTGAACCCCATCACAGGATACCCAACACAACATTTACACTTAATCTTTGGATAAAAGTGTCAACTTGTAAGTGGTACTATCAAAACAGTAATCAAATATGGATAGTTAGTCCTATCAAACAATGATCATTTCTTTGGACCAATTCATTACTCACATGAAAAACCATATAATTGTACCATATTTATTACTGAAAATATGTGTTTGGGTTTGGCCAAATAGTAATCTTTCTTTGGGCCGATCACTATTCGCATGAACCTCAAATACATAAACATCACAATATCCAAAAATGAGTTAATCTGCAAAATAGAGGTTTCTTTGACAACATATTGTTTCAATCAATTCAATTTAGAATATCAGACTCTTAATTCAGAAAAGAATACTAAGGTTCAAACATGTCAATACATGCATATGAATAAAAGAAAACACAATTATAATCTATATAGGGCCAAAAAATAACTGAAAAGAGCCCTTCGAAGAGACCCATAAAGCATATATAATGCCCCTTAATTTAATAATAAAATCCTAATAATTTATTATTATTATTATGAGGTACTTGCAAGGGTCAAATCAAGCCTGATCCATCACGGGTTAGTCCCTAACACTACAGTCGGCACCAGGCTTGAGTTGACGAGTGAGGTCTGACCAGACTCGACCCGCGAGTTAGGCCAAGCCTGGCCCAACACGGGTTTGGCCTACCCATCCGATCTGGTTCAGTCCCCATAACCTGATGGGGACCGAACCAAGTCAGCCCATTAGGCCTAACCCGACCTGGTCTAGGACGGGTCAGCTATATGGCACCAAAATAGCCCAAAGCAGTTGGCTGAATCGAACCCAGCTCGATCGTCTGGACGCTGAACCGGCCTAGGTTAAATGGTTGAATCAACCCTACGCATCATGCGGCCAAATCTTCTCAAGTCATCGGATCAGCCAAAAGCTGAACCCGCCTCGGCAGACAGTAGTCCAAAAAATAAAGAGGTGCCCGGCTGTCGCTGGCCCTACATGTCGTCAAACCCATATCGCATGGCGATGGCCGAAGCTGACCCTGGATGTCGCAGAACCCAGATCACACAGCACTGGCCGAAGTCAGCCCTGGATGCCGCAAAACCCGGATTGCACGGCATTGCCCGAAGTCAGCCCTGCGAATCACTTCAGCGACTGAACTTTTATAAGGTTTTTGGTTCTCGTTGGTCAATGACCAAACTGAATATTGTCTGCCGCTGGCGAAGGATCGAAAAAAAAATGTCACCGCCGCCCCAAAAAGAAAATGGTGATGGTCGAAAACAACTTTGAATGGTCGTTTGACCCAAAAATGTTGGGTCATGATAGGCGTCTGCCCTCCCACCGTCCGATAATCAGAAGGAGGACCCTCTGCTGCCCGCCATCCGGCGATTCGATGGAGGAGTAGGGCCCTCCTGACATCCGGCAATCAGAAAGAGATAATCAGGGTGAGGGTTGATCGGCCCTCTCATTCGACTGTCTTAAAAGAAAAATGGTGAACCTGCTTGTGCCAGCGTCTAGAGGATATGAACGACGGTGACTCGTCATTTGGCGTTGGGTTTTTGAATGGGCGACTCATCCCCCTTCCTATTGTCGGTGAGCAGAAAAAGGGACGAAACTCCTTTTCCATTCGACGATGAGGGCAATCCGTCCAGCCAAATGGGAGGGAGAACCCCCCCCCCCCCTGATGTCGTCTGGTGTGAGTTTTATGAAAACGCTTTTTAAAATAATATTTTTGATAAAATTCAAGTGAAAGCCAAACACCAAAAATATAAAAACCGACTCGCATGAGTGTTGGAGTCCGGGTCGATCTCAGGGAACATGAAATACTTGTATTCAATCACATAGTCTACACTACTCTTTATTGTCAAAAATAAAAGAAATAATTAAATCATTAAATAACTAAGGGAGTATGGCCGTACGCAAAGGTCTTTAAACAAAAAAATAAACGGTTTTATTACAAACCCAATAATTGAATTGAATTAAAAATGAAAAGCTAATCTAAAAGCAAAAGTGTCTTCAGTGCTTGAGTCTTTGTCCCCTTGTGTTCTCTTATTCTGCCTTTCTTATTTGCATATCATTTTGTGGTCCCTCTGAGGGTTTGAGGGAACCTCTGATGGTACTTTTAGGGCACAAAAGAGCTCTAGCGCACGTTCTCACACTCCCTGAAAGATACAAAAACAAAACACGTAGTAGGAATGAGAAATCTATGATAGAAATCAAACAAAAATCTAACAAAAAAACACAAAAACGTGAAGGGAAGATAGGAACTAGCCATAAACTATTTGTAACACTACACTAAAAGAAAGATTAGTAAAACAAACTATCTAATAAGAATTCAAGAAATAATTCAAAAAAGCAAGAAATCAAGAAATTAACTAATTCAAAAGAACAAGAAAGCACTCAGCTGAATGTAGCTACCTAATTAATTAACTCACTCTAATATCAACAAATTAATAAAAAAGATGAACAAGAACTAAGAAAGTCGGCTATACGCTAATCGGCTAACCCAAATTAATTAAAACCAAGTATTAACCTAAATGCAAGAGATCAAGAATTCAAGAAACTAAAATACTCTAAAGAAATCAAGAAAGCACTTAGCTAAAGTAATTAATTAATTAACATTAACAAGTTGATCAAGAAAAACAATTAGCAAGACTAAAGAACAATCGGCTAAATGAAGCCATGCTACTCAGTTAATTTGAATCATCAACTAAGGCTAATGCTAACTATATGCAAGGTGGATAATAACATGAAGACTAGATTAGCTGAACGTGAATCACACAAGACCTAATACCCACTATGAGACAAAATTATGTGATTAAATAATCTAACCAAAAGTTATTAAAAACAAAAGGCAATCGGCTATTTCTAATCAAATAAAACTAACTATTACTTATGTGCCAGCTAAAAATTAACTTACTAACTTATCCCAGCAGCTAACACGTGAATCAAGAGAGGTTACTAATGTAAATCAAAGAGTTATGTTAGACTATAGGGAATAACTACCAAAATCGGCTGAATGAAGACACTAAGAAAAACGATAATTGTATAAAGCAACTATTTCTACCTTATCTTCTGAAAATAAAATTTTCTGGAACAAAAGAACTATTATTTAACTGATAAATCGTGTGAATTGAAGCTGCAAATAAAAAAATATAAGCAGACGTCACTAGCTATTCACACAGAACTATATATGTGGTTAATGCAAACAGCCAAAATCGGCTACATTAATTAATTTGATTCAAAACAAAGATTCTAGAAATCACACAACTACCGTTTAATCTAAACAAAATGACTTCTGGAATAAAACTAACTGCCTGTCTAACAAAAAAAACTAAACAGAAATTAATTTAGGCTATTCTAGGAAAAACGATGCATATCGGCTAAAAAAACTAAAAACTAAAAACATTATCTAATGGATCAAAACAAAACGATGGAAAATAAAAAACTTAAAACTTGCTACGGCCTGGTCTAAACCAAATCTAATCCTAAACTACTCCAGATTCAATAAGAAAAAAAAACTTAGATTAGGACTTATGATATACCTAAATCAAGATTTGTCTACTTTTAAATCAAGACGGCTAATACTATCAAAATGACATATATTATTTTTCTTTTATTTTATTTTCATATGCAAAACACAAAATAAACTAGATGAATATGCAGATGTTTTGATGATCTACTAAAATATATGTGATGCAATGTGTTATGCTATGCAAAACTTAAATCTACGGTGAAAAGAGAGAAAGAAATGACCTGTCATGGATCGTCTCCGACGGAGGTATTAAGAAGAGGAGATGGTTGATCCAACTGCATCCACGCTTTCCCGACGAAGAGAAAGAAGTTGCCGATGACGAAAGGGTTCAAAACTTGAAGAAAAGGGGGAAGAAGAAGAAGAAGGTGAGAACAAGGAGAGAAAGAAATCGGCAAAACAGCGAGAGAGAGCAAGGGAGAGAGAGAAGAGGGAGGCAAGAAGGAGGGGAAGCAAGAGGGCTGCTGGAAAAATGTTTCCTCTTGCTGGAAAAGATATATTTATAATGCTCTAATTAGGCTAAAATAGATTTTTCAAAAAGAGTCCAAAGTTTTTTTATAATTTTCAAAACAGGATCTCTTATGAAAAACATATTTTTCTAAAAAAACACTACTTCCTAAACTAATTAATATTAGATAATTCAAACTTAAACTAATTAAAATATAATTAAAAATAAAAAAGTAATAAAATCACTAAAAATGCAGGGTAAGCTTTGAAATACGTAATTTTTCGATAAATTCAATTTCAATGCAGCTTCTGAAAACTAACGATAAAACTGAGTTTTTAAAGCAATTTTAACTTGGATCGTGCATAAAATAAGATGAATAATAATGCAAAATATATGCATGATCACCGTCCATCGTCCAGTCAAAAAAAAGAAGGGGGAGGGCCAATCGGCCCTCCCGCCTGTGGTTTTCGGCAACCCAAAAGAGGTGAGGGGATCGTACAACCCTCCCAACCTTACTATCCAATGACACAAAGGAAAAGGGTCGAACAGCCCTTCCACCCATCTGGGTGCAACCGAATGGCCTGAGGAGGGTCGAAAAACCTTCCTCTGCCTGCGTCCAGCCACCGATCATACCAGATTGGTGCCTTCAATGAGAAAACATAATATATACAATAAAATCAAACTTTTCAATGATTCAACAGGAACAAGGTTCTCTGATACCAATTGTTGAATTTATGAATCCACCAAAGACTAAAGAAGATTGTAACACATGTTCTTGCTAAATCGTTGAAACAAAAACAAAAATAGAACTTAATGTGAAAGCGTACCTGAATCTATAAGCGCTCCGATAGATCGTTGACAATATGATCTTTCAGAACCTATATATCTGGCCATTTTCCTTTCTCTAAACCTAATGAGAGAGGGACTGAATTCTTTTTCTGATTATGGAGAGTCTAAAGAGAGGGTCATTATATAAGGTTTGAAGACCATAACCTAATGTGATTAGGAGTTTGTCTCTAATTCAATCTATTACAGAATTGCAGATAGAGCAGGTATTTTCACATAATGTACCATACCATATGATATATCACAGGCCCAACCGAATTAGATCACTAAACCAAGCCTGAACCTAAGACAGTCTTACAATGTATGGTTCAATGTATGTAGGCTCACACAATTTTTCCAACACATTAATCATGGAGGATGAAGTAGGTGATTTGACAAAACACAATTTTTGTGTTTTGAAATCACCATTGTCCATGCTACCTATTGGTTGTTAAATGATGACATCAACACTTTTTTATGGTCTCTCCTGCTTGCACAATGAATGGTGGTGATTGAAGGCATAGACAATGGTGATTTCAATGCACGAAAAGATGTGTTTTGTCAAATCACATGATCCATTTTGTTAGTTGTGTGGTTAGGGATGGACGTCAGGTCAGGTTTATGCTGCCTTCGTACAGTCCAAAACTCAACAAGTGTCAAGACAAACCCAACCAGACTCATAAATGGGCCAGATCCAGGTAGCGATAAAATGGCATCTCAATGGAGCCCGGCCTGGTCCATTTACTTAATTGAGTTTAAACTTTAAAGGGCTTCACCTAACCCCTCTACAACTCAACCAAATAAGACCCGAGCATGTCCAAAACTTGACAAGGGTACAGGTCAGGATGTTAGCAGGCATGGGTCTAACTTGGTCATCTGGCTAGCTCACTGTCCTACACCACATGTGGTTTTTGTGTGCCAGTTGAGAAGTGATCATGATTAGAAGAGCAAATCTGGTGCAATCACATAGAACATTTTGAGTGTGTTGTTGTCACAGACCTATTTACTTAAATAGGCCAGCGCGGCATGACGGTCCTTTCTTACCACCGCAAGCCTACTTGTCAGCTTGCTTGCCAGTCGCGGAAGCTTGTAATCAGAGTGCAAGAGAGAAAGAGAGAGTAGAGGGAGAAAAATTGCCATCACAAGAAGCAATCACAACGAGAGTGAACAAAAGAAAGCTCAACGCATTTGATTTAATCACAATTTTGCCCGCAGGCTATTACAGTTCAAGTATGCAGGTTGCCCCTTTGGGGTATTGATTCACTTAAACTGGGCAACTTACATCAGACTCAACAAAAGCAAAACAAACTCTAAACATAACTTTATAATGTAAGTCACAAGGGAACATGTTCTCCCCTTCAAATCATGCATCGTCCTTAGCGTCATATGTTTCATGGTAAGCTCTGACTTCAGTCGGGTAGTGGTTGTTCATCCAGAAAGTTGGCTCCTATGTAGATTTCATTATTTTCCCCCACTGCACTAAGTATTTCTTCGCTTTGCCCAAGTAGTTGACCTTGTGGCGAAGGATCTAACTGAGGTACTTCTCGGTCTGTTGTGTTGTCGGAGCCCTCTGCATGATGGGAGCGTGTTGTGGCACGCTGCATTTCGGATCTCCATCGTCTGAATGGAACTGCTTGAGGTTGCACACGTGGAGCACCGGGTCCACCTTGAAGTCTGGGGGCAACTCCAGCTTGTACGCCAGCTTGCCCACCTTCTTTGTGATGGTGAAGGGTCATTCATACTTTCTGAGCAGTCGACGGTGCCACCCGCGAAACATGCCTATGCGACCAGGATATAACTTCACCAACACTTGGTCCCTAACTTGGAACCCAGTAGGCCAACAATGCCTGTGCGACCGGGATATAACTTCACCAACACTTGATCCCCAACTTGGAACCCAGCGGGCCGACGATGCTTGTTCGCCCACTTCTTCATTCTCTTTGTCGCCTTGTGTAAGAATGCATTTGCCAACTCATTCTGCTCATGCCAGTCACGAACAAACTGATAAGCGAAAGATGACATTCCCTTTCTTATGGGGCAAGAGTGTGCGGGGTCAGTGGTTGCTGCCCTGTGGCTATCTCAAATGGGTTGTGGCCTGAAAGACTCGTTTTTCTACAGATTGTAACAAAATTGTGCCACGTCAAGGAGATTCACCTAATTTTTCTGATTGGTACTAATAAAGTGCCTAAGGTACTGCCCAAGTATACCGTTGATGCACTCTGTTTGCCCATCTGTCTGCGGATAGAAGCTTGCTAAAAACACTAAAAAGGAATCAAGTAGCCGAAATACTTCACGCCAGAACTTGCCCGTGAAACAAGCATCATGATCGCTCACAATGCTCTTTAGTATGCCCCAGTGCTTCACCACATGCTTTACAAATAACTCTGCAGGGCATTCCTTAGAAGTTGGGATAAAGGTGACATACTTTGATAAATGATCTACCATAATCAGGATGGAACTAAGACCCTCTACCTTTGGCAGACTAACAATGAAGTCCATAGAGATGTTGTCTCAAGGACGTTCTGGAATTGGTAGAGGCTCAAGGAGACCGGTAGCCTTTTGGTTTGTCTGCTTATTTTGCTGGCAGATAAAGCATGTTCGTACATACCCCTCCACGTCATCCCTTATCTGTGGCTAATAGTATCCACGCTCAAGGAGTGCTAAGGTTCGCTCCTGATCAGGATGGTCGGCCCATAATGTATCATGGCACTTCTTAAGCAATTCTTGATGGAGGCTTTCCCACCACGGCATGAAGATGCGTCTCCCTTTTATCACGAGGAGGCCATCCCGTAGCCAGAATCACTGAGTCTTCCCTGCCTGCACCAAAGAAACAAGGTGTTGCGTTGTCGGATCTTATTGCGTACCTTCAGCTCAGCAATGCACCCGCCAAATGCACTTCAGAAGGCTCTGCGTGTGCAACTGCCAGTTCAGCTCTATGGCTCAAGGCATCCGCAACAACGTTGATCTTTCTAACCTTGTACTCCAAAGCAAAGTCAAACTCAGCCAAAAACATCTGCCATCGAGCTTGTTTAGGCGTCAGCCTCTTCTGTATCTGAAAATAGCTCATGGTCACATTGTTCATCTTGACGATGAACTGCACACCCAGAAGGTAGTGCCGCCAAGTCTTGAGGTAATACACGATGGTTGTCATCTCACGTTTATGCACTGTGTAACGCCTCTCTGCATACTTTAGCTTATGACTCTCATATGCAATCGGATGCCCCTCCTGCATAATAACTCTGCTGATGGCAAAGTCTGATGTGTCTGTGTAGACCTCAAAGGGTTTTGCGTGATCAGGCAGTCGCAACACTGACTCCTTCACTAAGGCTTTCTTTAAGTCGTCGAAGGCATCTTGGCACGCTTCTGTCCAGAGCCATACCCAATTCTTCTTTAACAAATCTGTGAGGGGCGCAACAATGAGAGAATAACCTTCAATGAAACGTTGATAGTAGTTTGCCAAACCAAGAAATGATTGGAACTCTGGGACTTTACCTGGTGGAACCCATTCCTGGATGGCCCTTATCTTTTGCTCATCCATACATAGCACATCATGCCTCACAATGTGGCCAAGAAAGCTGATCTCTTCCTGCTCGAAGAGACACTTCTCTCGATTGATACAAAGGTTATTCTCCTTTAGTACCTGAAACACTGTTCGTAAGTGCCCGACATATTTCTCGATCTTGCTGTTGTAGATCGCAATGTCATCCAAGTAGACTACCACAAACTTGTCCAAGTATGGGTAAAAAATCTGATTCATTAGGATCATGAACGTGGGTGGAGCATTCGTCAACCCGAATGGCATTACTAAAAATTCGTAAGCATCATAGCGGGTGACGCAAGTTATCTTTGACTCATCACCTTCAGCAATCTTCACCTGTCAGTAACCCGATCGCAGATCTAGCTTGGAAAAGATACGGGCATTGCCTAGCTGATTGAACAAGTCTGCTATCAGTGGCAATGAGTATTTGTTCTTCACCGTGACCTTGTTCAAAGCATGATAATCTACACATAATAGCTTGGAGCTATCATGTTTCATCTGAAATAGGACTGGAGTACCAAATGGGGCTTTCAATGGACGAATAATGCCTGCATCCAACATCTCGTCTAGTCACCTTCGCAGCTCCTTCAACTCAGTTGGCCCCATGCGATATAGAATCATTGTGGGAGGCTTCGCTCCTGGGGTCAACTCAATCTTATGGTCGACCTCACATCTTGGTGGAAGACGCTTTGGCAATTTCGAAGGCATCACCCCCTGAAACTCCTCTAACAGTGGAGCTAGAATCGGTGGCACTGCTTCTTTCACCTTCTCTTTTTCTGCGTGCACAACAACTGAGAATATCTGCTCCCTATGCTTGACACTTTTTTTCAACTGCGTCGTCGATAATACTAATGACTTGCCTTTCTGCGTAAGGCACTGCACTGTGTGAGACAGGTTTGGTCCCATGATAGTCAATGTGTTAAACTTTGGCAGCATCATAACATTTTGGCTTCGCAGAAACTTCATATACAAAATCATCTTAAAATCATTCAGGGGCACCACAGAGAAGTTAGATTTGCTGGCCCAACTCCCTACTTGGATAACCACATCTCTTGCTTTACAAAGGATGGGCTTGGCCTTAGAGTTTACCATTTTGATGATCCGCTGCTTTGGCCCGGGCTTCAAGCCCAACCGCTTTGCTTCATCCTGTGAGACAAAGTTGTGTGTGGCCCCGAAGTCTACCATTGCTGAAGTAGACTTTTCATTTGTAATGACTTTGAGATACATCATTTCTTTGCTAGCCTGCATGTTCTCAATTGCGTAACTTCTAGCTGCGTTGATCGACCGCATGACGCCCATTCGTGGTTGCATAGTCTCAGTGTCGCTGCATTCTACCTGCGCAGCATTGGCATGTCCGTTGTCCTTCACGAGGCACTTTGGGCATTGCCTGGCAATATGCCTATATCCACAGAACCAGCATGTCACAACCGTACCCTTGTTGTTGTTGTTATACTTTGTATAGTTTTGTTTCTTGTCGGATTGATGGTGTGTCGATGCCTCACATTTGTTGTCGCGTCGTTCATCCTTCTTACTTCCGTGGTCAGCTTCTTACCGACCTTGGTTGATGGGGTGAAGGGCTTACACTGAGTGTCAACTAAGCGCTCGACCACCACATATGCATCTTCCAAACAAAATACAGGGGTTGCTCCTTTCCACTTCAGACTATGCCCATGGCTGAAGTGCCATAATGAACCACTTGAGCTTGTCCTCTTCTGGCATGTTAGGCACCTCCAGCATAAGCTTCTGAAACGTTCTAATGTAGTCTTGTAATGAACTAATATGTTTAAGCTCGTCAACCATCCGGTATGCCTACCTCTGCGTATTCCTTGGCATGAAGTAGTTGCACAGTTCCATTTTGAAGTCGTCAAAGGTGTCTATCACGCATTGACCCCTCTCCATGTCACTACGCTTCCACCTCCACCAAGCGATAGCATCTCCATCGAGTAGAGTTGTTGCAGCTTTGATCCTAAGGTCTTCAACGATCACATTCTGAATATCCTAGTAGTCTTCTACTTGGAACAAGAAATTCTCAATGGCCTTACTGTCACGAGAACCATTGAACTTTACGGGTCATGGCACATCAATCCTTGATAGCCTCTCACCATTTCCGCCATTTAGGGTCACTGTCTGCTGCAATGTGTGGTTCTTCAACTGAAGCTTCCCTACTTTAGTCTGCAAGTCGGCCACTGTAGTTGTCAATGAAGTATCATATCCCATCAGCAAGATCATCTGCTCTTGCAAGCTCACCCCTACATCATTCAATCCACCGAAAGATTCAACTGCGCATGAAATCGCTTCTTCATGTGAAGTCACGTCTTCCACCAGCCTGTTGACATTTGCAGTCAACTCCTCTTGGCCTCGAGGTGAACCCATCTCCTCAGCTTCAGCAACTGCCTTGCCTTTGGTGTTGTGCAAGTTTTAATAAGGCACCACGATGTATTACTCATAAATCGTAGCATGTCAGAACGTCTGTTGACACCGACTCTGGAGTCCCTTCTCCAGCACGAGAACGAGCTCTGGTACCACTTGTCACAGGCCTATTTTTTTCAATAGGCTAGCGGGGTGCGATGATCCTTCCTTACCGCCGCAAGCCTACTTGTCAGCTTGCTTGCCAATCGCGAAAGCTTGTAATCAGAGTGCAAGAGAACAAGAGAAAATAGAGAAAGAAAAATTGCAATCACAAGAAGCAATCACAACGAGGGTGAACAAAAGGAAGCTCAACACATTTGATTCATTCACAATTTTGCCCGTAGCCTATTGTAGTTCAAGTATACGGCGTGCCCCTTCAGGGTATTGATTTATCTGAACTGGGCAGCTTACATCAGACTCAACAAAAGCAAAACAGACTCTAAACGCAACTTTATAATGTAAGTCACAAGGGAACACAGTTGCTATGTTACACCGTAATGTCATCCATCTCCAGGGACCTGTGAAGCCCAATAGAAGATGAAGGGCATATCAGGTGCAGCAGAATACTAAAGTGTGCAATGTTAATCTGTCGTTAATTCCTATGGGGCATTATGGCCCCATAAGCAAATAATTGTGCTCACCGGAGAATGCTCAAAATTACCAAAAAAAAAAAACATTTACTAAACTCTGCAAGATGTGTAGTAGTTGCATTTAACGAAAACTTGCATTCAAGGAAAAAAATTAAATTAAATCCACTTTTTTGAGGGTTAACACTTCTTTAATCTCGCACCTGGCCCATGCACGGCCCAAGCTCTCACATTCCATGAAAGCACCATCATTGGAGCATGGATCCGGCTAAGTGCCATGACTATTTGACACAGGCAATTACTTTTCTTGGGAATTCTCTAAAAATATATCAGAATGTCAAAATATATAAACAAATAAAAAATATGAAAAGTTAAAAAATATTAAATATCAAATTAATATCGCGATAATTTTGTTGTACTTAATTTTAGAATACTTGATGTTTTGAAAATATTGAAGCTTTTCTGGGTTATGTCGAATTATGAAATTTCTCAATAAAATTACTATGTTTTACAAAATCATTGATATCGGTCGCATAGTTGATCTAAGGCTATCTTAACAAAACCGCGATATCTCATCTTGAGATAAGCGGTTCATTAATTACGGTACTAATTCCGTTCATAAGCCTGCATAAGGAAATAAAACCTTGCTTAATGTTGTTCTCGAGTGAGCCAAAACTAGAATTATTGCCCTGCAAAATATAAACCTTCATTTTTTCCCTTGTTTCACTCCCAATTACCTTCTCTCCAAAAAAAACACTTGCATTTATTATCGCTGTTCACTGTATCAACATTCCTAGGAAGACTACTGTTTTCATAATTTGACCAAACTAAATTTGTATTTATATTCACCAATCTCTAAATGCATGTTCATGGTATCCTCAAAAAGATTAATTTGATGATCATCGAAATTGTTGCTAATAACACTTCTCGTTAACTCACTCAATTAACTACCCCAATATATATATATATATATATATATATATATATATATATATATATATATATATATATATATATAGGGTTGGGCATCGGGCTGGCCCGGCCCGTTTGTAGCTCGGCCTGCCGGGCTTTAAGTGCTGCCCGGTCTGTTTATGAACGGGCCGGTCGGGTTTTGGTCAGGTTCTTAAAGGGCTCAGGTTTGACCCAGTTCATTAGTCAATGGGACAATGTGAAGCAGGACGGACTCAGCCTTGCCGGCCTGGCCCAAATCTATTTGTAGATTATATTTTAATGAAATTAATAAATTAATTTTTAAAATACCAAAAAAAATAATTAACAAGTTCCCATGTACTCAACTAATTATCTTTCTAGTTTTCATAAAATTAATACAACTAATTAGGTAAATAATATTAGTTACCAAGTTACTATACAATTAATTAATATTTAATGTTTATATTATTAAAAAAATTAATAAATAGCTCAGGCCCGTCGTGCCATCCCTGTAGCTAACTTCTCATATCCTAAAACCATGACCCAAACCCGGCCCATGGAGGGCTGAGTCGGCTTCGCCCATCAAACCGTCAAGACTGTTGCCCACTCTTATATATATATATATAACATAGAGAGAGAGAGAGGTGGTTATTCGTGTTTTTCTCATTTGCCAAGGTAGGGGAAAAGATAGAGGGTGCAAGGAGAGAGTTGATGCACATAGTCTCCATGAACCTTCTCTTATGGACATGTGCAGTGTTTGCTATGACAATGTGCCCACCAGGTTCACCAACTTCATTGCTGATCATGATCTTCTGGGAAAGATAGGAAGGATCCTGGTGAAGGTCTTCACTTTTGCTTTGCCCCTTCCATGGTTCTGCAAGACTCTCATAAGTAAACTTACTTCTTCATGAACTTCATTGTGTTCATAGAATCTGTGGAATCATTTGGTGAGGTCAATGGAGAGAACTTGGTCATACCTATGGCTCAGCCATTCTAATGGTGACTTATCATATTGGTTTTTTCTTCTCTAGAATGCATGAGGATGGATTTTATTGAAGATGGTTCATCATTTGTTTCCCAAGGTGATTGCTTTCTTTCAAGTACAAGTGATGGATTATTTTGTTGCTTGGAGTGCAGGTGGCTTCCTACTTTTCAAAATGATCAAGAGTTCAGGCGCTCCTCATAAGAATGGTGACCCTACAATGAAGAAGATGAATTATTTAACAAAGAACAGTTTGTTTGTTTTGAATGTTGGCTGTCATTAAATAACTAGACCCAGGAAGTTTTTCAATAGCTCTCTCTCTCTCTCTCTCTCTCTCTCTCTCTCTCTCTATATATATATATATATATATATATATATATATATATATATATATATATATATATATATATATATCACAGTTGGGTTGTGGAAGACTTGGTATTTTGGATGGGGGGCGTTAATTCCAGAATCCAAACTGGGTCCTTTCAATTGATTTGTGGCTTTTGGGTTTGGAACCAGAATAAAATGACAAATTAATCACGGTCGTCTTTCTGATTAACTGCGATTTTGTTATTTGCATCCTAATCCCTTAGTAGGGCAGGGGAATGAGGCAAGCTGCTCATGGTTCTGCTTGTGTTCAGCTTGTAAAGAGCTCGTTTGAACTTGTGAAATTCGCTCAGCAAGCCAAACACGAACAAACGGCTGTTTTTTCCGGTTTGGCTCGTATATCTAGTTAACTAGTAATAAATATATTTTATACCATAGAGTGTAGATGGTTGAAGTGTTTGGCTTGCGAGCAATAAGCTTAAAGTTCAATCCTTACAACTTTGAAATAATGCAATTATTTTTTAAATGAACCAGTTTGAGCTTCAATCAGTAGGTTTAGAGTGTAAATTCTATTAATTTCAATTTAGCAATATAATTCATTTATAATGAGTCAGCTCAAGCTCGGCTCATTTAACTCGATTTCACCATGAACTCGAGCTCCGCTCGCTCACCAATATAAATGAATCTTGAACACTGCCTGTTGGGTTCCAGTTCATTTGGCTTCTTTACCAGCTCTATCCTACATTCTTCATTGATATTCTTAACAAGTTGGAATTGTAACCGGGTAAGCCAGCTCAGTTGTGAGTATTACCCTGTTCTTATTATGGATTAGCTTAGTTAACTGTTGGAGCCACTGTATAAACCTATGATTACAAGGGTACTTATTCACTTAACATGGCATGACCAAGTTCATGAACTACTAAGTTATTCTACAGTAAGTGCTGAAAGTCATGAACTTGTGCACGTCTTTGGAGATATAAAAAGGTACTTCGACTCAGTCAAACCGTCATTTAGGCTCTGTTTAGGAGCCTTGCATTGAGATGGAAACATCATTTTTATGTGTTGCCAAAATGTGGTGTTCAGGATGGAGTTACCAAAAGCATCCTCTTGTGAATGATGTTAAAATGTGGTTTGGGAGCTGCCAACTCCATTCCCGCAACACCACTCCTCCCAAGCCTGAGAGGATGGGAGGAAGGAGAAATTCACTTCCCATTCAAGGCTCCTAATTAGGACTCTTTCCCATGAGGGGCATTCCTGTCCATAATGTTGAAGCTAGGAGCACGTTAGCTTGGATCATTTTGATTTATTTTCCCATTTGAATGAGAAAGTGAAACTAATTTCTAAGGAGCAACCGTACATGAGATCTCAAATCACAAGGGCCCACCTGTGATTTGTACTTGCTTTTTATAGTCACTTTCTAACAGCATGAGATCTCAAATCACAGGACACCCCCTGTAGAGATCACAGGATTTGAAATCATTTTGATTTTCCTTTCTGAAATGGAGCTGCCGAACCTACCTTAGGCTTATTGCTTTGATGTTTGAGATGACATTGAATTATACATTTCACCGAATCGGCTAATCCCACCTTAATGAAAAATCTCAAATACAAACTTAACGTCTATAGTTCTTTTTAGGCCCTGTTTGGGATCTCCTGACTGGAGGGCACGGGAGTGGATTTGTGAAATCCATGGCTTTTCCCTCCATTTGAGATGAGGGAAAAGCTTAAAATCATGGAACTGACATGGGAAAAGCCAAAGCCAGTTCCACGATTCGACTACCACCATGAGTAGGTGGTAGTCGACAACACCCACGCCGACACTGCTTTCTTTTTTTCAGGATGCAATCCCCATCTCCCACAATAAAGCCCCACGTACCCTCTTAACGTCCAGGTCGAGAACGGAAACGTCCTCGACATATTTCTTGTTATTTTTTCTCTGTTTTTTTTCCTATATTGAGGTTGCGTTCTGATGGTTCTGCTGTTCTCGCTTTTGGGTTCTTTCTGGAGATTTTTGGCGGTTTCCCATTTTTCCTATTGCGCAAGGATTTTGTTAAACTTGGTTTTTTTGTTCTGTTGGTGTATTTTGAATCACTTTTTCTCGAGAAGAAACGTGGTTCTCGCTTGTGGGTTTGCTTTGCTTCTTTGGGATTCATATGTATTTTGCGTTCGTGTAGTTAAATTAGGCGCGGGGTTGGATCTCTTGGTGATAATATCATTGTTGCAATCTGTGGGTATGGATGAATTGGTGATACATGGCGTCCTTTGCTGTGTATATTTTGTGGATCGATTTATGGCGACTTTCTAATGTTTATTTGCCTCATCTGCACAAGAAGCAAGGCATACTTCTTCTCAGGTCATCCCCAAGATTGCTGCAATTGAAATTCCTAGAAAGGAGTGGCCCGATCTCATTTGCCATCTTCTTGCTAATGACTTCCCCTCCTCAGAATCTGCAAGGTGTTATTTATTGGCTGAAGCAGGCAACTCTGGAGACACTTTGACTACGTCTGCCAGGAGATTTCTCCTCAAGACCTTGAACAGGATCAAGTCAATTTTGTTCTCACTGCTGTAGTCCAAGGAATGAGACAAAATGTCAGGCTCTCTGCAACCAGAGCTATTTACAATGCTCTGGATTTCACGCAAACAATTTTGAGAATGAGATGGAGAGGAATTACATAATGAAGGTTATATGTGAGGCTGCAATTTCAAAGGAGATGGAAATAAGGCAAGCATCATTTGAGTGTATCAGTTGATTTAAGCATTTGCATGTCTGTTTGGAATCCATGGACATGAAGAGGTAACTATGAAATAAACGTATCCTCCCAAACAGCTTCAATAATGGATTTGAAAGTTTTTGCCAGAATTTTGATGGTGCTCCCAAACAAGCAAGGTGGGAAATATCAAATCCATTGGATTTGTGGATTCCATACTTCCTTCCCCAGCTATCATGGATGCCGATAATCCAAACAGGGCCTTATATCTTTTGTAAGATCTTGAAGTGGCATAACAGAGCAACACAGAGTACTTCAAATGCTTCCAACTTTGTTTATCATCTCAGATGGTGCAATGGTACATTTACCATCTCAACAGAGAAACCTTGGCCAGCATTGCATCCACATGAAAGAAGATAGCTCTACATTATCTGATGAGAACAAAAAAAAAATCTTGCATTAGACCACTACATAGGTTCTGTTAATTGCTAAGCAGATCCAATACTCCACTTGTACCTAGCAGATGCCACTGCCATGATTTACAGGTTAAATGTTGGCCTAAACACCTTCGTTATTCTAAAACAAGGATGAAGGACAATGAAATGCCTGAACGAGACGAGATGTACACTACTAGATATTTACCAATATGCAAAATTTGAAAAAATAAATAAAATAAAAACATGAAAAAAGGCAGTTTTAAGTATGATACCAAACAATGTTGGAGTCATCACATCCCGCATGGGCATTTGAATCCTCAACACTCGCAGAATAATCAGTTGTCCAAGCGAAACTCCAAATGGAAGCACAGTTCTCTTCTCCTGTCGCATGAGAAAAAGAATCACACACACTGGACAGATATCAAACTGCAAAACTTAATCAGTCAAACTTTTCAGGTCGAAATGCACAATTAGTTCATAGCTTATATAAAAGGATAATGGGAGAAAAAGTGGACTAGTGTCTCTTGTATGTTCAATGAACAGATTCTAGGGTAGAATAAGATAGCTGGATCAGTTAGGTTTGCACAATCTTAATGAAGAGGTCTCAGGTTCAAAAACCCCTAGCTTATCTATAAAAAAAAAAGGAAATCACAGATTCTAGCCTCTAGGGCCTAGGCAAAAGAACCATTGGTTAATACTAGATAAATTCTTCATAAAAGGATTTCACATGGAAACCACAAAAGGCTGAGAAGAGAAAGAAACTAAGATAGAAGCGAAAGAGGGTAGGAAGATACCACTCAAAACTAATCTCTCTTCATCACCATCTGGCATGAGGAACCTACGGTGTCCTGATGAAGTAGCAGCCATCGGGAGGGATGGATGGAAACAAAATCCATTTACTGTATCTGTTTCAAGAAAGTATCAAGATGATAAGTTTTACAAAGGAAATGAGAACATAAAATAGATTTAATAGGGAGAATACTCACCTGATGCAGCCTGAAAGCTTGTAGTCCACTGCCCAGTTTGAAGGTTATAGACATGAACATGCCCATCCTGTTCAAAGAAGTTGACTAAACAAATTGTAATATGATGTTCAATGGTCAACTAGGAAAATCCAAGAAACAAAACAACAGGAGAAGACCTGCCCTCCAGTGCCAAGATGTGCCCCACAAGGCTCAATATCAAACGCTATTCTCTGGTTTGTGTATCCTGATGATCTGTACAACCTAAGGTTATGAAACAAACAAACAATGTTGACACTTCAAATCTGTTGGATGGAAGCAAGACATTTCTGTCCGGTAAACCGAACTGGAATCAATTGAAAATAAACCAAAAATAGCTACAAACAACATTTCTGTTTGCTAAAGTTAAAATCATTTTCATCACAATCCATGCTACAATAATTTATCTGTTTGAGCACCATCCAACCAGATAAATTGTTGTTAGCAAAGCTTTGATGCAATTCAGAGACCCTTTAGATAAACAAGAATCGAACAGCTCCAGCATTCACAAAACAGAGAAAAGATCGGATAACGATGACAAGACAGATCAACACTTCAACAGTGCAGACTTCATAAAAACTATACCAGCTACAGAACCCATCATCTATGTGGTTCTGTAGATAGACTTGTGAGATCAACACCTCAAATTCTGGCCAAAAGTTGAGTTACCAAAACCAAAAATGTTAGCAAATAGCCGGAGTAGAAGATCAAGACACAATGAAAATTTCAAGACATTTAGTACAATATCTATCTGGAAGGTGAACAGCAAGAATAACATCAGTTTGTGATGTTCAACAAAAGAAAAATTTGGATAAAAAAAGTGTTTTGGAACTGACACTTGGATTAGTAAAGCAAGTTGGCTCATACAGTATACAGTCCACATAAAGAAAGACTGAACTAGCAGCCCAGGATTGTGAACTTTTGTATTCTAGGCTGGTGTTGAAAATGTGTTATACAAGGTCCAGATTACTACTCAAGATCATCTTCCTCTGCAAGGAGTTGAGATAGACATACATTTATTAGATAAAGATATCTCGCAGGCATAAATTTATCTATGTATTTGAAGTCCTTGTCACACAATATTTAACTATTCAGTCCAGACCAAGTCTTCCACATTAGCATTAAGATGCTTGAGTGTTGTCACTAAGTGATTATATTGTTCATGAATCAGCAGAGCCTTGAACTTTGGTGTAAGATTTTCAATTAAACAAATCAATAGTCAAGGACAACTTGGAATCAAGAAAATAATTTCTTTTATATAACACTTGAAGCGCCCTAAAACGCATTGTGATTTGGGGTTTACACATTCAGACTAGCAAGAGTGACAAAAAAGAAGTAGATATTCTAATGCTTGAGAGTGGGCTTCTTACTTGTACAAGATACTGACAGTATTGCGAACATCCCAGCATAATATGTAAGGATCCTGTCGGGAACCAGTGACATTAATTTTGATAATAAACAGGAATAAAGAAGGAAACAAAAGTAAAGCAAGTGATAGATCCTGCCTAAAAGTAAATACCCAATCAAGGGGAAAAAATGACAAAAATACCATACATAAAGTCTTCAACAAGACTCAAATTCTGCATGGAGAAACAAGCTGATGAGTGACCCAAGAAAGATTTTACATGCATGTAAAAAGTACACCAATGCACCTAACATATTCAAAGTAGAGGAGCAACATAGGTGAAAAATAGAAATGACTCTGATTGAAAAATAGTTATCCTAAGTCCCTATGTCACACGGACTCGGCTAGGGAGGCGCCGCACCCGAGTCGACACGCCCCAACACGGGTGCGGCTTCGGACACGGCCCGGACTCGGTCAATGCCGAGTCGGACTCGGTCAACGAGTCGAGACCGAGTCCGTCCACATTTTGGACTCGGTCAATGTTGACTGAGTCCAAAAATGTCCATTTGAAGGTAAAAAACAAAATAAAAATGATCTTTTATATATTTTTTCAAAAACTATACATATAGCATGAGTCTCAAACATAAGCCCCAGAAAAAAAAAATCCAGGGAGCGCTGCCCCCCTACGGCCCCCCGTCCGCTGACCGCGCAGCGGGACCCGTGCCGGGGGGAGCCCCCGGATCCCCCTTTCTGCAAGGGCAAAAGTACAATTTGCAAAGTTTATAAAAACACTCATGCTGGTGCCAAACTTTAGAGGACAATATTCACATATATACACACAAGATATATTATTATTATTATATATATATATATATATATTTTTTAAATATATATATATAGCCGAGTCCCCGTGTCCAAAATTTTTAAAATTGCGCCGCACCCGCACCCATGTGACATAGCTAAGTCCTTTATAAACCAAACAGTATCAGAAGGTGAAGTGGATACAACTTTCCATGAAATAAGAGCAGCCCTATTCATGAGAAATGCTGAGACCATACAACAATATATAAAAGGAGATTAAATTGCACAAGTGAATTTAACAGTAATATTTTACTGTTAAATTCTAGGCGTAATGATTTTATCTTAATATATATCGTTGTATAGTGTTGGCATATCTGTTGAATACAGGTCAATCTCTCTTTCAAGGAGAACTGCACCCACTTCACCTTCAGACACTGTTTGGCTTATAATGGACCTAGCATAGTCATTTGTCCATTCAATGTCATTTATATTCTTCAATTCTGTTAATGTCAGGTTCTTTGGAGTTCTCATTCAAAACTGACACTGTAATTGTGACATTTCAGATAAAACAAATCAAGCTTCACCTTCATCTCTTCCACACCCATAATGCAGCAAAAAATACACACGCATTTTGTGACTTATAGGAGCAATACATGGATTAAGTAATAGATCCAAATGCCTTGAAGTTACCTTTCTGCCTCCTGTATATAGATAATTCCCATCCTTTGAAAATAGAACCTGTAAGTAGAAAATTGCATGAACGTTCATGAAGATGTTATCCTATGAAATCGTGCAAAAATTAGATTCTTGAGTACCTGGGTAACTCCACCTAATTGTCCATGCAGTAAATACAGAAGTTCCATTGTATTCTCTGCATAAATTGCAGTAGTTTGACTATAGGACCCTGCTGCAAACATCCCATTGTAAGGACTAAATGAAATGCAAGATACAATCCCTGCAACAAGTAAACAATGAAGAGGCATGTAAAGTCAAAGGCAACTGATAGTCAAATGCTCTGGAAAGAAAGTTAGCAGAGACCAAATCTCCAACAACAGAGGAGAGTCCATAAATAAGAGATGCCAAGATAGCTAATGGAAGTGCAAAGAGATGAGTTTTTTTAAGTAGAGTGAAGCCATGAACTTATGAAACTATGCATAGGCTGAAGACTGGCACATATAATGGCAAAGTTCAAGAAGATGTTATTGTCAAACCAATATTTTTTTATTGTATTTATTAGCTTTGGAGATGCTAGTAGTCAACAAGGCATCCCTTGCATATCCATCAACTATTACAAACTTCAAATATAGAAAGAACTGATTGGATACATCCTACAAGCATAGGCACAAGAAGAGATGCTATATGAGTATGCCAGAGCAAGAGATCAGCTTTTGAAAAAGTCTATATTCTGCTAATAATGCCAAGCTTCATTTAATAGCCATATCAACCCTTTGATATATCTTAACTACACATAAATATCATACGTCTTACCAACTGCCAGGTATCAAAGCTTGTCACTTACTATCTGAACAATAGAGTCTTCAAAATGAAGTGTCTCAATGGTGAACATGGTAAGGCTACAAAAATACATCAGAGGAGCTGGTCCCCTAATGTAATATTTCTCAAACATACCATCATGCAAAATAGCATATTATAAGCAATAGTAAAACAAAACATATTTTCCAAGTGGGGCTTTCCAGGACGTTTCACAATAAGACAACATGACAACTAGGTATTCACAATGACATAATACTAACATAAGAAAGTGGCATCTATATGAAGTACCTGACTGTCCATCTTTATTTCCATTGACGGTTGGATAGTGTTCAGAATCTCGACCAGGACGATGAAGATCAAATACTCTGATAGCCTTGTTATATCCAGCAAACAACCTACACAGAAAATCACATTACCAAAGAGAAGGTAACAATCCCAGTAATGAATATGCAACTATGAAATAATAAACAAAAAACAACACATATGTAATGTACACATAAAGTACTTTATCCCAGAAGGGCTGAAGGCAACTGAAAATGCTGCAGTTATTTCATCCATAGAATCATATGCACGGTATGTGCAACGGAGCTGCATTGGCACAAAATGAGAATTATAGCATCTAGAAAGTGTCCAATAATGGAAGTCTTTCGGGTGCAACAAATTATGTACCTGACCAGATACAGAATCCCAGAGATGAACAGGGTGATCGCGAGTAGTAGTTGCAAACACGCATGTTGTTGGGTCTGAAATGTAATCAAGTTATTCACTAAAAGGATTGGGAGCCTATTTTGTTTCTTGAAACATAAAGAAATGAATAATTTCCAACATAATGAGATAGGGGACATAAGCAAATACTCCAAAGGCATGAATGGCAAGTCACCTGAAGAATGCATGAAGGGGTACCAAGAATGGTTGTATACAGATTCTCCCTCCTGAATAACAAGCTTTGAATTATATGAATCTGCAACTGCATCAATGATCATAATTATTTCCCAAGAAAACAAAAAAGTAGGAACAAAAACAAAAGAGTAGGAAGTATGGACTATGGACCACTTATGTCAAACACATGGAAGTGACAGGTTGCAACTTGCAACATTATATACGAGAAAAGGTAACAATCAAAGTTAGGTTGGTAATCCATTGTCCACTAAAGTTAAGAATGAAAATACAGGTTGCTGTTGTGGGTTACAGGGGAAGGCCTCTAGAGATTAATAGCTTTTGGGATATCATGTTCTTGACTCATTCATCCTACAGAGGGTGCTCATAGAATAGGGTACGTTTCGTGTGCTGGGCCACCTACAACTCCAAATCAATTTTGATTTGGAGCCCGTATGAATCAGAATCAGAAGAGGCCCCTTGCGATTTTGATTCTCACGTAAATGAGAAAACAACTCTCAGTTGCAGAGGCAAATGAGAGTTGGTTTCTCACTGCTCATTTTCTGATGTTTGTTTAGCCATGCCAATGAAATTTATTCTCATTTGCACGAGCCCGAATCTCATGAGACATGACCAAACAGGCCCTAGATTTCTCAAGCTTAATCACAGGGTATCTGCTTTATCACGTTAACAGCGATTGCTTGACCATCAGTCCTGGAGAGCTACTTTTATTCAATGAAGATGAAAGCACAGATCAATAGGAGATAAAGGACTCTAATCTGAATCAAATATGAAAACAAAAACATGTATAACAACTGCATGATAGAATATTCAAATTCAGATGATGTTCCAATCAAGTGTATTCATCTTACGAGATGTTAATTTTTGCAATCTTACCTTCCTCTGATGCATAATCATAGGCAACATGAGTACCATTAGCAATATCTGTGCTGCATAACATAAAAAAGAGTGAAGGTAGAATACCTTTCTATTGCCAATACAAAAAAAGAAGAACATGATAGCAATAACACAACGAATTGAATCAGAATATACTTAATTAACAAGGTTAGGAGAAACAAAAGGCACTAACTCCAAGACGTCTTAAGAGAGAGAGAGAGGAAGCAATGCAGTGGTACCAATCGAATAGTCGCAGAGAGTTGTCGTCCAAGCTAGCGAGAAAACAGGAACCATCTGGAGACCTAAGGAAACCCCGCCAGTTCTTCATCAAAGAGAGAGAGAGAGAGAGAGAGAGAGACGAAAGAAATTCAACACTCATGAAGATCAACAAAATGTTGAACCCATAAACTGAACAAGAGCAAAAGCCAAAACAAATAAAAGAAAGCAGTAGAGAAAAATAACATCAGACAGACAAAACGGGCTCACGCAGGAGCCGCTGGCCCAGAGGGCGGCAAAAGAGGAGGAGCGTGAGAGAGAGAGAGAATGGTTGGTTGGTTTTGCTTACCATTTGATTCCATTGAGGAAATTGTTGGGGTTAGAGGAGGAGGAGGAGCCCCTGAACTGGCGGTAGAAATGGTGGGTCCTCCAGGGAGAGACGTCGAACCTCAGAAGAGGAGGCCATCCGTACCACTCCCCTGCTCCTCCTCCTCCTCTCTCTTCTTCCTCCTTCTGTTGTTGCTGGCCTTCGGAGCCCGAAGACGATGGGTCTTCTTCCTCTTCTCCCATCTTCTCCTCCATCCTTCTTCTGCAGAGTCTAACACTATCGCGCGCGCCACTGTGAGAGAGAGAGAGAGAGGGGTAAACGGTTCGGATTTAGGAGTCCAAGTGGGTGGGTTCTAGACCCTGATCTAAACAGGGTCCGATGAGCAGCGTAACGAGCTGGATCTGGATGAACCAAAATGTAGGGGTGTAACTGGGTCGGGTATACACGAACCGAACTGACCTGACGTATTTTTAATAAACCTATGGTTTGGGTCGGGTCTAAAATTTAGATCCATGGAGAAAACAGGTCGAGTCTTGGGTATAATAAATATAGAGTCAATTAAACCCGTTTAGATCCGACAGTTTTTCAAAACACAACCCAAAGCCCCAAATGGTTTCACATGATGCAAAACCAAACTGACCCTAAGCCAAACCCGATATATACCCAGACCAGTTTTATTCCTGAACCAATCCAAATCCTATGCATACTAGCCTTTGTAAAAATAATGGAATTTGGACTTTAAACCTGTTGACCCAAGCTCAAATTTGCTCATTTACAAAATAAATACATTGTTTTGAAGTCGTACTTATTACTTATAAGTCAAAAACTTCAAATATCTATGCTCTATGATATAAAATAGAATTAACAACCCTCTACGAGTTGAGCATTTGTTACATGTATCTTGCTTGCTGAGCCTCATATGATGAGTAGTTTTGGTAAATGAGCTGAATGAGACAAGGTTGAAGTGTTCTTGTAGCAAGTCAAGCTAGTTGGAGCTCATAGTGAGTCAGAATTAAAGGAGCTGAGTTTGAGCTGGCTTGTTTACAGAAAAAATACATTGGTTTAGATCTAAAAGAAATGGGATTATAAAAACCAATATGTAAAGTATATCTAAAATATATTTTCTAATGCCTAATGAGCTTATACGAGCCAAGCGGAGCCGAGTACCTATTGTTCATATCAAGCTTGCTGAGCCTATTTTACAAGTTTGAAGGAGTTATTTATGAGCTGAACATGAGTCAAACCACGAGTGGCTCGGTTTGTTTCCCAGCCCTAATGATGAGTTTTAACGAGCGCTTTATAAGCCAAACATGAGCTGATGCACTAGCAGATCATCTCATTTTTCTAGCCCAATCCCAACCTACAAAATCGCGAATACACGTGAAAGAGCTTGGCAATTGTGGCATAGCTCAGCAACCCAGATTTGGGTCCGGACCATGCAAAACGCGTGCTTAGGACATGGACACGAACAAAAAAGAATGTGATGACAATGATCTAAAGAATGTGCTTCGGACATGGACACGAACAAAATCAGTTGCAACTCGCAACATGGACATCGCTATCAAAGAGAAGGGATCAGGCCAGAGTGTGTTCTTACAGTAGTGCCGTCATAGCTCCCTTGGATGACATTGATCTAAAGATAACGGCATCCAAACTTGTACCAGTGAGATGCTCATTTTTTCTCGCAAAGAGTGTTTGATGGGTGTCATTCATTTTTAAGACGAACAGCATCTCCAATATTCTTTATTCAATTCGCCGCACTCCAAGCCCTATTCGTTGCAGTCTCTTTCAAGCACGTCGCCTGATCTTGTTGAGGACATTTTTCGTATTCGCCGAACAGCGATTTGTAAAAGTCCTCTCAAATGAATGATGATTCAGTTGTTCAGAGTTTATAGATCAGCGATTTGTGGTTTGAGTTTGGAGCTGCATAAGTCGACTTCGTATTCGCTGGAATAGTGATTTGTGGTTATTGCTGGAATAACGATTTGTGGTTATCGAGGGATAGCGATTTGTGCTGTCAGCCGGACAACGATTTGTGGTATCATTGGATAGTAATTTGGTTATCGCGGAACAACGATTTGGAGTATCGTTGGATAGCGATTTGTGGCTCCAGCTGGAAGTCGGTTCGTGACATCACCGCATGACGATTTGTGGCATCGCAGCATGGTGATTTGCGAGTATTGCTGAAATAGCAATTGGTGCTCCTGGCGCTTCGTAAGTCGTGCAAGATGTTTAGTCTTTTCGCATTTATTGCGGGTCTCATCCTCTACTTAAGGGATGGATGAGCGGGAAAACAGAGCGTCGTTGGGTGCACGCAGAACATTAGAAAGAGAGTGTGAGAAACACTTTTAGGGCACCGAAAGGGTGCGAAGAGAACAAGAGCAACAAGTGTTGCTACACTTTTTCCAGGACAGTTTCGTCAAGCTAGTTCTTCAAATCATTCGTTCATTGTTCTTCAGTGAGGTATATCCTTTTGTTTATTTGTTACACCTCGTGTGTTTGTAAGGCTTATGCCTTTTGACCACTTTGTAATCTTTGCAAGAAGATAGTGGAAGGTGTTGACCTATCGGTCGTCGTGGACGTACCTCAGTTGAGAGAGAACCACACAAATCGTTGTGTGTGCTGTTGGTTTGATTTTTTTTTATTTCCACTGTCATTGTCGCATTGTTTTCATTGATTTACACTTGTGGGGAAGACTCAATTCGTCTGTTTGTTTTCGCTTATATTTCCAACATCTGGTATCAAAGCTTTTTTGGTTTGTATATTTATGTGTGAAGTCATGAAAAACATTGTTGTCGGACGTATGATCAGTTTGAATGGCACAAACTAGATGACATAAAAAACTAAGATGGAAGACCTCTTAGTTTGTAAATATCTGGATGGACCCATTGAGGGTGTCAGCGACAAACCAGAAGAGATGAAAGACGACGAATGGAGAAAGCTAGACCGAAAGGCGGTCAGTTTCATTCGGCAGTGGATAGACGACAGTGTCTTTTATCATGTTTCTACAAAAACTTCAATGCATGGTCTTTGGACCAAACTAGAAAGCCTTTACGACAGAAAGACGACAGTGAACAAGGCTTTTCTATTTCGAAAGCTTGTAAACCTCAAGTATAAAGATGTTAGCTCTATCGTAGAGCATTTGAACGACTGTGAATCTGCTGGCCATAATGAAGATCGCTTTTGATGATGAGCTACAAGCTTTGTTGCTCCTCAGTTCCCTTCCTGAGAGTTGGGAAACGTTGGTGGTTACTGTTAGTAACTCTGCACCTGATAGAACGGTAACTATGAGTCAAGTTACCAGTAGTCTGCTGAATGAAGAGACCAGGAGAAGGTCATCAGGTGTTGCTTCTACACCCGAGGCGTTTGTGGTTGAAAACAGCGGAAGAGGCAGGAGTAAGAGCAAGACCCCGCACTTTCGTGGCCAATCTAGAGGCCACTCACACTCGAGCTCAAAAAAAGATATTGAGTGCTATTATTGCCACAAAAAGGGGCATATAAAGAGGGATTATAGGAAACTCAAGTTCAAGGAGCAGAGCAGAGAGAAGAGCCCAGAAGAGAAGAAGGGTGCCACCGCCGCAATCACAGAAGAAGAGCTCATGGTTGTATGTGATGGCACCAACATAAATTTGATCGGTCAGGAGACTGATTTGGTGATTGACTCTGGAGCTTCATTTCATGTTACCTCACGGGTTGACTTCTTTACTTTCTATTTGCAAGGTGATTTCGGTAATGTTTGAATGAGAAATAAAGATGTGTCAAAGATTGTTGGCATAAACGACATCTGCTTGAAAACAAGCGTTGGCTGCAAGTTGTTGTTGAAAGACATGAGGCATGTACCAGACATCCGACTGAATCTGATCTCTGCCCGAAAGTTGGATGATGAGGGCTACTACAACATCTTCAGTGATGGAAGGTGGAAGCTAACCAAGGGTTCATTGGTAGTAGCCAGAGGGACTAAGGCATGTTTCCTTTACACTTTGTAAGCGAAGATCTGCAAGAGTGTTGTGAATGCTGTGGAGACTAGTTTGTCCACAAAATTATGGCATAGAAGACTCGGACATATGAGCAAGAAGGGGCTGCAAGTTTTGGCCAAGAAAGAGCTCCTGGCAGGTGCAGCAGGTACATCGTTAGAACCATGTGTTCATTGCTTTCATGGCAAACAGAATAGAGTTTCTTTTCATAGAAGCATTGCATCTAGAAAATCTCATGTTCTAGATCTTGTACATTCTGATGTATGTGAACCTTTGAAGGTCAAGACACTTGGTGGTGCACTGTACTTTGTGACTTTCATTGATGATCACTCAAAGAAAGTCTGAGCTTATACACTGAGAACTAAAGACCAAGTTCTATATATATTCAAGCACTTTCAGGTTATGGCTGAAAGAGAAACTGGCAGGCAGTTGAAGTGTGTTCGCTTGGATAATGGCGGTGAATAACTTAAGTCATTTGATCAGTACTGCATCAATCATGGCATCAAGCATGAAAGAACTGTGATGATGACACCTCAACAGAATAGAGTTGCTGAAAGGATGAATCACACCATTCTTGAGAGAGTCAGATGTTTGTTGTCTCACTTTAAATTGCCAAGATCTTTCTGGGGTGAGGCAATGATGATAGCAGTTGATCTCATCAACTTATCTTCTTTTATTCCCTTGAAGGGAGATGTTCCAGAGAAAGCTTGGACTGGGAAAGAACCTTCCTATGGACACTAGAGAGTGTTCGGTTGCAGAGCATTTGTTCACATTCCGAAGGAAGAGAGGTCCAAGCTTGATCCAAAAGCCAAACAATGCATCTTTCTTGGCTATGAACATGAAGAGTTTGGCTACAGACTGTATGACCCTGTTGATAAGAAGGTGGTCAGAAGTTGAGATGTTGTCTTCTTGGAAGATCAGACCATTGAAGACATTGGTGGGTCTAAGCTATCAGAGTCCAGTAAAGGTGATCTTGTTGACATAGATCCCATTGATGCACCGACTGTTCGTGATTTCGTGAAGGAGATGTCACCTCCTCATGATGATGCAAAGGAAGGAAGTACTAAGACAGAAGTTGAGGGGGATCCAACACCCCAAGAGCCACTTCCTCAGACTCCGATAAGGAGGTCTACCAGGGAGAAACAGTCATCCAAGAAATACTCATCAAATTAGTATGTGATGATTATAGATCAAGGTGAGCCAGAAACTTTTGAAGAAGCTTTGAAGGATGCAAACCAAGCTGAGTGGCTTAAGGCAATGAAAGAAGAAATGGATTCATTGCATGAGAATTACACCTTTGATCTGGTTAAGGCACCTAAAAAAAAGAAGGTGTTAAAGAACAAGTGAGTCTTCAAGCAGAAGACTGACGACAACAACTCCCAACCTAGATACAAGGTACGACTTGTAGTGAAAGGCTTTGCTCAGAAGAAGGAAGTTGATTTTGATGAGATCTTCTCACCAGTTGTGAAGATGTCCTCCATCCGAACTGTGCTCGGTATAGCTGCAAACATGAATTTAGAAGTTGAGCAGCTTGATGTGAATACTGCATTTCTGCATGGTGACTCGGAAGAAGAAATTTATATGGAGCAACCTGAGGGCTTCATTGACAAGGGTAAAGAGCACCTAGTCTGCAAGCTGAAGAAGAGCTTGTATGGATTGAAGCAAGCACCAAGGCAGTGGTATAAGAAATTTGATTCCTTCATGACTGAGCATGGATATTCAAGAACCTCCACAGATCACTGTGTGTTTGTGAAAAAAATTTCAGATGATAATTTTACCATTCTCTTGCTTTATGTGGATGATATGCTGATTATGGGCCACGACATCAACAGAATAAATAAGTTGAAGCTGGATATGAGTGAGACCTTTGCCATGAAGGATTTAGGTCCAGCAAAGCAGATTCTTGAGATGAGAATCGTTCGTGACAGATCACATGGGTTGATCTGGTTATCGCAAGAGAAATACGTCAGAAAGGTTCTTGAGAGGTTCAATATGGATAAAGCAAAGCTTGTTAATTGTCCACTTGCAGGTCATTTCAAACTTAGCTTAAGTCAATGTCCTGCAAATGATGAAGAAAGAATCGAGATGCAGAAAATTATCTATGCTTCAGCAGTATGCTCGTTGATGTATATTATGGTTTGTACTCGACCAGACATAGCTCATGTTGTTGGAGTTGTTAGTCATTTTTTGTCAAATCCAGGGAAGGAACACTGGGCAACAGTGAAATGAATTCTGAGGTATCTTCAGAGCACTTCAAAAATGAGTCTGTGCTTTGGAAAGGGTGAACCTATTCTTGAAGGGTTCACAGATTCTGATATAGCTGGTTACGTAAACAATAAAAAGTCTACTTCTGGGTATTTGGTTACTTTTGCAGGGGGAGCAGTTGCATGACAGTCAAAATTGCAGAAGTGTGTAGCTCTTTCCACTACAGAGGTTGAGTTCATCGCCATTACAGAAGCCAACAAGAAGTTGTTGTGGGTGAAGAAATTCTTACAAGAGTTGAGCTTGGAGCAAGAAGTGTATGTTCTTCACTGTGATAGCCAGAGTGCAATTCACTTGAGCAAGAATTCTTCGTTTCATTCAAGATCAAAACATATCGATGTTCGATATCAATGGATTCGGGATGCCTTGAATGAAAGCTGATGCAACTGAAGAAAGTGCATACTGATGACAACACATCAGATATGCTGACCAAGTCATTGCCCAAGGACAAGCATGAAAAGTATCGATTCTTAGCAGGAATGGAAGAAGCTTCCACATAAGTTGAGAAGGGGGAGAATTGTTGGGTTTCCCTCCTTATTCAATTCGCCGCACTCCAAGCCCTATTCGTTGCAGTCTCTTTCAAGCACGTCGCCTGATCTTGTTGAGGACATTTTTCATATTCGTTGAACAACGATTTGTAGATGTCCTCTCAGCTAAATGAAGATTCAGCTGTTCAGAGTTTGTGGATCAGCGATTTGTGGTTTGGGTTTGGAGCTGCGTAAGTCGACTTCGTATTCGCTGGAATAGCGATTTGTGGTTATCACGGGATAGCGATTTGTGATGTCAGCCGGACAACGATTTGTGGTATCACTGGATAGTGATTTGGTTATCGCGGAATAGCGATTTGGAGTATCGTTGGATAGCGATTTGTGGCTTCAACTGGAAATTGGTTCGTGACATCACTGCATGACGATTTGTGGTCATCACTGGATAGCGATTTGTGGCATCGCAACATGGTGATTTGCGAGTATTGCTGAAATAGCAATTGATGCTCCTAGCGCTTCGTAAGTTGTGCAAGACGTTTAGTCTTTTTGCATTTATTGCGAGTCTCATCCTCTACTTAAGGGATGGATGAGCGAGAAAACAGAGCGTCGTTGGGTGCACGCAGAACATTAGAGAGAGAGTGTGAGAAACACTTTTAGGGCACCAAAAGGGTGCGGAGATAACAAGAGCAAGAAGTGTTGTTACACTTTTTCCAGGACAGTTTCGTCAAGCTGGTTCTTCAGATCATCCGTTCTTTGTTCTTCAGTGAGGTATATCCTCTTGTTTATTTGTTACACCTCGTGTGTTTGTAAGGCTTATGCCTTTTGGCCACTTTGTAATCTTTGCAAGAAGATAGTGAAAGGTGTTGACCTATCAGTCGTCGTGGACGTATCTCAATTGAGAAAGAACCACGTAAATCGTTGTGTGTGTTGTTGGTTTGATTTTTTTTTTATTTCCACTGTCATCGTCGCATTGTTTTCATCGATTTACACTTATGGGGAAGACTCGATCCGTCTGTTTGTTTCCGCTTATATCCTCAACAATGAGCACTACTGGGAGTTCTTTTAGGCTCCTTTGAAGGGCATCTTCGTAGCATCATGGTATGTTTGATGACTTGTCTAGAGTTGGACGAAATGAACAAAAAGAACGAAACAACACAGAACATTGGTTCTCTTCATTCCGTAACAACTATTCCAAGTCCAATGTTTGTTTGGACCGTACTCAAATGCTATGTTCCAAATGTCTGTTGTTTGATGATGATGTGCAGACAACTTGGACAATCATGGATAATGGGTCAAATTACTTTATTTTGGATCGTATGACCCGATCCATCCACAATTTAACATATTTTAACAAGTTTATTATGTTTTTTTGCCCTGATATGGATCCAATTATGAAATTATATCTAAAATCTAATTAAGTATCTTATTATAGCATAATTATAGAGGGTCTATCCGCCATGCTCAAAGACATGAATATTGTTCATATTTCTTTCTGCATGATAGAAATCAACTAAGAATGAAAAATAACTACTTTCCCAATCAAACAGAGTTGTTATTAACCCCAAACGATTTTCAAAGATTTGCCATAGTACCAAATCCTCACACCGCCCATTCATAAAAACAATAACACTTAACTATTAGCTATTTCAATGATGGCTCATTGGCAGCTGTAAGAATGGCAAACAACCAACCTCATCAAACAAAGTATTTATTAACCTCAATCGATTTCCAAAGGGTTGCCATAGCACCAACTCCCCACACCACCCATTTATAAAAAAACAATAACACTCAAATATTAGCTATTTCAATGACAATTCATTGGCAACTACGCATTCTCATCCTGCTATTTTCAACGATACATCCTCAAAAAGTGACTCCTACCACCAACACAAAATTGAAATTGATATTTTTAACCCTATCCTATGACCAAGATAAAGTATCAAATCCTTCCACTAAACTCAAAGGCAGACATATCTGAAGCTTCAATTTTCCTGCTGAGGTGATAGATATCCATGCGTTCAGAAATTGGAAGCTCCCTGCAGCCTATTGTTGTAAGAAGGGTAGACTTTCCACATCCATTCAACCCAAGCAAACCATAGCCCCTAAAAACAAAATGACAGAAGAATCTCCATCAAAAAGAACCTCCAAGAGTTGATGAAAGAGAATTGAAAAAACCAATCACATGATTCTAACCAAAACAAAACCCAACAATAACACAATTTTTTCAATTGAAATAAACGCAAAAAAAAATTCAATTAACCAGAGCATAAGAAAATTAACTACTTAGGAGCTCCTACGAGTACATCTGCTAAATGAAAAAAAAAAATCTAGAAGAGAAACCCCCAAAACAAAACCAACAATGCTTATTCACCAAGTGCTCTACCCATGCAAAGAAAAACCCTCAAACATAGGGAAAATGACCTAAAACACTCAAATACAAAAAAGAAGCACTCGCAGAAGAGGAGGAGCAGGGGAACCATTGTGCTTTCTCGTTCTCCTCACTTCGGAGTTCCTCTCTCTTTTATGCTTGAGTAGCCAAGCTCCAACTCGTTGAATAGACGATCTGGCATGCTCCACTGCGGTGAAGAGAGAGAGAGAGGGGTTGGGAAGCCAGACTCCATCGACCAAGCTCCACCATGGTGAAGAGAGGGTCGGACAGGCTCTGGACATGGAGGGATGGGCCGAGGGGCGTTGACGAGGCGACAGAGTCGCCGTGGCCAGTGGCAGACAAGGAGGAGGAGCCACCCGTTGTGTTGTCGAAGGGACGCCCACTCTTGGCACCGGAGGCGGTGGTGCTACCACGCGCCGCTCCGATGGAACCCTTGCACACACAGAGAGAGAGAGAGAGAGAGAGCCGAAAGAATATCAACATTAATACTCATGAAGATCAACAAAATGTTGAACCCATGAACCAGACATAGAAGAAACAAAGCTAAAATATAGAAAAAACAAAGCTAAAGAAAAGAAACTACAGACAGCTAGCAACAAAACAACAAAGCCTACTCAACCAGGATCCGCAGGATTAGAAGAAACCACCGCTGAGTGAACGTCGTTCAGATGAGAGGAGAGGTCTCTAAGATGCATACGTAATATTGCATATACATCAACCAGGATTTTATGGACAAGATGATTAAAGATGACCGGAATTTGACGGAAAGTAGCATCATTGCGTGCCATCCAAACAAACCACCAAGTAGTAAGCAACCATGTCTTCCAGATCAGTCTCCACCGCTTGCATCGTCTAATTTCAATAGGGCCCAGGAGAAGATCAAGCGCAAAAGACTCTTCTTTGACAATTACGTTCGGAGATCTCCACGTCCTATTAAATAGGGCCACAAAGATTGGGCAGGACCAAAATAAATGAAAAGTAGTTTCTTCAGCAGCTTGACACAACACACACCAACTTGGAAACTGAAAGCCCAACTTCTTTAAATAACTGTGAGTCTGAACCCTATCATGCAAAATTAACCAAGCCAAGAACCGAGATCTTGGAGAAGGGCCCTTACCCCATAACGCACGCTCAGGGAACCAATCTGCCTCTTGGGGGAGCAACGATCTATACACTTTGTGGGTGTGGAACGCTCCATTTGGAGTAATCGCCCGTTGGAACCGAGATCTTGGAGAGAGAGAGAGAGAGAGACGCATCGACGAGCGCAGCGTGCCCGTCGATGCATTTTTTTTCCGTTTTCGCCCCCTCCATTCCTGTTCTTTTTGTAACAGGGGGGAGGTGGATCGAAAATTACATACAATTATGGACGTGGCGGACATGCAGAATGCCGTTTGCCGCTTCCAATGTTTGTCTGATATCGCTGTTCCTAGCTGGATTTTCGTCTGAATCCTGCTGGGAACGATGCATCAAACATGCCGTCAGGGTTTTTTTCTCGAGGGCATTTTCGTACCATCAAATAATGGTTTTCAATATCACCTGATCCCAACCCTTGTCAGAGGTGCCTTGGATGCCATTCATCCATGTGATGAACGGTAAGCTAATCACCAGGATTAGATGATTTGTTTCTCATATGGATCTCACACAAATTTTCTTGGTGGAGTTTGGTTTGCCGTTCATCTCATGGATGAATGGCTTCCAAGGCATCGTCCTCTGACCCGATACGGTGTCTTAGAAAACGTTACAATCAAAATAAAATTTTATATTTGTTCAATATTTTATACATTTTCTTCAAAGCTTTTACATTTTTATATTTTATATATGAATATATAATGATATTTTATCTAGAATTTCTTAAAAAACAAAAAAAATATCACAGATTTTCCCTTGCAAGATTTTCTTGATAGCGAGATTTGTGACATAGCATCCTGGTAAGGTGATTTGCCTTTCGTTATTGGATTTTTTTCTTTTGGCTATAATTCTTTAGATTTAGCCATATGGGAATTTTTTTTCGATTATGTTGCGGCTAGTTCTTTTTAGAGGAGAAAAATGTTGGTGGGGAGTTAGGAAATTCTTCGATTCTCTAGTAAATTATTTCATCGAATGTCATGGAAAAAATGGTTTACATACTTTTTTTTCATGAAGAACTGGGAAACTACCTTTGGGATCAGATGGTGTAAACCTGCCATACTTTATGGTCTTATTCCAAATGGTGTAAACCGGTGGCACACTCCTTGCCCCCCTGGGAATCAGACTTGCTTCAGCATGGGCATGATGCATAATATTCTTCCCTTTTAATAATGAAAGGGGCTAACGACCGTGAGAATGGAACCCTGACTAACTGCCTAGCAGCCAAGGCCCCATCCAACTAGGCCAAACTCCTTGGGGCTGATTTACATGCTTCTTTTGATTTCTGATTGTTATCCCTTGATGTCCAGCAAGAAGTTTGTGTGGTTTACTTCCACCAAGCTAAGGAACATGAGCTATGCTTCAAGTGACTCGACCAAGAATACCTAGATATATCTGGATATCTTGGTTGAGTCCTCTAGTTTGTGTGGTTGGATATCACGGTTGAAACCTTTAGGGTGCGTTTGGAAGCGAAAAAAACTCTCATAGAAAAAGAAAAAATTTCTATGAGAAGTTTTGATATAAGTTTTTAATTTTTTTTTTCGCTTATTTGTGTAGCATGAGAAAAACAGGCTGGAAGCCAAAGAATTTTTTTTTCGCTTGTTTGTTTGTTCATGGAAAAAATTTCCGACTAGCTAACAAATGGTAGTTCTTCTTGGGTTGGAATCCCATGGGAGCAATCCTGCAGTATGTCTATCAAGAAAACCAAAAACTGTACAACATAGATAAGAACATATATCAGTGTGTTATGGTTAACCCATTATAAATAAGAAAAGAGAAGAATATGTTTTCTTATGCCATATAAAATTGTGCAACACTTGAAACATTATGCATTCACAAAGCGTGACTTGCTTTACCACTGAAACAAAAATCAGTAAATCTTTCAGACTCCTGAAAACTGAAAAGCTCTCAGAGCTCATATCGCAAATGCAAAATTCCTACATATGCAAAAATCATGATGCTCGTCATGAAAAGATTCAAAACCCAGCCATCTTTGCTATAGGGTTAAAGAAAACATCAGGTGAACTATCTAGGCCCACCAATTGTATCAAAAAGCCTGAGCCAGGTGAACTCAATCCTGCAAACCAAGCATGAAAAATCCAAAATAGATTTCCTCCCGCATAGAGCCTTTTCCAACGTAAAAAAACATGACAATAAATTGATGAATGAAAAGAAATATGCCAAATGAATTGGTATATTAATTTTGGAACAAAAAAGAACCTTAGGCGATGAGCCTGAAGTAATATTACAAAAGTTCACATGATTACTATTGTTATACAAAAACTTTTGCTGCTTTTTCACATCATTTTTTTTATCTGTCATAAAATCTCTCAAAAAGTAATATCTCTCATTCAGAAAAATGCAAGAAATGTTAAACTGCAGAAAAATGCAAAAAAATGCTAAACTGCAGAAATGCTAAAATGCTAAAAATGCTAAACCGTGGAAAAATGCTAAACTGCAGAAAAATGCCAAACAATAATTTCCCTCATTCAGAAAAATGCAAGAAATGTTAAACAGCAGAAAAATACATAAAAATGCTAAACTGCAGAAAAATGTCAAACAATAATCTCTCTCATTCACAATTCTGACACACATAAAATGTTAAAAACAGTAGAAAATTGCAAAAAATGCACTCATTCAGAAAAATGGAACGTTTACCTTCAGAAGAACAGAGGAAATCACAAAAAGCACAGAACGCCTTCTTGAAAGAGGATCAGAGAAAACAAAAGGTGCAAAGGATGAGAGAGCCAGGGAGGACAGAGGCGCTCCAAAATCTACGACCACACTTGAGTGGGAGAGGTAGTCTGATTGTGAGGTGGGAATAGGACCCATTCGAGTGGATGTAGAGTTGGACCTGTTGTCCTATATATCTAAGTCGAACATGGAAAAGATACCCTCATAGGGAGACCAAATCTGGGCCGGTATTCTCGTAGTCAAACTGTGGTAGACGTTGAAGGTGATGCTTAATATGTTAATATATAAATAAAAAGACATTACCGTCTCAACAGCAGTCGTTGTAGTATAGTGGTGAGTATTCCCGCCTGTCACGCGGGTGACCCGGGTTCGATCCCCGGCAACGGCGTTGATTTTTTATTTTTTCAGTGCTTTTTTTACTTTTATTTTTTATATTTCAAGCCTTTTATATTAATCAATGACTTCTTGATCTAAACCTGCATTGTAGGCAGAACGAATATAACATTTTAATGCTTTTTCTTTTTCACAACTCTAATTTCGAAGGGCTGTCCCCGCTTGGTGATATGCTTCTGTGTCACAAATATTGCTGATGTTTTGAAAATATTGTGATTTTATTATTTAGAAAAACACAATAACACAATAATTTCATAATATCACCTATTCTGAAACTCTTGCTTTGCCATCGTGATATTAGCACTATGAAAATAAAATTTGTGGTATTTTCTTATAAACTTTATTCTGAAGCTTAAGCTTAGACTTGGTCGTCAATCACAAACACTGGCCTTCTAAGGCCAGGATTTGGTTGACTGGGTTAGGACCCAATAGGGTAGATTTGTTTTTTGATATTTAATCATCCCGATGAACAGAGACCCTGCCATGTTGGCTCTGCCGGACGTACTTACGGTTATTGTCCTCGCAGCGTAAAACTCTGTTGGCTCTGCCGGACGTACTTTAGATTCAGTGAAAGGGGCCGATTCGGACCCCTAATAAAATAAGCCGATTTAGCCAAAATCGGCTTATATATACAAGCTTGTAAAAATCCTATTCTAGCAGATTAATTAATTTTTAATAGTTTTAATTACACCTATAACGTTCTGATTGACATAGAATATTTTTTAATTATTTTAGCTGATTCATAATGATTCACTTGAGGATCGGTATCGGCCGATTCATCTGAATCATTGGCCCAACGATTCTATAGCCGACACGATTTTGACAACATTGGGCCGGAAGTCTGTCTTTTGGATGGGATCTCAGATGCAGTTGATGCACCAACACCCCAAGGAATTGGGAGGACAAGCCCTATGTCATACAGGTCAAAGCTTGAGTCCTACCTGAGTCTTATGTAGGGGTGTCAATGGTTTGGGTTTACCTGGGCCAGAGCCGTACCTGTGTTTTATGGGGCCCGAGGTGGAGGGAAAAATGGGCCCCCTATTAATAGTAGGAGTTCGGGGGCAACGCCTCTGAATTTTTTTTAAAGAATCAAAATAACAATAAAATTTGCATTCACATTAAACAAATATAATATTCTAAATATTTATATTATATTAAATAAAAATATATAAAATAATTATATAAACTACCTAAACAATGGGCCCCTAAATTTTTTTGAGGCCCAGGGGCCCGCCCTGAGGCCCAAGCCTCATTGGCCTCTTTACAGGTCCGGCTCTGACCTGGGCCAAGCCCTACAGGGTTCGAGTATAGCATCATAAGAAAACCCCATTAAGACTCTGGCCCCGAAGGTCCGATTAATACATGGATCCGGATATAGTTTGTGAAATTTTATACCTAACCCAGACCCGACCCGAGTTTTGATTATAACCCTCAATTTTCAATGTAAAAATGATAAAAAATATTATTTTACGGGGTCTGGTTCATGTAGTTCTTATCGGGTCCGGGTATGGTTTCTCTTATAGTACACCCGATTAAACCTGAATCCTAGCCCTATACCATACCCAAAGATCTGGTTATCAGTGGTTTGTTTACAAGGCATGTAGATGAGAGGTATAAAAAAATTTCTTTGTACAAGCCAGCTGGTCTACGAACTGAGCTCGAGCTGAGTTAAATGGTAAACGATCCGAGCCTGAACAAGCTGCGCTGGGCCCGTTTACCAGCCCTACTCTTTGGGCCTCTGATGTCAAGTGTGTTTGGATCTAAGGGGTTCAAGTATTAGGTCCACAGAAGGCATTTCTATCGAGTATCGACTACTCGGAATCAACCTGCGTCAATCAAGACCCGACCAAGCTTACGGGTAACCCGATGCAGACCCGTCCAGGCTGACCCATATCCGGATCCTGTCCCATCAGCTCAAATTCGCATCGAGATCCTGACCACTCGGGTCCTTCCCGTTGAGGAGCACTACCCGAAAATCCACAGTCCTTTTTTAAAATAAAACTTCAAAAAACATACCACTGTCCGACGTGGCAATCTTACCCCACCGACCTCCCACCACTCTCCGCTCGCCACGTTCGACCTTTCCCTCCAACGGCTAGTTTTTGGCAAAGACCCAACCTTTCATTAGAACACGTGTACGGCCAAGATCATAAGGTCAGCGTGGAACCCCACAAAGCTCCACGCGTGGAGGTTTAATTCGCTGACGTGGAACTCCTCCCCGTTGTTCAACTGGCAGCGTTGCATTAATGTGATTGTCTTTTAGATGAACTTTCCTTTTTTTTTTGTCCTGTTATTTTATAACTTTTTTTTTGTCCTGTTATTTTATAACTTTTTCAAACAGAGTCAGGTCACAGGTGTCGAACGTTATAAAGAGTGACATGGGGGCGAATTTATCGCTGATAAGTAAATCGCGGGAGATTGGTTAAAAGGGGGGGAAGGTTAAGGTTTTTTAGTTGGAAATTTGGAGAGGGTGAGAAGGGGAATTTCCTGGATCTCGTTTGGATCGTCAGTCGGAGTTCTTGTTTTTGGGATGACTTCGGATTCACTCTTTGTTCGGGTAATTGATTCTCTACGACGCTTCTTCTTATTCGTATTCTCATTGATTTTTGATATTTTGGTTATTTGACAAAAAATGGTGGTTATCTTTGTGTTTTTTCAGGCTAATTGCTGATAAAATGAGGATTTTTTTTCGTGATTTTGGTTGAAAAAACGCGCTTTTTGCTTGCCTCTCTCTGTGATGCTCTCGTCGTTAGAACACGTTATTTTGTGTGTTTTTTTTTTGCATTCACTTTAGTTGTTTTCTTTTGGATGCTTGAGGTAGTTTCGTGTATGAAATCTTGGAAATGCTTTTTTTCGCGATTTTGTTAGGAAAAATTGTATTGTTTTCATTTCTGTGCATTTTTTTTACAATAGTATACAAATTTGGGCATTTTGTCATCGAGATGCGATGGGAAATCAGATTTCTTTTTGTTTTATTTGTGGTATAATGGTATCTTTTTTTGGCTAGAATTTGGGGTTGGTCTGGGTTTTTTGGTTTTCCTAGTTTCCGCTTTCCATTTTGGTGGAAATGAAGCTTTTTCGTTTATCTGAATTTATTTAAGAGTTTATATTCGGGATTTCTTTATTCTCAGTTTGATTGAATGCTCATTTGGTTGTGCTTTGTTTCTCGTGAACGTTTCGAATTTGGGTGTTTATGAAAGAAGAACAATAGAGTTTGAGAAATGCACACACTCACTCTTGCGTGAGATGTGAATTGAATTCTTATTAAAGAGATTTCACGGTAACTACATTTGTGGCTATACACGGTTTTGTTGGAAGATAACTTACATGGAGATGCAGGATAATAAACAGGTAGCACAGATACAGGATAACAAACACGAGATTTGATGAGTCTTTATCGTGAGTCATTTAGCTGCCAGCTACATTTGCCGATTTCCGTGAAATAGAGAATCGACAAATGTTTTGGTGAATAACAGTCATGCGTGATCTTCTGAACACTAGATTTGAGGAGTCTCAAATGCTTTGGTGAATAAAAGTCGGTTGTGATCCTCTAAATACGAGATTTGAGGAGACACGCACACACATTGCTTGATGGTAGATAACGATTTGGTGAGGCCATCAGGTAGTTGATTGCTAGAGAAAATAAACTGGACTTGGAGATTGCTAGTTGATCCCAAGCAAAATGAAAATCGATCTCAACATGTTTTGTGCAAGTATTAAACATGAGATTGGCAGCTAAGTATAATGCTCCAATATTATTACACCGCAAAACAGGCATGGTGCATAGGTGAACTTCAAGTTCTATGAGTAAAAACTTTAACCACAGCAAGTCAAAGGTCGTATGGGCAAGATATTTGTACTCGACTTTAGTGCTAGACTGGGCAATGACGCGTTGTTTGCGGCAGGTCTAAGAGATAACATTGTTGCCTAAAAAGACAACAAAAACCTTGGTAGATTTGCGATCATCAGGGCACCCTGCCCAATCTGCATCAGAGTATGCACTGAGGGTAAGAGAGGCAGATGGACGAAGAAGTAGACCATATTCAACCGTATCTTTCAGGTAACGAAGAATGCGCTTGACAGTACTCCAATGAGCCCCATGGGGCTGATACATGTACTGACAAACTTTTTTGACTGCGAATGTAATATTCGGGCGAGTGAGAGACAAATATTGTAGACCTCCCACAATACTGCGATACAATGTTGCATCTGGAAAGAGTACAATGCCCGTTGTGGTGAGTTTGAGAGACGAACTCATCGGAGTGGTCACAGGCTCGACATCAACCATAGTGAGAAGAGTGAGAATGTAAAGATGTTAAGATAGATGTATTGCATGGTTAAGATAGTGAACCTCATTACCCAAAAAATAGCTTAAACGCACAAGGTCTTTAACTGAGAAGGTGACGATGCGGGTGATGGCTTTTGGAGAATTACCTATGATGATGAGATCATTTACATAGACTAGTAAAAAGATAAGAAGGTAATGATTTTTATAAATGAAAAGTGAGGCATCAGATTGGGATATGACAAGTCCATGAGAAAGTAAGTACGTGCTCAAGCGTTGGTACCATGCTCGAGAGACTTGTTTGAGTCCATAGATAGCACAGTCTTATTTGCAGACATACTTGAGAAACTTAACATCTTCGAACCTTGGAGGTTGGCTCATGTACATATTTTCATTGAGATAGTCATTGAGAAAAGCATTGTTGAAGTTGAGCTGAAACATAACCCAGTTAAAGGAGACAACAAGTGAGAGAATAACCTGAATAGTAGTCGGCTTAACTACGGGATTGAAAGTTTCAAAGAAATTGATGCCTTCTTCCTGATGAAACCCCTTGTCCACAAGACGGACTTTGTAGTGAGCAATGGCGACTTTAGAGTGCCTTTTGATGCGATAAACTCATTTGCAACCAACAACATTAAAGTGAGATTGTAGGGAGACTAAGTGTCAGGTATGGTTGCACATAAAAGCATCATATTCAGTGGCCATAGTCTTTTGCCATTGGGGAAGTTAGGATGTCTGTTTAAAGGTGAAAGCTTTGGGTTCGAGAAGGGAAGCTTGAAGGCCTGTAAACGCAAGGCAACATAGAGAGGTCGTGAACAATTTGGGTTTTAAGAAGCCAATCATGGACCGTATGATCATGGGATGAAAATGATCAGGGAGACGATGAATGCTTGGTCTAGATGTAGGAACAGAAGAATCACTGGGAAACGAAGGTGGAGTTGAACTGAATGGGAATGAATCGAAAAATATCAAGGGAGCAGGGGGGTGAGGTAGGGGATGGGTGGGGATCAGGGGATGGTGAATTGAGAGGACAAGGTGGATCAATTTTGGTGTTTACAACAAGTATAAGAGACACATGAGAGGGGCTACGGCCAAACTCGGGTGACTGACATATGGATGGTGAAGACGGGGAAAGAGACGACACAGATAAAGAGGAGATGCTAGGTGAATTTGACAGGGAAATGCCTCATTGAGTTAGATTTGAAGATAACACGGGAGATGAGGTCGATAAAACCTAAGAACTGTGGAAAGTTGACTCATCAAAATAGACATGGCGAGATATATGTGTGCGATCAGTTGGAGGGTGAAAACATTGGTAACTTTTATGACATGATGCATAGCCAAGAAAGAGACATGATAACGTCTATGTCACATGGGTGCAGGTACGGGGGTGCGGCAAAAATATAAAAATCTCTCTCTCTCTCTCTATATATATATATATATATGTATATAGTCCAAAAGTTGGACATAAATGACCCTAGGTGCGTTGACTGTACCCAGGGTTAGGTTGACTGCATCGGGTGCAGGTGCGAGTGCGGCACCTAGTTGGAGAATCCTTATGACATATAGGGCAAAAAAAAATTTTCTTGACAATTTTTTTTTAAGTCCGAAAATTGGACCAAAATGACCTTGGGTGCGTTGACCGCACCCGGTGCCGCACCCGCACCCACGTCGTGTCGCGTCGATGCGAGTGCAACACCCTGCTAGCCGAATCCCTGTGACATAGGATAACGTTTAGGCTGAAATTTTGACCTGTTATAGGGTGTGAATTGTAATGAAATGGTGGTCTTCCACGAATGCCCTTGGAACACTCAAAGGGAAGTGTCTAAAAGACACTTTAAGCAAAGCCCTTAAAAGGGTAAAAGTGGAACAACACATATAAATAAATATTTTATTTATGTAGAAAAATGCTTAAAAAGCATTACAAAGGAGTAAGTTTACAAGAGGGGGTTGCACCCCTATATATACAAGAGCAAAGGGGAGAGCTCATAAGGAGCTCTCCCTTCTAGTCGTTGGACTAGTCCAACGGCTAGAAATCTAGCCTAGTCCAATGACTAGATTGTTTGGTTAAGTTGCGGTTGGAACTTAACCAAACTATATTATCTAGTTCAATATGAACTAGATAATATAAATTACATTAATAAATAAAAAGAAAATAAAATAAAAAATAGGGAAAATATATAAAATATAATAATAATATTATTATATTATATTATTATATATATGTGTTTGTTACATTTTAACACTCCCCCTCAAACTTACGGTACAATGCGCGAAAGTTTGTCTAAAAGGAAGTAGAATCTAGGAGTTGCAAGAGGTTTGGTGAAGAAATCTGCTAATTAGTATTCTGATGTACATATGACAGATCAATGGTGTCGTGCAGGTACTGCTCTCTGACATAGTGACAATCCTTCTCTATATGTTTGGTGCATTCGTGAAAAGTCTGGTTGCTTGCGTTGTAGATTGCACTCTTGTTGTCACAGCACATGTGCGGGGCTTGTGTTGCTTCAACTCCCATATATGTTAGCAGTCGCCTGAGCCAAACAATTTCTATTGTGGTGGTTGTCATGGCTCTATATTCAACTTCAGTGGAGGAAAGAGAAACCTTCTGCTACTTCTTGCATCTCCACGATATGAGGGATTCACCTAAAAACACACAAAAATCAGTGGTTGAGTGCCTATTATTAGGATTACTTCCCCAGTCAGCATTAATATAAACAATTAAATCTAAAGATGATGCTGACAAGAAGATTCCACGTGAAAGAAAACTCTTTAAATATCTAATAATGCATAAAATTGCTCCCATGTGAACAGAGGTGGGAGCATGTTAAAATTGGCTAGCTGTGTGTACAACATGTGCGATGTCTGGTCGAGTGATAGAAAGATAGGAAATTGCTCTGTTTAAATGGATTTGGATCTTCTAGTCGTTCTCCATCATCAATTTTTATCTTAATATTAACTACTTCTGGAGTATCTACTTTCTTTTCATCTATAATGCTAGACCTGCAAGCAATATAAGAAGCAAATTTAGATTGAGATATCAAATATCCTCTAGGTGAATAAGCAACTTCTATTCCTAGGAAATATCGTAATAGTCCTAGATTAGACATTTCAAAATGAGTTTTAAGAAGAGTTTTGATATTAGCAACTCCTTGTTTGTCACCTTCGGTGATGATCATTGTAATGAAATATGCGGAAGAATCCAAGAATGCTAAAGCATTCACTATGTCCCACATGGACAAATGCAACAAGCATAAGAGAGGAAATCCACTAAGAGATATACGAAAGGCCTTATAAAAAGGCTACACACATGAAAAATAATATCACTATTATTGAAGAGGAGCTCTCAAGAGCAATACAACATACAAGGGGGGTTCCCCCTATTTATAAGAAAAGGAGACCAAAGGGGCTCCCAATAGAGTCGTTGGGAGCCCCCAACGGTCACAATTGTGACCGTTGGGGGCCCCAACGACTCCATTGTGGGGCCCCTTTTCGGTATCCAAAAAACATTTTAAAAAATAAAAAAATAAAAATAAAAAACAGCAAAATAAAAGGAATAAAACAAGTACCCCTATTGGGTACTTGTGAAAAGACCATAATACCCCTATCGGGTATTATGGTGAATATACATCTATATTTATATATATATATAGATGTATTATTACATATTATTACATATGTTTTAACACCCCCCCTCAAACTTTACGGGGGAATGACCGAAAGTTTGCCAAGAAGGAACAAGAAGCGAGGAGCAGGCAGGGCTTTGGTGAAGGTCAGATAGGTGAGGGAGCCTATGAGTTGCCTGCAGGGCGTAGGATCATCCAGCAGAACTCCATCCTTCAGTCGTAGTTTAGCATTGATAACCTCGGGAGTCTCCACCTTTTTATCATCTGAAATCCCAGATTTGGAACATATGTCTGCAGCAAGCTTCATCTGTGACAATATATACCCTCGAGGAGAGTATGAAACTTCTATACCAAGAAAGTACCTGAGAAAACCCAGATCAGACATATCAAAATTATGTTTTAACATATTTTTAACTTTAAGAATACCACTTTCATCATTGCCAGTGATGATCATATCATCAACATAAAGCAGAAGGATAATGATACTATTACCTGCACGTTTAACAAAAAGAGCAGTGCTATAACATGAGTGAAATCCCAATTGTAACATGATACCACTAAATCTATCATACCAAGCCTTAGGGGCTTGTTTAAGACCATATAAAGCTTTTAATAACAGAAGGGTTTGACCTTGGTTAATACTGATTCCCGGCGGAGGGTCCATATATACTTCTTCATTCAACTGACCATTAAGAAAGACATTTTTAACATCTAATTGGAATATAGGCCATTTCTTAGATGATGCTACCGCAATTAAAGTTCTAACGCTTGTCATGCGAGCCATGGGAGCAAAAGTCTCCTCATAATCGATGCCATACTCTTGTGAGTATCCCTTAGCAACTAATCTAGCTTTATAACGTTCTAGGGAACCATCACTTTTTGTTTTGACTTTGTAGACCCATCTGTTAAATATGTATATGTAAATGAATATATTTCTGTACTGTATTGTACCACTTGTACAACATACTGTACTGTATTGTACTACTGTACTGTATTGTACTGTATTGTACAGCATACTGTACTGTATTGTACTATTGTACTGTATTGTACCACTCGTACAACATATAAATATCAATGGAAAGGGGAGAAGACATCATTGCCGCCCAACATTTTTTTTTCTCTCTTCCCTCTTACCTCTCTCTCTATCTCTTGCTACGATAGTAAGGTGACTCCCACATCTGATTTCTCACATGGTATTAGAGCCAAGGGCGTGGTAATCACGATCATCTGGAAGGCCCCTAAGGACCTTGACGTGCGTTTTTGGGCGTTCTCAAGGAAAGTGTTTTTTTTTTTTATCTTTTCTCTGTTGTTTCTCCGTTGAATCACTATATTTCGACGTCGTTTCTTCATTTCCTCATATCGTGCATCTTTTCCTTCTTACATATTCTGTTATCCCCAATTTTATCAACCCTAATTTCTGTTTTCCCCAAATTTGGGAACCCTCATTTCTCAAAAGTGCCTCTTTTCTCAAACTTCTTGTGATTTCTTATCTATTTCTTGCAATATAGTTGATAAATCGTACATTCTGCACGATTAACTAAAAAATCGTGATTTCCTAAACTCAAAAATTTCTGTCCGTACGGTTCTGTCCGTACAACCTACGAATTTCTGTCGTGCTGTTTGATTCATCTTTGATCTTCTTCCTTATGGATTCTAAAATCAGCCCCGGATTTCTTTCTCAACTTGTTTCTCACAAATTAACTCATGATAACTACTTACTTTGGAAACGCCAAATTCTGCCGTTTATCCGAAGTCATGGTCTTTCCGGGCATCTGGATGGGGGATCACCCGCCCCACCTATGACTATTACGCAAGAGGTAACTGGTAATGATGGGAAGGTGAGTTGCATTGCTATTCCAAATCCTGCGTATGATGTTTGGTTTCAGAAGGACCAATCTGTGGCTATTTGACTGCCACGTTATCTGATCGTATATTACAAACTATCTCTGACCATTTTACTGCTGCAGAACTATGGAGACATCTTGCTCACTCTTATTCACAGGTTTCTGAATCACGTGCACTTCAACTGAAATGGCAGTTCCAATCTATGCGAAAGGGAACTAAGACCATTACTGAATTTCTAGGGGATATCAAAATTATCATTGATCAGTTGGCCGCTATTGGATATCCTGTTTCTGACAGAGATGTTGTTCAGCAGGTATTGGGAAGCCTTGGGCCCCAATATCGTATGTTTTGCACTGCATTACAGGTTGCCTCTACACTTCCATGCTTTGAGGATTTACAGGCCAAACTCCTACAGTATGAAGTTAGTTTGACTCAAGATCATCTTATTGATGATCCTCATCCTGTCATGTTTACATCTGGGTCTACCTCATTTCGTCCACCTGCTGCTCATATGGGCCGTGGAGGACTCCTTCCTACTCCTACTGCTCCACCTGCCACTAGAGGTACCCGTGTCCCTACTTGCTTCCATTGCAACAAGCGTGGCCATGTGAAAGCAGATTGTTGGCACAACCCACAGAATCGCAACAAGGCAGGGAGGCCAGGACCAAGAGCTGGACAGATGAATGTTAGACAGTTTCAGGGGCAGCCGCACGGAAATTTTCGAGCACATCAGGGTACTGATCAGGGACAGAGTGCAGGGTTGCCACATGATGTGCAACAAATTCTGATGACTGCATTTAACAACATGAATTTGCGTCAGAATGATGATGGAGTTTGGTATATTGATTCTGGAGCAGCCGCACATGTTACTTCTGATGCAGGTAAACTTTCCAACATGGTTCCTTATATTGGCACTGGCACTATTGTCACGGGAGATGGTTCCCACCACCCTATTTCTCATACTGGAAATGCATCTCTCTCTTTGTCACAATCTACACTACCATTGAAAAATGTCTTACTCACTCCTGCCATTGAGAAAAACATTTTATCTGTTTCTAAATTGGTTGATGAAACAAATTCATCCATGGAATTTACTCCGTCTTCTGTTTGTCTTAAGGACCTTCGAACCAAGAAGATGCTCGCTAAGGGTGAACGACGCGGAAACATGTACGTCTTCGAAGCAGCCCCCGGGACTTTGAAGACGTCATCTACCGTGTCTCCATCTTTTCCTGCTTATTTGAGTCAGTCTTCTTCTGTTATGTAATGTAATAAGCCAGTTTCTTGGCATCGTCGGTTAGGTCATTGTAGTCAAGGGTTCCTTGACAAATTGTCTTTTCAGGGTTTTATTCCCAAAGTCAAATTAGATCATAAGTGTCCTAGTTGTAATGTCTGCAAGAGTCATGTACTTCCCTTTCAAAGTATCAATAAAAGAGCTTCCAAGCCATTTGAAATTATTCACTCTGATGTTTGGGGCCCAGCTCCTGTTTCATCTCTATCTGGCTCTCGTTATTATGTGTTATTTCTTGACTCTTTCACTCGTTACACTTGGATTTACTTTATGAAATCTAAATCTGAAGTGTTCAAACTTTTCAAACAATTCCATGCTCTTGTTCAGAACCTTTTCAATTCAAATATCACTTATTTCCAGTGTGATGGTGGTGGAGAATACATATCTCATGATTTTAGTGAATATTTAAAGGACCATGGCATCACACGTAACTCCTCTTGTCCTTACACTCCACAACAGAATGGAGTAGCAGAACGTAAGCATCGGCATATTGTTGAAACCGCGTTAAGTATGATGCACAATATTGATATTTCTTTCTCTCTTTGGACTGAGGCCTTTCACACTGCAGTGCATATCATTAACAGGTTGCCTATGGAATTATTAGGAGATCAGTCTCCTTATTATTTGCTTCACGGTTCTCACCCTTCTTATGATGATTTGCATGCTTTCAGATGCATTTGTTATGTCCATGTGGATCATTCTTTACGTAACAAGTTTCAGGACAGAGCAGTTCAGTGCAGATTTCTGGGATATGCCGATGGGTATAAAGGATATAGATGTTATGATCCTATTTTGGGTAAGATTAAGGTGTCTAGAAATGTTGTTTTTGATGATGACTATTTCAGCACTTGTGATACTTCTCAGGTATATGAGCAAACTACTTATGATCCATGGCTTTGTGATACTTTGCTATATGACTCTATCAGAGATCCTGTTGTTGATGAACCAATTCAGTTTGAAGCAGACAACTCCATCATCCAGGATGCACCTTCACGGTTTTCAGGTTTGGTTTATGCCCGTCGAGGAGCCCCTTCAACTCCATCTCACGAGGCTCCCCCTCTTCGACGATCCACACGTGAAAGGCATCCTATCCATCGTTGGGTTAGTTACAACAATTTTTCTCTTGACTTTCAGTTGTTTCTAACCAATGTGGCCAAAGAGAAAGAGCCGTCTACTTTCCATCAGGCAGCCCATTCTCGAGCTTGGGTTGAAGCTATGAACGAAGAAATGGCAGCACTTCATGAATGTCATACATGGGATATTGTTCCTCGACCTGTTGATAGAAATGTTGTTGGTTCCAAATGGGTTTACAAGATCAAGCGTAAACCAGATGGTAGCATTGAAAGATATAAAGCTCGCCTTGTTGCACGCGGATTCACACAACAATATGGGCAAGATTATGAGGAAACTTTTAGCCCTGTTGTCAAAATTGGCACCATTCGTGTGATCCTCACTTTGGCACTTCAGCATGGTTGGTCTCTTAGCCAGTTGGATGTCAAGAATGCGTTCCTACATGGGGACTTGAAGGAAGAGGTGTATATGGAGCAACCTCCTGGATATAGTGAACATGATGCGGCTACATGGGTTTGTAAATTGAGAAGGTCTCTTTATGGTTTAAAACAGGCATCTCGGTCTTGGTTTGAGAGTTTCTCCATGGAAATTCAGCAGCATGGCTTTTCTAAGAGTATACTTGATCATTCTTTATTTATGTATAAGAATGATCATGTTACTACTTGGGTTCTTATATATGTTGATGACATCATTATCACTGGGAGTGATGATGCACATATTGCCTTGGTCAAGTCTTTACTCATGGCCAAATTCAAGATGAAGGACTTAGGCCTATTGCGATACTTCTTGGGAGTTGAAGTCGATAGACAAGATGATCGACTCACTCTAAGTCAACACAAGTATACTCTTGACATTCTTCACACCACTGGTATGATTAATTGTAAACCTCTTAGCACCCCATCTGTCTTAAATCATAAGTTTAGTGCAAAAGAAGGCCAATTATATCATGATTCCACTTTATATCGCCGCATTGTTGGTATGTTGCAATATCTTACATTTACAAGACCTGACATTGCTTATGCTGTAAATCAAGCATCTCAGTTTATGCATGCTCCCACTGATTGTCATATGGAATGTATTAAGCGTATTCTCAGATATCTGAAAGGGACTATTGGAGATGGATTGCTCTATCACAAAGATGAAAGCTTCACTACAGGACACCGTTTACTTACATATTGTGATGCAGATTGGGGTGGGGACCCTGATGAGCGTAGGTCGGTTTCAGGATATTGTGTTTTTATTGGCCCAAATATTGTCACTTGGAGTAGTAAGAAACAAAAGGCCATTGCTAAATCCAGCACTGAGGCAGAGTACAGGGCAATGGCAGCAGGGACAGCTGATGTCACTTGGGTACGGCATCTTCTTCAAGAGTTGAATGAACCTATCTCTTCCTCTCTGCTTTTATGTGATAATCAAAGTGCCATTAATATTTCTTTTAACCCTATTCATCATTGTCGCACGAAGCACATTGAGATTGATCAGCATTTTGTTAGACAAAAGATTGAAACAGAAGAAATTGAGGCTTCGTATGTCAGATCAGAAGACCAAGTAGCAGACATCTTCACCAAAGGATTGGTTAGTCATCAATTTTGGTTACTTAAGGGCAAGTTGAGCATGATTGAAGATCATCCTCAACTTGAGGGAGGCTGTTAAATATGTATATGTAAATGAATATATTTCTGTACTGTATTGTACCACTTGTACAGCATACTGTACTGTATTGTACTACTGTACTGTATTGTACTGTATTGTACAACATACTGTACTGTATTGTACCACTCGTACAACATATAAATATCAATGGAAAGGGGAGAAGACATCATTGCCGCCCAACATTTTTTTTTCTCTCTTCCCTCTTACCTCTCTCTCTATCTCTTGCTACGATAGTAAGGTGACTCCCACATCTGATTTCTCACACCATCGACATCCTATAGCTTTCTTATTTGGAGGAAGGTGAACTATTTCCCAAGTTTTAGCTTTATTTAAAGCATCTAGTTCAACTTTCATTGCTTCAACCCAATGAGGTATACTTTTTGCTTGATTATAATGGGAAGGTTCATAGTAAGAATGCAAGGCTATTAGACAAGCTCTATAGTTAGGTGAGAGAGTTTCGTATGAGACAAACCTATTAGGTGGAATTGATTCTCTAGAAGAACGCCTAAGGGAGGTCTCTTCTAGGGGTTCATTAAGCCGCAAGAATTTTTCTAAAGCACTAATAGGTTGGGCTTCCTCACGCCGAGTGTATACTTGGAGATTGTCACCATTAGTTGGTGATACATCATTATCATGAGAATCATGAGTATTTTCTCAAACTTTCAGATGACTCAAAGAGTCATCATTTGAATCTTCTAAAAGATCATTGATAAACATATAATCAATTTCATTTGGTTTTTCCAATATTTCAAATCCATTTTCATCTTCTAAAAAGGTCACATCTTTGGAGACAAATAATTTATTGTTTTTATGGTCAAAGCATCTATAGCCCTTTTGATTTTCACCATATCCTAAAAATACACATTCTATTGCTTTAGGTGACAATTTATCTCTTTTATGTAAAAGAACAAAGCATTTACACCCAAAAAATTCGAAGACGATTGTAGTCGGGTGTCATATTAAAAAGTTTTTCATAAGGAGAGATATTATTCAATTTTGAAGATGGCATCCTATTGATTAAATAGGTGGAGGTTAACACGACTTCGGCCCAAAAAATTTTAGGAATATTTTTAGAAATGAGTAAGGATCTAGTGGTTTCCAAAATATGCCTATGTTTTCTTTCCGCAAGGTGACAATTTATCTCTTTTATGTAAAAGAACAAAGCATTTACACCCAAAAATTCGAAGACGATTGTAGTCGGGTGTCATATTAAAAAGTTCTTCATAAGGAGAGATATTATTCAATTTTGAAGATGGCATCCTATTGATTAAATAGGTGGAGGTTAACACGGCTTCGGCCCAAAAATTTTTAGGAATATTTTTAGAAATGAGTAAGGATCTAGTGGTTTCCAAAATATGCCTATGTTTTCTTTCCGCTAGACCATTTTGTTGAGGAGTTATTGGGCAAGATTTTTGATGACAAATGCCATGTTGTTTTAGATATGATTGAAAATCATTTGATAAGTACTCTCCACCCGAATCGGATCTAAGAATGGATATTTGACTTTGAAATTGATTTTGAACTTTTGCATGGAATTCTTTAAAGAAGTTAAAAACTTCCGATTTAAAGTTAAGAAAATAAATCCATACATATCTAGTATAATCATCAATAAAAGTAACATAATACGAATAACCACCTTTAGATAGAACCAGAGATGGCCCCCAAACATCGGAATGCACCAATTCAAAAGGTCTTGTTGTTATAAAGGTTCTAATAGGAAAAGGAGTAGACTTCATTTTGCCAAAAATGCAATCTTTGCAATTGATATCTTTTTCTTTACAAAACTTGTGTCCAAAAGGAAAAAGATACATTTTAGAGTAACTTGGATGTCCAAGTCTTTTATGCCAAGTTTCAATATTTTTGTCTTGGACATAAGTACAAAATGAGGTATTTGGAAGCATTAAGTTATCCATAAAATAAAGGTCTCCCTTCCTATGGCCTTGCCCAATCCGCTTCCCGGACCAGAGATCCTGCACAAAGCACCCTTGGGATGAGAAAGATAATTCACATCCATGGTCGGCTATTTGAGAAACGGAAAAGAGATTAAGATTTAATTTTGGAACTATTCTAACTTTTGGAACAAGGAAATTTTGAACATTTTTATAATCAAGAGTTCCAACACCATTTATTTTGAGAAAAGTTCCATCGGCCGTAGAGACACAAGACATTTTTGAATTGGTGTGCACATTGGTTAATGCATTTTCATGAGGGGTCATGTGAAAAGAAGTTCTGGAATCTAAAATCCAAGAGTACGTACCGGGAGGTGATGATGAGGCAATGGCGGCACTGGAGGTAGAAGAAGTAGCCTTTAGAATTTGTTGGAGAGCCAAGGAAATTTGTCCAAGAGTATCTTTGAGATCCCCGTTCTTGCCGTCATCTTCTTTGGTGGATGATTCTTCAACGGAAGCCACCTTTGGCTTGAATGTTCCATTTAGCTTTGGGCAAACGGGTTTAATATGTCCCGACTCATAACAATGATGACATATAATAATTTTTCTTCCACCACTCCCTTGCTTACCAAAATGAGGTGGTTTGTATGTTTTGACATGATTGCCGGGTTTAGATACGGCAAGAACTTCATCAATGCTTTTACCCATGTTATGCCTAGTCTCTTCTTGAGTAATCTCGGCAATAGCCTCTTCTAAGGGAGGAAATGTAGATCTATGGAGAAGTGAGGATCTAACTTGTTCAAATTCGGGACGAAGCCCAAATAAAAATTGAAACAATCTATCTTGTTCCATTTGTTTTTGTCTTAGAACCACATCCTCCATAGACACCCATTTAGGCTCTAAAAGAGTCAATTCATCCCACAAAGGATTTAGAGCACTATAATAATCTTGTATGCTCATGTCACCTTGTTTTGTGGTTCTCACTTTTTCTTGCAAAAAATAAGCTCTTGCAAGATCCTTTTGGGTAAACATACCCTTCATAAAAAACCAAGCTTCATTTGCCCGGCGGAATTTTGCAATATTTGCACATACCTTAAGTTCAACATTATTCATAAACCATGCTAGGATTTTTGCATGGTTACTCTCCCAATCTTCCATTTGATGATGATAATCTTCAATAGCCTTGAGACGAGCATCGCCTTCAAGTGCTTTCTCTTGATCTTCTTTCATCTTTGTGAGCTTAAGTTGGGGTTCCGGAATGGTCCCCATTACATAACCCCAAAGCTTCTTGCCTTTGAGATTATTCTCCATTGCGGATGCCCACATCATGTAATTTTTCCCATTGAGCTTGAATGATAGATCGATCTTGACTTCCATTGCTACAAGATGGAGGTGTGAGAAAAAAAAAAGTAGAGAGATACACGATTTTACCTTAGAAGATCGTATGGCTCTGATACCATGTAATGAAATATGCGGAAGAATCCAAGAATGCTAAAGCATTCACTATGTCCCACATGGACAAATGCAACAAGCATAAGAGAGGAAATCCACTAAGGGATATACGAAAGGCCTTATAAAAAGGCTACACACATGAAAAATAATATCACTATTATTGAAGAGGAGCTCTCAAGAGCAATACAACATACAAGGGGGGTTCCCCCTATTTATAAGAAAAGGAGACCAAAGGGGCTCCCAATAGAGTCGTTGGGAGCCCCCAACGACTCCATTGTGGGGCCCCTTTTCGGTATCCAAAAAACATTTTAAAAAATAAAAAAATAAAAATAAAAAACAGCAAAATAAAAGGAATAAAACAAGTACCCCTATTGGGTACTTGTGAAAAGACCATAATACCCCTATCGGGTATTATGGTGAATATACATCTATATTTATATATATAGATGTATTATTACATATTATTACATATGTTTTAACAGATTATATCATCCATATAAAGAAGAAGAATGATGATACCTGTATCAGATTCCAAGGCAGTGTCAGTCAAAGTCATAACATGACTAAACCTGTCATACCAGGCTTTTAGTGCCTGTTTGAGACCATAAAGAGATTTCTCAAGACGAAAAATTTTACCCTTAGCAAGACTGTTACCAAACGTAGCTTCCATGTATACTTTTTTAATAAGACTCTCATTTAAAAAGACAACTTTGACATCCATTTGAAATATAGGTCATTTTTTAATAGAGGCTAAAGCAATGAAAGTTCGAACTGTGGTCATTCGGGCCACAGGAGCAAAGGTTTCGTCGTAGTCAATGCCATACTCTTGAGCATAGATTTCGTCGTAGCCTTTGGCCATGAGTCGTGCCTTATAACTTTTAAGGGTCCCATTGCTTTTGGTTTTGACTTTATAGACCCATCTACAACCTATAGGTTTCTTTCCAAGAGGCAAGTCTTGGATGGACCAAGTGTTGGCCTTTTCTAATGCATCTAACTCTATTTTCATAGCTTTAGTCCATTCTTCATGATTTTTGGCTTCAAAGTATGAGGAAGGTTCAACATAGGATTGAATTAATGCAAGGGCTGCCCTATACGAGGGTGAAAAAGATTCATAGGAGACAAATTTTTCGGGAGGTCTAGAGATTCTAGAAGTCCTGCGAGGAGGAACTTTAGAAAATCTTTCTAGCGCATATGGGGGTCGTTGCTCTCCAGTTCTTCGTCTTGAATATTGTAAGCTAACATCCCTATTGGTTTGGTCTTCACTATCATTTTCATAGATAGTAGGACTTTGATCATTGTCAAAGTTATATTCAAAATCCTCTTCATTGGATTTTGAAGTTAAGTCAATTAAAAAAGAATATTCAATAATATCTTTAGCTTTTTCACTTTCAAAAACATTTTCTTTTTCAAGAAAGGTTACATTTCTTGACACATACAATTTGCTATTTTGAAGATCGTAGCATCTGTACCCTTTTTTATTTTCAGCATATCCTAAAAAGGTACATGGGATTGCACGAGAAGAGAATTTATTGTTCTTGTTTGTAAATATAAAACATTTGCATCCAAACACTCTTAGTCTTGAGTAGTATGGAGTTAAATCATAAAGGTTTTCAATCAGAGAGATGGTTTCTAAAGAAGAAGCTGATATTCTATTTATAAGATAAGTGACAGTTAAAGTTGCTTCAGCCTAAAACCCTTTTGGCACTTGACTTGCTATTAGCAAAGTTCGAGTGGTTTCCATAATGTGGCTGATAGGGTATTTGGACAAGATCGTTGATAAATAATGCCATATGAGTTAAGATAATTTTTAAAGTCTCCAAACATAAATTCTCCCCCTGAATTAGTGCAAAAAATGGAGATATTGTTTTGAAATTTGTTTGTGACCATTTTATGAAGTATTTGAAAGTGAGCAAAAACTTCGGATTTATGTTTAAGAAAATAAATCTAAGTCTAGAAAAATCATCAACAAATATGACATAATATACAAAACCGCCTTTAGAAATAACTGGTGCGGGCCCCCAAACATCCGAATGTATTAACTCAAGAGGTTTTGTAGAGACAAAAGTTCTACTAGAAAATAGTGATCATTTCATTTTACCAAGAATATAGCCTTTATAAGCAAAATTTTCAAATTTACAAAATTTTCCCAAACTTGAAAAAAATTGGATTTTAGACATATGAGTATGGCCAAGTCTTTTGTGCCACAAGTTCGTTTCCAATTTCTGAACATTTAAGCAAAATACATTATTTGGTAGTTCCAAAAAGTCCATGTAATATAGCCCTCCTTCTCTACAACCTTCCCCTATCAGCTTCTCTGACTGGCGATCCTGTATTCAACAACCACCATAAGAGAAGGATATATTACATCCAAAATCAGAAATTTGAGAAACAGACAAGAGATTTAAATTTAATTTTGGAATATATCTAATTTATGGAATACAAAAAGTTTTAGATTTTTCAAAACACCAAATTTCTTTTATTTATAGATGCAACTGTTGCTCCCGTTGAGGCTTTAGCGGATGAGGAGACCCCTTGAAGAAGTGGCTGAAAAATTTCCATAAGTTGAGCTATAGAAACCGGTGCATCTTGATCTTTTGGCTCAGCTTCAACTAATGCAACCTTCTTTTCATCTATTCTCTTTAACTTTGGACATTGAGGCCTGTAGTGCCCCACTTCATGACAATGATGACATATAACTTTTATTTTGTCAAACTCGCAATTCTGCCTCCCAAAATGAGCTGGCCTGTAGGTGCGAGTGTGATTCCCAGGCCTAGATATTGCTAGGACAGAATCATAATCAACTTTAGAGGAACTCATTCGAAGACGATTTTCCTCCATTGTTAATTCTTCAATAATTTCAACAATAAAAGGAAATTTTCCCCGGTGAAGAAGGGCTGATTTGGTAGACTCAAATTTTGGCCTTAACCCAGTTATAAATTGGTAGAAGTGTTCATCATCGAGTTGCTTTTGGCGAAGCTCGATGTCTTCGGCACAGTGCCATTTAGGTTCCAAAAGGGAGAGCTCTTCTCATAGTTCAGACAATTCATTGTAATATTCACGAATTGATTTATCTCCTTGGGTTATTATTCAAACCTTCTCTTGAAGATTGCACACATGTGCAATGTCTTTTAGGGAATACATATTTTTAAGGATTTCCATGCCTTATAGGCATGTTCGAATTTGGCAAGACTGGAACATTTTTTAATGGCATTATTTTCGCATGTCCCATTTTCCACTCTTTCCATCTTTTTTCATAAGAGGCTAGAACCTTGCTTTTCTCCTCTTCTAATAATGGAACCTCTTTATCTTCCTTTTTTTTAGTAAGAGATAGTTTAGGTTCTGAATCAGAACCATCCATAATCCCCCATAAGCCTTTCTCCCATATATGGTGCTTCATGATTGAAGCCCATGTTACATAATTTGTGTCGCATTATTTTCGCATGTCCCATTTTCCACTCTTTCCATCTTTTTTCATAAGAGGCTAGAACCTTGCTTTTCTCCTCTTCTAATAATGGAACCTCTTTATCTTCCTTTTTTTTTAGTAAGAGATAGTTTAGGTTCTGAATCAGAACCATCCATAATCCCCCATAAGCCTTTCTCCCATATATGGTGCTTCATGATTGAAGCCCATGTTACATAATTTGTGTCGCAAAATTTCATAGGGATGATGGTGACTTTATCATTATCATCCATCAATTCTAAGGGGAGAAAAGAATAAAAGAAAAAAATGATAGAAGAAAAGAAACGAAAAAGAATGTGAAAAAAGAAAGTGATATAATACAAAGATGTAGAATCCCTTTCAATGAAGTGATAAAACACTTATCTCCAAGTGACTAAACACTTTTGCATAAGAGGCACAAAAACAAAGGCGACCTTTTCCAAGATCTAATAATCCCATTGCTCTGATACCATGACCATATAAATTTGAAAATTGTTTTCATCAGGTTTTTAGTTTTACTCCTTAACTCTAAAATTTCTATTTGAAGACTTTTAGTCTTTGCACTTGTAGAATTAAATTTCAAAATCTAGCATTAGATTTTTCTCCTTTAGATTTGAATTTTCAATAGTAAGTTTTTCATTTTTTTGAGAAAGATCTAAGTTTTCAGATTTTAAAACCTTATTTTTCTGGCTCATTTTTCTAGATTCTTGAAATAGTTCTTGAAACACATTTAGAAGTTCATCAAAAGAAAAATTAGATTTTTGACTTACATGGCTTTCTTCTGCCATGAAGCACATCTTTGTTGTTTCTGCTTCATCATCACTTGAATCTTCACTTGAGGATGACTCTGAGTCATCTCATTGAGCATGGAGAGCTTTCTTTTTGAAGTATCTTTTCTTTGGGTCTTCTTCTTTAGATTTCCTTTTTAGAAGAGGACAGACACGTTTTACATGACCTGGTTTTTTGCATTGATAACAGATGATTTCTTCTTTAGGATTCTGCTTTTCCTTATACTTTTTGAACAACCTGTCTTTTCTCATAAATCGTTGGAATCTTCGGGTTAGAAGAGCTATTTCAGAATCATTTTCTGAATCATCTTCTTCAGGAAGAGCTGAGAAGGCAAGAGTTTTTTTTGAAGGTTGTTTTTCTTACCTTCGTTCCTTCATGTGGACTTCATAGGCCATCAGATCGCCTATGAGATCGTCTAAGGTTAATTTTGATAGATCTTGGGCTTCTTCAATAGCTGTGGTCTTCTTCTCCCAATCAGATATGAGAGATTTCAAAACCTTTTTTCACCTTATCAGTCTGGGAATAGGTTTCTCACAGAGATTTAAGATCATTGGTGATGTTGGTAAATTTAGTGAACATCTCTGTAATGGATTCATCTTTATTCATTTTGAATAGTTCGTATTTTCGAACTAAAGATGAGATCTTTGCTTCTTTTACTTTGTTAGTTCCTTCATGGATGACTTTCAGAGAATGTCATACATCATAAGCAGAATCACAACCAGATATTTTGTTAAACCCATTTTGATCGATGGCATAATATAATGCATTCATAGCTTTTGCATTTAAATTTGCCATCTTCTTTTCTTCATCAGACCATGAAGTGTAGTTTGATGTTAGAGATGTATATGGACATTCTACAATCTTCCATACTGCAAAGTCTATAGACTTGAGAAATACAGTCATTCTACACTTCCAATATCCATAATTAGTGCCAGTAAAAAAAGGAGAACGAGAAGAGTGTTGACCTTCAATATCACAAACATAGGAAGATGCTGTCATTTTGTGTCGGAGGACTTGTTATGTCGAATCCATCACAACCTGCTCTGATATCAAATGAAGTTCCCCTAGAGGGGGTGAATAGTGGATATGAGCATGGATCGAAAATTAAAAATTATTTGTAGTCACCACACAGTGAACACAAGATTTACACTAGTTCGGTCAAACACCTGACCTACATCCAGTCCTCAAGTCTTACCACTTGAGTATTCCACTATTTTCTCCTTGCTAAACCCAACAAGGATAAATATTACAACACCCTCTTACAGACAACCCTGTAGAGGTCTTCTCAATCTCGAGAAGGATCAATACTATAACACCCTCAAACATACAACTCTGTAGAGGTCTTCTTCTCAAGTCCGAGAAGGATCAATACTAAACAATAGAAAGTTACACACTTTCCCTATAGAACCTTCAAAATGATATGTAATAGATGAATGCGCTTTTGAAATATCTCAGTTTTGAAGATTCTCTCAGATTGTTCTCTTTTCAAAAGTGGGAAAAATAATCACTCAAGAGAATGAATTTTTCTTTTTGATTTTTCTCACTACAGATTCGTGTTTTTGTCAATAAGCTCAATGTCATGTTTTTGACACCTTTTTGTTTGGATATATAGGTTTACAAAAAGACGTGTCTTTTTGAAACACTATTTCAAATGAGTGTACGTTTTGATATGAGTCACCTTGTCTCTTCAAGACATCCTATCTTTTATAAAAAAGTTTTGTACTTTAGAGTTTAGACTATAATAATTTGTGTACCATTTCACTTTTTCATAAGTTGTCATTTCTTGAATAAATGCTTTGTTTAAACAATAATTGTTTGTGTATTATAAAAATAATGCTTTTACTACAAATTGTCATTTCTCAATTAAATGATTTGAAGTACAATAAATGCTTGAGTATTTAAAATAATGTTTATTCTACAAATCTTCATTTCTTGAATAAATGCTTTGAAGTACAATTAATGCTTGAGTATTTAAAGTAATGATTATTTTACAAATTGTTATTTTCTTGAATGATTTTCTTTTTTGGTTCATATCGCCGACCCCAATTGTTTTGGGATGAAGGCGTAATTGTTGTTGTTGTTGTAAATGCTTTGAAGTACAATTAATGCTTAGTATTTAAAATAATGATTATTTTTCAAATCGTCATTTTTTGAGTTAATGCTCTTATATCATGAGCTATTATATCTTTTCAATAGTTGCCTTTTACATAAATGCTTTTGAAATCATGAGCTATTATATCTTATCAATAGTTGTATTTTTCATAAATGCTTATATGAAGTACAATGATTGTTCTAAAAGGTTTGATTTAACCCTTTTGAAATAATTCAAAACATACTCAACAGTTACATTGAAAAACGTGTCTTTCTGCATATAAATGACTTATATGTTTAATGTGTGGTTTTAAACATATATATAGAAATATGAATTATGCATGCTTTTTGAAGGTTCTGTTATATACTATGTCACATGGGTGCGGGTGCGGGGATTCGGCACTTCCAAAAAACTCGGGTGCGGGGGTGCGGGGGTGCGGCAAGGGCAAAAATGTAATATATATATATATATATATATATAAAGGGGGTCGGGGAATAGGTTTTTTTTTTTAATTTTGCAGCTGTCAGCAACTGACAGACAGCTGCTGTGAGCAGCTGACAGACTGTCAGCATAATTTTTTTTAAAAAAAATTCGAGAAGCCCATTTAGGCAATTTTTTTTTTTTAAAAAATAGACCTTAATGATCCTGGGTGCGGTCAACGCACCCAGGATCGGGTTGACCGCACCCGCACCCGCGTCGAGTCGCGTCGACGCGGGTGCGACACCCTCCTAGCCGAATCCCTGTGACATAGGTTATATATGACTCTAAGAAGAAATAAACATTCTTGAGGTAGCCGATCATCTCCATCTTTGAGAGACTTTATGAAGATTTGGCCAATCAAGCTTTTCCTTCAGAATCCAAGTATGATTGCTTCACATAGTCTTCACTATTCTTTAGTGAAAGAACCTTGCATCAGATATATGTTAGATACATAGCAAATCATATCATATCAAGTCATAATATAACATTTCCCAATATCATCATGTTAAAGTATAAGCATATCATATTATATCAATATTAATTACATCACATATTCATCATCAAATATTGTTTCTCAACATTCTCCCCCTTTTTTATGATGACAATATATGCTCTCCCTATCAATATGCCATATATATCAAGATGATTAAATATGATAAATAACAATGCATACGATAGAGATATTCATAAAGAAATTAATAATCAAGTAGTAGATCATAGTATGTGTGTATCACAGACACACATAACATAGAGTTAAGAGTTTGTTGTGTACACATCACATGTGTACATAAGTTTTTCTCCCCCTTTGTCATCGACAAAAAGGAGATAAGAGTATTTAAAGTTACATAAAAAGATCATAAAAGATCAGTCCTATGGGGATAACGATTGCAGATGCTTGAGAAGTGCGTCCTGACCAATCTTCAATGATTGAAACACAGACACAGACATTAATGAGGCTTGATTCTGCATGAGAAGATCTCGCGTTGTTTGGACATCCACCAGAATATAGAACATATCAGATTGGGATGTGCTGTCAGAATCTAAACTGTCATATTCAATATCTTCGTTTGGCTGTTGGGATGAATACACTCGAGATATGAAAGAGGCATCAAGGATGTTAGTAGAAAAGAGGGCTTCTTCGTCTTTGAGTGGTATATTAAAAAAGGTGAGAATTGAGGTGATAAAGCATCCAAATGGGAGTAGACGAAATCCTCGAAAATTTATCATGTTGTCGAAAATGATGGAGGCCCGATTTATGAGAAATGAGCTAAATAGTGCATACATTAATAGAGAGATCTCATTGGCCACAAAGCATGTTGTACTTGGTTTTGGAAAAATATTGTAAAATAGGATTTGTAAAAGAAGTCTCGAATGTGGTTTAAGTTATGTGTATGCCAAGGAAATTTTGTTGACAAAGTCGAGCATAGAATCTTATCACACATAGTACGATTGATTGGTACTATGTTACCTAGGTCTATTCCATAGGCAGGGAGGTTCAACATGGTTGCCAATAAGTTTACAGTAAAAGAGATAACTTGACCTCGAACCAAAGAAGAAATGCACTTATGTTCTCGATCAATGGTCATATTTGTATAAAATAGTTTGATGAGTTCTGGATAGTACGTTGACTCATTTAAAGATCATAAAACATGGACAAAGTCTTGCAAAGTTGTTTCTAAGTCAAAAAATGTAAAGTCTTCAAAATGTATGAGTTTACCAGGTTGAATTGGAAGAGAACTAACATAGTGATAATGTTGAAGTAGGTCGGGGTAACGAAGTGGAGATGCGTCCACCATATTCTTCATTTAGTGTGTGTTCAAAAGATTGCCTATCATACGATTTTGATGAGGAGGCCATAGTGAGAGACCAGAGAGGAAATTGGTAGAGTAACGAACTTGAAACTTGAACCTTGACAAAAAAAGCTTGAAATGAATGAGAGTAACAAGGATTTTTTTTTTAATAAAAAGCCATGTGCAACAACTCTTTAAATAGAGGATGTTGAATTATTGCATAGCATAAAGAAATATATCTTTAAATGAAAAGAATGCAACTTGTGAATGGTATGAATTTATAGTCATATCAAATTTTTGAAAGAGAGATGGAAAAATCGATAAAGAGATAGTGAGTTGAAGTATGAGATTACAAATTAACATTGGGCGAGCCATTGTTTTGAGACAATGTGAAAAGAGAGAATGACAACTTAATTCACGTGTGAGAGTGGAAAGAAAAAAGGACATAAGGTCCAATTAGTAAATGTCAAGCCATTTATGACATAAATGATTGAAAGACATAAAGAGATGACATAAAGGATATATATATATATATATATATATATATATATATATATAAGACATAAAGATCAATGATGCATTGAAATAATGAATGAAGGACTATAAGTAGGCATGAAGGAAGAAGTAATATAAAGTAATTATGTCATGTTGTAATCAAGTGGTGAAGATTTGACATGCCCATTTGTCAAATTCAATTAGTGTTTAATAGAGAAGCCAAAAGTGGCGTGAAGAATGAGATGTCATTAAAGAAATATTGAATTAAATACATAATAGTGAAACTATAGTTTAATATTTAACACGAATATGACACAAACATAGTAATTTGCATATATGACAAAACAATAAAAAATGTAAACTCGTGTATTACAAAACTTTAAATGATTTTTATTATAAAACTTTATATGCACTCAAGTAATCTGGATGAAACAAACTTTAAATGATTTTGGATTAAAATACAAAAATACTACTATATTTTGTGATAATACAAGTATAATAAATCTTTCAAAAAATCCTATATTGCACTCTCATACAAAGCATATCCAAATTAGACATCATTTTCTACGTGGTCAAGTTCTTAATAATATAATTAAACTTGAATTTGTGCCTACAAACCATCAATTATCAGATATTTTTACCAAAGCATTGAAAAAAGAGGGTTTTGTACGTATTAGACGAGAATTAGGTATTTGTAAACCAAGTGATTTATAAACTGTCATTAACTTGTTTAAATCCACTTAATCTAACTTGTGTCTAATTGTGATATAGTAAATTTATCCTACACGAGTTTACATTTTTTTATTGCTTTGTCATATATGCCAACATGACATAATTATTTTATGCCACTTCTTCCTTCATGCCTACTTATAGTCCTTCATTCATTATTTCAATGCATCATTGATCTTTATGTATTTTCTATATATATCAATCATTTATGTCATCTCTTTATGTCTTTCAATCATTTATGACATAAATGGCTTGGCATTTACTGATTGGACCTTATGTCCTTTTTTCTTTCCACTCTCACACGTGAATTGAGTTGCCATTCTCTCTTTTCAGATTGTCTCAAAACAATGGCTCGCCCAATGTTAATTTGAAATCTCATACTTCAACTCACTATCTCTTTATCGATTTTTTCATCACACTCAAGTTGCACTTGTTAAAATGTACCCATCAATTGTTGTAATTAGACATATTTTATATATATAAAAGATGATACATATACATATATGGTATATATGTATATAAAATATATATTTTCCTTTTGTTTAGCCGTAGGGGTATTTTAGTCTTTTCCTCTGTTTTACGCACATTCACTTTATGAATGTGATTGTAATTTATTTTATTTTTCTTTTTCTTTTATTTTTTATTTCTTTTTTCTCAAGTACCAAAAGGTACCTTGGGGGGCCCACTCAAATAGACGTTGGGCCCCTTCCAACGGTCACATTTGTGACCGTTGGAGGGGCTCCAACGTCTATGAGTGGAGCCCCTCCAAGGCTCCTTTTTGTTGTTATAAATAGGGGCTCTCCCCTTTGTATTTCTTAATCCTTGAGGGAGCTTATGCTCCATTGTAATGGGGTTTTTACCCCTTCTCCATTATTCTTCAATGATATGCAACTTATGACTTTATGTCATATTTTTCCCTTTTTATGGGTTTTATGTGTTAGCACATTATGTGCTTATGTTGTTTCCCTTTAATGGGTATATTTGCACTCCACGTGCATAAGTATGGGTTCATTATTGAACCCAATGTATTCCAAGTCACTTTCTAACATGGTATCAGAGCAAGGTTGAGATCGAGTTGCTCTTTGGTGCATCGAGAAGCGTTGTATTCAAGAATTTGTTAAAGAAAAATGGTGAAGTATTCATTTCTCTCTATTGTCTTTCTTATAGTTATTCGGTATGCATTCTATTTCTTTGAGTATTGTATGAAGAATGAAATATGTTCTTTTCTTTATGTGTGATTTTTGTCATTATGTCTTTTTTGAGTTTCTTGCTACTCCATTGAATCGTTTTCGTATGTTTTTCTTTGAAAAACTTTAAATGATAACTTGCTTGGCGAAAAATTAGATATATGATTGCTCAAAACTTGCTTTAATGGGTCGGTAAAAATTTATGACCGTTGGAACTTTGAATTTACATTTTAAACCTAACCTTGTTTATGAAAATACCTTTATATGAATGTTTAGTCTTTAAAGAAAGGTATGTTAAGATTAAAATGCTTGTGAAATATGGTTTTTTGAAAAATGTTTGGCATATATGAAAAATTCCATATTATGTGTCCGTTTTATATGAGCAACATTTAATTAAGAAAGTTTTTTTTTTAATACCGGTTGAATTAAGTTTTAAAATGATCTTATGGAATATGGTGATTTTCTTTCCATCTTTACACTCTTAAGGATGTTTTCAACATTTAGAGAGTTCTCTCTCTTTTCAATAAGAGACATTTATATTTTTATGTTGTGATTGTCTCTTGTGGGTTTTGGTGTTTGCCCTTTTGTTTGTTCATTAGTGAATGTTGTAAGTGCTTAATGCACTCTTTTGCTTTTCCGCATATTTCATTACAAAAGTTATGGTCTTCACTAATGTTTATTGTGTACTTATTTCATTAGGAGTAGGTAATAATCTATTAAGTCATGTTTTTCGATAAAACTTAAGAGTGTTAAATTTTTCCTCAATAAATGTTTACTTTTTATTTAAGCCATAGTACAATCTTATTTATCATAAGGTTTTGTTAATGAATCTATTTTGTTGGGATTTCTTCCACTTTAATGGAGTTCTCTCCTTCTTTGGGAGTTGTATATGTTTGTTTGTTCAAACTCTCCTTAAGGAGCCTTTCGGTCCTTATAATCTTCTTGTGAGTATATACTCTTTTATGAAGATTTCATGATTGTTTATCATTTTTAAGTTGAAATAGTAGATTTCATAAGTTTTTCGAAATTCACCATCTTTATGAATGCCTATATTGGCCTAAGTTTGTTATTTTTGAACTTCACCAACTTCAACGTTTAATTGCACCTTATGTCTTTCATAGTTAAGGCTTGTTTGTTCCAAATCGGTTCATACACATGATGTTGCTTAATATTTCATGTTATGTTGCATAGTAAGCCTTTTTTGGTGTACAAGACTTCTTTTGAAGATTAAGCATAATTCGTGGTTATGCAAAATTATTTTGATGGATTATATTGGACCTTTGATTCAATTTGTTAATCGGTCCTCTTTGTAAAAAATTTTTATTTGGAAAATGATTCCTTGTGTTTATTGCCCTTTTGTGGCATTTATGTTTGTCCATCACATGTTATTTAATGCATCATTGTTTTGGCCTTATTATTGTTTTATTAGAGATGTTTGTTGAGGTGAGTTATGGGCACCTCGTGTTATATCATTTTAGATTGTCCAAATTGCCATATTATAGATGGTGGTTGAGGTGAGTTTATGGGCACCTTGGGACTCTAGAATGATTTGGTATATGATCTCTAATTATGAGTGTGACACTCGTTGTTATGTCTTTTTAGATTGTCCACTTACCATATTATAGATGGTGGTTGAGGTGAGTTATGGGCACCTTGGGACTCTAGAATGATTTGATATATGAGTGTGTCACTAGTTTGTTCTTGTGCCATTGATATTATGGATGCTTCTAAGTAAATGTGATGGACATATGGTATTTGAAACCTTAAATGTTTTAAGGTACATTTAAAATCAAGATGTTTTGGGATTATAGCCCAACCTTTTATTTGTTTATGAATCTTATGAGTGCATTTGCACATTTGTGATTCCGTATGTTGTGTTCGTTGTGCACATGTGTTCTTGTGATTTTGCATAAGTATTCTAAGTGTTCTTGGTGTGTGTATGTTCACACATTTGTTCTCAAGAATTTTATTTTATCGATTATAGTATCTTGTTGAAGATATCTTTTACATGCATGTTATTGTTATGAGAATTCATTTTAAAAGGAGTATTGTTTCATTCGAGGTTTTATTTATATGTTGTCATTACAAGCTTTATTGCCTCAAAAGTCCTTTCTTTTTATGCCCATTATCTAAGTGTCATCATATGTAGACAAGAAATTTTATTACACCTTCGTGTGTTTTTAGCCCTTTGTTGGCTTTTGCTCTCTTGGTCTAGCAGCTGAACACACTTGTCTTGAGTGTTTTTATATGTAGACAAGGCACGTTGATTCACACCATGGTGTGATTTTTAGCCTATGTTGGCGTTTGTGTCCTTGTTCTAGTCACTTAAGATGTATGCCCATGGTTGGCTTATTTCATTCATTTCAAGTGCTATCATATGTAGACAAGAGATGTATTATGTTTTAGCCCATGGTTGGCTTATTACTCTTGTTCTAGTAGCTGAACATACTTGGTTTTAAGTGTATTTTTTACGTAGACAAGAGATACATTTTAGTCCATGTTGGCATGTATTCTCTTGTTCTTGTCGTAGATGCACTTATTTCAAGTATTATTATATGTAGACAAGAGGTTCTTTTACACACCTTTGTGTGTGTCCTTGGCCTTTAATGGCTTTATATTCTTGATCTAGTAGCTTATACACTTGATTTATGGGTTTTGGAGGACTAATGAGGAAGATGTTTGTAATGGATAAACTATTGTTGAAATTGGCAAAATTTCATTTATGACTTGTGTTTTTCAAGTAAATCATCTTTTTGATTGATTTCTTAGCATTTAATCTATATATTAAGTGCTTATGGTTTTTGCCACCCTTATATGTAAAATGTTTTTTTTTATAAGTGTGACTTTCATAAATGTTTTTAAAAACCTTGTGAACTCTTGGGTTTATTTTGCCTAAAGTATGCTTGGAGACTTCGTTTCTCTTTTTTAGAACTTCACTACATGTTTGAAGCATGTTTTAGTTCTTTGAGTATCAATTCATATTATGATTCGTATATGCATATGCGTTCTTTGAGTATCAATTCATATTATGATTCGTATATGCATATGCTCTTTATGGCCTTTTTTGGGCTCTCATTCAATAAAGCATATGTATGTTATGCCTCTTCGTAGGCTTCTTGTGGTATCCCTTAGTGGATCATTTTGTTATTCCCCATTATGGGGTTATATTTGTCCAGTGGTGGACCTTATGAATGCATTATGCATTCTTGCAATTTTTGCATAATTTGCTTCCGCTCATTTTGTTTTAATATAATGTATGATTTAGAAACTTTGGTTTTCTAAAATTTTCGTTTCATACTAAAGTAACTATCATATTATGCATAAATTTTGCACCTTGTTAGGAATGTTCATTTTTTAGTAAAGTGCAAAGATATTGTTTACTTGTTCTTTGTTGTTTTCTTTTCTCAGGATCTTGGAGATAGGACAAAGGGAAGTACCCTGGATGGTTCGGGAAATGGGTTCATCATTTGAAGACAATTGGAGGAAGGCTATTTCAAGTTTCATTGCATCCTTGCCGAAGCCTCTTGGAGTCGCCGAAGCCTCGTGGAGTTTTGCCCTTTTTTTTCAATCTTTTCGTTTCCCTGCAAAGCTTGAGGGGGGGTGTTAAAATGTACCCATCAATTGTTGTAATTAGACATATTTTATATATATAAAAGATGATACATATACATATATGGTATATATGTATATGTATCCTCCTATTTATATATATAAAATATATATTTTCCTTTTGTTTAGCCGTAGGGGTATTTTAGTCTTTTCCTCCGTTTTACGCACATTCACTTTATGAATGTGATTGTAATTTATTTTCTTTTTCTTTTTCTTTTATTTTTTATTTCTTTTTTCTCAAGTACCAAAAGGTACCTTGGGGGGCCCACTCAAATAGACGTTGGGCCCCTTCCAACGGTCACATTTGTGACCGTTGGAGGGGCTCCAACGTCTATGAGTGGAGCCCCTCCAAGGCTCCTTTTTGTTGTTATAAATAGGGGCTCTCCCCTTTGTATTTCTTAATCCTTGAGGGAGCTTATGCTCCATTGTAATGGGGTTTTTACCCCTTCTCCATTATTCTTCAATGATATGCAACTTATGACTTTATGTCATATTTTTCCCTTTTTATGGGTTTTATGTGTTAGCACATTATGTGCTTATGTTGTTTCCCTTTAATGGGTATATTTGCACTCCACGTGCATAAGTATGGGTTCATTATTGAACCCAATGTATTCCAAGTCACTTTCTAACAGCACTCTCTTTCAAAAATTTGATATGACCATACATTTATACCATTCACAAGTTGCATTCTTTGCATGTAATGAAATGGTGGTCATATAAATTTAAGCAAAGCCCTTAAACCTGTTGAAAACACTCAAAGGGAAGTGTCTAAAAGATACTTTAAGCAAAGCCCTTAAAAGGGTAAAAGAGGAACAACACACACATAAATAAATATTTTATTTATGTAGAAAAATGCTTAAAAAGCATTACAAAGGAGTAAGTTTACAAGAGGGGGATGCACCCCTATGTATACAAGAGCAAAGGGGAGAGCTTATAAGGAGCTCTCCCTTCTAGTTGTTGGACTAGTCCAACGGCTAGAAATCTAGCCGTTGGACTAGTTCCAACGACTAGATTGTTTGGTTAAGTTTCGGTTGGAACTTAACCAAACTATATTATCTAGTTCAATATGAACTAGATAATATAAATTATATTACAAAATAAAAGGAAATACCAATAGTCGTTCCTGCTTTTGTTGCATGAACATAGCTGAAAAAGCCTTCGGGATGTCCCAACAGTCTTTTACAGTGTGACCTCGTTTGCCGTAATGTTGATAGGTTACATGTACTCGTTGGTTTAAGTTATCTTGATTGAAGTTGTTCGAGGAAGAATTGTGCTTGTGTTCTCTTCCTTGTTTTCAATAACCTCTGTAGGAGCCACATTCTCGGCCTCTACTTCGGGTGGCAGAAAAGGCAATTTGGGTTGATTATTGAGGTTAAGACAGTTTTGAGTGCAACACGAGTATTCACTTTTCTTGATTTATAAGCAGATCATATAGATCAACAAATTCTTGAATAATAGATCCAATTGTTACAAATGTTACAAAGCTTTTATACTCAGTGGGCCGCCCATTAAGAGTTATCTAAATGAGATCCGTGTCATCAACAGGATCACCAACGAATCAGATAAAAATATGATGTTGTTGAGATATGCCAACATTTCCATTGATTCTTTTTTTATAAAAGTCAACTCTTTCTTCAATATTATGATTCACAATGGTAACTCTAGCGCTACCCAAGCATCACAGGCAGAATTAGATCTCATGATTTGTCCAAGGACCGCTTTAGAGACAATAGTTTTGATCCAGTTCAGAGATAGGTGTGATAGTCAGGATTTACTACCCACCTCCCTTGTTGGTGACAAATTCGATGGGCTGAGAAGACGACCTATCGACAAAACCTAAGAGGTTTTGACTCACTGTGATCGACTCCAACTGCGATCGCCAGAGAAGATAGTTTTCCTGGTTAAGTTTAATCGAGATTAAACTTTCCATCGCATTCCACTGAGTTGATGATGTAGTGGGTGTCATTGACATGGACAAGTTTGATGAATTGGATGCCATTGATTTGCTCGTTGGAGAAGGTGACTCTGATACCATGAAAGAAGAATAGAGATTGAGAAATGCACACACTCACTCTTTCCGTGAGATGTGAATTGAATTCTTAAGAGATTTTACGATAACTACATTTGTGGCTATTAATAAAACTTACATGGAAATACAGCATAACAAACAGGTAGCATGGATACAGGATAACAAACACGAGATTTGAGGAGTCTTTATCATGAGTCATTTGGCTGCCAACTACATTTTTTGATTTCTATGAAATAGAGAATCAACAAATGTTTTGGTGAATAACAGTCATGTGTGATCCTCTGACCATGAGATTTGAGGAGTCTCAAATGCTTTGGTGAATAACAGTTGTTTGTGATCCTCTGAATACGAGATTTGAGGAGTGAGATAATAACCGTTGGTTGCCAGCTACATTTGCCGATTTCTGTGGAATAGAAAATCGGCAAATGTTTTGGTGAATAACAGTCATGCGTGATCCTCAGAATGTAACTCTGGAAAGTTACTGTTTATCTTAACAGTTTGCAAAAAGAAGGGTATTTGTTCCTACTGGAATAAGATGTCATTGGGAAGCAGTTGGAGTTTTGCAGAGTATGGTCAGGATTATTCAAAACCTTTTTCGGATTTTCTGGAAATGGGTAGCCAGGATGATGGAATGGAGCTGACACACTGTATGCGAACTGTTGGGAGGAAGAGAATTATCGTCTCGACTAGATTAGATATGTTGCCTGTAACTTGTTTGCAAGAATGTTGACCGTGCAAGCGCCTTAATTTGAAGGTGATCATGATTTCAGTAGGTGTGTCTGAAAGCTTGAATCTTGAGGCTCTGCATATGGACGTTTTGGTTAGTTGGGTTGTCCGGTTTGCATGTTTTTGGCTTCTAAGGTTTTTTGCTCACTGATGAAACTTGGTTCTGTTCTCTCTCTCTGTGTGTGTGTGTGTGTGTGTGTGTGTGTGTGTGTGTGTGTGTGTGCGGTGGTTCAGGTGTGGATTTTGTGTGGTGTGGGGATCATGAGTATTTGAAGCAGCTATATCTTGTCTCTAAGACAGTTAGAGCAGCAGTAAGAGCTCTTACCGATGAAGAATTTGTCTCCTTTTGCTTATAATTCATCTCTTTTCATGTGCTCAATTATTGGTGGAATGCATCTGCAGGCTATGGTTGCTGAGGACTGCAGTTTTGCATTCAGCACACCCAAATCGGAACGGCATCGAACTACATCGGTTGCATTTGATTCTTTGGACTTCGCTGCATATGTAATTTGAATGCTTGCATCTGATTTCTCATATATGGTTAGGCTAAACACTTTGGGTTTTGATTTCCACAGTAATTCGGCCGAGTTCGGTGGTGTTGAAACACCATATGCTGCTCCGCTTCGATGCGGGTATGGAAAAACCGGAGCTGGCAAATTTGCTGAAATTTCAGTGAACTTGTTCTGTTTCAGCTTGTGAGGATTGATGATGAGTGCTGTTTGTGAGTAAAGCACTGGCGTTCTCATATGTAAATATGGATACACTGGTGTTCTGTAGATCTATTTCTTTCAATTCTTTGGGCATACATATCTTGTCCTTCCTCAATACACTCATTGAGGGATGATCACCATGATATATTAGGTGAAATGTAGTTGGAATAGCAGTCTTACTACAAGCTGTCTCCTTCCATTCACTAGGAAAGAACACATTGAGTGTACACTGCAATTCTGTGTATCTTATGTACATCTATCCTGTTACTGAAAATCAGTTTTTTCAGTTGTAATTTCACCACTGTGTTTTCATGTATTTACGTTTGTTGCTTATGAATAATAAATATATAGATTTTATAAACAGTTATACACATGAATTTAGATTTTATAAACAGTTATACACATGAACAAAATTTTGTTGTTAGCGTTATAAGTTATTAAAACAAATTAGAAAAAAAAATTTGATGTATTCTGATTGTATCCAAATTGAATCCAGTTGGGTGATGACGAACTTAGGTCTCCTTTGTTTGTTCTCCCTAAAAATGAGATTTGAACTTTCTGTAGTTTCTTAAGATTGTGGGTGGCTTACCCTAACCAAATGTTACCTGCCTCCTCTTTTGGGGTTAGCAATTTTTATAACGGTTGTTTCAGGAGCATTTTTGGTGCGTTATGTATATCTAGTTTGGACAGTTTTCATGATCAGTACGCTTTTTTCTTAGCTTTGTTACTGTGGTCCTGTTTGAAGTTGGATATGGGCTGTTTTGGTTGGTTTAGGTCCCATCACTGCTCTGAATATGGTGAAAGTAGCAAGCATCTAGTTATGTATGAATCTAGTTTGGACGGTTTTCATTATCAGTGCGCTTTTTTCTTAGCTTTGTTACTGTGGTCCTGTTTGAAGTTGGATATGGGCTGTTTTGGTTGGTTTAGGTCCCATCACTGCTCTGAATATGGTGAAAGTAGCAAGCATCTCCTTGAAATCGCGGCTCTGAACCCAGTTCCTCTCAGAATCTGTTTGTGTGTGAGAAGGATAGTCCTACCTCTTGTTTTATCAAGCCATGTTAAGACTTGAAAAATTGTACTTTTAAGTATTTTTTGCTCCATCTGTACTGTTAGATGTGTTTATCATTGTTAACTCAACAGAGAGCATGCCATTTGATTTAAGTTATTTTATGCTCGGTTGTTATTTTAAAGAGGTAAAAAATCCAATAGTTGATATTATATTAAAATTTGATGGTAAGATATTTTACATTTTTACGTCAAATGAAATTTTTTAATGATGAAGAACTCTCACTAAAGCTAAGAAAACTCTGGGTGGGCCCCACAACTACCGTGCCTTGTGTGGCCCACCTTTGAAAACAGGTGAAAGAGGGTTTTTTTCTTATGAAATAGCAATGATAAACACATTTAACAGTTATCATTTGATCATGTTTTTCTAACATATATGGCAGATTTTACTTGGGTTTTTTAAATCAACGGCTTACAATGTACCAATTTTTCAAACCTATAAAAAACATTTACATCTAAAAATTATGATCCAAGAGTCTATTCCTGCTATTTTGACCATGCTTAACACATACATAAGGTCAATTTTTGTCAAAACAATATCCTTATGAGTTTCAACTATCCAACTAAGGGTTCCAAAATTAAATAATATATATATACACACAGTGGTTTTGTACCTTGATGCCATCTATTGTTTGCATACATCTAGTCAGCAATTGGTAAATCTAATCATATAGATATGTTTTACATGATTTATTTACTATATTAAATGGTTTTAACATGTCTAATACACCATAAGATTCTGTTTTTGAGACTTTGTAAATCAATGGCTCACAATTAGTCAAAATAAAGTGGTTCAAAAATGGCATAAATCATATTATTCCAGTCAACTCTAACACATAAAAACAAAATAAAGCATGCTAAACATGATCCAACAATAAGATTTTGCTTTTGGAGCTTAGATCTATGTAAGTTAAGTATCTGCCACCACAGCCGCATAGAAATGACTATAATGTCTTAAAATGATGTGTTTTCTAAAATTCTTACTAATTTGCCGAAATCCTCATGTAACATTAGAGTTTCTTTGTGAATTATTTTGATGAGGAAGAATTGTTTTTGCTTGAGCTTCGTTGGGCGTTATCGACTACATATCATCAAAGAGATTGCGCCCCCCCCCCCCCCCACCACACACACAATTTTCAAGATTCTCTTCTCTGATGGGCCAACGCATACCTTACTATCACTGTCCTGTGGGCTTACCCCTTGCCCCCAAGGGAGTCACCACACTTCGACTTGGGCAAGGGCCATGAAATTTTGAGCTTAGACCGCCTGCCTAACGGCCTAGGCCCCATCCCACTGTGCCAAACCCCTTTGGTCATGCACTTGAAAAAAATGAAGAAAATGTGCAATCCAGGCTCAACCCTTTTTCTTTCAAGTTACTCTTGAAAAAATTTAAAAAATGTTATTTGGTTAAAAAACGATATTTAATGCGGTGAGCGTGGATCGAACACGCGACCTTCAGATCTTCAGTCTGACGCTCTCCCAACTGAGCTATCCCCGCATGATTGTCTGTTTTTTCTATTATAAATTTTTTATATAGTAGCTTATTTTGAAAAGGTCATGGAAAAAGTCAAGCCCTTATCTTATGATTCAGCAAAAGGCTTTGTGGAGTCGGTGGACTACGGCCTCACTTTGCTAAGAGATGTAGTCTTACTTTTGTTCTCAATCTTTGAGGGGGCTGTGGTCCATGAAGCCATGTGCCCATTGCCCACCACCATAGCGACCCTTTTTCTCTTTGCACACTTGCATGTGAATCCTGTACAATGTACACCTTTCGTGCACTTTAAATAATTTAGTTGCACTGCAAATTGATAGACAAGTGAATAAAAAAATGCACCATTCCATACATGATACTATAGCAATAACACGAGTTTATCAATGGTTTCATTCATCCATGAATTTTTGGACAATTGAGGATAACCCTTTTCCAGCACCGGTTCAACTCCTCCTCCCTCTTCCATTGTTTTGTTGTATTCTTTTTGGGGTATGAAAAAAAAGTTGATTAAACAAGTGAAAAAAAGTTGATTAAACTAGTAATGATTTCAGTATTATAGTATTTTCTTTGCATCAAATATGGAATGGGATTATGGGTTTGTTTCCATATACCAAATAAGCACCCAAATTCTTTTTTCTTTTCTCAAATGGTTGAGAGATTTTTCCTTACTAAATAGACACAACCAAAATGGATGTGTTGAACCACAAAGGTGGTATCCCATGTGGTAAGGGGGGTCCTGTGTGAAGCTGAAGGCTCAGGATCGAATCCCTCTGCCACATGGGGCGGCTGTTCTTCTGCTAGGGGTCCGCCTAATCCCAGCTTGCCTTTCAAAAAAAAAAAAAAAGGATGTGTTGAGCAAAAACGTATAAAAAATTTAGGGACACTAAGAAAAACCTTTTGGAACATAGTGATAAGCTACAAGATCACTTTCAAGATTAAATCCAACCCATGATTTGCATGTAAAATACATATTTTCAGCCTATTTATATAGGCTCTTATAGTAGCATATGAAATTCAGATTCGGGTTCAGATCTACTTGGCCAGATCTATTTCAGACTTCAATTTCGGACTTACTGCTTGCAATTTATCTTTCAATTTGGATCAATCATGTTCTGGCCTGTATCCGAACTGTTGATACCCTATGTAAATGGAATTGTTGATAACCAGTGTGAATGGGTCTTTTGTATCTGGATCTTGGTATAACGGGATATAATCTCTGATTGGCAGACAAAGTTGTGTTCATAAAGGGTTAGCTCCTCCTGTTGTCTAAACTCTGTATATAAAGGGCTCTAGCTGGATCAAGGTCTTCTTGGGATTTGTATACTTTTGTGGGTTTGGGTTTAGACCCAATTTTATAGTCTGCTTGACCAATTCAGACCGGTTTGGGTTTGAACCAAATCCTAGGTCTAGTGGTGTTGAATGTAATGAGGTCTTCATGGGAAAATGATTTTCATCAGATTCAGGTTTTCACTTGAACAAAATTCTTTATTTGCATCTAACTGGGATGAGGTTTTTATGAGGTTCAGAACTTTGTTGGATTTGGGTATGAAACAGTACTTATCTAGTTGGTATGGATCTACTGCATTTGCTTTACATGGTTCCGGATCGGCCAGATAACCCGGTAACTTACACCTATAGGTTGGTTGTCTTCGAGGAAGAATTTGGGTATAATTTTGCAACTTCTTCGACTCCATGCGAAGTACAATTAAAACTTTGTACTTTCTAAATGTGCCCCGAAGTATGTTAAAGTGTCCTAGCAGGAGAGATAGACCCAAGGGGTTTGGCCTAGAGGGATGGGATCTAGGCCTTTTGATGGGCAATCTAGGTTCAAATCTCATGGTGCGCAAGCTGAAGCTTGGCGACTCCCTGGGGTCGAGGGGTAAGCCCTCAAGAGTTTTACGCTGACAGGACAGCGATTGTAAGTATGACAGGCTAAGCTAGAACGGCTAGGTCTCTGCGACTGGGGCGGTTTCTCCGAGAAAAAAAAAGGGGCCAAATATCTTATGGACCAAATTTAAAGGTAACTTCATCAACTAATTCATTTCAAAGATTATTATCATCTTTTGAGAGGTACATGAGCTTCAAAATGGGGGTCCTAAAAAGTGATACACTAGACACTTAGCTTTGCTGGCTTTTCCTTTTGATATGGTCATTGGCCCCCAACTTTTCATTTTTCAATGTCCTTACAATTTCACTAATTTAACAATGAACTCCATTTCATGAAGGAAGAAGAAGATAACATGGTCAAATTTTTACCACTTTAGGAATATAAAATTGATCACCACAATCATCATTACCATTGAGTCTTTCAAGGCTTCAAACGGATCTGATATGGTTGGATATCCGATCCGAGTTCAGCATGCTATTTCCAGGTATGGATCCTTTAAGTAAATTCTGAATGTGCATTCAAATCGGATTCAGATCTGTTCAATCGGATTATTTTCAGATTCGAGTTGGATTTGGAAGAGTTGATCCTAATCAAAATCCAACCTGCTTGCAAATTTTACATGCAAATAGCTTGTTTTTGTCCTATTTTTTCCAGAATCCAGTATTGCCACATGTATTTCGGACTCAGATTCAATCTTACCTCCTTGGATCTTATCTGGTTTGGATCCAAATTTGATCTTCTGTTTACATTTAGGATTTAGATTTGAATCTAGCGAGATCTGACCCAAGTCCGACCAATTTATGCCCCTATTCCTCCCATTCAAATGAGAAGTGTCATTGACTTCATCTAAAGCTAATTTCAATTAACATCATGTTTGGACATGAGGAATTAAAAAGGTAGTGTGAATGAAGTTCAATTCCCTCCCTTTGCACATCTTTGTCATGTTTACAGCTAGAGAATAGGGAGAAATCTTTTGAAACAACATTTTTTGTTAAACTTTAAGGATTTCAAAATATAGATAAATAATAACAAAACATGTAGAATAAAACAAACATTGCCCTAATATTTTGCTGATAAAGATACATGATATCCCATACAAGCTCTTCGAACCTGGCTAGGGGAGCAGCTGAATTTGCCCATAGATGAAGTGACATCTGGAGATCGAAACCTAAGGGGTGTATCCCATGTGCAAGCCAAAACATAAAGGAAAACTTTCTCAGTGGGGATTTGAAAAAGTGTCCTTGGAGCTTTACATGAAGGTGTCAGAATATGACACGATCAATGTTGCACCACTCAGCAATATGATTCAAAATATCAGTGGTTTTTCCTGGATTATAAAAAACACAAGACATACATGATAAAACCATGATGTTTTTATTTAAATGACAAAATAACAGTATTTTGAAAATATTGTAATTTTAATCAATGTTTTTATCAAAATCTATTACATTTTAGCAACATTTAAATAAATAAAATTTGCAATATCTGTCTCTGTGGCTTGAACTATCAATAGACCAAAACGCAGTCTAGGTCCAATTCTTTGTGTAGTACCCTTCTCATGACTGTGAATAGATATGAATATGAATACTAAGACAAAAAGAAATATTTTTCCTTAATTGCAAAAAAAAAAAAAATAGGTATGAATACTAACTGGCTTGGCCTGCGAGCTGGCTACCATGTCTAGGGCATGATATGACACTTTCTGAGGGCTAGGGCCCGCCATGAGAGAACAAAAGGGAACACCTTGGCTCAACCCGAGCCGTCGATCTCAACATACTGATTCGATGATAAATGTTCATTATTATTTTTTCTTTCTTCAGTAATTTGAGATATTTCAGTATTTTTTATTTATCCCCCAAATAGAGAAGAAAAATCTAGAAAACCAGCAAGTCAATAATTATTGTGGTTGTAATTATTTTCTAAGCCCATAATTATGAATCCACAAAATGACGAGCTGATTATAGCATAAATCATCCGGTCAATTCAATATCGTTATTATGCATAAGGTTTAGATATGAGACATGGACTTTTCAAATAGAGATCAATGGCTTGAAATTCTCAAACCAAGCACAATCATTCAAAGGGTGGAAATAATTGCAACCCCCAACATACATGATCACATCGGTCATGATATAAGTCAATTGCATGGCAGCATTTCCTCTATATTATCTCAGATAAAATCCTCAAAATTTGGCCGATAAATTCATCTCAGATTTTCCTAAGAAAAATGTATCCAAAATTAGATAATCTAGATACTAACCATAATTTAGTGAGATACCAGAATGAAATGTGATTATTTATATGAAAGATGCAACTAGACGATACTGTCCATGACTAAAAACAAAATTAAAACATAACCTGGGTGTTCTTGATTAGTTTGTCTCCTTTCAAGATGTTTGTTTTCAAATTAAAGAGGGTTTATTAGTTAGAATGGCGGATTTGATCTAGCATCTTAACCAAATTGATCTTGTGTGAGTTTGTGTTGCCTGAGCGTTGAATTCATTGAAAAAGATTGACAATGCATGAGTGCCCTATGGGGCATATCTGATTAAAATCTCTCTCACACTCACTCTCAATGAAATGCTTAGAAACGCCCTGCATGAATATAATGTCACACTTGGGCATCACTAATCTGAGAGAGAGAGAGAGAGAGAGAGAGAGAGAGAGAGAGAGAGAGAGAGAGATTGTACAAATATCTTATATCGCTTGACAGGTCACTTTAGATAAAAAAAATTGTAGATATTGACATATACGGTATACCTTACAATTTATTTAAATGATAGGGCTAGCAAACAAACCCAACCAATTGAATAGGAGTATTCAAGCTCGGCTCATTTTTGTAATAAGTTGAAATCGAGGCTCAGCACATGCATGGTGACCTCAACTTGGTTCATTTACAACAAAATCTGCTGAGCCAAGCATAAAGTGGTGCATTTACAAAATAAATACATTGTTTCAAAGCCACGAACAATTGAATTTGAACTCTAAACTTATTAAGCCAAATGCTTAATCTTCTATGCTCTAAGATATAAAATACATGTAAAACATTTATTACTGGTTAAAAAGCCTATAACGAACTGAGCTGACAACCAGTTTGTTTGTGTTCAGCTTGGAAAGCCTATTTTTTAAGTTTGAGCAGAGCTCTTTACGAGCTGAACACAAAGCAAACCATGAGCAGCTCGTCTCCTTTTTCAACCCTAGTTCTTCCACATTGTAACTACGCAGTCTTCTGGCCAACTTGGTATTACAGTAATTATTTGAAAATGAAGGGTTGTGCTCGTTCCCTGAACGGTTCATATTCTTTTCTTTCATCTTTGTTATTGCTTTTCCAATTTTCACAATACATACAGATGCCTAACCAATAGTAACCATTGATATCCAGACAGAAGCAATTCCCCCTTGTTGCTTCTGTTCCCCAGTTTCTTCTCTCTTCAAAAATCAAAGTACACATTTGTTGGTTCTTCCCATCCCTCAGCTCCCCCTTTACATGGCATACCTCTTCACATTCTGAGTCAACTGCTCTCTCTCTCTCTCTCTCTCTCTAGAACACTATTTCAACTGCGCATTCTTGTCTTTTGTCTTTGCATTAAATCTTTACCATTATTACCACCGAAATGGTATCCCATGTGGTAAGCAGGGTCTTGTGCCAAGCTGAAGGCCTAGGTTCGAATCCCTCTAACACATGGGGCTTGACAGATATCTGGTGAGGGTCTGCCTAACCCCAGCTTGCCCATAAATTTTTTTTTTTATCATTTTATTGCTCCCTTTACATGGCATACCTGTTTACATTCTAAGTCAATTACTCTCTCTAGAACACTGTTTCAACTTTCAAGAGTGCATTCTGGTCTTTGCATCAAATCTCTCTGTCTCTTGCATGAAATATTTATCATTTTTTATGCTCTCTCTTGCTGAAAAAAGGAACTCCATGAATGCTTCTCTTACATATATGTTAAAAGGAGGTATTCATTTCGAGTCATCTTTCTTTCTCTCTCTAGAAATATCCACTTCGCGGGTGGTTTATCACTTGGGTACGTCTCCAGATTCTCTCTGTTTATCTATCTAGAGAGTCAATCCTGTGAATGCTAATGGTTGTTTAGAATTCCTTGGGAGTTTTGATCCTCAACTCTCTTTCTAAAAAAGTTAGAAAAACCAATCTCAAAAACGATAGTTTGTTGCCGAATTAGGAGTCGCCGGATACCTTCAGAAAGATGGGTTCCACGTTCTCATCTATGAATTCCAATCCTTTGCTCTCGGTTTTCGTCTCCTTCTACGCGCTGGTTCTGCTCTACGCCCCTCACCTATTTCTCAGGCTACTCCTCTCGCCGGTTCTCATTTCCACCGGCGTCCTCCTGGCTGGAATCATCCATCTGGGGGCGACCAAGAACCAGAAGCAACCCGAAAGCCCGAAACCATCTATAGAATACGAAGATGGGGAGTGTGAGGAGGATGAGAGGGAAACGGGGGCGGTTTTCCGGCGAGAGCAGCGGTTTTCCGACATCTTCGTCGAGTGGAACCGGCGAGCTCCTTTAGAGGTGATATACGAGGAGTACGAAGGAGAGGAGGAGGAAGAGGAGGACGAGGTGGCCGGAGATTGGCCGGCATATTTCCCCCCGGCGAGGGGGCGGGAGGAGACGTGCTCTCTGGGGTTCTGCTACCCGGACTCCGACACGGACAGCTCGCGGGATGGTGGTTTTCCTGCGATGGAGGAATGGGAGACGCCGGAGAGCCAGTGCTTCCGGTGGGAGGAGGAGAAGGACGAGGGGTTGATCGAGATACCCCTCTTCTTGGGCAAGGACAGGTGCCGGTCGGAGGGTAGAGGGTTGGGGTTCTTTCCGGTGGACGAGGACAATCTCATCGAGATCGATCTGTTTCATCAGACGGTTGTCAAGAGCCCGACGTTTTCAGCGAGGATTCAGACGGCCACTTGATTCTGTCTTAGGCCTGTAAGAGACTTTCATTGATCAAAACCATAGTTACCAGGAAGCCAAATGGATACGCGATGCGTAATGCGGAAGCGGGGAAGCGAGTTTTCGTCAGGCTTGGCGCTTTTCGTTTCGGAAGAGCGCTTGCCCTATATAAGAGCATTTCTGGTAACTATGTTCAAAATCATTTTTTTAATAATAAGATTTCATATATATATATATATATATATCAAAATAACGGTTGTTGCTTTTATCTATGATGTAATTGTGTACCACATTGTGTTACGGGTTCGGGTTGCCTGTGGGATAGGCTGCCAGGACTGTGATAGTAAGTACGGCAGAAAGATCCGGCGTGGTTTATTTCTTCATGTAAATATTTAAAAAAGTAAAAAAATATTCTTTTAATTTTGTAATAATGTTGTAGCATTAAGTTACTGCTTTTGATAGATTTTCATCTTTCTATTATTTTTTATAGTCAAGCTGGGGTTAGGCAGGAACCGTACCAGTGTTCAGTGCTCTCCCATCAAGTGTGAATTGCATACATGGCTGTTGCCTAAGTATTTCAAGAAGCTAATCAGGTGTTTTGTCTATCTATGGTCTGTTTGAAGCCTTGCATTACATGCAGCAATAGTTTTATAATTAGTGTTTCTTTTGGAAATTGTCTTTTGGGAATTGTCTAACAATCTCCTTATCTTCTTTTCAGCATTAATGTGTTAGAAAGAGGGTGAGAGTGCATTTTCATTGCTAATGGATGTAGTTTTCCTCCTTTATATATATATATTGAGTGGTAGTTGTACAACCTTTAGGTGTGCCGTTACCTGCACAACCACACCTGTGATGGACGGCCACAAAAAAAACTTGAAAAGGGGCAAGAATGTGCTTTTTTCGTGTTTTTACCTCTTTAGCAACAGTTTTTTACCATAAAGGTCTCAGTGAAAAATAAAGACCTAAAATGCGCATTATTAACTTCGCTAGTGGTTTGCTCATTTTACATAAGAGAAGCCTAATATTATGGAGCTTTGACGAAAGTTTAATTTTTCTTCGAAAGTTTGTTTTGCAAACACCTCTTCTTCAGGGGAGAGAGAAGTAATTTTCATTTCTCATTTAGGTAAGGGCTAACTCTGAGTCTCTTTTTTTGAGAAAAAAGAGAGGAGAATTTTCGTCACGAATGTGTTGAGTCGGACCTCAAATGCTTTTTTTCACCCAAGATTTTAAGAAAATTTTGTCAATTTGTCAATCAAATTATTTGTTGATTTCAAAATCTTTATTACACAACTACCATTCTCTCTCATATATATATATATATATGAGAGAAAGAGAGTGCCCGTAGATGGCCGAAAATGGCTGGTTTTGCAAAAAAAAAAATTAGCCTTTTTTTGACGGGCAATCAGCCAGAAAATGACCAGCCTGGTACTGTCCTGACTGGACCCTACCATGCTGGCCAGTTTACTGCAAAAAAATGCCGGCATGTGGGTTGCTCAAATAAGGGGGGAAATGACATTAAGGGTGTGTTTGGATTAATGTCAATTCTCAGGAATGAGAATTCATTTTGTATGCTCTAGATAAAAATAAACATATTGTAATGTTTGAGAAAATTTGTAAGACCCATCTAAGATACAAAGAGACAGATGTAATGTTTGGGATACCAGAGGCACCTGTAATGGTAATCCATCATAGGTGACTCTGACCTGATATCAAATCTAAAGCGGTTCATGTAAAACGTTTTATTTAAAATGTCTACGTATAAATGGCATCTAGCCTGTGTCGATATGATTGCTAACTGCCCTTGGCAACATATGGATCATGTAAAATGTCAATATACAAGTTTTTTTTTTCGGACTAAAAAACATGTTTTTCATAAAAAAACCATGAATCGAGCAGGTTGAGCATATCTATGAAGTTAGATTGAGTCAAAACCATTTTCATGGTGAGATTCCTACTAGATTATACCTACAATTGACTGTATTAAATATATAACCCCTACTTATCAGGATGTTGTAGGACCTAACAATCCAAATCTTGTATAAGTAGTAAATAGAAGAAGTTTAAAGATTTTTTCACGGGGGACTCAACATTTAATGCAACGGTATGTGTCATACTCAAAGCTTGACTTATGAAGCATGAAATTTTGAAAAGAAAAATAAGACTTGACATAGCAATGGACCCACATACAAGCCTAATGTTTTGGGCAGAGGGCCTTATCATTCATTGCAACATCAAATAAAAATGTGACCTGACCCAAAGGGGTTTGGCGTAGTGGGGTGGGTGGGGCCTTAGCTGATGGACGGGCAGTTAAAGTTCGATTCTCATGGGTGTCGCTCCTCTGCTCAAGCCAATTTCTAGCATAGACCTCGGGGGCAGGGGTTTTAGCCTTGGAGTTTTACACTGCCAGCATGACAACTATAGGTATGGCAGGCTGAGCAAGAGTAATCAGATCTTCGTGCCGAGTGCAGTTTCTTTGAGTTATAAATTTAAAAAAAAAACTATGACCTGCATAGGACCCCATCAGCACACGGTTCGATGATATGTCCTTCATTTGTCATAATCTAAAGCTAAAAGAAACATGTTTCTTCATTGTGGTTAGGGGTGTGAACGGGTCCGGTTTACCAGGAACCAACCCAATAATAAAAAATATTATTTTATTGGGTTTGGTTCATGTAGTTTTTTCGGGTCTGAACTCAATACCATACCCAAAAATTTGATCCAAGTCTGGTTCCACCTGGGTCCAAACCCAACCCAACCCTTTAACACACCTAATTGTCGTATAGGATTTGAAGCAACTAACTTTAGGTTGGTACATGTCCTCTTCCAAAACCAAGTAATGTATGACTTGTTGTCTGAGTTGCTTCTTGGAGAAATGTGAAAACAAAGGAATCCCATTATTTTCATCATAGTTTCATGTATGCCCCTTGAGGTTATGAGGGCCAAAATGGAGAACAAGTATCATGGATAATATAATCCTCAAAGATATGAAAAACCAAATTTGGTGCAATATAATTTTTATTTCAGCACCAGTTGACATGTACAGATTGTTTTGAAGATGATCATCACACTTGTGAGATTCAAACATCGGTGAGAATAGTTGGGGACTATTGAAAACATTTAATTTTTTCATATTTATTGAGAAGAAACCCGGTTCAGGTGATGGGACTTTGGACTTATTGATGCCCTGTTGTATGGCTAACCCCCAAGCAACCAAGACTCCTTTGCCGCCCTCTTGACTACCAAGAAGTGTGTCATGCAATGTTGTCAGTATCTCGTTGGCACTACTTAACCGAACAATGCTCGACGTTTGTGCCACCACATAACGATGCATTAATGACGATACTGATGCCTATCGCATGTCATGCTACCATCGCACATCACCGATCAAGCGAACACATACCGTGTGTTCCTACACTCGATGCATTTTTCACTCAGCAGAGTTCTGCACTATACATGCCCTATTTCGAAAAATCGGCTCAGGATATTCTTGTCCACTCAAAACCATTGTCGTCCTCGACAATGCTGGTGTAGGTAAGAATACAGTCTTTAGTAATATGCCAATTTTTTTTGTACTTGTCTTTGGTTTACTTTTTTTCTTCAACCTACTCAACTTTTTCTGGTTTGCATCCACCATCACCGCAACCTTTAACACGCCAAGTCAAATACCATTAACGCATCTCAGATCACTTAGACAATAGTCTTCTGCTTTATCAATATCGCTCATAAAACCTCTGTGTAGTTTCAAACACAAGCGGGTCATCCTCGTTCGCATGACAAATTTGTTGTCTTAATGCTCATGGTTGTGGTGCCTTCCAACCCCAGCAAGGGCAAGTCCAAGTCCAAGCCTTTTGTGGTTCTCACAGACAAAGTCGACCATCAATGCGTACCGCAGGGATATCAACTCCCTTAAACACCAACTTGCGATTTTTTAATTGTCCAAACTAGTCCTCAAGTGGGGGACATCTGCTTACGTATCACCTCAATGCGGTCCTCCAAAGTGTCTTCCTGGGCACTCGTCTTCACAAGGGCACTTTGCCCCAATGTTGCATTCTCCTCCCGAAGTAAGCACGTTGTACTCTCTCTCAGAGTCAGCAAAATATTCTCGCATGAACCAACGAGCCACGAACAATAACTTTTTCTACACATACAATCTATTGAAGATTTGCCAACTCAAGAGACCAAAGCAACGAGCCTTCTTCTCAACGTGGGCACTCCACTAACCTACAATATTGAGAGAGTATCTAGAAGTTTAATTGAGTCTCCCATACTTAAATGTGCAAATTCATCCAGCTGAATCCAACGTGCATTCTCTATATGCACAAGGCAAACACCACGCTCTACCTGTGAGCCTAATGCACAACTGGTAGGAATATTTAGCTTATCTTCATTCCCTTAGACAACTGAACAATAATCTTACACTTCTGCTTGCTTTTTATCGACAAGATGTCTTATATCATCCTACCAATATCTTGATTCTTTGCTTGGCCCACTACACTTTAACTGCGTAAAATTACGTAACCAGGATAAACCATCGATGTTCTCTTCAGTGTCTCACACAATGAAGAACAAGGTCTCCGTAAATCTTTCTTCTATGATGTCCTGAATCGTTTGGTCTACGATTCAAATGAACTGGCACATACACATTCTCAAGTGAATCATTCTGAACTAAAAAATAATTTAGGAATATTTTATGTCAATCAGGATGTTAAAACTATTAAAATATAACTCAACAGCTTTTACATTTATTCAAAATAGCTGATTCAGGTTAGTAGTCCTGATTCAAGTATATTCTGACAACATTGGTGCCATGTACTTAATCTTAATATATTTTTTTGAAAGGCAAGCTGAGGTTAGTGGGACTCACAACTATACCATTGGGTTTTGAACCTGCGATGTCCCAACACAAGGTGACGTGCACTAGCTGCTCCAACCAGACAAGGGGGCTCTCAATGTGAAAGATTTGTTGTAAGTAGTCCATTGGCATGGAGCGTACATCCTACAAAAACAAGTGGGTCGGGTCTGAAAAAGTGCCCGATCCATTGGTAGAGCTTCTGTCCACAACCCCATGAATGCCGTAGTATGTTTCACCGCACTCGGCCTAAACTTTTGTCATGGGGATCATCGTCAGACAATGTGTCCATGGGGCATGTGGCCTGCACATCAATTTTGTGTAGGTTTGGATCAGTTATTCTACTGTTTGGACCTGATCCACAACTGTACAAATGGATCCATGCAGGACCTGATCTGCACCTGGTTGCCACTGTGATAAGCAAATCCAAGAAGCGCTACCAAAATCCAAAAGCAGGAACTATGGCTCCTTTGAGAAAAGAAAATCATGAACTATATGAAGAGCTCAACTTCTACTATAGTTTTTGCCTACGAATCCAAGTTCCAGGGGAGCTTTAAGCTGTTGTGTCTTGAGAGTCCAAACTTTGGAAACCAAGCCTGCAGCGGCTGCACATGCCACAACAACATAGAGAGAGAGAGAGAGGTGGGGTTAGGGTGGGGCCATGTTGTCTTGGTGGGTCGAGCCACCGGGGCCCGTCAATGGCAGACTGACAGTCTGGCAGAGTGGGGACCCCTGGACAGGGGAGGTGCAGGGCGGAGCTGGGCCTATGCGGAAAGATAGAGAACTCGGGCCGGGGGTGGAGTCGTGCCACCGTGGTGGGGCTGGCTGGTCTGGCAGAGCATGGACAATTGGACAGGGGAGGCACAGGAGTGTAGCTGGGCTTCATGGTGGGGCCGAGCCGATTGGGGAGGCACAAGGGCGGAGCTGTGCCTGAGAGAGAGAGAGAGAGAGACGGGATTACAAAATGGGAGAAGGGGGCACTGGTGCCACATAGTTGCCGGGTCAGGATGGGCACTAGCCACATAGTCGCAGGGTCAGGTGATACCACCAGGACTCATTACCCCCCTTGGGTTTTTTTTTTTTTTTGAGTTAGGGTGGGCACGTGTCCACCCTAACCTTAACGTGACTCAACCATGGTATTAGTCATATTTTCTTGTATTGTCTTTTAAGGCCAGGTTTGAGAAACGAACTAAAAAGCCTTATAGTAAATTTAGCTCTCTACCTTCGAGGTGGTATACCATGCGGTAAGCGGGGTCCTGTGTCAAGCTGAAGTTCCAGGATTGAATTCCTCTGCCGCATGGGGGGTGGCTGGTGTTCTGGTAACCCCAGCTTGTTTTTCAAAAATAAAAAATAATAAAATAAAATAAAGGTAGCTTTCCATATGTCATAAAACCTATGCATCAAAGGAGCGAATCAGTGATCACACAGGTGCATTTCTCCTCGACCAGTTACTTTGATGAGGAAAAATGGAGGAAAGACAAGCCCACCCACTGAGATAGGTGGGCCAAGTGTAAAGCTTGTTCTTAAATTCTGCTTCCTTACTTTTTTGGGCTGTAAATCTTGTAAATTTATTTTTTGATGTATATACCTTTGAATATGCTGCAATAAAAGGAAGGGAGCCTTTCTCCCAGCATTTTTTATTGAGAAAAAAAATCTACCAAAATATAAACTTGGTATGAACTAAGCCAGTCACTAGAATATGAGAACTGAAAATATGAGAACTAATGTGGGAATCACAATTTTTATGGATTTTTTATTCTTTTCTCTTAAATCTACCCGTGATCTACATGTTTGGTTTTATAAGAATCCCCTCTTAAATCATCCAATTTTGTTGCATGAATGAGTTTTTTGTAAGGCCTTAAAATCAATGGCTTGTAATCTTGATAAATATTCAAGCATTCAAAAATTACATTTTTCATCGAAAATACACGATCCAATGGTTGATTCCTAACAAATTCATCATGCCAAGCACATCCACATGGTTGGATTTGCATAAAAGTATTGAAAATGCCCATGTTTTCAGTTCTTTTCTAATATCTCAGTTCTCATATTCTAGTGATTCTGAACTAAGCATATCTGACACTTTGTTTGTTTTTTTTTGCAGAAAGCAACCCCACATAAGTGTTCATGGTTCATTTGCGAGGAATCGTCACTTCAAAACCCAGTTCATATGGGAGTTTGTAAGATGTCAATATCGAGAATTGCTTGTGTGTGCGTTGGAAGACCACAACGCGGACTCTTAGGTGCTTCAATGGAAGACCATTGATTTTTTTATTTGCCGGAAAACCAGTTTATTTGCCGGAAAAAACAGTTTTTAAAATATGTAGATCACGTCTACAGTGTCAGATTTAGTCTAACAACTTCCACCCAAGAGTTTTGACTCGTTGATACTGTATGGACGTGCATACCTAAGACTTATCCTCATAACCACATCTAAGGAAAGTGTTTAAACTCTAATGTTTTACTCAAGAGCAATATTACATAAAGCAACATATTAACCAAGGGAATTAGGCTATATTCAAGTGTTGCTCATTCAAATGACAAAAAAAAAAGAACTTTTGATGATCTTAATCCCAAGCCTTCAAATGCATTGTTCGGTAAATCCTGTGACCCACAATAAACAAATGTTTATGAATTGAGCCGATGTACTTTCTCAAGATCATTTCCAAATGTATATGACAGTAGTCTCATGTTTTCTAAAACGGTTCCACGACACAATTATTGGGTTTCCCTTCTTTGTGGGACCCATCTATTTAGTGAATAGATCTTTTGATACCTGCTGATTTATGGCATTCTTTGGAATTGCTCATTATCATTATTTCAGAGGATTCTCAAAGCATGTCCATTGATTGTCTCAAGGACTATTTTCTATATTTGCTGAAAAGCAATAGTCTCTTGGCATTGTGTGCATGGTTTTTTTTTATGCTGTAGAGCAGTGCGTGTGTTTCTGCTAGCAAGGAGTGCTTCTCCACTTCTTTTTGGACTGCTTCATGTGGTTAGTTCTTCAGAACATTTGGTGAGGTCTTTCCTCTTGTTACTTTTTGTTACACCTTTGTATGTTTGCAAGGCTTATACCTTTTGGCCACTTTGTAAACTCTGTTTGAAGATAGTGAAAGGGACTGATTTATCAGTCGCCGTGGACGTCCCTCAGTTTGAGGGAACCACGTAAATCTTTGTGTGCTTCTATAATTTTCTGTTGTTATATATATTGCTTTCATTGATTTTCACTTGTGAGAAAGCTTGTTTTTCTCAACATCTGGTATCAAAGCTTGGTTAATCCAGTTTTGATTCATTATATTTTGTGTGTGAAAATTATGGAAAACAATGTTGGGCGTATGATTAGCTTGAATGACACAAATTGGATGACTTGGAAAACAAAAATGAAAGATCTTTTGGTTTGTAAAGATTTGGATAGACCCATAGAGAGTGCTAGCGGTAAACCGGAATAGATGAAAGATGACGAGTGAAAAAAGCTAGACCAAAAAGTTATCGGTTTCATTCGGCAATGGATTGATGATAGTGTTTTTCATTACGTCTCTGAAGAAAATTCAGCAAATGGTCTTTAGATCAAACTGAAGAGTGTTTATGATAGAAAGACAACAGTGAATAAAGTTTTTCTATTTCGAAAGCTTGTGAATCTCAAATATAAAGAGGGTACTTCTATTGCAGAACATTTGAATGAGATTAAGAGCATTGTAAATCAGTTGGCCACGATGAAAATTACCTTTGATGATGAGTTGCAAGCCTTGTTACTTCTTAGTTCACTTCCTGAAAGTTGAGAAACCTTGGTGGTCACAGTTAGTAACTCTACACCTGATGGAATGGTAACAATGAGCCAAGTTACTAGCAGTCTATTGAATGAAGAGACAAGAAGAAAATCATCAGGTCCTTCTCACTCCGAGGTACTTGTGATGAAAAATCGGGAGAGAGGTAGGAGTAAGAGTAGGGCTCCACAGAATCGTGATAAATCTAGAGGTTGTTCAAGCTCGAGTTCAAAGAAAGACATCGAGTGCTATTATTGTCACAAGAAAGGGCACATGAAACAGGAGTGCAGAAAACTCAAGTTCAAAGAGCAGAATAAAGAGAAAAATTCAGAGAAAAAGCAAAATGATACAATTGCAGTCACAGATGGTGAACTCATGATTATCTGTGATGATACTAGCATTAATTTGATTGAACAAGAGACAGATTGAGTAATTGATTATGGAGCTTTATTTCGTGTTACCTCGCAGGCTGATTTCTTTACTTCTTACTCGCAAGGTGATTTCAGGAATGTTCAAATAGGAAATGAAGATATGTCAAAAATTATCGGTGTAGGTGACATTTGCTTGAAAACAAATATTGACTGCAAATTGTTACTTAAAGATGTGAGACATGTACCAGATATTCAACTAAATTTAATCTCTGCTGAAAAGTTAGATGATGAAGGCTACAACAACAATTTCAGTGATGGAAGGTGGAAGTTATCCAAAGGTTCTTTGGTGTTAGCAAAAGGAAAGAAGACGTGTTTTCTTTACACTATGCCAGCAAAGATATGCAAGGGTGTTGTGAATGTTGTGGAGAATGACTCATCCACCGATTTATGACATAGAAGGCTCGGGCATATGAGTGAGAAAGGATTTCAAGTTTTGTTCAAAAAAGAGCTTTTAGCGGGGATAAAAGGTACATTTTTTAAAACATGTGTTCATTATTTTCATGGTAAACAAAATAGATTATCATTTTGTAGAAACATTGAATCTAGAAAATCTCATGTTCTAGATTCGGTACATTCTGATGTATGTTGTCCTTTAAATGTTAAGACTCTTGATGGTGCACTATATTTTGTTACTTTTATTGATGATCACTCTAGAAAAGTTTGAGCTTATACACTGAAAACTAAAGATTAAGTTCTAGATGTATTTAAGCATTTTCAAGCCATGTTGAAAGAGAAACTGGTAGACAGTTGAAATATGTTTGCTCGGATAATGATGGTGAATACATTGGGTCATTTGATCAGTATTGCACCAATCATGTCATTAGACATGAAAAGACAATAAAAAAGACACATCAACGGAATGGGGTTGCAGAGAGAATGAATCGCACCATTCTTGAGAGTCAGATGTTTGATGTCACATTTCAAATTGCCAAGACCTTTTTGGGGTGAGGCAATGAGGACAACAATTGATCTTATCAATTTTTCTCCTTCTATTCCGTTGAATGACGTTGTTCTAGAGAAAGTTTGGACAGAAAAGAAAGTCTCCTATGATCACTTGAGAGTATTTGGATGCAGAGCTTTTGTTTATATTTCAAAGGATGAGAGGTCCAAACTTGATCCTAAAGCAAATTAGTGCATATTTCTTGACTATGGGCATGAACAATTTGGCTACAAATTATATGATTCAATTGATAAAAAGGTTGTTAGAAGTTGAGATGTTGTTTTTTTTGAAAGATCAGACTATTGAAGACATTGACAAGCTTGAGACAACTGAGTTTAGCACTGAAGATCTTGTTGACTTAGATCCTCTTGATCCACCTACTGTTCAGGATATCATTGAGGAGATGCAAGCATCTCATGATAATGTAGATGAAGAAAATGTTGAACCAGAGATTGAGGGGGAGCAGTCACCCCAAGAGCCACCTCTACAGTCACCGTTAAGGAGATCTACCAGAGAGAAACAATCATTTAGAAAATACTCTTCATATGAGTATGTGATGATAACAGATCAAGGAGAGACAGAGACTTATCAAGAAGTTTTAGAGCATAAAAATAAAACTGAGTAGTTTAAGGCAATGAAAGAGGAAATAAAATCATTGCATGAGAATCACACCTATGATTTGGCGAAGCCACCTAAAGGGAAGAAGATTTTGAAAAACAAATGGGTCTTCAGACAAAAGAATGATGGGAACAACTCTCAACCTAGATTCAAGGCACAACTTGTTGTGAAAGGATTTGGTCAGAAGAAGGGAGTTGATTTTGATGAGATCTTCTCACCAGTTGTGAAGATGTCCTCCATCCAAACTGTACTTGGTATAGCTGCAAGTATGAATTTAGAAGTTCAACAGCTTGATGTGAAGACCATTTTTTTGAATAGTGACTTAGAAGAAGAAATTTATATGGAACAACCTGAGGGTTTTATTGAGAAGAGTAAAGATCAGTTGGTTTGCAAACTAACGAAGAACTTGTATGGATTGAAGCAAGCACCGAGACAGTGGTACAAAAAATTTGATTCTTTCATGACTGAGCATGGGTATTCAAGAACCACCATAGATCATTGTGTGTTTGTGAAGAAATTTTCATATGGTAATTTTACTGTTCTCTTGGTCTATGTTGATGATATGCTAATTGTGGGCCAAGACACAAGAAAGATTAGCAAGCTGAAGTTAGAGTTGAGTAAGTTCTTTGCCATGAAGAACTTAGGTTCAGCAAGACAAATTCTTGGGATGAGAATCGTTCATGACAGATCACATGGGCTGATCTGATTATCACAAGAGAGTTATATTAAAAAGGTTCTTGAGAGGTTCATTATGGACAAAGCAAAGCCTATCAATTGTCCTCTTGCAGACCATTTCAAACTTAGCTCAAGACAATGTCCTACAAGTAACGAAGAAAAAAATGAGATGTAGAAAACTCCCTATGCTTCAGCAGTTGGTTCTTTGATGTATGTCATGGTTTGTACTCGATCGGATATTGCTCATGCAGTTGGGGTTGTTAGTCGATTTTTATCAAATCTGGGGAAAGAACACCGGGCAACAATGAAATGGATTATGTGGTATCTTTAGGGCACTTCAAAGATGAGTTTGTGTTTTGGAAAAGGAGAGCCTATTCTTGATAGGTTCACAGATTCTGATATGGCTGGTAATGTCGATAGTTGAAAATCTACTTCTGGTTATTTGATTACTTTTGCAGGGGGAGCAATTGCATGGCAATCGAGATTACATAAATGTGTAGCTCTTTCCACCACAGAAGTTGAGTTCATTTTCATCACAGAAGCAAGCAATGAATTATTATGGATGAAAAAATTCTTATAAGAGTTGGGATTAAAACAAGAAAGGTATGTTCTTTATTGTGATAATCAGAGTGCAATCCACTTGAGCAAGAATTTCTCATTTTATTCAAATTCGAAACATATTGATGTTAGATACCATTGGATTCGTGATGTCTTGAATGATAAATTGTTACAACTTGAGAAAGTTCACACTGATGATAATACTTAAGATATGTTGACTAAGATATTGCCTAAGGACAAGCATGAGAAGTGTCGACTCTTGGCAGGAATGGTCGAAGCCTCCACATAAGTCGGAAGGGGGAGAATTGTTGGGGTTCCCTCCTTTGTGGGACCCATCTATTTAGTGAATAGATCTTTTGATAACTGTTGATTTATGGCATGCTTTGGAACTGCTCATTATCATTATTTCAGAGGATTCCCAAAGCACGTCCTTTGATTATAAGGACTATTTTCTATATTTGCTGAAAAGCAATAGTCTCTTGGCAGTGTGTGCGTGGTTTTTTTTTCTACTGTAGAGCAGTGCGTGTGTTTCTGCTAGCAAGGAGTGCTTCTCCACTTCTTTTGGGCTGCTTCGTGTGGTTAGTTCTTCAGAACATTTGGTGAGGTCTTTCCTCTTGTTACCTTTTGTTACACCTTTGTGTGTTTGTAAGACTTGTGCTTTTTGGCCACTTTGTAAACTCTGTTTGAAGATAGTGGAAGGGACTGCTTTATCAGTCGTCATGGACGTATCTCAGTTTGAGGGAACCACGTAAATGTTTGTGTGCTTCTTTAATTTTTTGTTGCTATATATATATATATATATTGCTTTCATTGATTTTTACTTGTGAGAAAGCTTGTTTTTCTCAACACCAATCTCTTCAGACCGGATCAGTTCCAGGGTCAGGCCCATACTTGCTCTTGTGCTATTTTCCATCACTAGGTGTCAATGGGTTAGGCCTCCAACCAAATGGGTGGGTCCAAATTTAGATCCCGTTAGGAGGTATTCATATCGGATCTGAATCCAAATTTGATTAGATGTTTCATAATAAATAAAAACCAAATCCGATAAAAATTACATAAACTAAACCCGATCCACACTGGTAAAATAATATATTTTGTTTTTTACATTGAAAATTTGCATATCTTAATCGAAAATCAGGTCAGATCAGGGTTTGGTATAAAATTTCATAAACTATACCAGGTCCATTTAATAATCAGACCTGTCCGACCCCGACCCAAATCGTTATTCTGACCCCTTCCTTTGTTGCCAAACACTAACCATAACTGATCCAGTACCGGTAGGGAGCTGGTGATATCCGACCCCTTGACAGTTTGACACCCCTAGTCACCAGCATCAAGCAGACTAGTCTCAAACCGACCCACACCAGACACATTTTCAGCCATGGACAGAATGGACATTTCAGAAAACAAAGGAGCATTCTTTGGAAAATCACGGATCAAAATTTTAAAACATATATACGTTGGGATATCCCTGCTTCCTAACGGTCAAAAAAAAAATGATTCAAACGAGTTCCTGCTTCCTCTCCATCGTACCGTAACGATCCATTCTCTTCCCCAGGATCATGAGGGACGCTCCTCTCACATCGTTAGCCTTCAAGATTCAGGGGTATTATCTCTGAGTTGAAGGGTTTTTCAGATGGGAGAAGAGAGAAAGATGGCTCCCCACAGAAGAAATGCACGCAGTCGCACTGGCACCACTCATGGAGGGCCTCAGAGGGCAAGCCTTGAGCCAGATGACGACCATTGGGGATTTCTGGTAACACCCACCTTGTTTTTTTCCCGTTTCTTTATTTGGGGTTTTCACATTTCTTCTAGAAATTTTCGTTTCTGGTCGGTTCTGGTTTCTGGGGTAATTGGTAACAATATTCATGTTGCAATACTCTTGAATGTTTTGCCGATGTAGGATTATGTGTTTTGAAATATTTTAATTTCGCTGTTTTTATGTAATGTTTTTTTGGCTTTATGAAGAATTTATTTGGTTTATGCCTGTTTGGTCATTCTGATGGGTTCTTGATTTTCTGGATATTTTAAGGGTTTTATGAAGATTCTGCATAAAACTTGGCTTATATTGATCGTATGGACACCTAAAGTTTGTGAAATTGATGGATATTGATGGATGATTTGGCTATTCTGATTGTTTATAGGAAGAAATCGATGCTCCCATGTGGGTAGATTTGGAAGCAGAAGCTCAATGCATGGGACATGATAGGTTAGTATTTTTGTTGTGTATATTTCTTCTTTGGAAAAAAGAATCTGCATATTTTGATTATAATTTCATTAAATTCTGTTGATTGCAGTGATGACGCATGGTTTCACACCGTCCACCCGTAAGTTTTCTGAGGATTTCTCTGTCTGCTTGGTAGTTCATTAATTTGGGGGTTTTGGGTGAAGACCATGACGTGCTTCTGTGGTTACTATCAGGTTTCACCAGTTTTCATCGCATCATTTTGTTTCCTCCTTCCCTCTGTTTGGTGAAGGCAATCTGGAGAAGCTCAACTGCTCATCTCCCATGCTGCCGGATTCTGTATCGGGATCGAGGGGTAAGCATTACAGGAACCAATCTTGGGCTGAGGCAACAGGCATCACCGCTCAGAAGTTCTCAGCAGACAGAGAATTGTTTCAACACCCCATAAAGTTGGTTCATTCAACTCTGTTTTTCTAATGCTTTGATGAATTCTGATACTAGTTGACACATTTACTTGAGTTCTTTTTTATGTTATGATGCCAGGCTTTTAGGCAGTAAAAAATCATCATCATCCAATTCAGATAAGACTAACATTACTTCAACTGGAGAGTTCACAACGAAGACCCCAAATAGAACATCCAAAATTAGCTTTGAGGGATTGAAGATGACATCAGATTCCCAAGCAGATATTGTAGAGAAACGCTGTCAGCGGCGAATCGTCTCGATGGCACCGCAAACGTTTTCTGCCAATAGTGGATTCCTGTCAACAGTAAGAGTTTGTCTTAGAAGAAGCTTTGTTACAGGGCATGCATCCAGAGTAGAGATCAAGGATGACAGGCTTTCAAAAGGTTGCAAATCATCATCCAGCAAGTCCAGTGTTGGATCTTCTGCAAACATTGAATGCACATTTAGCAATAATAGTTTGAGAACAGTAATGAAGAAAGAGAGAACACCGGAGAGCAGGATGGTTTCAGGCAATGGCATGAGAAGAAAAGCATCAAAATTGTCAAACACAGTTAGAACTCGCGTTTCGGAAAGAAAGGCTGCTTCAGAAGTGGGGATTGGAGCTAAAGGGGTTCCCAACATTAAGTCGAAACCGAACTTTAGCACTCACATTTCAAAAAGAAAGCCTGTTTCAGAAGTGGGGATTGGAGCTAAAGTGGTTCCCAAGGTTAAGTTAAAACCAAGAAACTTTAGATTCTACTCTCTCTAACATTGATATTCAAAAGCTTCTGAACACTTTATTCCACAAACTATAATGCTGCATCCATTTTGCCAAAACAGGTTCTCCAAGTTACAGTGTCTAGAAAGCCTTTGCAGCCACACAATGTGGCAGCTCCATTGAAAAAGAAAATTGCAGTAAAACCAAAACATAATGTTAGCCCCAGCGGAATTCGGAAGGTGTTATCATCATCCAGGACTGGGAAAGAAAATGCAAAGAAAATTTCTGTACAGAGCAAAAAAGCCCCCACGTGCAGTGAGTACCTGAAGGATGGCAAAGGATTATCGGTTTTGAAGGTATTCCCCTGAATTCAACCCTCCTTTTATGAGACAATAGATTTGCATTCTGCTCAAAATAGGCCTGACTCTAGAATTCAAAATAGATTTGCATTCTGATGCAGGATCATGTAGGTAAAGATAAATTAGTTAAAATTCAAACTCTAGAATTTATAGTCTGTGAGTAGCTGCTGTCCAATTTGGGCTAAGAGGTCTGGAATCAGGTGCAATCACATTGCACAAATTCAATGCGTCGCTGCACCTGATCACCCTCCATCTTCTGTTGTACAGCCTGTCAGAGGAGGGCAGGGCAGGTGCAATCACATTGCATACTTTGAATGTGCCCCTGTATAGGCAGTCAGGTGCAGCAGCACACTCAAAGTGTGCAATGTGATTGCACCTGATCTGCTGTCCTGTGAGAGTATGGCCCAACATCAAATGGATGGCGATGAGGTGCAGCGGCACATTGCGTTTGTGCAATAATGTGATTGCACCTGATCCCCCATCGGAGTTTGCTTTAATGTTTGCATTCATCCAATTCTTGGTATCATTATCTGCATCATCACTACTCCCTCTTAAGTTATTGAGCGCCTTTCCTTGAAAACAACATGATGTGAGTGTCACCAAGTTGACAGGATGTTGCAGCACAAGTTCGAAACCCATGGGCAGCATCCCTTGTCGCAAGGTCAAAGCCAGTAGGGCAGGGATGACCTCAAGAGTTTTTCCTTGAACTATTCAGAAAAAAAAAAGAAAACAACACGTTCAATTTTGTATAGTAATAATCATCACATGAAAAATCTGTTGTGACCAAATGCTTCATCTACTAGTCCGAATTAGGGGTGTCAACCTGGATATGACATTGAGGTGCTGGTACCAGGTTTCGAACCCAGCTCCAGCCAGACTCACCAGAAGAAAAACGAGACCTGGTCCAATAAAGATTACATGAGTCAGACCTGATACATAATAAAATATAGTTTTATTTTTTTTACATAGCAAAATTGCAGATCCCCTAATTGAAATCTGGGTTGGACATGGGTCTGGTATGAAATTTCACATACCATACCTAGCTCCGTATACTAATGGGACCTCATTCTTTTCACCAAACCTTGACCCTATAGGGTTTGGTACGGGTCGGGGGTTCGGGTCCAACCTGTCCCATTGACACCTACACTAAACTTTCTCTTTCAGTTCCATCAAACACCGCCATTTATAGTCGTTAGTTAAAATAATGAATAGCTTAAAAGAAAAGTTCTTTGTTCTTCATTATGTTTGTTGGAAAACAACATTCCTTTGCATCAATTTCCATTAACTGATGATGCATTCTTCTCTATTCAATCAGGGAAAATACACTGGAAGTGTTCAAATGCTTCAATGGAAGAACCAGAAGGCCGCTGCTCTGAATGTTCATCTGAGATGATGACTGTCAAAAAAGTATTGACAGCGTTTTTTGTACATGGAAGATTGAGTACACACATTACTAACCATAGATTTTCAAGGAGGAAAGATTTACTCTTTGAGTTTCACCAAGAAGAGAGCATTATTTTAACTAGAGGCTTTCATGGCTTGTAGATGGAAGTGTTCAAATGCACACACTGGAGGCTTTTATCTCAAAGACTGAGCAATGCTTTTCTTTGTACTTAGTTGTAGAAGTCAGCTTTCTTTCACAATGCAATTTGTGTTGCGTTACGATAGGGTGGAGAAGAACTCTAGATTGAGAATTCTCACCCTGGCCCCACATCTTTTTATAGTACAATCAATCTGTAATGCGCACGAGCGCACACACATGTGAGTGCATGAGCGTGCACACACACACTCACACACACACAAAATCAATCTACAATACCTGTCTATTTCATATACGGATTCTCATTCAGGAAAGCCATCTTCCGGGTAGGGATGGTATTAAATCACCAGCAAGAAGAGGGTTTCACCTGAGGGTAGGTGAGAGGGGAAGGAAAAGATACATGTGGATGCAAATCCATAAATTCATTATATGTTCTTGGCTATATCCAATATCATGTTTTTTTCTCCAGAAAAAAACACTTATTGATTCACGGTACAGAACAGAACCTTCCCCAAATGGGTGCATCTACCGTGGTACTGTTACATAGATCCAAGCTCCAAAGCAAAATCTAAATTTTGGTTCATGTTTGACATGTACCGTTTATTATTGTCATGTATTAAAGCTGACTCTAATATGATATTTCATAGTATTTCTAAACCACTTTATTTTCATGAATTATGAACTGTTGATTTTTTACTATCTCAAAAAGTAGATTTTTTTTCTTTTACTCGGAAAAACCACTCTACGTGCAGAGACCTAGCCACGCTTGCTCAGCCTGCGGTCGTCTTGTGGTGTATTAGACATGATAACCTTCTAACATAATAAATAAGTAATGTTAAGCACATTTGTACGGTTGGATCTACAATTTGGTAGCTAGATGCATCCAAATAAGATTATATATATTAGGTGGCTAGCTACCTACTACGTTTCATACATACCAAGAGTGAATTGAGGGTTTTCAAGTTGTTTTTCACAAATCTAACCCCACAGATGTGGCATGGTTGATTTGCTAGGTATCAACACTTGGATTATGTTTTTAAGATAAAAAATTGTCATTTTAAGTTATGTATATTTATGATATTCATGAAAGTTTTGTACCTTCGATTCTCAAACCTTATTAATACCTACATGTGTGTAGGAATTAGACGATGCAAAAATCAAACCCCAAAAAATCAAACACTTAAAATGAATATGTATCATTAAAATTGAGAAAAACATGAAAATGAACCCTTCAAAAGCCCAATAGGCTGCAATAGGCATGATCAAAGTGGGTAACTATTCTCTCTCTCTCTCTCTTTATATATATATATATATATATATATATAAGAACTAGCGGGACTCATGTTAGACCCTCAGGGAAATTTGCATCGTTGTGGGCTGCTCTAACCTTGCATTCAAGATGCAAAAGTCAGACCCCTTTTGACTCTTGAAAATGTAGGATAGTAGTAAAGTAGGATGCGGTGTAGACACGTCAATTTTGACCAAAATCTAGTGTCTACAGCCCATTTCAGGGTAATTCTAATTTTAAATTTATTTTTGCCTTAGAACAACATCCTTAAGATTTTTATTTAAAAGATCAATTAAATTAGAGGATCTCAAGTTTTAAACAAAATAAAAATAAGTTCAATACAACATCAGAGTCGAAAGTTATGACAAAAACAATGTGACTTGCTTAATAAAAAACTTGTTTTTCAAATGGGACTCACTTTGAGTGCAATTTTTACCCATAAAATTAATGAATTTTAGGGTTTTGTTTAAAAGATGAAAATTTGAAGATGTAGCTTTCAAACAATCAAAAGTCACCTCAAATGAGCATCTATATAAAATGTTTGGCCAAAAAAAGTTAACTTGTCGATGAAGTACAACTTGTTTATGAATAACAATCCTTGAATTGCCATTAACATTATGTGTCGCTAATACGATATTTCATTAGCAACACTGTGGAGTATCATTAGGAGGGTCAAAAAAACAAGAATTATCATTAAAAAACTCTTATGTGTCATTAGAATTTTGGAGTTTTGTTAGCACTTACCTCTGTGACAAATATCACAATATTTGTAAAAATATCGCAGATATATCGCAAGAAATTGCCTGAAAGTTGAAAATGGCAATTTCTCACGAGATCTTCAAACTGTGACAAATATTGCATTATTTATATTTTTAAAAGATATTTATCTTGAAAACCCTCAATATTTTTATTTTTAAATTGTATTTTATTTATATTTTCTTATAAAATTTAATTTATATGTTTTTAATTAATTTTTTATGTTCAAGATTTTACCAAAAAATGCAAGATTTATGAAAAAAATTCAACTATCCTGAGTTTTTTGCCTACCAAGATTTTTCCATTTTAAAATTTTGTCACTATGGCACATACTAATGTGTTATTAGCTCTATGACAAATATCATGATATTTATAAAAATATCACCTATATATCATGAGAAATTGCCTGAAAGTTTAAAATGGTAATTTCTTGCGAGATTTTTAAATTGTGATAAATATCACAATATTTATATTTTTAAGAGATATTTATTGTTAAAACCCCCAAGATTTTGATTTTTAAATGTATTTTATTTATATTTTCTTAGAATTTTTTTTTAGATTTTAAAATTTATTTTTTATTCTCAAGATTTTGCCAAAAAATGCAAAATTTATAAAAAAATCAAAATCTCCCAAGTTTTTTTTCCTGCCGATCGAGATTTTGCCATTAACTTTTGTCACTATGGTTGTTAGCAACTCATTTGATTTATTTCATGCATAGAATAAGAATAAACCCTCCTCAACTCGTCATTCCATTCTCAATACCCCGAAAAATCTATACAGTAAACCTTGCCTAAATTTGAATCTTTAAACTCATTCTTTTTATCCTTTATCTAAGCTTCTTAGCTCCTTAAATAGGTAACTTCTAGCCAATGAAAATGAGACCTCCAAAGCTCAGATGAATAGGATCTTGTCATGTCATTAGAAGTTGGATCTAGATTCTTAAAACTAAAATCTCTTGAATGTAGATCCAAACTCATCTAAAAAGTTATAAATAGAGAGGCCTCTTCTATGTAGTTTATCATCTAGACCCTAAACAGAGATATATTGTCGGACATATCACCCAACCTAGCATCCAGTCTGCCCAAGCGAGCCTACCATGTTGAACCTACCTAACTTAGCATAGATCTAGATTCCTTATCTCACCCAACCCATGAGAGCTCGTTCCTAGATGGAGTGCTACTGAGGTTTCTACGAGCTCATTAACATCATAAGAAAGGGCTACCTATGTTTGATGTGAGATTTAATTTTTCTGAACATTTTATTATATTTATTTTATTTATTTGTTGTAAAAAGTAGGATTTTTTGTAACAATTATTATATTTGCCATATTTTTTACTTTGTCAAGTCTTGATGGTGGCTCACACCATCAAGCTCACCTTTTCTTAGTATTCAAGTTACGAGTTACTTGCAAGCTAAAATCCAGCCATTGAAGATTCTGAAGTTTCTATAATGGCTGATGATTGCTCATCAGAGGAGGAAAGACACTCTACTTGAAGAGTGGATTCCACATCTCTTGTGTCTCAAATACCAATTCAGTTTTCAAATCCAAATCTTTTTTGGATTACCCATCTTTTCGCTTTCAAGTTTGGGGATCGACAGTCCCATGGAGTAATCCGTTCCACCAATCAAATGACCCATCTTGGTGTATGTAATAGATTCATGAGATCAAAGTGTAGGGCTGTCAATGGGTCAGGTAAGGGCTGACTCGGACCCACCCATATATATAACTAATAACTGGATTCATGTTTTGTTGGGTCACAAAAATAGGATCCCAAATCCAGACTTGCATAAATTTAGAAATTTATTTTTATTAAAAATATATGTAAATTTTTACCTCTGGCCGGATCAGGTACCTGACAAAAATCATGATCCAAACTCGGCCCTCATATTGCTCCGGTCGAGTTTGGGTCGACTCAAATATTATTAGAGTTGGCACTTTCCATGCCCATACCAGGGAATTCAGGTTGGGGTCGGGTAGGGTACCTGACACAAACTGGACCTGTTTTCAGTCCTAGCAAGTGGAAGTGTTGTTAAAATGCCGATTCAGATTGAATTGGCCCAACAGCGATTCAATTTTGGGTTTTAATATTTTAAGGGAATTTAAAATGTTTTTAATATTTGACGGTGAAGATGTTAGTCGACTCGGACCCATTAGTCCCTTTCAGGACACCAGGCTCAATAAACCAATGTTATCAGTTTGGGTGCGTATCGGCAGAATTTCGATAAGCTTCACCTTGAATCCGCTAATTTTTTAAATAAATGCCAAAAATACTAAAATTATTTATTATTATTATTTTAATACTATTTTAATGGATTTAACATGTGCCATGTTTTGGTTGACACATAATATTTTTTTATTATTTTCTGGCCGATACAGAAGGATTCAGCTGAGTATTGGTATCGGCCAATACAGCTGAATCGGTGCCCCCATCGATTCAAGGCCGATACCGACACTGACAACATTGCAATAAACCAGGTTAAGAGATTAGGTTTTTCAAACCAGCGGTTTTGGTGTGTAACCCCTGGTTTTGGGTTGAAAAATGGTTTATGCCCATTATTTTAGGCTTAGAAAAGGGAACCAAATGGGAATGGTGAATCTGTTTCCTCTTAACCGTGGTAAAGAACACATTTAACCATAGATCTTCCGAAAGTGTAAAGGGCTCATATTGGCTTAAACATAAACAACACATCTTCCCTTACTCACATAGTTACATACGGTAAACCGTGGTTAAGAAAAAAAGAAACTGATAAGGCTGACAAACTAGTAAAAGAAAAAATCAAATGTGTTCTATTCAATATATATATATATATATATATATATATATATATGTGAAGATGTTTTCCAAATGATATATTAGATTATCTTAGGTATCACTAATCTATATATGTCATCAAATCTAAGTTTGATGGAATGACCCTGTAAGTGAAGCCAAAGTCCTGTTAGGGTGTGTTTAGTTCTTGCATTGGAAGCCATGGTATTAGTTTTAGTTTCCCAATTTCAAAAAATCTTCCCATTTGAAACACCACATACTTTTTCCTATGGTCTTTCAAGACCAGGTTTGAGAAACGAATTAAAAAGCCTTATACAGTCACTCTCACTCTTTCTCTCTGGCAAAGGAGCCAAAGAAACTGAACAGTATTCAAACTTGGCTTACTCTTGCAAGCTGATCAGAGATCAAGCTCAAGGAGAGACAAGGTTAAATGTGGCTACAAAAAAATGAAACTTTCAAAATTGAAAATAACAAAATGTGGATTTTAATCCTACTGAGCCAAGCTTAAACTGTCTTATTTACAAAATAAATACATTGATTTTAAGCTCTAAGCATTAGGATTTGAATTCTAAAGCTTAATGCATGCAAAGTCAAACACTTTAACCATCTATAGACTACTACATAAAACATTTATAGAGTATATTTAATACAATTTAACAAGCTTACATGTGCCGAGCTGAGCTGAATATTCATTGTTTATTTCCGGCTTGCTGAGCCTATTTCATGAACAAATCTTTACGAGATGAGCGTGAGCAGCTTCTCTCTCTCTCTCTCTCTCTCTCTCTCTCTTCCGTACAGCTTATAAATAGGGAGAACGAAATAACCACTTGATCATGAATTGGTGAATTTCAAGTTTTGATTATTATTTTTTGGTTTTTAATCAAATTAAATGAATATTATATTCATCTCATATTTATCTTAAATATGACATACAAGAGAGGTATTTTACTTTGAAGGCTTTTATAATCCGTATCTTACCGACTCTCTCTCTCAACCTCCCCTCTCTCTCCCTCTCTCTCTCCACACAGTGCCCCTCCTCCCACCAAACTTTCCTCCCTTTTTGCTTGTCCTCTCAAGGAGGTTCCCCACATGGAGAATAGTTACCCCTACGAAATAAGAAAAGGGTTCAGGTTCTGTCCTACTGACGCTGAGCTGATGGGGTACTACCTGCCACAAAGAATACTTGCTGCTGATGGGGATTCATACGAATCCAAGGACTTGATTGCCAGCATAGACCTTTACTCTTACGAGCCATGGGACCTTCCAGGTTCTCTCTCTCTCTTTAGAAAACTAGTTTATGTAGCTTGTATTTTTATTATATAGACATGAATCTCTTCCATTGAAAATTTTTCTTAGAAGAAGATGTTTGATCAAGCCACTGTGTTGCCAATGTTTGGATTTCTTGAAATAATGGTTCAAGATTCATGTTAATAATAATAACTATATATGACATAATAATAATAATATTTTTTTGAGACAATGATATAATATTAACTCTCTCTCAGAGACTGGTTTGTCTGCTTGTACTTTTATTATATAGGCATTAATCTTTTCCATTGAAACTTTTTCTTGGAAAAAGATGCTTTGATTTGGTCACTGTGTTTGCAATGTTTCAATTCCACGAATAAATGGCTCAAGATTCATGTTAATAATAATACCTATGATATAATGATAATTTTTGTTCTGAGAGACTATGATATAGTGAGGATAATGGCAAGAGTAATGATATTATCATTGTTGCTACTGTTGGTGGTATTATTGTTATTGTTATTGTTATCATGGTGCTACAAATCTTTGAAATGCGCTAATATATAGAAAAAATAAGGTCTGTAACCCTTCTTGTTCTTGTTCGTGTTCTGGTACTGAATTCCTCTCTCTTGACACACACATACACAAGGACTCTTGGTTCATTGTTACAAAAGGATTTCACTGTTGCTTCTTGTTGATCATGATGACTACAGAGAAGGCTGCATATGGAGAGTGTGTCTCCTATTTCTTCACCCGAATAAATAGGAAGTACCCCAACGGGAAACGGCCAAGTCGATCTGCTGGGAAGGGCTACTGGAAAGCCACTAGTGCTGAAAAGGAAATCTTGGACGATAACAATTGCCCCATCGGATTGAAGAGAGTACTCCTCTATTATAAAGGAAAGGCTCCTGATGGCACAAAAACCAACTGGACAATGCATGAATACCGTATGCCCGACCCCAAACACACCAACAACCAAAACAAGAAAATCACACCTGGCAAGAATGATAAAAATATGAAGGTATCTTCTCTCTCTCTCTCTCTCTCTCTCTCTCTCTTTATATATATATATATAGGGTAACTAAAATATGTTTAACAACCAAATACATTTATTGGTATGAACCAAAATTTTCATAAGTTTGTTTATTTTTTTCAAAATTTTCATCATACAGATCTAGATGCTTGGTTTTATAGAAACATACTCTTTGATCATCCAATTAAGATGCATAAGAAGGATCATTTAAGGGTTAATAATCAATGACATAATTTTTTTATACATATTCAAGTATAAAATATCACATTCTTGATCAGATTGCAATGATCCAAGAGTTGATTCCTAACAAATTGACCACGCTCAATGCATCTGCAGGGTTAGATTTGCAAAAATCCTATAAAAACCTCAATTCATACTAGCAAACAATTTGGTTGGTAAACATATTTGAGTTTTCCTATTCATATTCCTTATATATATAGGTTAATATTGGCTACTAATGAAGGTACAGTACTAATGAGCTAGAACTCATACGTGCAAGTTGTATTGACTCAATCTAACCACATAGATGTGAATTACATGGTTTGTTTTGTGAAGAACTTATTTTGAATCACGTAATTATTGTATCGACTCAATCTAACCACATAGATGTGATCTACAGGGTTTGTTTAGTGAAAAACTTGTTTTGAATCAAGTAAATAAGTTTTTATGTGGGAGTAAAAAAATCAATGGCCCAAAATACCATAACTCAAAACATCACATTTTTACATGAGAAAAACATGATCTAAGGCTTGATCCTTAGCAAACAAACCTTGTAAATCACCTCTATGTGGTTAGATTGAGTCGATACAACATGCACCTATGATTTCTAGCTCATTAGTATCGTACCTCTATTACTAGCCAATATTAACCTTATATATATATATATGTGTGTGTGTGTGTGTGTGAGAGAGAGAGAGAGAGAGAGAGAGAGAGAGAGAGAGAGAGAGAGAGAGAGAGAGAGAGAGAGTTTATATGGGTCCTAACTTATACTAACATACAAAAATCTTTTGCAGTTGGATTATTGGATTCTATGTAAAGTTTACGACAGAGCTGCTAAGAAAAAATATGAAGCCGAAGCTGGGATTTTTAATGAACTGAAGGTTAAGAGGAGCGGGAAAAAGGTTGCCAATATTGTCAACGGAGAAGAAGCAAATTTACCACACAGAAAGAAGCACAAAGTGTCACCCAAGTGTGATGGCAGCCTTGCTGTTCCAGAGCCTTGCATGCAAGGGGTTGGTCCCAGTTTCTCTCCCAACTGCAGTGGCCAACTTCCTCATCTTGAAGATGGAGTTTCTAATTGGAATCAACAGTATCACCTGAACCAGAATGTGAGAATGCTTCAAACAACCTTGGAGGCAAATTCTTCAGCATTTGGATACCCACTTGCACCAATCATCCAACAAGATCCACATGCATTAAACACTCAGCCAATGGCGACAGCTGGTCCTTTTATGCCGAGTCTTTGTCCTCGTTGTTCACCAATGAATGATCCAATTGCATTCAATCATCAGCCTAGTGGTTCCATGATGGCGGACTTAGATGCACTAAGTTGTCAGCCCAGTAGTTCCGCAATGCAGGCCCCAATTGCATTAGATTACCATTACGATGGTTCAACAATGGTGGACCCTCCTGTAGAACCTGCAGTATGTCATTATTACGACAATTCAACAACAGTGGACCCTTGGGCACCATGTTTGAGGATGGGCAGTCTACCTCTTCCAGGACCTGCACCAAAAAATGGGATGGGTGACCCTACAATCTTTCCAATGGTAAATGATACCGCCTCAGGTAACCAGGTTGGACTGGGTTCTGATCAACAATATTGTGATGAATGGTGGTATAGGTACATGAATCATGACAAAAACTAGGGAGGCTTTCTTGGTTGGTATAGTTTTTGAATTTCACATCTCAATTTCTATTAGCTTATACATATCAATCTTTATAAGGACCTTGATTTCAATGACTTTTTTGTCTATAGTATTTGCACTCGTAGATTCCTTTCTCATTATACATTCCTTAATTCTTTGATTACCAGAACACATGTTTGACGGTATCTTGCTATTTTTAATTGAGTATTCTTAGTTTCTAGTATGTTTGGATTCCTCAAGACTTGACTTTTTTATTCAAAGACTTGCTAAAATTCACATGATCGATCCAGGGTTACTTAGTATGAGGTTCCTGCATTACTCAATGTTCTGCACCACAGGGTCTTATCAGAGGCATTGGTCATGTCTAGATTATTGATTCGTTGTGTGACCTGACTCAATGTTGACAAGGCTCGTACATAGGCTTATGATCATGACTTGGTCGTTGCTTATGTGCAACATGGATAATTCTTTGTTATGAGAGTGCACTTATGGTTATATTGTGTATAACTGATTGGTAGTTGCACCCTTGGGAATTTGTAAGAGGGGCTGTAACCCCTCTCGTTAAGAAACTATGATGAGAAGGTTTTGAGTTATGAAACTATGATGTAAATTTATATAAAAAAAAAGTATGTCATGCTCACTTTGTACTCTTCTTTCTGGAAAGTAATATTCACGAAGGTGTTAAGGGGCCGACATGCACCTCAATCAAAGTGAGATATGCAGGTGTACACATGACATTAATGCCCAACGAGGGCTCTGCTCACTTGATTGGGGCCAGTTGTAATTGTTACCAAATTGACGGAACATCATAAGTTCAACACCCATAGTCGTGGCATCCCCTAATGCAAGGTCAAAGTTGGGTGTACTCTCTAGTGGGTAAGGGGACCTTAAGGGTTTTGCCAACCAGAGGTCGTGTAATGTGATTCCCTTCACAACAACAACAACAATGCCTTCATCCCAAACAATTGGGGTCGGCGATATGAACCAAAAGGAAAATCATTTTGGGTCCTCCACATGAATCCTTCTCTTCCAATCATTTTTTTCCAATGTCATGTCATCGGTGAGGTTCAAAGCATTCATATCCTTTCTTATCATCTCCATCAAAGTCTTCTTAGGCATACCCCGACCTCTTTTAGCTAAAAGATTTTCCCATTTCTCCATCCTTCTAACCGGAGCATCATTAGGCCTTCGCCGAATATGCCCAAACCATCGTAAACGATTTTCACTCATCTTATTTTCAATGGATGCAACACCGACCTTCTTACATATTTTCTCATTCTGAATCTTATCTTTTACTGTATGTCCACACATCCATTGAATCATACGCATCTCAGTTACACTCATTTTTTGAAAATGATGTCTCTTGGCAGCCCAACATTCCGTACCATATAGTAAAGCGGGTCTAATTGTCGTCCTATAAAACTTTTCCTTCAACCGCAATGGCATTTTACGATCGCACAACACTCCAGTTGCACTTTTTCATTTCATCCACCCAACCTTTATCCTATGATTTACATCTCCATCAATTTCGTCATTCTTTTGAATGATAGATCCCAAATATTTGAAACAGTCATCCACCGCTATTTGTTGCTCACCAAGCTTCACTACACTCTCATCACTACTTCGTTGCTTACTAAACCGACATTCCATATATTTTGTCTTACTCTTACTTAACGTAAAACCTCTTGCTTCCAAAGTTTGTCTCTATAATTCTAACTTAGCATTAACCCCAGCTATAGACTCATCAATCAAAACAATATCATCAGCAAACAATTACATACACCATGATACATTTTCTTGAATTGATCTCGTAAGTTCATCTATCACTATAGCAAAAAGGAAAGGACTTAATGCAAATCCTTGTTGTAACCCAACCGTTATAGGAAAATTGTTTGTCACCCTTCCACAAGTGCGGACATTGATTACTACTCCTTCGTACATATCTTTAATTATACTAATGTACTTGAGAGAGATACCTTTCTTCATCATTGTCTACCAGAGAACATCCCTAAGTACTCTATCGTATGCCTTCTCCAAATCAATAAAAACCATATGCAAATCTTTGTTCCCCTCTCTATATCTCTCAATAAGTTGTCTTTATATACTAATGTACATAAGTTCCCTTGATTTAAAAAATATCCCCTCCATGTAAATGAGTTACATGGAGCAAAGCTGCTTGTATGGGCAAACGGCTTAGCAGCTTCTATTTTTTTTTTTCCTTTTTCTCGGTGCAAGCAACCCCATGGATATGATCTACAAGATTTTAGTGGGAACCGGCTTTTGAAATAAATGGAATCTGAGCTGGGTCCAAGCAACCCCATGGATGCAAAAATCAACGGTTCATAAATGCACCAATTTTTCTGACTCAATAGAACATGTTTTTTTTCATTGAAAAACATGGTCCAAGGACGGTTTAGCATGATTGACCCGATCTAGAATACCAAAGCATGATCAATGCGATACCTGTTATTTGGTTGCCATGATGCATTCAGATGCTGCAGGTAGACCTTGGAGGTGATGGAATTATGGGTAAATGACCCATCATGGTTGGTTTCACACAAAGCCCTTGGTATCACAACTTGAAGAGTCATTTAAAGTAAAGAGAGAGAAGCAAGAAATTTTGGTTTCAAGAAGAGAAAAATCATGGGTCACTAGAGGAAGTATTCGATTGAGTGAAACCAAAAAAATAGGATACTATCCTTTGTTGAATCTAGCAGTCCAACTGATGCATCTGGATGGCTAGGATCAATGCACATCAAGGTGACAATGTGAACTAATCCTGGCCGTTGGTTGGATGGGTAGGATTGAATGTAGGACAGATCCCATCATATGTCAAATGATGGGACACTCAGTTTGAACCTGAACATTGGTTCTGTTTCATCTTCATTGACACCTGGTGCTCTTTTGTTGGAGCAGGGAGTACAGGTCGATTTACGATCGGGTCTAACCGAGATGGTATCCAGGTTTGGAAACCCGTTACTGCTGGCATTCAAATTTATCTGAACCGCTCTGTGGATTCAACTTAAAAAAGCAAAAAGGACATTGGGCTGGATCGTTACGGGACTACTATTTAAATTTGATTGTGATTCGGATCTGGGTTTGGGTTGGTTCAAACGACATATTGCTTTAGAGATAAAAGAGATAATGGGCTAGAAGGTTTTTCAAAAGAATCCATAATGCTGAAGATGGGGTTATCTTAATCAACAACTGCTCTTCTATTAGACGGGAACACAATATCTTTTCATCCAAATATAGTGGATGTAGATGAGGGCAGATCTTTATTCAAAAACAAAAAGATGAGAGCTGATCAGATCGGTGGGACCTTAGACAGAAAACTGTCTAAGGTACCTTGGATTCCGTCCATCGTCAAAATGAACGGCACCCAGAACAATCCAAAGTTTTTTGTGTTGGACAAATTTCAGCCGTCCATTTTTCAACTATTTTTTTTTCTTTTTTCTTTTTTGACAGAGAAAGCTGGGGTTAGGCAGGCCCCTACCAGTTATACAATCATACCATTTTGGGGTTCGAACTTGCAACGTCCCAACACAAGGTGACGTTCACTAACTGCTGCCAAACAAGAGTAGCCCCCATTGGTGTTCATTTTTTCAACTATTGATGCCATCCATCTAGGAAGGGAAGAGCATGCAAAATTTTTGTGGTACCCATCTAGGTTGGGACCATCCTTTTTCACAGCTTTTGGGTGCCATTCACCTTGATGATGGATGACATACAAGACACCTTGGACAGTTTTCTATCCAAGGTTACTTAAACCCTATCAACCGAATCCAACTAGGTCACACTTGTTCTTTATTCAAGTCTAATAAATCTAGATGCTTTAGTCGCTTGGCTTATTAAGATACAGTGCAATGTGCCCCAAGAGGGGTTGGCATAGTAGGTGGTTTGATTCCTGTAAGTATCACTCCTTTGAGCAAGCAGATGCCCAACATAAACCCTTGGGGAAAGGGTCCTAGCCACACAGCTTTCCCTTATGAGAGCTTGATCTATGGTCTACTTTTTTTTTTTATGATAAGGAACCCTTGCCAAAGCGAGCCAATACCCTGAGTAGGGCCTCATGACTACCCTGGCTTATGTGGCCCACTTTTGAATCTATGATCTGGGTTTCTGCATGTAACTAAACCATCCTGGCAAATATAGAGACGAGTGTATCATCAAACACCAGACGCTACGCTTTTCTGCTGCTGATTGTGCAAGATCATATATATATATATATATATATATATATATATATATATATATATATATATATATATATATAGAGAGAGAGAGAGAGAGAGAGAGAGAGAGAGAGAGAGAATACGTTTACCGAAGTGTGAACTAGGTATTTTTGGTACTTTTTTTGCAAATCCAAACTTGCAGATATGCAACTTTTTTAATTAGATCGTGTATTTTCAATGAAAAATGCAACTTTTAGATGCTCAAATATTTATAAAAATTCTAAGCCGTTGATTTTCAAGCTTTAAAAGATCTTGCTTATGCATCCTAATCAGACGGTCTGAGAGCTAGTCCCTATAAAACCGTGCATGTAGATCACATCTGCATGGTGAAATTTAAGAAAAAAAAAAACAAAAAAGGCCTAAAAAATCACAGTTCATATATACTCCAGTAAACATATTTTCAGCAAACATATTTTAGGTGCCTACTACTTTTCTAGCCTACCACCAGCCTGCTCGGTTTTGGAAGTTTTTTTTTTTTTTGTAAAATATGACCATACAAATGTGATCTACATGCTTGAATTTATAGGAAGCTACTCTTGGATCATCGAGTTCTGACACAAAGTTAGGTTTTTATAGGATTTAAAAATTAATAGTTTATAATTTTCAAAAATATTCAATGCTTAATAAATCCTTTTTATTAAAAAACATGATCCAAGTGTCATTTTCTGGCAAATCGACTATGCCAAACACATCTGCAGGGTCAGATTTGCAAAAACAACCCTAAAACACCTATTCACCGTTAGTAGGCTGACAGTAGGCGGAAAAAGTGGTAGGCTTTTACCAGTTTTTATATATATATATATATATATATATATGTGTGTGTGTGTGTGTGTGTGCGTGTGGGTAAAGAACCCTATAGCAAAAAATAATAATATTTTAATTTTTTTTTTTTACACATCTGACCCCATATGTGATCTAGATATTTGGGTTAAAATAGAAAAAATGATTGGATTATGATATTCCAACGTGCATATAAGATTTTAGAGGAGTTGAAAAATCAACTGCGGCCAATAATGTACCAAATTTTTAGAACTCATAATCTTATTTTTACATTGAAAAAATACGATTCATAAGTCTATTCCTACCATTTTATCATGGAGTTAAATACAATCAAAACAAAATTTCCCACTATGAGTTGGAGAGTTCCTTACCCATGATGGTGTTAAATACTCTCTCTCTCTCTCTCTCTCTCTGGTTTTCTTGTATAGATAGGCTGCCTTTATATTTTTATCATCCTTGCAAGTCTGGTTTTCTTGTTTTGTTCTTGGTGTGTTCGGTGACAGGCAAACGGTATGCATGCATCACCCAGTTGGTCTTTGTGCACGGTAAGTTCTGATCTTTATAGCCGTGGCTAAAGATCACTTTTGTGGTAGTGAAATCTTCAATTTTCAGTTGATTTCAATTTAACTGAATGAATATGTGCATCTTTTATCTGAACACCATCTTTTCCATTGGAACGTGGCTTAGTCATTTTCCTGGAAAAAGATGCTTTGATTAAATCACTGTGTTGCCAATGTTTGATTTCCATGAATAAATGGTTCAAGATTCCTCTTAATAATAATAACTATGATATATTGATAATAAATTGCCATTCATGGTTTTGCAAAATGTTCGAATTTCATCAATAAGTGGACGAAAAAATTATTTTCAATGATAATGGTAAGAGTAATGATATTCTACCTGTAAATGTTGGCGATACTGTTGTTATTATTGATATTTAAATCATGGTGCTACAAATCTTTGAATTGCATTAACAAATGGAAAAATAAGATTATGTAACCCTTCCTGTTCTTGGTCTTTTTTTATGAAAGGAAAAACAGGGCCAAAAACTGGAAGTATTGCATAATCTTGTTCTTCTTTTCTTTACGTTGAATTTTTTTATTTATTTTGGGGCGTTGGGCTCTCTCTATCTCTCCACACATACGTACACAAGGTTTCTGGGGAGGGCTACTGGAAAGTCACTGGTTCTGAACAGTACATCTTGGACCACAACAATTACTCCATTGGAGTGAAGAAATCAGTTGTTTATTATAAAGGAAAGACTTTTAAAGGCACAAAAACCAACTGGGTATAATAAATGAATATAGTTTGCCTGACTCCGAGCAAACCAAGAACCAAGACGAGAAAACCATACCCGGCAAGGATGATAAAATTACGAGGGTAATCCCCTCTCTCTCTCTCTCTCTCTCTCTCTCTCTCTCTATATATATATATATATATATATATATATATATATATATATATATATATATATATATATATATATATATATATGCAGGAAAATGGAAACCTACAAAATACAAAACCTATTAAATGAGACATGATAGTGGATTTTTGGTATTTTTTTTTAAATTTCAACCCCATTCAGCGCGATTGAAAATTGTAGGCTGATGATTTTTGAAACCTTATAAAAACCTATTCATGCATCAGAATCAAATGTTTCAAGAAGTGATTCCTATAAAAATAAGCATGTAGATCACATCTTTATAGTTAGAATTTTGGAAAAAGCACAAAAAATTCATGAAAATCTAATAGGATATTCCATTTAATAGGTTTTGTATTTTGTAGGTTTCTGTTTTCATATATATATATACATATATGTTAAAAAAATATATGGTGATTATGTATCATGATACCATACGGTGGTACACACTCATGTTTTCATAGATCCGGCTACTAGATGGTAAATGTCAATAATAATGGATCAGAACAGACTCTCATAAAAGAAATTGATCCACATGAAGTTTCAATAGGGTGAGATGCGATTTGTAGAGTTCAAAACTCTATTTGTATAATCCAAATGAAATTTGTAGAGTTCAAAACTCTTATGTATGCTCTCAAGATAAACATCAATGTAACAGGACTCTTGGTGATGTAACTTATTATAATAAGCAAGGAAACCTCTCTCTAGAAATCGTCTAGATAGAGTAGTTAGTGGACGTAGGTCACATTGACCGAACCATGTAAGAGTTTGTGTTTTATCGTGTGATTGTTCTTTTCAATATCGGTGTTTCTTTATTGTATGAGAGCCATAACCCTTTGATCACCTTGGTTTTCATGCCCTGTTCATTTTTTATCATTCATGACCTCTGGTTTTATGTCATCGTCTTCCATAGTTGCTTCTCTCATGCCAAACTCTTCCATTCAATGAAATGTGTTTTCATCACATACATAACTACTTTTTATGAAAGTCTCAAATTGAGGTTGTTATGTTCTCTCAGGATCTGTTCAAATATGCTGATGAATTTTTTCTTGCACCAAACAAGTTTGTTCAAGAAGGAAATGATATGAAACTAAATCCTGATTAATCTTGTTTGGAAGAGCAAATCAGTTTGCTTTGAGTTGGATTCATGCCACTGTTACTGAGTCTGTGTTAGGCCAAATTGTTCGAATATGCACTGCTCATAATGAACTACTAGAAAAAGCTTCAAGATATTAAGGAAGATAAGAGTATAGTAAAGTATCTCGATTACATAAATTTTTGTTCATATTCTTTACGAACATTTATGAACTTATCCCTGAAGAGAATCTTGTTCACTATACTTTGAATGATCTATCAAGGGATTATGAGAGATTTGTCACCTCAGTTACCACTCACGATAGTCTACCCACATTTATGGATATTTATGAAATATCGATTAACTAAGAGAAAATGTTACAAATAATAAACAGTCAATCTCTGCATGGAAACAACCAATCTTCACATGGAGAAACCTCCTCCATTGCCTTTTTCTCTCAGAGAGGACACAACAAAGGAGGACCCCCTGGCAAAGGTAAAGGTCGATTCAGAGGGGTTGGTCGGTCCTTTGGATCATCAAAATCCAAAAGGACAAGTTATTTGTCAGTTTTGAAGTCAGCATAATCACACAGCCCGCACTTGCTATGACATTTCAAAAAGCCTTTGCAACTATGGTACTCAACAATACTCAACAACATGCGAGATTCTGTCAGGTTTTTCGATAATGAAGTTTCACATCATATTATGAGTCAAGATTAAAGTATGAAAAATAAAACTGAGTATCAAGGTACTGATGGTGTCATGGTCGAAAGTAGTACACAATTATCCATTATCAACAAATGTAATCTTTTATTGCGTCATGATAATAAAAGTTTTAAATTAAGAAATGTGCGTCTTATTTCCTCTATTAAGAAAAATCTCTTATCAGTATCTCGTTTTGTAAAAGATAATCAATGTTTATTCCAGTTTGATGTTAATGAGTTTTATATAAAAGAATCGAAGAGCGGGACTACTCTCCTAAGAAGATCATTTAAGGGAGGACCATATTCATGATCGTTCGTATAACGTGATAAAAAAGTGTCATCTCCTATAGTTTGATTTGCTAGAATAGGCACAACTAAGTTTCAGTTTTATGATGAAATCTGACATTGGCGTTTAGGATATCCTGTTTTTTATGTTTTGAAAAATCATAAGAAAATTAAAGATCTATTTCTTTTATGATGGATCTCTTGTCTTTACACTCAACAAAATTGTATAGTTGAGAGAAAGCACAAACATGTTAAATTAGGTCTGACCCTGCTATTTTATGCTGGTCTTGATGAAAAATTTAGAGTTGATGCTTTTAAAATTGCAGTTGACCTTATTAATTGGTTTAGGTCAAAAAATTTAGTCTTGGTTACCAAACGCAGTATATCAAATAAACCTAAACCTAAGTCCAAACCCTTTGTTTTCTTAACAGATCACCAAAACTCAACATTCTTATCATAACGAGTCAAAGTCATGACGCCCACTCGGGAAGATGGTTGAGAGACGCTGCTCCCAAGTGCAATGGAGGCCACCTAATTTAGCCCATCGGGCTTCTTGTTCACTGATACACCCCGTCAGGATAGATGATTCATCACCCCCTGGCCCCCACATTCTTTCCCTTTTATAGACACTCGCAATCCCTCCTTCCCTTTCGTTTCTTCCATATGGGACTAAACTATTTTACCTCTTTTCCTTCACCAAAAAACTACCGTGTATTAAAAACAGTTTCTCCTTTTTATGACTTACCCCATTGCTTCAGCCTCCGGGTCTCATAGATCGGGGCGTGGGTCAGACCCGACCCACTGGCGTGCCCTATCTTCTTCAGCTGGGTCTCTCTCTCTTCTCCGTCGACGCTTCACAAAGGTATGATGGCGAGCTCAAAACCTTGCGTTGCTTGTGTTAATCACGTTTTTTCTTTCAGATTATCGTGATTCTGGTGCTTTAGCAGTCAATCGCTTCGAGTTTGGGAGTTTTTGGAGGAGTTTAGCAGATGGGTTTAGTGTTTTGTTGTGATTTATTAAGTTTTGGACTTGATCCCAAATCACCATTCTTCTCTATTAATTGTTTTTTCAATGTACTGTTTTTTTCCTCTTCTTGTTTTCCCAGTATTTTGATCCTTTTTCCTTGTTACCCAAATCCTGAAAATCCTTCTTTTTTCTCATTTTCTCGCTTTTCCCGTTTCCATCTTTTATCGTCGTGGTTATGGGTTTTCTGTTTCTTTGTTGCATATTGGTCACTGTTATTCTGTTTTTTTCTTTCATATTTCTCCCTTTTGCATGAGTTTGTCGTGTGTTCACTTAGTATTTAGACCACCCTATTTGTCCTCTAATACAAATTCCAATATTTATCTCAATTTGTCCTCTAATAATGCATCCAAGTACCCCTCTAAGAGGGTGTTGTGGATTCACCCGCTAATTGGGATAAGCTGGGGTACTTCGTTGTAGTCCAGAACACTATATTCTACAGTATCCCGTTTTCACTTGAATAACTGCATTTGAAGTTGCTCAGTTTGTATATACATGATAGGTGATGATGGATACAGGGATTGAATTTGTATTTGATCTTTAAAGTCAATTAGGAGGCAGGATTTAGACTGATGCATCAATGAAGTAGTGCATTTGATGTGGCATTTGGAGGATTCTAGGTCCAGTGGTGGATACAAAGTGAGGCCTTTTTTGGGGGAAGGGAAGTGGGGATTGGGAGGGAGACATTGGTAGGGAAAGTCGAGTCACAATTTTCTCTTAATGTGAGAGAGGAAATAAACTCATCACATTTGTCTGTGGATGAGTGATTATGTGTTTGATGTATGCGGCTTCTCAAGGAATTACCAGTTCTTTCATAACATAAGTAGAAGGATTGTTGAGATGTTCTAGAACTGTGCAAACAGATATATCAGAATGACCTTAATAATATTGTCAACAATGGTATTGCTGGTTTCTTCTATGCGGTTGCATATTTTTTATACCATGAATTATGTTTTGATCTTATGCATACTATGTATATCATATGCATTTTTTTCTCAAATTTAATATAACACACATGCACGCACTCACACACACACAGAGGCAGAGTCCCTTAAAGCTTTCTAAACCCCTCTGTATAAGCTGAACCATTTGTGTGCTTATCATAAAACATGATGAGACCTGCACCTTTCTAGACAGTTGTGGACAGAACTGTACTGTGTGACTCATTCTGTTGGTTTAGTAGCCATTCAGATTCCGAGTTCGAAGAAGTTGGATTGATTTTGGGAGATTATGGACATCCACTAGGAGATCATTGGTCTTGTCGCTTCATAGTTCATATGATGGTCAATTATTGTTCAATAAGTGGTCTGATATCTATGTGGACAAATTTTAGCTTGTTTGGTGTCGCAAAATGGATGACAAATGGGAAATCTAGTATTCTGTTATTATATTGGAGGGGTGAGACCAGAACTTTAGCAAATGGAATAAGAAATTTGGACTGCCAAAACTCTTGTATTAAATTTTGAGTAGAATTGGCCTAACATGCAATTTGGAAACTGAGAGGGAGGATAACTTGGGGTTTGCCTCCAAACTAGGAGGCCTCTTTCTTCCTTGGTTTGCATCAGCTATAGGTTGACCTGAGTTCAGGTCCATTAGGAAAACCCATGTTAGACTTAATTTTTTCTTCTACACATTCTTCAATTCCTTGATGTGTAAAGTATGCATACTTGATTCACATCCATTTTTGTGTCCGTAGCACTTGACTTTAGCTGGAGTCCTATTAAGAGTTGGACCAACTTGAAGATTCATGAACCCTGAAGCATAGTTTATTCTTCACTGAAGGACTAGGAAGTAGGAACCAGTACGTGCCATATGCTTTCTGGTCAAAGTTTTGGTGCAAACTGTATTAAGAGCACTAGCTTGTGTTGCCGAAACATTCTTTGCATCTTTAATGTCAATTACGTGAAGAGACTAAATAGCATGACTGTTGCCACTGCATATCTTTGACTGTTGATGTTTTAAAGTTACGCAAAAAATCAAAATTTTTATGCTTACCTTTGGCTAGAAAGGTGCACAATCTCTAACAGATTCTTTCCTCCGTTGACTTGCTGGGTTTTTGTTTTTCCCTTTTTTTTGCAGAAAATTCCAGGGAATGCCATCTGAATGTGATTTTCCCACATAAAACATGCCACATCATCTAACCATGTTATTGTATTCAAATTCTATTTATCATATTGAACTCCAATCATCTGCATGATTGATATCTACATAACAGCATATTTTTCTGTAATGTAGAAACTTGATTGTGGCCTTCTGCTTTCCATCATAATGTCTCATTCTTTTCTCTGTTGCCCAAATGCAACCCCAAGAACTGTACCAATCATTCATTCCCGTGACCTTAGCTCATATTCTTCAAGAGCTTTCCCTACTAGGAGATGGACAGTAAATAATAGAATTCAGATGCTGAACTGCTTTGGAGGTCGCAGGTTGTTCCTTGGTTCTTCCTCCTATTCTTCCTGTTCAGTGTTCTCCTTTGACAGAAAGGCTAGAGTTACTACTCATGCTGCAAATGAAGAGGATAACTTGACAGATTACATTGATGAAGCAGAAAGAGAAGCAAGAAGGACAAGTACACTTCCAGAAAGGTTCAGGCATTTAACTACCGAAGCTCCTGATCGTCCTGTTAGATGGCCTTGGTTGATTGGTATGTTTTACCCAAACAAAATTCACAATTTTGTTATTTCTTTAAAAACTGCATGCTGGGTCTGATTTGTGGCTGTTGACATCCATGCAAGCATTTATGTACTTGTAAATACAGCCCAGTGCAATTGCACACTTTTTTGCACCATGGGTTTTACTTGATGAGGATTCCAACATCTCAACATATATATATATATATATATATATATATATATATAGAGAGAGAGAGAGAGAGAGAGAGAGAGAGAGAGTAATGCGTTCCTTAGGCCCCCTTTTTCGTTAGGTCTCATTAGGCCCATTCAAAAATCGTAGGTTAAAGTATGTTTTTTCACGTCTAACACTGTAGATGTGATCTATAGGTTTTGTTTAGTGGGAACCGGCTTTTGGATCACTGGAATCTGACCTGTATACAGGTTTTTCCCGGTGATCCAAAATCAATTGGCTATGAAGGTACTAGTTTTTTTCGGCTCATAAAAATATACTTTTTCATCAAAAAAATGTGATCTAAGAGTCGCTTCCCACTAAATCGAGCATGCTAAACACATCTAACGGTTCAGATCTATCATAAAACACTTAAAACCTCTAATTGAATCTGTCATTTTCATGCCTTTATACTGTTTCAAGGTTTCTCTCAATCTTAAAATACAATACTATCCATACATCAGCTTCATTGTTTACTTGACTGGAACAGTAACTTAATACCATGTAAGTTCTTGGACAGATTTGACTACGGACAACCCTGAGCATACTTAAATGACAGATTATGTCACATGGATACGGCTGCAGATATGTGTATATGGTTGTTTTCATGAAGTTTTCAATATGACTAGCATATAAGGGGACACTATACACAAGCCAAAATGGAGTGTCCATGTGACATAGGTGACAGAGTGAATCCTTCTCAAATTTACCCTTTTTCAACCTAACATAATAGGTGAATGAATCACTTGCACAAGGAATTTACATGATCAAGGGATCTGAAATCAAACATTTTTTTATTGTCTATTATGATCAATCTTTTGTAATGGAAAAAGAAAAAGTCCAAAATCTGTTTTCTGTAGATGCGCTATAGATGTATAGAATAGTTATATGCACATATTTGGCCTTTAGATGACATCTAAAATGTGCATGACCTGTAGATGTGGTTGCAGTAATCTTCTGCTCCATTTGCACTTTTCCTCAGATAGACTGTCAACTTCAGTCTTCCAGATGCTTTTCCTATGTACCATTTTGAGTATGACAGGTTTGAATTGTAGAAGTTGTTAACATCATGCCCATGTCTTTGTGCATGTTCTCATTGTTCTCTTCCTTTGGTGGCTGAGATTGGAAATGACTTTTGGTCGTTGTCCTTAATGTTTTCATCATATTTGGTTCTTACCCCCTCAATCTCATCATTGGCTCTCTTGCCTGTGTGCCTAAGTTACATCATATTCATGCAGTAACCACTTTCATGTTTTATTACATGTAATTTCTTTGCTATGGTTCGTTGGATCATTGGATTTTTTTTTTTAATATCTGCTCTTTTATAGCTTATTAGAAGTGTTTCTAATGTAACACGGTGAAAATAAATGTAGGTGAACATTTTCTTGCCTTAACATCCAATTATAATGCACACTATGGAAGTTCTTTTTTTCTTTTTTTTCCTTTTGTTTTTCAGCTTCTAGTGTTCGTCTATGCCTTTGTATGTTCCATTTTGGATGAGATTAAATTGCTGTCACCCGTGCCATCACTATCATCACACCAGAATCAGACCCATCATCCAAGACACTGGTAATCGACCCTCCAATGAGAGAGAGAGATGCTCTCCGTCACCTGAAAACAAATCCTCACCCTTGCCTCTAGTTGCCAGTGTCCTTGTAACAACACTTCAATGGTGGAAGAACATTAGGAGCCTCAATGATGGAAGCCCTAACTGAGTTGCAGAAGCTGAGAACTTAAGATGAAAACAAAAAAGAGAAGGTGCAAAATTGAGTAATTAAAACTAATAGGGTATGTACCTTCTCATATTCAAACGGAAACCAGGGCAGTGATATGAGTAATTTCCTAATAAGTTAGGTGGCTGTATTAAAACTTTGAATACTTCTATTAAACTTAAATTTTCAGTAAGTTAGGCGCCTAAATGTAAATTTCCCTAATATAAAAGAGCTCTCTCTCTCTCTCTATATATATATATATTGAGAAACATTAGCCTGCCATAATGTGATATGCTTCCAATGCCAATAGAAGGAAACCCCTCCAATGGTATTTAACATTCAAAAAACTGCCAAATAAAATGTCTCTCAAGCCGAAATATCACAAGTACCACCTCGTCCTGAAACCTTTTTTATCTAGCATTAACTTGTAACCATGTGCATCTAAAAGCACCTTTTACTAAGATCAATGTAATTGTATGCAAACCTAGAGCAATAGCATGATGTACCAAGAAGTCCCCTAACACTATTGTTAAGAATATATATATATATATATCATGTTAATGAAAGCAAATTGTATGTTCTTGATGCAGCGAGGGGATCGGCTTCGACGCACTTGATTGCGGAAGATGATGGCACGACTCTCACGGTCGTGCGATGTGCAGAAAATAAGAGGAATGTCCACCGAAAATGATGGCACTTGCTTTTATTTCAATATGAATCTCAATCGAACAATAGGATGAACATAAATGAAATAAAGACTATCAATAGAAAAGGAGTAAAAACCACAAGGAAAACTTCTGACAGAAAAATAGAAGAAGGCTGCTGCAATGTTAAAGATTCTCTCTTTCACGCAACCCTAGAAGAGGGTTTTTAAAGACTGATAGTGGACCCGGGTCTCGGGTCCGATTCTGGACCTGAGACGTCTTCATTCTATAGCTGGATCGGTGACGTTCTGGGTTGTTCCTCGTCTGGAGTAGGTACGTAGGGTCACGTCCCTGCGCTGATGCACCTTACCTGCGATTGGATCCAACTCCTAGGTCTGATCGTCCATCCCCTTTGGATTGGGTTCCCTGGCCATGCCTTGGTCACGTGGTACATACCCGATCTGGTCCTGCTCTGCATCATTCTCCCCTGGTTGGGAAGAAGTCGGCTCTGACGACTTGTTGTCTCCACAGTAAGCATATAGATCAGACACATTGAAGATAGGCGAGATGTGTCAATCTTCAGGTAGTTCAAGGAGGTAGGCATTCAGACCTAGTCGTCGGAGGATCTTGAAGGGACCATATTTCTTAGGACTCAATTTACCATAAGTACCCATTGGGAAACGCTCTGGACACAGGTAAACCCATACTAACTGACCAACTTGAAATTGAACATCACGAAGACCCTGGTCTACGAATGCTTTGTAGGCTTCGTAGCTTTCAACAAGTTTGGCTCGGACCTGTCTCTGGATATCACGCATGTACTCAACGACATCAAATGCGTCTGGGGCTTGGTCCGGAAGACTAGACACAGGTGCTAGATCTACTACATGGGTTGGTGACCGCCCATAAACTACTTGAAAAGGAGACTTGCCTGTGGACCAGTTGATGAAACTGTTATATGCGAACTCGGCTTTCGGCAAGACTAGGTCCCATGTTTTGACATTTTCCCCAACTAGACTCCTTAGCAAGTTTCCTAGGGTGCGGTTCACAACTTTCGTTTGGCCATCGGTTTGTGGGTGGTATACACTGCTGAACTTGAGCTTGGTTTTCAATAAGGCCCATAACGATGTCCAAAAATGGCTCATAAAGCGCGTGTCACGATCTGAGGTGATCGTGTGGGGCAATACATGAAAACGGGCCACGTCCTTGAAGTAGTACGAGGCTACTAACGAGGCGTTGTTGGTTCGCTTACACGGTACAAAGATAGCCATCTTGGAAAATCAATCAACCACAACTAAGATGGAATCAAAATGACGCGAGGTTTTGGGAAGACCCACAATGAAATCTATGGACACATGTTCCCGGGGCCGCTCAGGGATGGGCAACGGAGTATACAAACCACTATTCTGACGTCGACCCTTGGACACTTGACACACTCGACAACTTTGAACAAACTTAACATCTTTGCGCATTTTGGGCCAAAAGTAACGTTCATCTAATAGAGCGAATGTCTTATCATGCCCAAAATGCCTAACTAGTCTCCTTTCATGTAACTCGGAAATCAATTGAAGTCTAAGAGAGAAGGCAAGCACACATAACTTATTACCTCGAAAGAGATAACCGTTATGTATACTGAACCGTGGGTCAACTGTGCTATCAGGGGAGAGACACCCTTCCCAGACCTGTTGGAAATCAGGGTCTGTTGGGTACAACTCCTTGCACTGCTCGAACCCAATGACCTGCACTGACATAGTCATCAAAAAACTATTTTTCCTGCTAAGTGCGCTAGCTACCTTGTTCAGAGTACATGATTGATGGCGAATAGTGAAGTGTACTCTTGCAAGAAGCTGACCCACTTGGCATGTCTAGCACTCAACTTCTTTTGATTATTCAAATACTTTAATGCCTCATGATCCGTGTACAAGACAAACTCCTTATAAATGAGATAATGCCTCCAATAACGAAGAGTTTGTACTACGACATAAAACTCGACATCATAAGTGGAGTACTGACACCTAGCCTGAGTCAACTTTTCACTAAAGAAAGTAATGGGCCTGTGGTTCTGACTCAAGACTGCACCAATTCCCACTTTAGAGGCATCACACTCAACCTCAAAGACTGCGCTAAAATCAGGAAAGGCTAAGACGGGGGCACAAGTCATTTTCTCTTTGATGAGCGTGAAGGCCTTTCTCGCGGTAGACGTTCAATGGAAACTAGTACTCTTTAGGCACTCCGTGATAGGGGCCATGAGGGTGCTGAAGTTTCTCACAAAACGACAGTAGAAAGTGGCTAACCCGTGGAAACTACGGATCTCTCCTATAGTCTTTGGGGTAGGCCGTTCTACAATCGCACTGACTTTGGCGGGATCTGCCTTAACTCTATCAGACGACACAATAAAACCCAAAAACACAACACTTGACGTCATAAACTCACACTTTTTTGGCATTGACATACAACTTTTTCCTCCCTAAAATCTCAAGACCTGACACAAATGACTTAAATGATCAGACAAAGAAGAACTATAAATCAAAATGTCATCAAAATATACGACAAACTTTCCTATACAAGGACGCAACACTTGGGTCATCATATTCATGAAAGTACTCGGGGCATTTGATAACCCAAATGGCATGACTAACCACTCATACAATCCATCACGTGTATTGAATGTCGTCTTTCACTCATACCTCTCCCGGATACGGATTTGGTGGTACCCACTTTTTAAATCAATTTTGGAGAAAATAGAGGCACTGACCAACATATCAAACATATCATCCAACCGAGGAATGGGAAAACGTATTTGACAGTGATGCGATTGATCGCTCTACTGTCGACACACATGCGCATGGACTCATCTTTCTTAGGAGTGAGCAGGGCGGGTACTGTGCAAGGGCTCACACTTTCACGAATAAAACCATTTTGCAGTAACTCCTGAACCTGCCTCAATAACTCGGCATGTTCGGAGGGGTTCATGCGATACGCGGGGAGGTTAGGTAGACTCGACCCCGGGACAAAATCAATGGCATGCTGCACCACCCTCATCGAAGGTAGACCATTAGGAAGGTCGCCTAGCATAATGTCGCGAAACTCCTCAACAAGGGGCGCGATGTCTGCGGGAACGGGTAACGACGTACTCATCGATGACTTAGCCACCAGGGTATAACAATAATCATCCTCCCGACAATGGCTCAAGAAAGACCGTTTAGATAGGTCCGCGAGCCGGGGAACTCGATCAGGCTTATCTACAATCGGAAAACCGATCTTCCTGATAGGGAAAATGACTATTTTATGACCCTTAAAAATAAATGAGTACGTGTTTCTATGGCCATCGTGAGTGGTCTTGCGATCAAACTGCCAGGGACGTCCCAAAAGAATGTGACACGCACTCATAAGGGCTACATCACACCACACCTCATCGTGGTAATACTCCCCCATGGAGAACCGAACTAAACAACGCTGAGTGATAGGAACCTCGTTTCCTCTTTTGAACCATGCCATCTTGTATGGTTGAGACAATTTCTCTGTTTTCAGGTTCAAGGTGGACACGACACTCTCGAACACCATATTCTCACATGCCCCAGTATCAATTATAACATCACATGCATGCTTCTCACAATTGCACTGAGTTCTAAAACTGTTATTCCACAACCATTTTGCAGGGGTCGACTCTCAGGGTGCGGTCAAAACATGACGGATAGACAATAAATTTTCGACGTTTCCGTCGAACTCTACGACTTCCCTCTCGTCATCTCCTTCAACCAACGACTCACCCTCACTTTCACTATCAGACGCTGACTCAACAATACCCTCGACGAAATGGGTGTTCTTGTTCACGGTGGGGTACTTGGACGCGACATGACCTAACTCCTAACACCTAAAACAACAAATGGTAGACTCACTAGGCTTCGCCTTAGATCTGGTATGGTACGCGGGTCAAGACTGGTCGGGTTTGCTAGGACCTACTCTATGGGTGGACTTTGAGTCTTCTTTCCTAGGGGAGCTCGCTCCTCTGGTTGGGAAGCTTGACTTGGGTCGACTGGACTGGTCACTGCGGGAGACTCGATATTCCTGCCTCCTTTTCAATTTTCCTCCACATTCATAACATAACTGTTTGCTTGATCCAATGACTCGACTGTGACACAACTGAAATCATCAGAAATAGCAGGACAGAGACTAGAAATGTACTTCGTGACCTACGGGCGGTCTTCTCGATTTACACTCGCAGGGATAGATGATGAAACTCAGCAGTGTACTCTGCCACAGTACGAGTGCCTTGACTTAGGGTCATGTACTCATTGTAGGCTTTCTCAGTGTGGTCTGACAACACAAACTTGGACTGCATCAACCTCTGCATCTCCTTCCATGTTTGTATGCGCTCTAGTCTCTGCCGCTCCCTCGACCTCTGCAGCTCAACCTACCATGTATGTGCTAGGCATCTCATCCGGGTGGACGCTAGAGAGACACGACGGTGCTCAGCTACAGTGTGGTAGTCGAAGAAAAATTGTATGACATAGGCCCAGTCGAAGAATTGCTCCGCATCGAATCGTCCTACGAACTTCAGAAGGTCTAGCTTCAACCCGTAGGTGGAGGGGTGCTCTGGTGCTCTCTGCTGATGAGTTTTCACCATTCCTGTCGGATACTCGTTCCAGAAAGCGTCGTCATCCAACACTGCTTCATCACCCTTTTTGCGGTACTGCTCGCCTAGATGCTGGTGCTGACGAACTCCAATGACGTGTGGTCGGCGCTCAGGTCGCGCCGATCCCTGCTGAATTTGCACGGCGGTTGTTGGAAACTACCTCGGTCTGGCTTGCCCGTGGGTGGGAACCATCTGTGGTTGGCGTTGTGGCACCAGTATGACATGAGGGCCTACTAAAGGTGGATGGGTTGGTCGGGTCTCGGGCTCTAGGTGGGTAGGAATGGGATAATATGGGTTTGGGTTAGGGTAGATGTAATGGGTTGGGTATGAAACTGGGTTCTGGATCGATGATGGGTTAACAGATTGGGTCTGGTACGGGTATTGGGTTTGGTTGGGGTAATACTGGGATGATTCACCCGATTGGATCGGGATCGGGTCAAAACCTAAGCTATTCGTCAGACCCAGAATGGGATAGGTAGGATCATGGATCGAGTTGTGGTGTGAGAAGGCCTGGTTTGAACTCTATCCTTGATCCATAACAAGATGAGTCTAGTTTTGACCCGGCTCAAATTCAAACTGGAGCTCCGTCTGAGTCTGATATAGGTTTGGATAAGTATCAGATCTATTTTGGGGCTCAAAAGTAGTGGGTTGGGTCTGATTCGGGGCGAACCACAAACCGAACCCAACTGGTAGGTCGGGAATGGGGCTTCGAGACTCGGACCCACTCTCTAGGACCCAAAGGATGGTCCCCGAGATCCGGGTCTGGGTTCCGCTGTCACAAAGTCCGGTCTGGACCCTCTTGGGTTCGGACCCATCCACAGGGGTCCCCCTGCTCCCGCTCGCGGGTATGCTGCCACGGGGCCTCCACGCACGGGCTCAGGAGGGAAAGGGGGGTCCTTATCGGGTCGGGTTGACGAACCCAGGCCTGCGGCAGGACCCAGCGTGACGCTGGGGTCCTGCAGATCTAGCCCGGCCTGCGGCGCAGCCCCCGTGGCTCGAGGCCACGAACCCAGGCCTGCGGCTGGACCCAAAGTGACAATGGGGTTTTGTAGACCCGGTCTGGCCTGCAACGTAGCCCCTGTGGCTCGAGGCCAGGGCGGTAACGCACCCGCGACGTGCGGGTGTCCTACCGTGATCTCCTAGTTCAGCTGGAGGGTACCGGCTGTGTGAGTCGCAACCTCTACCGAACCTAGATGGAGGCGAAGAACCAGTTGCGAGACGGTGGCGCGGATAGAATGAGGGTGTGTCGGCTGGACTTTTTCCTCGAGTATTGCATTCACACGATCAGCTGCGACGTCATCCAACCCCGCTCTCGTTCTTTGCATTGACGTCGCGCGTTGCTCCACCGACGACTCAAGGGCGACGAGCCGACCTTCGATCCCGTCCATACATTTCGACATGTCGGCTACGTCCTTGCTTACGCGTAGCATATTTTCTTGGATCTTCGTTATCATATCAATCATCCGCATCATCGGATCCTCGTTACCTGTTTCCTCTCGCTCGTTCCCGCTTGTAGGATCGTTCCTCGCTTCTTGCACCATGCCGTTGACGAAGGAGGAGGGCTGGAGCTCTGATACCACTTTGATGGAGCGAGTGGATTGGCTTCAACGCACTTGATTGCGGAAGATGATCGCACGACTCTCACGATCGTGCGATGTGCAAAAAATAAGAGGAATGTCCACCAAAAATGATGGCACTTGCTTTTATTTCAATATGAGTCTCAATCGAACAATAGGATGGACATAAATAAAATAAAGACAAACAATAGAAAAGGAGTAAAAACCAAAAGGAAAACTACTGACTGAAAAATAGAAGAAGGTTGCTCTAATGTTAAAGATTCTCTCTTTCACGCAACCCTAGAAGAGGGTTTTTAAAGACTGATAGTGGACCTGGGTCTCGGGTCCGATCCTGGACCCGAGACGTCTTCATTCTGGAGTTGGATCGATGCTGTTCTGGGTTGTTCCTCGTCTGGAGTAGGTACGCAGGGTCACGTCCCTGCGCCGATGCACCTTACCTGCAATCGGATCCAACTCTTGGGTCCGATCGTCCACCCCCTTTGGATCGGGTTCCCTGGCCATGCCTTGGTCACGTGGTACATACCCGATCCGGTCTTGCTCTACATCAGTTCCACTACTAAGTTTCATGTCCCCAGTCAAGATTATAAATGACAATCATCAAAGCCATCCTACATCATACGAACAACTAATTGAAGATGGCATGTATGGTTAAGAATATTATAGTTGATTATTTTTCGTGTATTGCGTGATTATTCAATTAATGTTACCACGTCATGTAATGCATTTGGAAGTCATGCAGATTATGAAGTGTTGTTTCTTCTGCAACGTATGTAATATATATAAATCAAATTTCATGATATGTTCCATTGACCACCGGTATTTCTTGCTCACCAAGCTTCATTATACTCCCATCATTACTTTGTTGCTTACTAAACCGACATTTTATATATTTTGTCTTACTCTTACTCAACTTAAAACCTCTTGCTTCCAATGTCTGTCTCCATAATTCTAACTTAGCATTAACCCCAGCTCTAGACTCATCAATCAAAACAATATCATCAGCAAACAACATACAGCACGACACATTTTCTTGAATTGATCTCGTAAGCTCATCCATCACTATAACAAATATAAAAGGCCTTAATGCAGATCCTTGATGTAACCCAACCGTTATAGGAAAATTGGTTGTCACCCCTCCACAAGTGCGGACATTGGTTACTACTCCTTCGTACATATCTTTAATTATACTAATGTACTTAAGAAAAACACCTTTCTTCATCATTGTCCACCAGAGAACATCCCTAAGTACTCTATCGTGTGCCTTCTCCAAATCAATAAAAACCATATGCAAATTTTTGTTTCTCTCTCTAAATCTCTTAATAAGTTGTCTAAGAAGATGTATAGCTTCCATAGTTGATCTTCCAGGCATAAAACCAAATTGATTCTCCGATATCATGACAACCTTCCTCAACCTATACTCAATCACCCTCTCCCAAAGTTTCATAGTATGACTCATGAGTTTTATACCACGATAGTTTATGCAATCTTGTATATAACCCTTATTCTTATATAGAGGCAACAAAGTACTCTTCCTCCACTCATTAGGCATCTTATTTGTCCGCCAAATCTTGTTAAAAAGATTGTCAATCATTCTAAACTTTTCTCACCCAAGCATTTCCAAGCCTCGATAGGTATACCATCTAGGCCAACTGACTTTCTTGATTTCATTTTCTTTAAAGCCTCTGTAATTTCTTTCTTTTGAATCTTGCGCATGAAGTCACGATTCATCTCATGAAAAGGAATGGAGAAGTCTCTAAGATCCTGAGCATGACTTCCATTAAATAGCTTATCAAAATAATCTTTTCATCTCTTCTTAATCTCCTCATCTTTGACTAAAACCCTTTGTGTTTCATCTTTGATACATCTAACCATACTCAGATCCCTCGATTTCCTATCTCTTATCTTTGCAAGCCTATAAATATCCTTCTCGCCCTCTTTGGTATCCAACTTGTCATAAACCTCCTTATATACCTTATCCCTCGCGTTTTGAACTACTTTTTTAGCTTCTTTCTTTTCTATCATATACTTCTCCAAATTCTCATTATCACGACTATTACTTAGATTTCTATAACACTCTCTTTTAACCTTAATAGCTAATTTGACATTCTCGTTCCACCATGATGTATCCTTATCTAGCGGTGCACCGCCTTTAGACTCACCCAATACCTCCTTAGCCACCTTTCTCATGTAACCCGCTATCTTATTCCACATTGATTCTGAATCCTCCTCGAGACACCAATCAACTTCCTAAACTACCTGCTCTACAAACATTCTTTGTTTAGCTCCTTTGAGTGCCCCCCCACTTAATTCTAGGATTTATCCTATGTCTATCCCTTTTTGCAGTATTTTCTAAATCTAAGATATAAAATTAAGACTCTATGTTGTGTAGCTACACTTTCTCCCGGTATAACCTTACAATCGATGCAACAACCTCTATCTCTCTTTCTAAGTAGGAAAAAATCTGTTTGACTCGTATTAACCCCACTTTTAAATATTACTAGGTGAGACTCCCACTTCCTAAACCAAGTGTTGGCTGAGATCATATCATAGGACAAACCAAAATCTAAAATCCTTTCTCTACTTTCGTTTATTTCTCCTATACCATAGCCTCTATGGGTACTCTCAAATCCATTCATATTAATGCGTACATGTCCATTAAGGTCACCGCCGATGAAAAGCATTTCTCCATAAGATATCCCTTGTACTACTCCATCTAAATCTTCCCAAAATTAACGCTTAATGGAATCATCTAAACCTACTTGAGGTGCATAAACACTAATAATATTAATAATATCCGTACCTAATACTAATTTAATAAGTAAAATCCTATCACCCTTCCTACGGACCTCAAACTACATTATCTATAAACTCACGACTAATAACGATCCTTACTCCATTCTTATTCCTATTTATTCTTGTATACCAAATCTTATATCCCCAATATTCTATCACTTTTGCTTTCTCACCTACCCATTTGGTCTCTCGTAGACATAAAATATCATTCTTTCTCCTACACATAACATCTACTAACTCTACCAACTTACCAGTTAATGACCTTATGTTTCAAGTGGGTAACCTAATTTTATGGTCTTGAACTATCTTCTTTACCCCCACCCGTCCAACAAAGTGAGAGAACCCTTGCCTATTTGACACCACACCCGGGCGCCGGTGTGATGCCTCGCTTCTGGGCGATGACCTAGTAACCCTTGCCCATTTATCACTGCCTCCGGGCCTATAGAGTACAACGCGTCGCTAAGTAGGGAATGCCCCAATGAAATTTTCATATTAGTTCATATTCATAGGGTGTGACTAAGTTTTTATGCTGCACAACACTTTTGCTAAAGATAATTCTTTTCAATGTGATGTTTCCTTGTTGAGGAATAATTTGATTTACCAGGCATGGCCCAAAATAACTTGTTTTTATCTTGTTTATCTGCAGCCATTGTATTTCTTGTTTATGCTTGGCGGACTGTTCTCTGGGAACTTACAAACTGGAAGAAACTTGTTCTTGCTATACCTCGGTTCCTAAAGTACATTTCGCAGTTCATCTTGGCCTTCATATTCCATTATGCTGGTGATCTCATCACTGCTATTATCTGGCAAATTGAGACTGTCCTCTACACTCTTCGGTCAATCTATTTCAGTATAGTTGCAGCTGCTCCGGTACGAGAGCTAACCATTATCATCTTGTTAACATCAGCAGTCCTTGCTACTGCAGAAGCTGTCGTTCCAGACTCTGTCAGTGGCCAGCCTTATCTTCTGACTTTTGCTGGTTTGGTTAGCTTTGGGGCTGTTCAAGGATTACTTCCAGAGGTGATATTTTGGTTGCTTCTCATAGGTATGTTCTGTTTTTCACACTTTGTTAGAAAGAGAGATGTTGTATCGGCAGCCTTGCCTGTGGCAGCATTGTTGGTTGCTATCGGGGAGCCGTGGGTCAGGGGACTTGTGATGCTTTCCTATATGGCTCTTGCTATTAATCAGCATTGGAGGTCACTTGAAAGCAAAGCTGGGGTTGAAGATGTGCCTGCTGTTCGAAGACAACCAATCCCATTGCTTATCGCAGCTTTGGCAATTGGGATACATGTTGCGGCGAAATGGATACGCTACAGGCACTTGACTTGGATGATAGCCTAATGGTGCATGGCATGCTTTTATGGAACAGGTGCCTCTGCTTTAGTGATGAAAGGTACTTAGATTAGGAGCCATGGTTAGCAACAATTATAGGTTTGAGTAGTCTACACTCGGTGCACAATGAGTTGAGGATGAATATCCTATGCCATGGTGTGGTCTATATGTGTAGAAATTTTGATAAATTGCTCGCTATGCATGTGAGCATTGATGTTTTTTCTTGATTCAAATAGTCTACCTTCTGTGGATTGAGCTTTGTACTGTTGCATTCCTAAACCATCCATTAGAGAGATGATGTATGAAGAAGATTAGAGGTTTAATTATGTGGGTGGTCCTGTGGTTTACTTGTTTGGTAGCTTAGATCTTATGTTGATTCTCAGTGTGACAGTCTTGGACTGAATCTAGCATGTTCAGCATTGAAATTAAAAGCTTTGGTCATGTGGGTGGTTATTTTCTGTATTTGTCTCGGTTTTAGCATGTTCTTGGTTTTAATAATTGCTTTTGTAGGTACTATGAATGCTTTGGAGTTAGAGCTTGTGCTTTTGACCTTTTTTTTTTACAAATCTTTTTATTATAATTTTCTGGGTTTGGGTTTTACCAATCGAGTTAGGTTCCACTCATCCCCCATCTTCATACCCCTCTTAAATCTTATGATGCAAGTTGTTTTAATCAAATCTGACCTTATAGATGAATTCAGTATGGTCAATTTAATAAGAATAGACCCTTGATCGCATTTTTTTGACAAAAAAATATGATTTTTTAAATGACAAAATTTTGTGTTTTGTCAACCATTGATTTTTGAATTGCCAAAAAATCCTGCACACAAATCAAATTTTGGCTATTTAAATGTTGATATTCAGTAAATAAATGATGTAGATCACATCTGCTGAGTCTGATTTGATCAAAACAACCTGCATGAATGAAATCCCAAGGGTATGAAGATAGGGATGACATAGGGGATGAGTGGAAACAATTTCTTTACCAATCAAGTTTTTCAGCAATTTTGTGCATACCTCCTGTTGATGGACTGCTATGGAGACTGTAAAATGGGTCTAAAAAGTTGCCATAACCATGTCGGCACTGGTACTAGTACTGGTGGGAACTTCTGATTAATCCAGTAGGATCATTTCATCCACGTCTGATTAATCCAGTTGGATCATTTCATCCATTATCATGGTTGTGATATATATATATATATATATATATATATATATATATATAGAGAGAGAGAGAGAGAGAGAGAGAGAGAGAGAGGTTATTGTGCTGCCCCCTTTTTCGTTAGGTCGCAGTTAGGACATTCCAAAAATCATAGTTTTAGGTGTTTTATGCTAGATCTGAGCCATTAGATGTGTTTATCATTGTTTATTCATTAGAAAACACGTTTTTGATTATGCATCTTTATGCTCATATGCGTATTTTAAAGCGAGAAAAAAATCAATGGTTGACATTGTACTAAAATTTGATGGTAAAATATTCTTTTACAGTAAATCAATTTGAAACAAAGCTTGCTTCTTAATAAGCAATGATAAACACATCTAACTGTTGGGATTTAACATAAAACACCTAAAACTATGATTTTTTAGGGTCCTAAGTCCTAACTGCCACCTAACTAAAAAGGGGCAGCACAATTACCATTCTCATATATGCATGCACATATATACAATCTCTTTTATATGTTGTTACTCTATGTACTTATCTCACGTAGGATGGGAAGTATTAAAGACAAATAGTTGTAGTTGGAATGAGAAAGTGTGAGTTTTTTCATTGTGCTTTATGGGCTGAAACAATTGTAGCTAAATTTCATTTTTTTTATCTGCTTTTTGCCTTTTGGTGCTGTGCATATCTTCAAATGTTGATACTGTTTTATTTATTTTTCTTACTACAATTATCTGTTTCTGGGCAGAGGTGGTGTTTGGCAATGAATTAACTTGCCTGTATTTCTGAGTCTATAGAGCATATAATAATGGTGGAATTTCTTTAATGAGCCAACTTAGGCCCCACTTTTTCACTTCTTGACTGGATCAAAATAATTTTCATGCATTTTGTTGTTTATTGATAGGGAATTGCTACTAGCTGCCATCTATTTCAAGGATATTTAATGATGCAAACCAGGTAGATTGAGGCCCATCTAGGATGCAAATCAGGAGTTCTGATTTGGGTTCACATGGGATCCAATCCATAATGTTATTACATGCTATTTTGGGTCGGATCGTGAACGAACTGATTTTGTATAGGCGTAAGCATATAGAGATAGACACGTGTTTGCTTGCGTCTCATTTGATTTGAAATTGCATGTGTCCATCTCATTTGATTCAGAGTTTTATGATTCAAAATCGCAAGGTGGATAAGGTGATTTACGGTATGTTTGGTTGTGTTTTTAAAAAATAAAAATAAATCACGAGATTTGGAATCTCGTGTAATTCCAATTCCCATGTTTGTTTAGTGTGAGGAAAGGAATTTTGTTTGTATGAGATTCAGTTTTTGGGTTGCCGTTGTGGCGAGGTGGAGCTCATCGGACTGCCATCTCCGGCAAGCTCCCTCCCGACTACCATTCCTCCGGGTGGCTGCAACTGAAAAAAAAAAAAGACAAAGGGAAACGGGGAAGGTGCCCCTTGTTGGATCACAGAGCAGGTGGTGGAGCTCGCCGGACCCCTTGCTAGGCTGATACCAGTCAATTGCGTGGATGCAGCACAAAAAACACAAAGATAAACCGAAACAGATGAGGGATGGTGGAGCTCGCTGGTGGTGTCCCTCCGGCGGGCTCCCCCCTGGCTGTCATTACTGGAGTTGAAGCATTAAAAAAAACATTACTGGAATTCCTGCTCGAGCTCCACCTCTAGTTGGGTTGGCTTGCAGGGAAGGCAATGGTCCTCACCGGAATTGAGGTTCGGTGAGCTCCACCACATTACAACCACCTCCTGTGGTTGAAGCATTGTAGCAAAGCCAACAAATAAAAAGGCATACCTTCAAGCTCCACCACTAGACTCTCCCTCTCTCAGGTGTCGTTCTAGTTGCATTCAGGTGCTTAGGTATGCCACTGCACACTGCATCTTTTCTTCATACAGGTGAAGACAGATAAGCAATCTCACCTAGCGTTTACAACCACAAGTAGGGGTGGGGCTTGTGTGATAGCTGGAGTGCTCCTAAGAGAGAGGCTGTTTAAGAGAAAGAAGAAGAGAAATCTTCTTCTCAGAGCTTCTGGGTTTCCTGATCTCTCTCTTTCTTTGTGGTATTCTATGACATTGTCGCTGACGAAGATGAGTCTGTCGCAGGAGGTAGACATCCCGATGATGCTCGCCACCGACGTCCATCTTGGCACCAAGAACTGTGATTTCCAAATGGAGCGCTAGTCTTCAAGCGGAGGATATGAGATATCTCCTTTTTTCTCCCTACCCATCCTAGCTTCTTCTTCTTTGTGCAAATCTTTTTAGTGTTGCTTCTATAGATCTCATTTTTTTCCCTCTAAAACATTGAACCTTCACTAATCAGCTGCCAACATCATGTTGCAGTGTGCCTGAACGAGGCTAACGAACCAAGAGGAGCTCGATTCTGAACACCTGTGGTTCAAGCTCAAGCCGAGCTCGAGTTGTGCCAGTATACCAGGTTACTTGGCCGAGCTGAGCTTGTACATCGTGTGGAATTGAACATGGGATGAAGGGGTCAGTTAAGTGAAACTTTTAACTTAAACGTGACAGCAGCAGTTGCTAGGGCTGGTAAATGGGCAAACAAACCAAATAAAGGGTGTTCAATCTCTGCTCAAGCTAAATGAGCTGCTATAAAAAAATATGATTTTTAAAAATGAAAATAATAGAATTCACACTATACATTTATTGAGCCAAGCTCAGTCTCTATTTCAAAGTTGTAAGCAACAATATTTGAACTCTAAACTTGAACTATAGAAAATAAAATATATTTATTACTAGTTAATCAATTTACACTAGTCCAACATTCATTTTTCATGTTTAGCTTGCCGAGTTTATTTCATGAGTTCGAACAAGTCCTTTGTGAGCTGAACCTAAGCCAACCCATGAGCGTCTCATTTCATCTCCCGGCCCTAGCAGCTACACAGCTTTTTTTTTTAAATAACCTATGAGCTTTTCTTATTTATGACTGGAAGAATCTTCACCCGACATGAAGACCTGGTGACACTAGCTCAACCTTCCATACCTATGGTCATCGTGTGGTGTAAAACTCCAAGGTTATAATATAATTGTTAGTATAAATTCATTCAGCTTGTTGGGAGCCTCTAATGCAGTGTTTTAAAACCAGGTGACTCGTCACTTGACTCATCCTTTAGTGACTCGGCTGGGTCAATTCGGTGACTTGGTCGGGTTATGCTAACTTTATATTTTATATAATATATTATATATAATATATATTATATGATATTTTTATAATATATTTAATGTATAATTTTATTAATACATGTATAATCATATTTTTATATAAAATATACATATTTATATTATATTGCATATATATATATATATATATATATATATATATATATATATATATATATATATATATATATATATATATATATATATATATATATATATATATATATATATATATATATATATATATGCATGACTCTCATGGCTCAACCTCGGCCGAGTTTTGTTACAACCGGGTCACACCTGTTTTTGGACTCAATGACTGGGCAATTCGGGTCGAGTAACCGAGTCATTGGGTCAACCTGGCGAGTTTTTAAACTATGCTCATATGGACTTTCTGGTCTAACCCGAACATGTGACTTCCTGCACATGGCAAAGGAGGCAGATAAGTTCAGATCATCTTAAATCCAAATAAAAAAAAATTAAGCTAATAAGTTTGACATTGAGTTTGAATCTAAACCAGGCCTCATGTGGAAGAATTGACTCTAGATCTGAATTTTACAACAAATTATCAAGGTTTATGTGTAAAAATAGGGCTAGTAAACGAGTTGAATCAGGCTCAGCTAATTTAGTATATACCACTCTTTGAGCTGATAACAAGCTGTATCAATCATTGTCTAAGAAAAAAAAAATAGAGTTTTTTTTGCATGAATAAAACCTATATAATATAATATATATATAATATATAAAAATTGACCCATACGAGCCGACCAAGCTAAGCTTTCCATGTTCGTACTCGACTTGTATACCTGGCTCCTAGCTTGGCTTGCCGAGCCCAATTTACGAGCAGAGTGATGCTTTTCACGAGTCGCTGAGCTGCTGGTCTCATTTCCCAGCCCTAGTAAAAACTGCAAACAATTGGATTAGGTAATGATCTGAATGGCGATCCAACAGAAAACATCAAACACGTTCAAATTTTAAAAAAGCTTTGTTCGCACAGGTTCAAATCCAACCTAGGTGCACACTCGCACTCTATTTTTACAACCCACATCAGAGAAAAATGTATCAGATTGAGATCAGCGATCCTACGGATCCGATCCATTGGACCCCAAGACCCAAGTATAAACTATTCGCGATCCATGCGGTACTATTTTCGTAATTTTATCATAACACAAATGGGCTTTGTGCAATTTTTCTAGAGGGTCTAGGGTTTAAGCGCACCTATAAATATGCCCTTTCCCTTTGCCTTTCTTCTTGTTTTCTTTTCTATGGTTAGTGTTTCCTTCTCCCTGAAACCCTAAACCTTAGAAAAATCTTTCGAAAGTGGGAGAGTAGAGTAAACCCTAGAAACCATATAATCTCCCCACTATGGCCTATTAGGAAAACCCTTACCCTAGAATTCTTCTCCAATTAGATCCTAATCATTGCCGTGAAACCATGGAAAATTTGGGAACTTCTCTGATTTTTTGTGTTCTTTTGAGAGGAATATCTCATCTGTGATCCCTAAAATTAGTTGTTTTCTTCGCTTTTTTTCTTGTGTTTGATGCGTTTCTGTGTGGGTTCGTCATTTAGATTCGGTGGTGATCGCACGTTCATTATAATTTTAGGAAGTAAGTCCTATTGCTCCGTGCTAGATCAATCGGGTGCCGAGTTTCGCAGTTTAGCCGATCCTGTACACTTTTCTTCCACGGCTAAGCTGTGTCAAAGATGCGCCCACATTTCGTTCCTTTTACTTATAATTTTCATGAAAGACTGCGGAGACCAGTCATCGTTTGGAGAGGTTAAGGGAGTTTATTTTTGTGAATTTCTGACCGTAATATCTTCCAATATCTCCTTGTTTACTTGGTTTGATTCTGCGTTGGTTGATTTTTGGTGAATACATATTTTTCTCGAGTGTGAATAGTATTTCTTCATTTTTTTCCGATGGCTACAGATGAATAAATGGATAAAAAGGTATTGGTAGCTCAAGTATTTCACTCTCATCAGATTTGGGTTGATGTTCTGGGCTTCCTTTTCTTTTATATATTTTTTTGTTTTAAATTTCAGCGATCTAATATATCTGAATATTTAGATAAATTTATTTAAATTTCTTGTATTTATCATTAGATTCAATGATTTGCCAAAGGATTATAGGTCTAAGTCGACCTTTTTTTACCGTTATAAAGTTGCTTCTTTTTCTGGGGTTTTGGATTGCAGTGTCAGTCGATCTTGGTTACAACAATGCATCAAGGTTGGTGACTGTGGCGTCTGAAGTTATATGATTCTGGGTCTACGATATGGTGTTCTTGAAAAAAGTCTTTTTCAGGTTCTATTCTAATAGTAATTTTTGTCAACTCGTGCCTTTTGTTGCAGCGATTTGTGGTTAGGGATTTATCAATCAAGTTGTCTTAAGAGATCATAAAGATATTTTTGTATGCCTGGATTTGGTTAGGGTGTTGAAGTGATAGATATAGTATAAAATGAGAATATGTGACTAGCTCTGCTGCTGCGCCTCAGTTGCTCTAACAATTGTAGCTGAATATTTTTCCATTTGGTCAACTTTCACCAAACAGTTGTCCCGGGTTATATCTCAAATTTCATCGTTTTTTCCTTTTTGGTGTTGTGATTGATGTTTTCATTGGAAAATCATAATATCTTATTCTTTACTTTCCCTGTTGCAATTGTTGGTGTGTGGGCATAGTTGATGTTGGCAATGATTCAAACTTAACGGCGCTTCTGAGTGTAAACTATGAAGTATAAAAATTTAATGGTTGAATTTCTTAATATGAGCCAAGTTATGCACCATATAATACTTTTCTGGTTGGGTCTATGATATGCATGCCTTTTGTTTATTTAGACAAAATTATTGCAGCTGCCATTTAGTGATGTGAATTTTGTGGCAGTTGTGAATGTATGCTCATGTTCATCCATTTGCATGTATGTTTCTGCGTTTTATAAAAGTTTCTGATGTCACATTCATGCTTTGTAGTTATTATTTGCATATTTTAAGTTTTATGATTATTGATATGATGCCTTTGTTTTCTATTCATGCTACATGGCTACTGTTTACGCCACTAACCTTATTAGATTTGTTGACAGCACCAAGTGTTGTTTATTGTGGTGCATAATTTGGCAATGAAGATTACTTGACAGCTTTAAATGTCAGTTCTGCTTCAGAAAATTTATGATTGACCAGCTGATCAATAACTGAGCCATGTGTCTTGTATATAAGTTGTTCCTTCCTTTCTGAATGTCTGGAATTGCAGCTATCACTTTGGGCATCTATTTTTTTTTATGCCTATTAAATTATATGTTTCATGAGTGAAGTATGTTCTTAAGATTTGGTCTGAGCTGGAAATGTTTGGCGAGTTTGATCTGTTTGTGGGCCATAATATTTTTTGTTAATATGTGAATAGATGTAGGGTGACGTTTGGTTTTACATAATTTATTTGTAAGTTGCCCTGAGTGCTTGAAATGAGCGACTTTTGGCTCTTTATTTATAATGTGTCCTGACTTCTGGGCTAAACAGTTTTGGGATTTCATTGTGTGCTATTAGAAAAATGCTTTCTAGTGCATTCATTTATTCTGCGCTAAGATTATCAAGTATTTGTGGGATTGTCAACTCTTGGTCTGTACTTGTATGATGTTTCGAGGTTAATGTGATGGATTGCTTAACGAGCCCCACTTAATTTATCATGGCACTCTTTAGTGATTCATTATTCTGAAAATGCTTGTGCTTGGGAGATTGTTCTCTTATATAGCATCTATTGGTCCAGCTTATGGTTGTGGCTTGTGATGATTGATCCACTTTTGAGGTCCAGCGGTTCCAAGACCTTGATTACAAGGAGAACCTACTTGGAGCAGCCACTGGCACCTATGGTCATGTTTGGATCCTTGCTGAAGCCGATTATTTGGATAATTCAGTTCTGATTATTTTGTTACTGAATTTTGAATGCATATCTTGTGCCTTTAGGTCATGTTTAGTAACCTAAGATGACAAACATGATGTTATTTGTTATTGCAGATTAATAATTTTATCGTGTACTTGCTTTGATGTCTGCAAGTACTTCTGTCAATGGTGGATAATCTACCATTCACTTCTGTGATTGTAATGTTATTTGAAAGGTAAAGAAGACATTCACGGATGGTGGATAATCTACCACTAAATGTCGTGGTCATTTTTCCTTCTTAAGTTCTCTGTTACTCCAACATTGCTGAAGTTATTTTTCGTTAGATATTGTTTAGTTGACCAATTCTAATTTTTATAGCCGATGATGATCTGTCCATATTTTGAGCAGCAGTGGTTCCAAGTCCTTGATATTGAAGATAACCTACTTGGAGTTGCCATATTTGAGTTAAACTGTCCTTTGTGTCCCATAAAGCTGGGCACCGGGGCTGAAAACTCATATATTTTGTGTTGTCATCAGCTTCCTCTCAGCATCCTTGAGATTGGAGTTAAATAATAGCACCAAAATTTAAAAAGCTTAGTTTTAATATCTGTTTTAAGGGTGTTCACTTTCAAGTTTGGATGGTCTCGAAGAACCAAAAATAAAACTGCTTCGGACATAATGGGTATTGTGGACTTAGTCGACTCGTCTCTATTTTCGAGGCCTAGAGTTCTGGTGCGTGGACAATTTCATTGACGAAATGAAATGAAATGGTAGGAGATTAGGATGTGCGATGTCTGCAATGATAATGCTTTTTGTGTCAATTTCATGTGAATTGCAGTGGTGGGAGGGGGCTGGATTCTAGGGTGTTTGTAAATATGGTGTTGCCTGTCATTATGGTTAATGAAGAGGCAGTTGTTTTCATGTGTCCATCAATTGTGATTTTCTTGGATGGTTATGTTTTTTGGCTCAATTCTCAGCTAGTTCCTTTCTCTATTTCTGAAATTGGCGAGCAATTTGGGTGACACATCCCCCGAATTCTCTTTCAAATTGCAATATGTTGCGGATCTGCCATTTAGCCTTCTGGTTTTTACAATTCGTCTGTAGGCATCTATGGTTTTCTTGAAATGCCTCTTAAAAGAAAAAGAATGTGTTCTGTTCTATCAAGATGCCCATAACCTGGGTTGTTCAAAAGTTCATGCATAGAAAGTTAAGGGGGCTTGACTTAGCTTAAACCAACTGTTCCCATTTTTTGTGGCTCTTTTCTTTCATTTGATATGCAAGACCCATCAAATTTTAAAAGTAAAAGAAATTGTATAAATCAAATCATGCACAAGTTTAAGGGCTTACAAATAACATATAATCTCATGTAAGCAGTTCAAGCTAATAAATAAGAATTTCATGCTACATCAAACATTTAGATCAAACATTTAGAGATTCATAAATTAATGCAACATGAATAACTTTTTAAATTGATTTATTGACATTAATTTTGCATGTATGTTCATATTTAATGTATTAACAATTGCAGCTATTAAAAATAAGTAAAATTTTATAGGTTCAACCTAGTTTTCAGCGATAACGTAACATGTGATTTGTATTTTATTTATTGGGTTTTACACTCATCTAGAAATCATCATCATCAATTCCAACATTAAAAATCATCACTTAATATCGAGACGACAACTAAATTAACATACTTTGTCACTTTCTTGGCATATCAATAACTAAAGTTGAGTTAACATTAGTGAAGTAGCTGAGTTTGTTTACAACCATGGTCGATAATATGAATCACAGTAAGTGTTATCCATATTTTTATCCTTTTAAAGAAATACCAAAGAAAAAATATTATCTCTTTTATCAATTTTAATTAATTTATGATGATGCAAATCATCATGCAATGACAATATGATGAATACATATTGAACCAATCATATTAACAGAAAAGTCAAAATATTTAAAAATTCTTAAATTGATTAACTGTCCGTGACAAAACTTTTTTTTTTTCAAAAATGCAGACATATTAATGTATACCTACATATAAGATCCCCCCCCCCCCCCACCCCCACACACACACTATAAAATGTATACCTACTATATATTGCTATAAAATGTATACCTACTACATATTTTTATATCAGACAGACATATTAATGTATACCTACTATATATTGCTATTAACTCTATTCAAGAACACAGACATGTATATTGTAAATACAATTAAGATCACAAATTTTATATATATGTTGCTATCACTATCAAGATCGCAAAATATATATATCTATGATGCGAACATTGTCAAGATCGCAGACAGCTATATATATACTGCGAACACAATCAAGATTACAGACATATTTATGTTGCTAACTCTATCAAAATTGCAAACAACTATATATGTATGTTGCTAACATTACGAAGATTATATATATATAGCAGGGTTGGTTTGTGGGGGTTGACCCCATTCAACATGCTGGACGGGTTTCTCATCATCAACTGAAAAAAAAAATTCAGAACCAATTGGGATCTACAATCTACATCGGATACCACACTCGATTCAGTAAGCTCCCAGCCGAAACGAACCCAACCCATTCACATATGTAGGTTGTGTCACAAAGATACGCAGACACGAGAATGAATGACATAGGTTTGACTCTCAAGTTCCAATTTTTTTTGGAAATAAGACACCAGGACACGGAACCTTTTAAAGTTTTAATTAATAAAAAACTATATTTTAATATTTTGACATTAAAATGTATTTTTATTAAAATATTATGAAAAGGGCAATGGCCAAACCCCATCAACAAGGCTTTTATCCAAATTCTTCATGGAGTCTGCTTTTCTAGTGGCACGCCTTTACAAGCATATAAGTAACTATTTTTTTCCATTGTGAAATAAAATTGATCCATTTTTTTCTTTTTCTAAAAGTATTAATCTAGCGAAGAACAGGTTAATAAGAAAGCAAGCCAAGGGTTATTGATTGACATGGAAGTCTTTTTTGAAACTTGAGTGGTTAAAAAAAACAAAAGAGCATGGCTATAAGATTGAGATTTAAACTAGGCTGGAGCCATAAATGTAAAAATCACTATTTTTCATATTTCAGTTCTTCCATGACTTGACTTGTTTCTTAATGCTTAACTAGATAGCTCTCTCTCTCTCTCTCTCTCTCTCTCTCTCTCTCTCTCTCTCTCTCAGGCTAAGAAGAATCAATCTAGAAGAGTCAAAGATGGACAAAAGTATCCGATGCTCAGACAAACACGTTTTTGCTTCTATGCTAAAAACATCATTTGAAATGACTAGATTTTTCACGTGATATGCTTTTCTGCAAAATCCACTACATGTGCATTCACACATATCCTTGTGGGTAAACAAGCCCCAAGCACTAAAACTGTGCTTGTGCTCTCAGACTATTGGCTCATTTCCAAAAATTAAATTTTCAAGCTTGAATCTGTTTTAATTTTTTGTGGCTAGGGAAACCCCTCACCGTTCAAATCACCAACTGCACTGCCCCCCCCCCAACCCCCACACACCCTTTCTCTTCAATTCACCCGCTAAACAGTACACCTAGAGGTGTCAACCGGTCGGGTTTGGTTAGGACTTAGGTGGAACCAGACCTGGCCCTGATTTTCGGGTATGGTATCAGGTCGGACCCACCATAAGAGAAACCATACCCGGACCCAATAAGAACTGCGCATGAACCAGACTAGGGCCATACCGGTAAAATATAGTTTTTTTGCATTTTTACATTGAAAAATTGTGGGTCTTAATCGGAACTCGGATCAGGCCCGGTTCTGATATAAAATTTCACAAACTATACCCAGCTCCATGTATTAATCAGATCTTTGGGTCAGGACCCGGGTCTTAATCATGTCTTCTTATTTATCACCATACTCGGACTCTATAGGGTTTGGTATGGGTCTGGGAAAACCCGGCCGGTTGACACCCCTAAATACACCAAGCTTTGACCTTGTGGCAAGGGACACCTCGCGTGGATTTCAAATCATGTGATCCCATGTTAGCTAAGGATGAACATATTTCTATATTCAGTGGTGGTATGAAACGAAGGCTAAGTCTTGCAAAAGTATGACCCGGGATTTGAGCTTTCTATGTTTTGCAAGCTTGGCAAAAATGTACAAGTGATTTCTTTTTCCTGAAAACTTTTTGACAGGTTGTTTACTTGGATGAGCCAAACTACTAGGCTGGACCCGGGTTCAAGCAATTACTTGTGGCGTATCATTAAGAAAGCCAAACATGACCAAGCTATCAATCTTACAAGTATGATTCTTTTTTCTTTCTCGGTTGCTCCCACTGCTTTAAGTTCTTTCATGCACATATCTGATCTATTAAAAGTTAGAAGTGTTTCCTTTCTCAGTTAATTTTCTCACCACTCATTAAGTTTTAGTGGGAAATGAAAGAGTAGTTGATCTAACCTTTGAATTAATTATTAAACTTGGTTAAATGATCTCTTGGAAAAAATGCAGCTCATTCCATGGAAGAGGCTGAATTTCTCTGTAATCGCTTGGGCATTGTTGATAAAGGCAATCTGCAATGACTTGGAAGCTCAAAGGAGGTAAGTTTTATGCTTTATGAGCAGAAATGGACTGTTACGTCCACTTCATCCATCTGCAGGTGAGTGTAGGGCTGTCAATAGGTCGGGTATCAGGGTGTACCCAAACCCACCCAAATATTCTACTTGTAGGATTCAAGTTTTGCTTCGGGTTTTGTTTGAGTTAAGAAATTGAATCTCAAACCTGCATCCATATAATTCAAGGAGCTTACTTTCACTAAATTACATATGGAATACTCAGGTCAAGCAAGTTCGTGTCAGATATCATGTAAAAATCATAACCCAAACCTGAATATTGCTCATGTAGGGTTCAGGTTGACCTGAATAATCAAGAGGTCGCCATTTTTTGTGCCCATACCCAGGAATTCAGGTTCGAGTTGGTCGGCTACTCGATACAAACCCGGCCCATGAACCGCCCTAAGTGAGTGGTTATCATTATATTGCTTAGTGGGAAATAGTCTGTCCCTTAGATCCAGCCTCATCCATCTTAGATAACTCATTGCACACCAACTGTAAAGATTTTTTTTTTTGGATAAGATTGTCTTATTATAGCAACTAGTTGAGATGTTCTGTGATCCTAATCTAAGCCATCTTAAGTTGACATTTTTTTTTCTAACCCAGTAAATCTATACATTATTCTATCTTTCTGGATATGGTTGATCGTAATACACCAGGTAAGATCCCTTCTTTTATCTATTTAAATGGAAATTTTGTTTTTTGTGGACAATTTGTAGCAGTTGCAAGTTCGTGTTTTCATTATGCATCCCTTTGTATCAAAATGCAACTCAAATCAAGGTATGGAGGATCATTCATGTTAACTGTGTCAACTGATCCAATGCAAGAGAAGGATCTCGATGATGTTGTCTGTGCACTTTTTTCAAATGCGGTAAATGTTTACAGAGTTTTAGGAACATAGAAATTCAGACTACCAAAGCAGGAAGTAAGAATTTGCAATGTATTTCAAGCAATGCAAATTGCAAAGGAGAAGATAGAGGTCCACACTTTCGGGTTGGCTAAATCATCTCTTGAGGATGTCTTCTTTGAAGTTGTAAACGGAACATTAGGTGTTTCAGAGTGAAAGAACCAACTTCCAAGACTGGCACCTTCTCAAAGCCGATTGGATGTAAATCTATCTAATTGCTCATGCTTTGCATATCCATTCATGGAAAGTAAATGAGAAAAAGAAGCAAAGAAGCACAGTGTTGAATCAAGATCTTCTGGATGAGGCCTTGGGATATAAGTATAGTGGGAGACGTCACCCAGGAGGCTGGTATTGATTCTTTCAGGAGAAACTCAGCAGTACCATTATTTTTTTCTTGATCAATGGTAGGAAAGCTCTGTACTGTGAAAAATTTGTGTGACTCTTGAAAGCCATAAGCATCCCCTAACTCAAATTGTCATGAGAAAACTAAATTAATTTCTTTTTAGGATTATTATCTGTAGCTTTCATTCGTGGGTAGATGTCCTTGTGGCACGCATGTCCATGATGCCACCAGCAGCAGTAGACCTTCAAATTTTATATGCTATTCTGATATTCTGTTTGTGATAATAGCGTAGACATCAAATATGAGACTTGGCTGATGATGAGTGTCTTCACAACCTTGTAAAGATTGGTTGGCTTAGTGTGCTATGGCTCATTCACAATGCCCATCTAAGTCAGACTTATCTTGAATTCACTCTGGTCAAGTACCAAACATGTAAGTTGGACCAAGCCTTCAAGTTGAAGTAATTCTTTGGAGCCTTCTACCTAGACTGGCCAAGAATAGAACCAAATTGTAATACTTGAAGGCTTCATAACTATACCCAGGTTACAGAAAAAGGCACAAATTACATGCAAAACTCAGGCAACTTAGCCATTAGTCAAATGAATCTTATCGGTTAAAATATTGTAGAAGAAGCATCTGTGTCAACCCACATGTCACCCTTCTCTCTCTCAGTTAAAAACTCTCAACAACCATGGGCTTCGTCTAGCCAACAGAAGCTTTAGTCTTTAGAAGAATTTGTCTTTGAGGTTGGTCCTAAAAGAGCCCATAATCTAAAGGAAATTCTATCCTACTATATGAAGGAAAAATAAAGCCATCCTAAAATAACTATGCCAAGCCAAAGAAACATCAATAGAAAGTCAACAGGCAGCAGAAAAAGATAAAAGGAAATTGAATTTTCGATTGTAAAACAGCGGATGTTACATGAAACATGTACAACTGGATTCGTATCCTCAAGAGAGATAGTTGGAACTATTTCATTTTTTCACATCTTACAAACTTGAGCAACATCGTTCTCTTAAAATGTGCCACATCGTTTTTATCATCCAACATGTATAATGAACCATAATTAGTCAAACATGGTAGCGCATGATAGAAATGGGTGCATGAGTGCACTACCACCCAAAAGTTTTACACATCTTGAGAAGGAAAATTTATTGACTGCAAGGTTCACTAAGAGACTGTCGTAAACAGCAATGCTGCATCTGCACACCAATGACATACAATCTACCAATGCAAAAATCAAATAATGAAAGTTACAAAATAAAGAGAGAACCAAGAATTTCTTTTATATTAATAATCCTGAAGAATACTGCGTCTACATCAAGGTGATTATACAACAGATCGGGCGTACTGCTAAGATTATTCGAATGAAGCAGAACCAAGAACCTATTGCTCAGAGGCAGATTCAATACTACACTTTGGAAGCAAAATTGAAACAGTGAACACATAGGAAGAACTATCTACAAATGTTACTAGCAGCAACTTTTCTAAGACCTTCAGCAGACCATCTTGAAAGGAAAGTTTGGTTGTACCCAACTTGTCAGTTTTTTAACATGGAGAAGCAATGCAACCTTCCCTTCTCTGGGTTTGGGCATTCTGGCCTTTCTGTGTCACGCCATGTGCCTTCATGCTATACTTCAATCCAATCAGCAAGCCAATGGAACACATACTGACCAGTTCCAGCAAACTCTAACCATCCCTTGGGAAACATTTCCATTATTTGGCTCCCGTTTGGCATAAAACCATGTTTGTCGATTGTGTTCCATGCACTGTAGCTAAAATTGTTGGGAAAAAAACTGGTTTTCCCACAAGTGTAAATCGATGGAGGCAATACAACGATGACAGTGAAAGAAAAGGTAAACCAACAGTGAAAACAAAAGAAGCACACCAAGATTTACGAGGTTCCCTCTCAAACTGAGGTACGCCCATGGCGACCGATAGGTCAACACCTTACACTATCATCAAACAGAGTTACAGAATGACCAAAAGGCATAAGCCTTACAAACACACAAAGGTGTAATGAAAAATTAATGAACAAAGATGATATACCTCACTGAAGAACAAATAACAAATACTCTGAAGAACCAGCCTTATGAAGTTGTCCTGAAAAAGTGTAGCAACACTTCTTGCTTTGTTCTCTTCACACCCTTTCAGTGCCCTAAAAGTGTATCTCACATTCTTTCCTGCTTTTCCAGCTCTCACTTTCTCTCTCTCATCCAATCCTTAAATAGAGAATGAGGCCCGCATTTAATGCAGAAGACTAAATGTCTAGCACAACTTACAATATGCCTAAAATGCCTTATTATAAATTGTTATTCAGCGAGTACTGAAATAAATTGCTATCCAGCGAATACTACAAATCGCTATCCAGCGAGTACTGAAACAAATCACTATCCAACGAATACTGAAACAAATCACTATGCAGCTGAAAACACTAACCACAAATTGTCATCGACAAATCGTTGATCCTCAAAACTCTGAACAGCTGAATCGTCATTCAGCTGTGAGGACTTCTACAAATCGCTGTCCAACGAATACTCTAAAATGTCCTCGAGAAGATCAAGCATTGTGCTTGGGAATTCTACTGCGATAATGAATATGCATCAAACTACTGATGATGCCATAAATGATCAGTTATCAGACGATTCATTTCCAAGATAGATGGGTCCCATAAGGAGGAAAACCCAACAATTCTCCCTCTTCCCGACTTATGAGGAGGCTTCTACCATTCCTGCTAGAGATCGACACTTCTCAAGCTTGTCCTTGGGTAATGCCTTAGTCAACATATCTAATGTATTATCATCAGTGTGAACTTTCTCAAGTTGCAGTAATTTGCCATTCAAGATATCTCGAATCCAGTGGTATTGAACATCAATATGTTTGATCTTGAATGAAATAAAGAATTCTTACTCAAGTGAATTGCACTCTAGCTATCACAGTAAAGAACATACATTTCTTGCTTCAAGCCCAACTCTTGCAAGAATTTTTTCAACCACAATAATTCTTTACTTGCTTCTGTAATGGCAATGAATTTAGCTTCTGTGGTGGAGAGAGATACACATTTTTGTAATTTCGACTGCCATACAATTGCTTTCCCTGCAAAAGTAATCAAATACCCAGAAGTAGATTTTCAAATATCGACATCACCAGCCATATCAGAACCTGTGAACCCATCGAGAATAGGTTCACCATTTTCAAAACTCAGACTGATCTTCGAAGTGCCCTGAAGATATCTTAGAATCCATTTTACTGCTGCCCAGTGTTCTTTTCCTGGATTTGACAGAAATCGACTAACAACCCCAACCACATGAGCTATGTCTGGTCAAGTACAGACCATAGCATACATCAAAGAACCTACTGTCGAAGCATAGGGAATTTTTTACATCTCGATTTCTTCTTCATCATCTATAGGACATTGACTTGAGCTAAGTTTGAAATGCCCTGCAAGAGGACAATTAACAAGCTTTGCTTTATCCATGTTGAACCTCTCAAAAACCTTTTTGATATAATTCTCTTGAGATAACCAAATCAGCTCGTGTGATCTGTCACGAATGATTCTTATCCCAAGAATCTGCTTTGTTGGACTTAAATCCTTCATGGCAAAAGTCTCATTCAGCTAATGTCTTGACCCACAATCAACATATCATCCACATAAAGCAAGAGAATGATAAAGTTACCATATGGATTTTATTTTACAAACACACAATGGTCTTTGAAGGTTCTTGAATATCCATGCTTAATTATAAAAGAATCAAACTTCTTATACCACTGCCTTGGTGCTTGCTTCAATCCATACAAGCTCTTCTTTAGCTTATAGACAAGGTGTTCTTTGCCCTTGTCAATGAAGCCTTCAGGTTGCTTCATATAAATTTCTTCTTCCAAGTCACCATGTAGAAATGCAGTATTTACATCAAGCTGCTCAACTTCTAAGTTCATGATTGCTGCTATACCGAGCACAGTTTAGATGGAGGACATCTTCACAACTGGTGAGAAGATATCATCAAAGTCAACTCCCTTTTTCTAACCAAAACTTTTTACTACGAGTCGCCTTGAATCTTGGTTGAAAGACGTTCCCACCAGCCTTTTGCTTGAAGACCCACTTGTTCTTCAACACCTTCTTTCCTTTAGGTGGCTTTACCAGATCAAAGGTATGATTCTCATGCAATGAATTCATTTTCTTTCATTGCCTTAAACCACTCAGATTTGTTTTCATTCTTCAAAACTTTTTGAAAAGTTTCTGGCTCACCTTGATCTGTAATCAACACATACTCATTTGATGAGTATTTTCTATATGGTTGTTTCTCTCTAGTAGACTTCTTTATCAGAGCCTGAGGAAGTGACTCTTGGGGTGTTGGCTCCCTCTCAATTTTAATCTCAGCACTTTCTTCCTCTGCATTATTATGAAGAGGTGGCATCTCCTTCACGAAATCATGAATAGTCGGTGCATCAAGGGGATCTAAATCAACAAGATCTATTATACTGGACTCTGATGGCTCAAGCTTACCAATGTCTTCAATGGTCTGATCTATCAAGAAGACAACATCTCGACTTCTGACCACCTTCTTATTAATAGGGTCATACAGTCTGTAGCCAAATTCTTCATGGCCATAGCAAAGAAATATGCACTGCTTGGCCTTTAGATCAAGCTTGGACCTCTCTTCCTTTAAAATATGAACAAATGCTCTACAACCGAATACTCTTAAGTGACTATAGGAAGCTTCTTTTCTTGTTTAAACTTTCTCTGAAACATTTTCTTTCAAGGAAATAGAAAGAAACAAGTTGATAAGATCAACTGATGTCCTCATTGCCTCACCCCAAAAGGATCTTGGCAACTTTGAGTGTGAAAACAAACATCTGACTCTCTCAAGAATGGTGTGATTCATTCTCTCATCAACCCCATTTTGTTGAGGTGTCATCCTTCGATCCTTTCATGCTTGATGTCATGATTGATGTAATACTAATCAAATGACTTAATATATTCGCCACCATTATCCGAGCGAACACATTTCAACTGTCTACCAGTTTCTCTTTCAGCTATAACTTAAAAATGCTTGAATACATCTAGAACTTGGTCTTTAGTTCTCAGTGTATAAGCTCATACTTTCCTAGAGTGATCATCTATGAAAGTCACAAAATACAATGCACCACCAAGTGTCTTGACCTTCAAAGGTCTACACACATCAGAATGTACAAGATCTAGAACATGAGATTTTCTAGATGTAATGCTTCTATGGAAAGAAACCCTATTTTGTTTACCATAGAAGCAATGAACACATGGTTTCGAGGATGTACCTTCAGCCTCTGCTAGGAGCTCTTTCTTGACCAAGACTTGCAGCCCCTTCTGGCTCATATGCTCGAGCCTTTTATGCCATAACTTTGTAAAAGAGTCATTCTTTACAACATTCAAAACACTCTTGCAGATCTTCGCTTGCAAAGTGCAAAGGAAACATGTCTTTGTTCCTCTCGCTACCATTAAAGAGCCTTTGGTTAGCTTCCACCTTTCGTCACTGAAGGTGTTGTTATAGCCTTCATCATCCAACTTTCTGACAGAAATTAGATTTGGTCGGATGTTTGATACATGCCTAACATCTTTGAGCAATAATTTGCAACCAACATTGGTTTCTAAGCAAATGTCGTTTATGCCAACAATCTTTGACACATCTTCATTTTCCATTCGAACATTTTCAAAATCACCTTGCGAATAAGAAGTGAAAAAATTAGTCTGCGTGGTAACATGAAATGAAGCTCCAGAATCAATTACCCAAGCAGTCTCTTGACCGATCAAATTGATACTAGTACCATCACAGATAACCATGAGCTCTTTATCTGTGACTGCTGTTGTGACACTTTTCTTTTCTCTTTATTCTACTCATTGAACTTGAGCTTCCTACACTCCCGCTTCATGTATCCTTTCTTGTGGCAATAATAACACTCGACGTCTTTCTTTGAACTTGAGTGTGAGTGACCTCTGAATTTGTTATGATAGTGCGGAGTCTTGCTCTTACTCCTTCTTCTCCTCCGATTTTCAATCACAAGTGCCTCGAAGATGGAAGGACCTGATGATTTTCTCCTAGTTTCTTCATTCAGCAGTCTGCTCATAACTTGGCTCATCGTTACCATTTCATCAGGTATGGAGTTACTAACTGTGATCACCAAGGTTTCTCAACTCTCAGAAAGGGAACTAAGGAGCAACAAGACTTGCAACTCATCATCAAAAGCAATTTTCATTATGGTCAACTGATTCACAATGCTTTTGATTTCATTTAGATGCTCTGCAATAGAGCTGCCTTCTTTATATTTGAGGTTCACAAGCTTTCGAAATAGAAATGCTTTATTCACTATCGTCTTCCTATCATAAAGGCTTTCTAGTTTGGTCCAAAGACCATACATGATGAAAGACACTATCATCAATCCATTGTCGAATGAAACTGACATCTTTCTTGTCTAGCTTTCTCCATTCGTCATCTTTCATCTCTTCTGATTTGCCGCTGTCACCCTATATAGGTTCATCCAAATCTTTACAAACCAAAAAGTCTTTCATTTTTGTTTTTCAAGTCATGCAGTTTGTGCCATTCAAACTGATCATACGACTTACGTTGTTCTCCATGACTTCACACACAAATATAACGAACTGAGACTAGAGGAACCAAAGCTCTGATACCAGATATTGGAAAAAAAACTGGCTTTCCCATAAGTGTGAATCAATGGAGGCAATACAACAATGACAGTGGAAGAAAAGGTAAACCAATAGCGAAAACAAAAGAAGCACACCAAGTTTTGCGTGGTTCCCTATCAAACAGAGGTACATCCACGACGACTGATAGGTCAACACCTTCCAGTATCTTCAAACAGAGTTACAAAGTGGCCAAAAGGCATAAGCCTTACAAACACACAAAGGTGTAACGAAAAATGAACAAAGATAATATACCTCACTGAAGAACAAAGAACAAATGCTCTGAAGAACCAACCTCACGAAGTTGTCCTGAAAGAATTGTAGCAATACTTCTTGCTTTGTTCTCTTCACACCCTTTCGGTGCCCTAAAAGTGTATCTCACACTCTTTCCTGCTTTTCCAGCTCTCACTTTCTCTCTCTCATCCATCCCTTAAATAGAGGATGAGACCCGCATTTAATGTGAAAGACTAAACGTCTTGCACAACTTACAATGTGCCTGAAATGCCTTATCACAAATAGCTATCTAGCGAGTACTGCAAATTGCTATTCAGTGAGTATTGAAACAAATCGATATCCAATGAATACTACAAATCGCTATTCAGTGAGTACTGAAACAAATCGCTATCCAGCGAATACTGAAACAAATCGCTATGCAACTTAAAGCACTAGCCACAAATCGCTGATGCTCAAAACTCTGAACAACTGAATCGTCATTCAGCTGTGAGGACTTCTACAAATCATTGTTCAACGAATACTCCAAAACATCCTCGAGAAGATCAAGCATCGTGCTTGAGAATTCTGCCACGATAATGAATATGCATCGAACTACTAATGATGCCATAAATGATCAGTTATCAGAATTTCCATTTCCAGGATAGATGGGTCCCATAAGGAGGGAAACCCAACAAAAACATGAGTGGTGCTCATAAATTGAACCTGTAATAACAAACAAAATCAAAAGATAAGAATAACAAAGAGCAATACATACACTCTCTCTCACAAACACACACGGGGGGGGGGGGGGGGGATCAAAGAGAGGTAGAGAGGGGGGGGGGGGGGGGGTCAAAGAGAGGTAGAGAGGGGGGAGAGAAGCATAGAGAGGGAGAAAGATCGATTGAGAGAGAGAGAGAGAGATCAATTGAAAGAGAGAGGCATATTTAGGGAGATAGATAATTGAAAGCGAGAGAGGTAGACAGACCTCGAGGGTGTGACGACACGATGATAGTTCGACGATGGCGCAACTTTCAGACGACGGCACAACTTTCTGACGACGGCGATATGGTTCAACTTGAGAGAGGGTGGGAGAGGGAGAGCATGAGAGAGTGGAAAACAAAGAGGGTGAGAGAGGGCGGCTTTTGCATTTTTTTTCTTTTTAAATATGCTAGCCGTTAAGATCCAACGATAGTAAGAGTGACCATAGTGACAAAAGTTTAAAACAAAAAAATATTGGCAGTCAAAAACTCAAGAGATTTTGAAATTTTTCACAAATCTTTTATTTTTTTGGCAAAATCTCAGCAATAAAAAATATAAAAAATAAATTTTATAAGAAAATATAAATAAAACACATTTAAAAATAAAAAACTCAAGGGTTTTCATGATAAATATCGAGATATTTGTCACAGTTTATAAATTCCCTGAGAAATTGCCATTTTAAACTTTCATGCAAATTTTTGCTATATTATCGTGAGATTTTATAAATCTCACGATATTTGTCATAGAGAGAGTGACATAGAAGGAGTGACATAGTGTTTATATATATATAGGTGATAGTAGCCAACCACTTTTCTAAGGTTTTTTTTCATGTTTTTCTTAAATCTGATCATACAGATGTGTTGATTTTATAGGATTCTATTCTTGGATTGTTCGTTTTCAACGCTCAAGTAGGTTCATATAAGGTTTAAAACAACGATTTAAGATTTTAATAAATATTCAAAGCTTAAAAAGCATATTTTTTTATCAAAAAACATATTCAAGTGTTTTTTTCTAGCAAATCAACCATTGTGGGTTTACATATGAACAAGGAGTGAAGAAGAAAAAGATAAACTTTCACAATTTATTGCTTCTGATTTCATGATAAACTTTCACAATTTCGCTCATTTTTAGTGGGAACTGGCTTTTGGATCACCAGAATCTGACTTGTATACAGGTTTTTAAGATAATCCAAAATCAATGGCCATGAAGGCATTAATTTTTTCTGGCTCATAAAAATACATGTTTCCATAAAAAAAACATGATCTAAAAGTCGACTCCCAATAAATCGAGCATGCTAAACACATTTAACGGTTAAGATCTGTCATAAAACACTTCAAAGTATAGTGCTTAATGGGTCTGAAAGAGAAAAGATGGCTTTATATGTTCAGGTCCCATATATATATATATATATATGGAAACCTCTCCAATAAAAATAGTCTCAAACCTACCCAATGAAAAAAAATGTTATTTGTTTCAAAAATTTGACCATACAGATGTGTTCAGCATGATTGATTTATTAGAAACGCTTGGAACATAAATTTTGGATAGAAAAAATAGTATTTGGAGCCTCAAATTTTTTGAAAATTGTACATTGTTGATTTTTGAAACTTATAAAAACCTATCATGCATTGGAATCAAATGCTCCAAGAATTGATTCCTATTAAAACAAGCATATAGATCACATTGTATGGTCAGAATTTTGCAAAAAATACCAAAAATCCAATAAAATGTTTATCGGATAGGTTTGGAAGGGTTTTCCGTTGGGTAGATTTTCATTCATATATATATATATATATACACTCAATTTAGGAATGTGAAAATGCCGTGTTGGCATATTGGAATATAATAGGTACGAGTACCAGCTAATTCCCAAGTAGGCAAACATGATTGCCAAGGCAAGAATATAGGATACTCTTCAATTTATGGATTTTTCACGTTCATGTTAAGGTTGTGATTATATTAACAATTTTAATAAGTGGATGTAAAAATCAACATGTCTGGAAAATATACTGTATTCTATGGTGCCCAACTTGGTCTTCCTCGTCTATTCTTGGTGACTTCGGTACTGTACCCCAAAGTTAGGCCACACTTCATGTCATTCAAGGCTTAGCATTGAGCATATTGTTGTGATTCACATGGAATATAAGTTTTCTATAGGAGCAACTGGCATGGTTTATTTCCCATTATTTCCTCTCTTTTTGGTATATAGAAATGCATTCATTCCAAATTATAATTTTGGTTCTTATTGTCATCATTTATTTGAATACAAAAAACATATTTTTGTTAGCTTGAAACTGTAGTTCACTGTAGGCATGTGGGTACTTGGGGTTGCAAGATGACAGCAAATTGGTGCCAATGTGATGAGGGAAAAAGAACTTGTTGAACATGGGAAGCTCCTGTAGGCGCGGGCTGATTAGGTGCAATCACATTGTATACTTTGAGTGTGTCGTTCCACGATTTCCCTTCGTCTCCGGGTACAGTCTGTCAACTGTGGGGCTCAACAGAAGATAGAGGGCAGATCTGGTGCAGCAGCATATTAAACTGTGCAATTTGGTTGCACCTGATCTCCAGTCCCTATAGACGGAGGAGGACAAAAAGAAGATGAGCAGCACACGGCATTCCTTCCAGGTGTCCAGTCCATTCAAGAATCAAAAGTTTTGAGATTCTTTGAAACAGCTAATCACACAGTTTCAAGCTTCTGATTTCATGATAAACTTTCACAATTTCGCTCATTTTTTGCATGTGGGATACTCATGCGCAGAAGTATCAGTCCATTCAAGAATCAATTTGGTTGCACCTGATCTCATTTTTTGCTGTCGATCAAGTGGGACAAAAATCAAGTACATCTATATCCCAACAGATAGATGTGCAGGTGCCCACAAGGGCTCTGTCCTGAGCTAGGCAACCATGGTTTATCACTTTTTTTTTTATGGGCATAGAGAAACCACCTCTAGAATCATAGACCTAGTCGCACTGGACTTAGCCAGACGTATTTATAGTCACTGTCTCGGTAGTGGAAAACTCTTCGGGTGCAACCCTCTCCCCAGGGAGACATTAGATGACTCAAATTGGAAACCCACATGATGCATTCCTTGCCGCAAGGTCCAAACTAGACACTCATTAACCAGCGGGCAGGGGGGACCTCAAGGGTTTTACCCAATGTTGTTAGCATCGGTATCAGCCCTGAATCGTTTGGCCAATGATTCAGGTGAATTGGCCGATACCGATTCTCAAGTGTGTCATCGTTAACAGCCAAATAATGTCATCATTATAGACATATCTTTAATGGACAATAATTAGTTATAGGTATGTTTATAATGGCGGCATGTGTATCATAGTTTATCAATAGCAGTGACATTTATTATCGTTGTTAAAGTGTCACCACTATTGACCCTCATTCTCGTAGTGGCCATATAATGTCACTGTTATAAACGTACCTATATATCTAAGGTCGCCGGTATAAATCTCTTTGTAGTGATCACATAGTTTATAATATCATCGTTACAAACATACCTATAACAGGGATATCTTAAGGTGCATATCTGACAACATTTGTTCTAGACCAAGGCATTCACAGAGAATTCTAAAATCATTGTTATTGCTCAATCAATAGAAACTATTTTTAGGTAGCCATTAAAAGTCGCCACCTTGTAGTGAGGTTTCATTGTTTTTAAGGCTCACGGAGAATTCTAAAGTCATCGTTATTGCTAATCAATAGAGACGACTTTGAGGTAGCCATTAAAAGTCGCCGCCTTGTAGTGAGGCTTCACAAACTTTTTGTAAGGCAGCAATCAGCATGTAAATTTCATACTATTTAAAGAGAGTTCTGGCTATCTCCCCCATATGTACTTGTGCCAGTTCACTGGATTCATTAAAAAGGAAAAAGTGCAGAGAAGGTGAGATTAGCATGGCAGTTGACTACAAGTCCCGCTATTTTTAACCTCTAACCTCTATTGATACTTTTATAACTTGATTAAATTATTTTTATATACAGAGTACATATTGGTGGTACTGCTTATGGCCGTACACACTTGATATACATATATTTAAGCTCTAAAAGCTTTTTTTTGAGCTAAAGTTGACTTAAAAAATGATGTTTTATACCATTTTCAAACCACCTAACCGTGAGCCGATGATTTTCAGTCTTAAAAATACAATCTTATGGTGTATTAAACATAATAAAATCTACTACAAACAAGAGTGTATACCACCATTATGGTATAATGGTACGTAACCACCATTGGTCACTAGAATATGTTAACTGAATATATATATATATATATATATATATATATAAAGAGATAGGTTAATATTTGGTGCTATTGAAGACATGAAACTATTGAGTATAAATTATTTTTTTATACTTTTTAGAATTTTTCATAAGTTGAAACTTTTAGATGTGATCGACATGGTTTATTTAATGGAAAATAGGCTTTGAATCATGTGATTGGGGCATATAAAAAGGTTTTCTAAGGGCTTCAAAATCAAAAGCCAATAATGCATTAAAATTTTATGATTAAAAAAATCATATGTTTAGATCATAATAACACGGTTCAAGGTTTGGTCCTAAGCAAACAAACCATGCTGAATGCATCTATTGATAAAACTTAGAACCTTTGATTTCCAGCTCAATATTATAGTGCCTTCGAAGGTACCACACTATTCAGTTAGAAACCATGGGCTCAAGCTGCATCAACTCGATTACATGGATATACATAGCATGATTTTTTCGTTGGGAATCACCTTAATAAACATGATTTTTTGAGTAATGTAATTTTTGTACATTGTGAATTGTTGAATTTTAAAGACTTTGGAAAATCTGGTCTCATCGAAAACATATAATCAAGGCTCATTTTCTACTAACTAAGCCAACCTTGTATGTCACATTTGTAGTGTCTAATTTTGAAAAGGATTAAGGAAACAATCCCCTAGAGAGAGAGAGATGGTGGTTTAACAGCTTAGATAATGAAGTGGTCTTGTTTTATTTTCTAAAAAAATTATGGCATATTTTTGTAAATCCATCACTTAAAAATGAGGATTCTACTAATTAATAGACACCATCCGTGTGCAAATTTGTTACTTTGTCGGATTTTTTCAAAGAATCTAAAATTCAATGGCTCATATTGCATGCAATCTTTACAATAAAAATGTTTAAATCTATCGATTATGAGTATTTAGCTAGTAAACAATCAATTATTAACACCAGTTATGACCTTTTCTGACCTATAAAGACTGATTCACTACTTAAATCTCTCTCTCTCTCTCTCTCTCTCTCTCTATATATATATATATATATATATATATATATATATATATATATATATATATATATATCCTTATCTGATACGCCTGGCCTATATGGCTCCTCTCTCACTGTTGTACAATCATCACCTTATCCCTTGGCATTGGCATCCATTCAAAATAAACCAAAAGGTTGGCTTCTGGCATACGTGGAGCACCATATCCAACCAATATAGGCGCACCACGTGTCAAACTAAACAGAGGAAGCAACTTTTGCATATGGCATCCCCATAGGTCTGTGACAAATATCACGAGATTTATAAAAAAAATCTCGCCATATAATATCGTGAGAAATTGGTTGAAAGTTTAAAACGGTAATTTCTCGCAATATTTTCAAAGTGTGACAAATATAGCGAGATTTACATTTTTAACAGATATTTATCATGAAAACCTCCGAGTTTTTTATTTTTAAATGTATTTTATTTATATTTTTAATTTATTTTTTATTGCCAATATTTTTGCTAAAAATGCAAGATTTATGAAATATTTAAAAATCTCCTGAGTTTTTTTACTACCGATATTTTGCCTTTTTGACTTTTGTCAATATTATATGCCCCATAGTTACCCTTTTTTCACTTATCCCATGACATGTGAATTTTTTCTGGGTAACAACTCATTCTGAATCGTGGCCTTAATTTTAAGGGTGGGTATCGGGTCGTGCTGAGTCTGCCTGACCCGAGGGCTGTTAAGGCCCGGCCTGGAACCAAGCAACCTGAAGCTCAGACCAACTCGTGTTGGGCTTGGGCCAAGATTAAGCGAATCAGGCCAAAGCCTTTAAGCCCGACCAGTTAACATGCGAGGCTCCATTGCCGTCATGCTTTGGCCTTACCCGAGTCCGGTCCATTTACTTAGATGGCTCGAGTCAAGCCCGATTCATATTGAGCTAAAGCTACACATGACAGCTACAACCTGACGTAGTGTAGTTGTCCTTGCAGCGTAAAACTCCGTGGGCTGACCCTTTGCCTGATCTTACTTTGAGGGCTTTCTTCTCGATCCAAGGGTGTCACCAAGCGCTTCGGCTTAGGCAGGGAGTGACGCCCATGGGATTGGAACCTAGGCTGCTCGTAATATGCCACCCTTTTCCTTTTGTGCAGTTTTTTTGGAGTTTTTTTAGTCATTGTTAAATTTTTTTTTGTTAGATTAAAGGTAAATGTAATCCTCCCTTGTTTTTATTAGAGAAAGGGAGACATGATCCATGCCTTGCAATTAATAATGTGTTATTTAGAAAGCGACGCACAACTTTTTGCACGGTTTTTCTCATTCCGCCAACTGTAGAAGATCAGAAGTAGGGGTAGGGGTGTCAATGGGTCTGGTTTACCTGGACCTGACCCCAACCAAACCCTATAGGCAAGTATGGTGATAAATAAGAAGACCCGATTAAGACCTAAGTATAGACCCGAAGGTCCAATTAATACATGAATCCGGGTATAGTTTGTAAACTTTTATACCAGAACCGATTAAGACCCACAAATTTTCAATGTAAAAAAGATAAAAATATTATTTTACCGGGTTCAGTTCATATAGTTCTTATCGGGTCCAGGTGTGGTTTCTCTTATAGTGGACCCGATTAGACATGGGTTCGGACTTTATACCATACTAAAAAATCGGGTCCAAGTCTGGGTCCGAACCAAACCTGACCTGTTGACACCCCTAATCAGAAGGTTGCCCATTCATCTTTACTCTCACAAATTAAGTTAGTCCTTTCAAAGTGTAGGACCAAAACGACCTTGAAGAAAGGAAGTTGAAATGATTAATGTAAATTGTTAATCAAGCTCTGATATCGGTTTCTATAGTGCTTAGTTTCATGCTTTTGGACTTTGCCTAAGCTAGTTAAGTTGGCCCTTTGGTTCTAGAGGACATGGTCTCTTTTCTTTGGCTTCTAAAACAAAAAACCCAATTGTGAGAAGCTAGGAATTACTTGAAAATTATGCTCAGTGAGCCTAGCTATGAGATAACTTGTTTAGGTAAATAAACTGAGCACAAACATGGCAAGCTCGGCTCATATAGGTCATTTTACTTTTTATATATTTATATAATTTTTATGAAGACAAGCCAGCTTGTGATCTGCTCACAAAGCACAGATCGTGAAGAGCTTGGGCTTGGCCCAGCTTGTGACCAGCTCACGAGCCAAGCCCAAGCAAGGGTGTAGCCTTAATGAGCCAAGCTCAAACGGCCCAAGCTCAGCTAGTTCACCAGCCCTAATAAACCCCTCTATTGGGGATATTTTGGGTTTTGAGAGAGAGAGAGAGAGAGACAACGGGTATCATGTGAACATAGCTAGAGAAGTTGTCAGAGGCCTGTTGCTGCCAACTTGTGTCAATAAATGGCAGATGGACTGTAGCGACTAGATAGAGAAAGCTAGAGAGAGAAAGAGTTCCGGGTGAGGTGGAGGAAGGAGAACTTAAAAGATCATGGTGGGCACTACCACCATTATCCTTATTTCATAAGTGAGCATTGCCTACCCCTGACCTAAACCCTGTAAAAGATTATAGTGGGATACAATTTATGGGACAAGGATCTATCCCAAAGGAAAGTCAATCTCTTCAAGGGTCGGGTCTATCCTCATCTTTTGTTAAGTGGTTAGGATTGATTCTTATATGTTATTTGTTTTCCTTTTTTTTTTGGCCTTCTACATTTGGCTCTTTTGCCTATTGCATATATGCAAGGGCGTAGCTAGGATTCATGTGAGGGGGGGGGGGGGGGGCAAACAGGGGTGTAGAAAAAAAAATATTTGTGTGATAGTCGGGGGTTCGGGGGCAGCGCCCCCGAAAAAATTTTTTTTGAGATAAAATAAAAAATGGCTACAATTATTAATAAAAATCTATTTCATATGGACAAATCAAACTATTTGCTGCAGTAAGGGCTGGGCTAGGACTCGGCTGGGCTAAAAAATGGATAAAAATCTATTTCATATGGAATCAGGGCAGGGCTAGGACTGAGCTTTTAAAATTTTTTTTTTGACTGTTTGGGGAGGCAGGACTGGGCTACAGCCCCCCCCTAGCTACGCCCCTGCATATATGCAAAGGCATTATATATTTGGTTGTAACCTCCTCTCATATATAAGTATGAGACATCAATAGAAGCAAGCTCCTCGTGGATGTAGGCATCTATTGGCCGAACCACGTAAAAGAGTGTTGTGTGTGTGTGATTTCCTTTGTATTTTTTATGCTGAACATGGTATCATAGTCAATAAACCTGCAATAGATCTATTTGATGTATCCCTTCTGCTGCAGCAATGGCTAGAGATGGTAGTACACCCAGCGACTCATCCAAGAGTCGAATCCTAGTATGAAGATCACCACAACTTTGCTCAATGACAATAACTATCTACCATGATCTAAGGCGGTTACGCTATTTTTGAGTGGCAAAAGAAAGCTAGGACATATTGCAGGTAAAACTCCTAAACCAGATGCATTTGACACTACTTATGATGATTGACAATCTTCAGATCATCTAATGATGTCTTGGCTTATGAATTCTATGGAAGCCAACATCGCAAAAGGTTATTTATTCATTAAAACAACTATTGATTCATGGAATGCTTTGAAAGAACTTTATGGGCAACAAAATAATATATTGCTAGAATTTATCAACTTTAGCAACAAATTGCCCAACTCCAAAAGGATGATAAACCCTTCCATAGCTATTTAAATATCTTAAGAGGTATGCAGGATGAGCTCAGCCATTATCCTCCTATTACTAATGATGTTACTGTGCTGAAACAAAGAGAAGAAGAAGATAAGGTGTTTAAAGTTCTTGCTGGATTGAGTCAAGAGTATGAGAGCATACGAAGTCAAATCTTGATGACTAGTACCTCCCTTTCATTAAACATTATTTGTTCCATAATTCAAATGAAATAAAATCGTAAGACTCTATTGGAAACCCAATAAAAATTTGAGGAGGAAACTCATGATAAAATTTCTTACACTGTTGCTAATCCTGTTGGCTTTAAGTCTGAAATCAACACTGATCAGAATAGGAACATACCAAAATTTAAGTGCAATTATTGTAAAAAAATTGGTCACACTAAGGACAGGTGTTGGGAGATTCATAAAAAACACGGTAAAGGTAAAAGTAGTGGAAATAAGGAAGGTCGACCAGTCACCAATATAGATGATCTTGCCAAGATGCTCTAGCAACTCACTTGTTTGAATTTGGCCATATCGACTGCCACCAATCAGCCAACTGACAAAGACGAAACTTTAGGTACTTCTCTGGCTTATAATGCTATTTCTTATTCAAATAAATTGGTGCTTGATTCGCGAGTCACTGACCATATGACTGGTCATGATAAGTGGCTTAATGATATTCATTATGATTCTAAGAGTCTTGTTTGCATTGCTAATGATGTTCTTCTGTCAGTTCAAGGGATCGGTCATGCCTCATTTCTTGAAGGAAAATCTAAGGAAGAAGTTCGGTTGCTATCTGCTTTTCCAGCTAACTTAATCTTTATTAGTAAAATAACCAAGTCCTGTAATTGTTTGACAATTTTCTTGGCTGATTAAGTTGTGTTTCAGGACATACAGAGCAAGAGGGTGATTGGTAGAGGTCAAGAGAAGAATGAGTTACATATTCTTGAAAGTAACCCTATGAGTTTCACTATGCAGAAAACATGTAATTCCCACAGGTTATGGCATCAGAGATTAGGTCATCCATTTGACAAAGTTTAAAAAAAAATCCTGTCATTACCTATTGATAGTAGCTCATGTGATACATGTTAATATGCAAAGCAAACAAGAGTTTCTTTCGGTACCTCTGAAAATCAGTGCAATAAGGCATTTGAACTTGTTCACTCAGATGTTTGGGGACCAAGCCCAAACTCTTCAAATTTGGAATTTAGATATTTTACTACCTTTATAGATAACTATTCTCGTGCTACGTGAATTTATTTTCTGAAAAATAAGAATGAATTTTTAAGTGCTTTCAAGAATTTTTATGTCAGTTCATACTCAATTTAATGTTAAAGTAAAAAAGTTGAGGTCTGATAATGGCGAGGAGTATGTTAATGAGGCCTTTAGGGAATATATGGCTCAAGAAGGTATTTTACTTCAAAATACATGCTCAGGCATGCCGCAACAGAATGGAGCTGTCGAAAGAAAAATTGACGCAATATGCCAAAATAATTTTGGAATGAGGTCATTTTCACTACTGCATATATTATCAATTGCATACCTAGCTTAATTATTGAAAATCAAACTCCCATGAAGTTGATTTGGGGAAAAAAATGTCCTTAACTCATCTTAGAGTATTCGGTTGTAAGTGTTATGTTCATATCCAAGAAGGCCACAAAAGCGAATTAGACAAATAAGCTATCAAATGCAGTTTTTGGGGTTATTTCACTGTTAAGAAAGGTTTCAAATGTTACGATCCAAAAAGTAAAAAACTCTACATGTCCAAAGATGTAGAATTTTTTGAAAATGAGACTTATTTTTAAGCTCAAGAAAATGCAATAAGGAATGAGATTCAGGGGATCATGTGTTGAGAGATAATATTGTTCTCCCTATAGTCGATAGTCTCGAAGTAAACAATCCAAAAAGCGCTAATGAAGGTCAATCTCTTGAAAGTAGTAACAATGTTGATAGTGACCAAATTGCCGAGCAACCTCGTAGATCATATAGAGTTGCATGAGCTCCTGTCCGTCTAAGGGATTTTTATACATATCTTGCAAGAAGTCCTGACACTCATTCTATTGAAAGTTGCATTGATTTCTCAAAAAATTCATACAACCATTTTGCCTTTCTTTACAAAATATATTCACAAAGTGAGCCACAAAATTATCCAGAGGCTGAAAAAGACCCAATTTGGAAGAATGCAATGAAGGAATAATTAAAAGCTCTTAAAAAAAATAATGCATGGGATATTGTGCCTTTGCCTTCCAGGAAAAAACCTGTAGGGTGTAGATGAATTTACATGATTAAGTATAACAGTGACGGTTCAAATGGAAGGTACAAAGCCAGATTAGTTGCTAAAGGTTACACCTAGGTTGAGGGCATCGACTATACTGAGACTTTTGCTATCGTGGCAAAGATGACTTCTATATGGATTTTACTCTCTGTTGCTACAAATAAAAGGTGGAAAACATATCAACTTGATATAAAAAATACCTTTTTTCATGGTGATCTCCTAGAGAAAGTGTATATAAAAATTCCTTAGGGTCTTCAGTACTCGGGTAAAAATTTGGTTTATAAACTCAAAAAGTCCTTGTATGGACTAAAGCAATCTCCTCGAGCATGATTTGCTAAGCTTAGTGAAGCTCTTGTTTCTTTTGGCTTTGTTAAAAGTGAAGCCAATCACTCTATGTTTGTTACAAAATGGCACAACAAGATCACTATTGCCTTGGTTTATGTCGACGACATGATCCTCACAGGTGATGATGAAGTTTTGATCATTAATCTCAAAAAGTATCTTCACAAAAAATTTAAAATTAAAGATTTGAGAAGTTTAAGATACGTTTTGAAAATTGAAGTTACTCACTCTGAAAAAGGGATTTTCATATGTCAATGGAAGTATACTTTAGATATCTTAAAAGAAATTGGTATGTTGAGATGTAAACCATCTGAGACCCCTATTAAGGTCAATCACAAATTTAAAAAGGATGCTTGAGAACTCATTAATGATATTCCAAGTTTTTAAAGATTGATAGGCAAACTTATTTATTTGACGGTCACACGGCCAGACATAACATATGTCGTCAATGTTATTAGTCAATATATGCATTCTCTTCGAACCTCACACTTGGAAGTGACTCATAGAGAGTACTGAGGTATCTCAAAGCTACTCCTGATAAAGGAATTCTTATGGGGCAAAATAAGAATCTCAGTATTGATGGATATAGTGATGCAGATTGAAACGGAGATCCAAGTGATAGAAGATCTACTATGGGTTATTGTACCATGATTGTCAAAAACCTTGTTACATGGAGAAGTAAAAAACAAAGAGCGGTAGCTCATTCAATTTGCTGAGGCATAATACAGGGCTATGGCTTCGACCACTTGTGAGTTAGTTTGGGTGAAACAACTTCTTCGCGATATGGGAATCAGAGTTTTAGAGCCAATGAAAATGAGGTATGATAACCAAGCAGCCATACATATCGGGGTAAATCCGATATTTCATGAAAGGACCAAACATATCGAGGTGGATTGTCATGTAGTAAGAGAAAATGTTCAAAGCAAAGTTATATCAACACCATTTATCAGAAGTGATGACCAGCTCACCAACTTGAGGGGGAGTGTAAAAGATTGTAGTGAGATACGATCCATGGGAAGCAGATCTATCTCAAAGGAAAGTCGATCTTCTCAAGGGTCAGGTTTATCCTCATCCTTTGTTAAGTGGTTAGGATTGATTCCTAACTATTATTTGTTTTCTTCTTGTTTTTGGCCTCCTATATTTGGCTCTCTTGCTTATTTCATATATGCAAAGGCATTATATTAGACTGTAACGTCCTCTCTTATAGAAGTATGAGACATCAATAGGAGCAAGCTCTTCATGGATGTAGGCATCTATTGGCCGAATCACAAAATCTGCGTGTGATTTCCTTTGTGTTTTTTATGCTAAACAAACTCTTTATTGGGGAGTTTTTGGGTTAGCTCACCCACTCTTGAATGTGGCTTTGCCATTTAGTTATACACTTTTGACTTGCGTAGATTGAATAATTTTCATGTGAAAGTCTCTTTGCATACTATTTTAGGCCAACGTACCACTGGTTGAACCTGCAATATTCCACCACAATGAGACGTACACGACAGCTCCTACCAACCACGCAGAGCTCCCATTGGTATTTTTTAATCATTCTTGTCTTCATGACTTTGTGAGCCTTGAAATTCGGCTCTTATGGTGCGTTGGAGATGACTAAACATACGCACGAATAAACCATGTTAAACACATTTATTCAGTTAGATCCAACATTTGGTCACTATGTCCATGCAAACAGAGGCGTAGCTAGGATTCATGTGAGGAGGGGGCAAACAGGGTTGTAGAAAAAAAACTGTATTTGTGTGATAGTTGGGGGTTCGGGGGCAGCGCCCCCGGAAAAATTTTTTTTGAGATAAAATAAAAAATGGCTACAATTATTAATAAAAATCTATTTCATATGGACAAATCAAACTATTTGCTGCAGTCAGGACTGGGCTGGGCTAAAAAATGGATAAAAATCTATTTCATATGGAATCAGGGCAGGGCTAGGACTGGGCTTTTAAAAAAAAAAAAAAAATTTAACTGTTTGGGGAGGCAGGACTGGGCTACAGCCCAGTCCTGCCCCCCCCTAGCTACGCCCCTGCATGCAAACAACAGTGTATACCACCATGGTATTTTCTTCGCACACACATATTATGTATTATTTCAGATTAAACCTTTTAGAGTCATTGATGATGGTTAAGAGATAATATTTGGTGCCTATGAAGGCACCAAATTATATTAAAGTATTGAGCTAAAACTCATAAGTTCAAGCTTTATCAACTCAATCTGATTATATAGATGTGTCTAGCTAGGAAGGTTTGTTTGCTAAAGATAAGTCTTGGATCGTGTTATTTCATTTCAAAAAATATGATTTTTTTGTTTTATGAAATTTTAGTGCATAGTAGACCGTTTATTGTTGAACCCTTAAAAAACCTGTTTATGTGTCATAATCATAGGATTCAAAACTCAGTTCCCACTAAACATTGTAGATCACATCCATAAGATTAAGTTTACACAAAAAAACTTAAGTGTATTATTTTCAGCTCAATAGTTTCATATAATTTGGCGCCTTCAAAGTCTCCTGATATTAACCCTATATATATAAAAGGGTAAGAAACTAATGAGAAGAAATCGTGTTTTCTTCACAAAATCTCAATTTCTTGTAGATCAAATGTTACAGATGTGATCTACATGGTTTGTTTAGCAAGAAACTAATGTTATAATTAGGTTTTTAAAGAGGTTCAAAGATCAACCGCTCACAATGTGCTAAAAATTTATAACTCAAAATATTACATTTTTTCATAAAAAAATCCAATCCAAATATCAATCCTTAGCAAACAAACCATGTTGAACTCATCTATGTAGTTAAATTGAGTTAATAAAACTTGCACTTATGGTTTTTAACTTATTAGTTCCTTACCTTCATTAATAGCAAATATTTTCACACATAAACACACACATATATATATATATAGAGAGAGAGGGGGGGTCGTCCAATCCTTGGCAGCCACCTAAGGCATCCAGTATTGGTCTTTGATTCAGCTAGTTCGAAGCAGATGACCTCATGAAACCTGCATCTTAGTACTCAATGATCCCAAGAACAAAACCTAACTGCTTAAAAATAAGCCACACTAGATGTGAATGATTTTAATCTACAAATACCAACTTTTTTTTTGAAAGATTAAAGCTAAAGCTTAACTTGAACACACATGAATCCACACTGCTGTTGTTTCTTGACTTGTAATATCAACTTTTTTAATTATGGAAGATGGCCAAAGCAGAAATTTAGCACTTAATGGAATAATTAATTACCATGGGAAGTGGAGGTAATAAAAAAATGCATATCATGCCTTGTGGCAGTAAACTAAGTTTAGCTAGTGTTTTATTACTTCATTTGAAGCAAAAGCTGAATTCCTACCTAAAGCCACGTGCTTGTGGCATGAGATGCGGGTATAGTGGGTCCCATTTGCACTAACTAAAAAATGATATTGGCCTTGACCACCGCCGGGGTAGCCCGCCTGGCCAGCGGGGTAGTTGTGAGGGCGTTGAGATGAAGATGCCGGATCAAACCCCATGTAGGTGGGCCACTTAAGGCAGGATGGTCGTGGCGTGGGGGGCTCACCCGGGGTTTTCGTTGCTTCTGCGAGGATTCCTTCTCATAAAAAAAAAGGATATTGGCCTTGATAATTATAATTAAACATTGACACGTTTCCTCAGTCAATCAATTAAAAGATTATCTTTCCTAATCTTCATCTTTTATTGAATCATTTGCAAGCTAATATTTGGATAATTAAATTGGTCCGTTGAGTAAACGATTTGTCACTATCTCTCAACCAGTGAAGGCAATCAATGAGGGGCCAGCATTGTGTGTCTTCTCACATGGTGTTGTTCTCAATGACCTTGATGAGCCAGTGGGCCTCCTTCCATGCAAAGAAAGTGACCCAGTGATCCAGTTTGATCTTTCCTATGGTTTAATGACTCGGTTTAGTGGATCCCATTTTGTGCAGCCCACTGCATAGAGGTGTCAATGGGTCCGGTAAGTGCCGATCTTGACCGGTACTGGACACTGTATGGTCGGGATTTGGAAACAAAGAGGGGGGTCTGATTAACTATATGGGTCAGACCCATGAGATCGGATCAGAATGCGAAGCTGGGTATGGTTTATGAAATTTTGTTCTTTTTTAATGTAAAAGATTAGTTATTTTCTTGGTTTGTATGGGTTTGGTTTACATTGCTCTTATAGGACTTGGGTATGGTTTTTCCTTCGGTAGGACAGGTCAAACCTGGACCTGGCCTTGTTCCAGCACCTCAGTGTCGGATCCGGGTTTGGAGTCACCTGGGTTCGATGAATGCTCAACCTGTTGGTCTATGTCAAACCTGACCTAGTGGATGAGCTATTGGATTTGGTCTGCATATAGCTATAATTGAATCCAATCTAACTGGACATAGCTTTGTTGGATCTGCAATTGGATGGTCTCAAACGAGATCTAAAGTTGATTAGCCCCTTGTGAGTTATAAATTTGCATGTAAAATGTAAAATGGATTGGAGGAAATTTATTCGAGTCAGGATTAGAAACCAACTTCTTATAAGAAACATTTATCAGATTTTTGGTGTTTTTTTCAAAATTCTGACCTTATATCAAATATTCTAGGGCTTAACAAATCTACTAAACGGATTCGAGTCGGATGGATATGGAACCTGATCATTAAAATCATTGGTTACGAAAGAAACTAGGGTCTTGCTCCAGTGGGATCTATAATTGAGTCTTGACTTGGGTCCAATAATTTGGAGTTTGGACCCCTTGGGCACGTCAGTGCCATAGTCACCACAAAACTGCGCTTTGGAAAAGGACACATCATTGGCCTGTTGTTTTCAGATGTCCATGGACAATAGCATCTCTAGGCATCTTAATATGTCAAAGAATCTTTTCAAGATTTTTTCCCTCAAAATTCATGTTTGTTACACGTTCAAAATGACTGAAAATAAAAGGAGAACTTTTCCTACTTTTCATGGTAGTTTGCATAGACCCCTATCCTTTTTTTCTCACTACTTTTTCTGACTTTTTTGTTGGGTTTGTAAAGAGTCCGATTTTGTGGTTTTAAACTTGTGAATAGAAGGCTCGCTTTCTTTGAAATTTCATTATGTTGGTAGTTGACTACATTATGTCATGACCAATGTTGTCAGTATCGGTATCGGCCCTGAATCGTTGGGCCACCTTTTCAGCTGTGTTCGGTGTCAAGTGAATCGCTTTTGTATGGGTTTGGATATAATAAAAAAATATAAAGTCAATCATAATGTGAGACGTTTTAAAACCATTAAAATAATATTAAATAATGATTTTTTTTAGTATTTTTGCATTTATTAAAAAATACCCTAGCTGGGGTCACCGACACCCAAGCCCTGCAGAGTTACGAACCCACCAGTTAAAGTCAAGATTTTGTCGACCACAGAAAATGTTTTCCCGTGGAACCCACCTCATTAATAATTGCATCCTCACCTCCAATCGGCATGCATGGTGGCGATTCATATGATGATGGCCCAACATGAAGATCTTTGGGATCACCCTTTGAATGGTGAAAAGATTGCACAAATATTTGTGCATTAAGCACCTGATCACCCTCCATCTTGGGGACAGGGCGGGTCAGGTGTAAGACCCAAGACCTGATGGAGCGCAATCGAGTGCTTAATGCACAAGTCTTTGTGCAATCATATTGCACCCGAACAAGACTCCTTTGAATGGCTACAAACCTCGAGTCTCGAACGAGGCAAAAAATTTGTCCATTACTCCCTTGATTACCTTTCATCGAGCCTTGGGTCCCCCAACTGACAGGCCATGTCCTCAAGATGAAAGGTGATCAGGTGCTTAATGCACAAATATTTATGCAATCATATTGCACGTGATCTTTTCACACAAACCTCAAACCCAGAAAGAACTTTCCCACAGTCAATAAATATGGAATAGTCAAAAAGTGGGAGGATTTTGCCATTGGAATTTGACTTTCCAAGGCAAAATTTGAAAGTTTCATAGGATTTCATCTTCATAATCATCACCGACACCCACATCAGCAACAGCAGCCCAACTTGAAAAAAACTTGTTTTATTTGTTTTTTATTAATGGTAATGTTAGGTTGTATATGGAGCACCTATTTAATTGAATTTATTGATGCATTGGATTTGGTATTAATTGAATGCTTTTATTGAGGTCCAACCTGAACAAGGTTATAGATAACTTGATAAATATGAGAAGTTTGAACTTGGACCAGTATGCATCTACATAATTCAAAATGGATACAGTCTGGATCTGACCTATTCAGGGTCCCATGATCCAACACAAGGTAGAAATGAGATGAACAAGACTAAACGTGGAGATGGAAGATGTGGAGAACGGATAGCTCTGCTGGAACATTTGGTGCTGATCTTGGAGTAGAGAAATGAATGGCTTTAGAGATCATTTTGCTTTGTTTGATGATCGAAGTGTGCCCACAATCGCAGGTAAATCAGGAATCATGTCCTAAGCTCATAGTTAGTGATGTAAATCCAAGAACGGATTTACAAAAAATTCTACCCAACTACAAGTTTATTTAGGAAAAACGGGAAATACAATTAAAATTATGAAAAATAAAAGAAATTGCAAAGAAGTAACTGAAATTAAAAATAATTGAAATAAACTAAAAATAAGACAAATCTTGAATTCTAACTCGACCAACCCCTTAATCCTAGATCTCTCAGTTATTTATAAGGGAAGAATTCTAATCCTCATAACAGTTTTTATAAACATCAATTAAGAAACTTTTTAATTCTAATGAACTATTAAGTTGAGATATGTATCAAGTAGTTTAGATTCAATATCTATTACAAGAGGTTTAAGTAAAAGAAAAAAAGTTCAAAACTATAAGCAAATCCAAATAACCTTGCGAACCCCAAAATTTATCACTTTGCTCCTGCATCATTCTCCTTGGATTGGAGAAGACTTTCCCTCCAGTTTGGAATATGCTTGAACTTCTACTAATTATGCTTGACTTTTAAGAACCACGAAGATGAATCGATGTAGACTTTTAAGAACCAACTGATGTAAATCCAATAATGGATTTTATAGAAAATTCTACCCAACTACAGGTTTAGTTTTACAGTGTGACCAGGCATTTTTGAAATCAGTAAAATAAAAAGCTCTAGAAAATGTTAGCAAGTATTTTGTTTCTCCCTCTTTTTTCACTAGTTGTTGATGACAAGTTGACAACTTTTTTCATTTGAGACCTCATTAAGAATGATTCCTTGACCAAGTGGTAATTTGAAAAATAAGTTGCAACAGCTGCCTTCTGCCATTGCTGCCTTTTTAAAATTTTCATCACTTTGATTCCAAAAAGGCAAAAACAACCCTAGAAGTGGTGGTACGGTGCCAAGGTTTGATTTTTAGGCTCTCTTCTTGGTCACCTCATTTCCAACCATAGATTATTTTTTCAAGTCGGAATCTGATCATACTCTACAAACAAAAAAATGGTGTCATATAATCATTAAAAGAAAGTTTTTTTTTTTCAAGATCTTTTTTCATGTGTCATTATGCCTTGAAATGAGCCATTTTTGGTGGACAATTTTTTATGTGGAACTTTTTAGCTTCTTTCTACCAAGTAGAAAAGTGTTTTGGCTCCTCACAAATATTGTTTTGCTTCATATGAAGAATATGCTCAATTGCTCATAAATTTAAATTTTATTTGTGAAACATTCGACTGAAGAAGAGGCCAAGCGAAATAGCTGCACTTCAAAAATGAAAAAAAAAATTGAAGAAAGAGTAATAGTTAACCATTCATTAGTTAATTGAAAATTTCATGCACGTGCATGACACACACATGTACACTCATTGTTTTTTTTTTTCAATTTTTGAAAAGTTTTGGGAATCAAACTCCATGAATTTAATCTATGCAGCTTATTCAGCAAAAACATAATTTGGATCATGTAATTGTTAAGAGCTTAAAAGTTCAATGGTTCACAATATGCCAAAACTTCTTGATTGAAAAAATCTAGTTTTAACATTGAAACATTAAATAATTAAAGTTCACATATATATTTTTTAATTATATGTATATATATATATATATGGCCACTAGAATATATAATTTATAGTGGGAACTAGGCATTTTTTATACTTTTTTGCAAGAAATTCATTGTTGGATCATGCTTTTTGATAAAAAAAAAATGATTTTTAGATGCTTAAATATTTATGAAAAATTCTGAGTAAATGATTTTTAAACCTTATACATCCTGCTTATGCATTGCAATTGGATGATTCAAGAGCTAGTTCATTTAAAACTAACCATGTAGATCAGATCCATACAGTCTGATTTAAGGAAAAAAACAAAACCACCCATGAAAATCTCGGTGTACACTCTAGTTCTCTCTCTCTCTCTCTCACACACACACACACACACTTAGATTGTATTTAAAAACTCGGATTTGCAGATATGTTTTGCATGGTTGATTTGTTAGGAAACAATACTTAGATTGTATTTAAAAAAAAAAAGTTTTTTTAAGCCTTGAATATTTATGAAAGTCTTAAACCATCTATTTCTAAATCTTATAAAAACCTAACTCATACCACAATTGGACAATTCAAGTGTTGATTGGTATAAATCAAAGCATGTTGAACACATCTCTACGATCATATTTAAGGAAAAATATAGAAAAACCCTTCAAAATCCTTGTAGACAAGAAAGGTGGTAGGCAGCTACGTTTACTATGGATGTTAAGTGAATAATCAAAGTCGATATTAGTAAAGAATCGCATGTCCTTCGTTATTTTCCCATTTTATTTGAAAAATTACATGATGTGCAACATTTATTGGAAAAGGAAGATGTCTAAAAAAAGCACCTCATATCGGTATGAGAAGTTTATCATTGAATGTGCACAACAGGATTTGGTATAAAATTTTTTTAAGGGAAAAAAAGTGATTTGGTATAATTTCACTTGTAACTTGTACTCTCCTTCCCTTTAGGCTAGTTGGTCTACTAAATGAACATTAAAGGTAGTCAAACACATGAATAACAAGCAATACGAGTTCAAATCTTACAAGTAAATGAAGGCATAAAATACTCGTTTTTTCTCTCTTCAGAAATGAAGTTGCTAACCTTTGTTGGGTGCCAACTTTTTGACAATGATGTAGCATATAAGGCTACATGAATAGAATATGGGAAAAAATTGCAAAATGAAACTTTATTTATGTGGCTATAAGCACGAGAAAAACTTGGTTTCTAATTGGACAGGATTTTATAGGCCCCCGGAATTTTGCGCTGTTGGGACAGCGAAACAGCGACCGTAAGTACGACAGGCAAAGCCAGCACGACTAAGTCTCTAATCCTTGGGCAGTTTCTCCGAGTAAAAATCAAAACAATTGGACAACATATAAATCTCCTTAAGGCCCCATTTTTTATTGTAGGGGGAAACTTGGGTGAACTTTATCTAGGGAAAAAAGTCAGATGACCCCATCTCTAGAGCTTTTTTTCTTAAGAAAAAATGAAAAAAAAACTTTTTATAATGAGTAAATTGTTTTTTTTTCAAAAAAAAAATCACCATATTTCTTGTATGCCAGAATAAATGTGTGGGATAAAAGTATGCACTCTCGTAGAACTACTTTTGTTTTCAACTTTTTCTCCTTGCAATCAAACCAGGTCTTAAGTAAAAAAAATTATTACATATTATACCATTAATTTGCAGATTGATTTATTAGGATATTTTCTCATTAAGCTCTTGGTTTAACACAATTCACTAAATTGGAAATGCAGACACAAAAAGGTTTGAGTACTTGAGTTATACACAGATCGACTCTTAACCATAGTCACGTTTAACTGGATCAATTATCCAACCAACTGGTTCGCCTCTACCCGGATTTGGGAAAAGAAACTTCCAGTGGCTGGATCTCATTTGGTTTTTCATATCTGAATCTTAAAAGATCCAATCCATAAAATTTATAAATCTGAACCATAGATAAATATATACGATAAGGTTAAAAGGATAATGTATACCTCATCTGGTAAGATCGAGATCAAGTTAGAATCTAAACCCAATTATTGATTTGGACCTGATAACAACCCTAATGGGGACCCATGTGTCCATATCTGCGGATATGGGCCGGAGCTAGCCTGGTTAGCAGACTGACGAGTGGGGGACTAGGCAAATGGAATTGGACCCAGTTTGGCATCAAGTGTACGTGACGAGGATGGTCCAATCCAGAATTGACCCGTCTTCCTACGTAGAAAATCATTGACGAAAACGTGGTCCCACATATCATTACAATGGTCCCAATTCCTGATTGAACCCAGATCCGGGTACTCGTACTGTTTTCTGACAATATGCAGATCCATTTCAAACAGACAAGCCTGGCCATATTTGGACTTTCGATCACATTGATCCAACTCCTTCCTTGGTTCGCTGCTCCAGTACGAGCCTAGCTGCTGGCAGTTATCCGGGTCACCGGTTCATTGACGACTCACCCGATACGTAGATCGGCTCTGTAAGAACCGAATCGATGAATTATGACTCCGTACACGATGGAGTGAATTAATTATTGCAGTCATATCGACCAGAGCAAAATAGAGAAATCATTACATGAGCACGGCACCCATATAGGTTTGTATGAGCTATCATGCAAACCGTTTGCTTTAAAGATAGAACTCTAGATTGGCAGTGATGTTTACCATCACTTTTAAGGTGGACCTTGATTGCAACAATGGGGGGATCTGCTCCTGTGGTAGGAGCAGTTAGTTCACGTCACCCTGTGTTGAGAGGTTGCAAGTTCCAATCCCTATAGTATAGTTGTATAATTGATAAGGGTCTGGGGTTCCTCATCAGAAAAAAAGCATTTTCTTTCTCAGACCCAATCCAACTCTAGGGCTGTGAATGATGAAGTATCCAACAGGAATTTTTGGTTATGGGTATAGAAAGTTTCGACCCATATAAAATTCAGGTCTGCCCTAACCCAACCCTAAGAAATATGTGGGCTGGGTTTGGATCTCTAGGGCTGTCAATGATGAAGTATCCGACCATAATTTCTGGGTATGGATATAAAAAGTATCGACCCATATAATATTCGGGCCGGCCCTAACCCAACCCCAGAAATATGTGGCTAAGTTTGGAACTCTAGGGCTGTCAATGATGAAGTATCTGACCGGAATTTCTGCGTATGGGTATAAAAAGTATCAACCCGTATAATATTCAGGTCCACCCTAACCCAACCCAAGAAATATGTGGGCTGGGTTTGGAATATGATTTTTGCTAGGGAGCTGACCGGACCTGAGAAATATGCAGGCTGGGTTAGGGATATGACTTTTGCAGGGTACCCAACCCGATTTTTAGTAAAAGTAAAGTTCTGAAATTATATGGATTCATATTTAGAATTTCAGATTTGTGATCAAACGAAACCAAAACCCGAACTCGAACCTGAGAATTTGTTATGTGGATCCATATACCCTGATTGGTTAGTTACCCGGCCTGCAGCCCTATCCAACTCTAATGCCTATGGTTTATCATGATTTATTTTTTGATGTAGTTATACCCATAGTGACAGAAATTGCCTGAAAGTTTAAAACGGCAATTTCCTGCGAGATTTTCAAAATCTTGCGAGATTTATGAAAAAATGTAAATACCGTGAATTAAATGCGATATTTATGTTTTAAACGGCTATTTATCATGAAAAAATGTGTTTTTATTATTAAATAAATTTTATTCATATTTTATTATAAAAAATGAATTATATATTTTTTTTATTGCCGAGATCTAATAATTCTTATATTAAAATTTAATATTTATTTTTGTGATTAGTTTTGTTTGATATCACTGATATATTAAAAATATCATGATATTATCAACTATTTCAAGGAAGTCGATAATAGCCGATAATAATCACAATATTTTTAAAATATTGCCATAGACAAAATATTGCGATATTATCCTGATATTTTTGGGAAAACTTTTTTTTTTGCATATTTTAAGTTTGTATTTCTTATTTTTTGTTTTTTTATATTTTAAAACATGTTTCTTTATATTTTTGAAAGAAAAATAATGCAAAACTTATTATTTTCTTAATTTTTGTTGTTATTTATATTTTTTTTCAAATTTTCAAACTCCCAATATATTCTCGAGATTTATCATCTTTTGAAAATCTCTCCGAAAAATAACCTGGCCGAAAAATTACATTTAACAATACAGGTGACTATGGTTTAACCTAAACCCTAATTTTGAAAACTTCAAAAGAAATCTATAAATTCCAGTAATTTCTTAGACTTTCAGAGAGTGAACACTAAATAACGGCATGAAAACATCATTTTAACTAAATATAAAACCTAAAGAAAATATTATTCTCTTAAAAAATATAGAAATTATAATCTTTTCATTCAGGTAGCCAAACCACGTTGTGTCGGGTCATAAATTTATCTTTTAAAAGTTTAAAGAGAGTTGTATTGGGGGTAACTTGGTGGGCCTCTACGTTTATAAAGTAATAAATCGCGATAAACCGGCCCAATTTATCGCTTCCTAAAAAAAACTCACTTTAAATCGTCGTTTTTTCCTCGTGAAACCAACCACTCACAACCAATGGGGGCTCCGCGTCTCTTGCAGGAACAGTTAGTGCACGCCACCTTGTGTTGGAACGTTGCAAGTTCGAATTCCAATATGGTTGTATAACTGGTAAGGGTCTGCCTAACCCCAGCTTTCTCTGTTGATAAAAAAACAGCCACAAGGGATGGTAGTCGACCGGGGAGGGGGCAGAGGTGGGCCTGAACCAGCACTGCCCGGCATGCGGCCCGTCGGTTCAGGCCCATTAATGGGCTGGTTCATGAACCGGACCAATTGAGATGGGCTGGTTCATTGAACCAGACCGTTTGTGAGAAGGCTAAACCACACCATAATATCTTATTATGGTCTCATAATCAGAAATATCAGTAACTTTTTTGAAAATCTTTCTATTTTATCGTGAGATTTTCAAAATCAATATAGCTCATTTTCAAAATGTCATGTTTTTATTGCGATGTTATTAAATATTATATATTTCTAATGTATTTTTTATATTTTTATATTTTTTCTTGTGTAGATTTTTAAAATGTAAATAAACTAATGTTTGCTTTAAAAAAGCATTTTTTTTTAAAATTTATCACGAGATTTTCGTATGCCAAGGAAAGCCCAATAACGAGATATGTGACTACGTTCGGTCCGTTTTCGGAAAAAGTAAATTATATATCGAGTATGGGTCGGAGTTCTTAATGGACCCGGCCCAAGTTCCTCCACAAGAGTCAGAAGTGGCACTTGCGTAATTTCCGTATAGAATCATGTGCTGTCTGGTAATTGACCATCGTCTAACCCAATACAGTCTACAGCAAGTGAGGTGTCAGATAAATTTGCAGAGTTCGCTCTCTCTCTCTGATTTTTTTTTTTAATTTGAATTTCTTGTTTTCCATTTCCCCAACTCGGGAGAGATTCGTGAAATCTGAGTCGTCAGAAGAATCGATCTAGGGCTCTCTCTCTCCACAGATCGAGATTTATACTTGGATTGATCGGGAAGGAGGGTCGTCTTCTTAATTCTTCTTTTCTCATCCTCTCTTTCTCTCCTTATCTTTCTTGCTCTCTCATGGTGGGTCGCTCTGTAATCCTTTTCTAGGGTTTCGATTCTGCTTTCCCCTTTTTTGGGGAATTTTTTCTCTGTTATTGGTGATTCCCGCTCTTTATGTTAGTTATGTAGATCCAAGGTGTTACATTTCGCCTCTGATCCAGGGTGGGATTCCTTCTAGGGTTCCCTAAATCCTTTTTTTAGGGTTAGGGTTTGTATTCTGATAGATTAGTGTTGTTTTCGAACTCGAAAGACTCGCCCTGATCTTAAAAGCGCGACCTTTTCTAGGATTTTTTAGGGCTTCCGAAGTTTTGTGTCCCTTTTGTTGGATTTAGGGCTTGGGAGGAGTGTTTGGATGTGAGGTAGAGTTCTGGAACTGGGGAAGAGGGGGTTCTGATGTGGAAAAAAAGTAGCTCTTGAGCTAAGGCTCGCTTATAGGGCTAGTGTTTGGAGGTTAACCCACCATTGGAGAATCTCGCTCTGATCTGCAGAACCCTAGCTGTTTTCGACGATGGCGGGCGTTTGCTAGGTCGTGTTTTTTTCGCGAGAATGTCGACGAGGAGGAAGAAGGACGTTGCGGGCGGGGAGGAAGATGCTAGGGTTTCTTCCTTCCCCGACGAGGTTCTCGAGCACGTCCTCGTCTTCGTGAGGTCCCACAAAGATCGGAGCGCGGTTTCGCTCGTCTGCAAGGACTGGTACGCCGCGGAGAGGTGGAGCAGGACGCATGTGTTCATCGGCAACTGCTACTCGGTCACGCCGGAGATCCTCGTCCGGCGCTTCCCGAACATCCGGAGCATTACGCTCAAGGGGAAGCCCCGGTTCTCCGACTTCAACCTCGTCCCGCCGAATTGGGGTGCCGATATCCACTCCTGGCTGGTTGTGCTGGCCAAGGCGTATCCGTTCCTGGAGGAGCTCAGGCTGAAGAGGATGACTGTTACGGATGAGAGCCTTGATTTTCTGGCGTGCTCGTTCCTGAATTTCCGGGCGCTGTCGCTTGTTAGCTGCGATGGGTTCAGCACCGACGGCCTCGCATCGATTGCAACACATTGCGGGTGTTTCTTCTTCTCACAATACTTCATTTCCTTATGCTTTGCTTGTTTGGTTTGATTGCTCTTCCTTATTCCTTTTATTTTGGTGTTAGAAATGTATGAATTTTTATCTGTGATCTCTTTTCAGTTTCGATCTTGAATTTGATGGTTTAGTTTAGTGGGTATGGCTGACTATGTTGGTGAAAGGTGCCCTTCTGTTATGTATTCTTGTTGTTTAGTTATGACCTACTTTTGTATTCTTTTATTGCAAGCGTGTCTGTGTAAAATTTGCATATATCCATGTATTAGCCTAAACATTCTGTCTCACATCAGTTTAAAGATTTGGAAGTTTTTCTTTCAGCTTGTTGAATAGCACTGCTGGTTTCTGAATATTGCAATTGCTTCACTCTCAAATTTGGGATCTCAAATTGTATCTATTTCTTTGGTTTATGTGATATCCTATTTCCTGTGAGAGATTTTATACCTGGTTTCTGCATGCTTGTTAGGACGGTTGCACTTTGTGCCGACAGTATGGTTTTGGAATATTGAACTGATAGATCAATCATCTGAAATCTCTTTCACATCCTTGAGGTCATTGCCCTGCTTCGTTGGGCCCGTTTCTTTTTCAGATTAAGGGCATTTTTGTCAGTCTGGCATCTGTTCATGTTACTTCCGAGGTTTCCGAAGTGGTGGATATTATGGTCGTGGTTGATATAACCTTTCGTAGTTCTATTATTGGACATGGATTAAAGATGCAAATTGAAGATATTGCCACTAATCTTAAGGGTTTTTTTTGTGAGTAAATTAAGATGATGTCCTTAATTTGTCTAAAGCAGGATTTCTTAGTGTCCCGGAAGATGCTTCTTCTTTTCATTGGTGCTACAGCTGAAATACCTCAGGACTTTCAGTTATGCTCAATGATCATTCAGGCATCTCTTTTGTGGAAGTGATTGTTAAGACATCACACTTTCTTCTCACAGTCAACCTCCTGCATCTTGTTTTACATTTCATGGGTTATTTTGCTCGCTTACAGTTGCTTCAGTATGCTTCTTAAGGTGTTTTCTCAAGGGTATACACTCTTTGCATACCATCTTTTTATGAGGTGTTTCTGCACCAATTTTCCATGTTTCATCATTTTGACAGTTATGCTTCGTGTATGCACTTGGTATTACATCCTGTTGAAAATAGTAGAAATACTACTTATGGTCATGCTCTGGAAACTTTTAATAGTGCTTCTTTCTTCACCCTTTTCTCTGCTTCTAGCTTCAACCTTTTCTTCTGTAATATTCTTGGACCCTTCTGCACTTTTGTTCTGGTCCTCCATGTGAGATTCACTAACATCAACTGTATGAGACATGTACATGCATGAGTGGGGCAGGCATGCTGCTTCTCCAACTGCGGCTATTATTCATTGTTTGGTTGGTGCCCGTACGCCATTTAATCGGACAAGATCTTCATGTATCTTGCTTTTCCACTGAAATGCAGCTTCTCTACTATTTTGATTTTCGGTAACAGCCAAAATTCAGAGTGCCCAAATTTACCTATTAAGATGTGTAGGGAATAAGTGGCTTGAGATGGAAACCTTGTAGGGTCCTCTTGTTCAGAAGGATGACACCCTCAGAGAGAAAAAAGTGTTTTGTTTTTACTCCTTTTTGAGTGGAAGCTTTGTATGTGGTGTGCACTGCAGTGACAATAGCTAAGGGTATAAGGATTAAACCAGCAACAGGAATATCTGAATCATATTATCATCAAGACACCTCTTTTGAGAGCCAAAGAAGTGATGAAGAAGCGCTTCATGCCGACATGACAATAAGAACCTCTATCAGTAGTAACCATCGACCCTGCGGGCCACTAATTCTTTCATTAGATCCTGCTGGAGGACCCAGAATTCTCCCAGAATATGCCTCGGAGGTCATCTCTCTCTCTCTCTGGTCATGCATGTATAGGGCCTGCATAGATGTCTGTGTCAGTCAGGTCCAAGAGATTACAAACTTTCTTCAAGGTTCTTGGATGATAAAAGTGCGTATGATCCTGCTCCACAAAGCCTTGTTCATGAATGAGCCCTAGATGATGTTGTACATGGCTGTGGAATGAATGGCCTTAGTTGTGTTCTTGCGGTGGAGTTTTCCATTATGGCAAACAACATTTGGTGTAACTTTGATGATTTTTCTGCCATGGTTCTTTGCTCCAATCGGGCACTTGACCTAATGCTTAGCATTCTTGGGTCAATCAACAATGTTGCATTGGCCTATATGGCTGAGGGTCATTGGCTGCATATTACTACTACTGCTGTTGTTCTACCTTTGGTCTCATTGAATGATTTCTACTAAAGTGCCCACACACCGTTGTGAGATGGTATGTCTGCCTGGGCCTCACTCAAAAGATGCTGTGTCACAGGCCATGGATGTTGTGAATGCCTCACAATGCAGCTACCGATGTTTCACTAAAAGGATCTGCATTTAAACTCTATCTGGTTTATGGGAAGAACTTTGTACCTCTCTATAGTATATTAGCTAGCTGATTAACTGGTAAATCTTGCGGTCTTTCTTGCCAAATTAATCAGATTTTTTGTATGTTTTATTGGTGAATTTCTGTTCAATAGGAATACTGCTAGAATTTTTATTACAGAAATGCGGAGTGGATCATAATAGCTGTGCTTGGCATACTTAAATTTGCCTTTGTTGATTGTGGCTGTATATTTTGTGCTGAGGTTGTTTGATTTGTTCTTTTTGTAAGTTTAAGGTTTTGTTCTCCTAGTAAGTTTGGTTCTCAGTTACTGCTGCCCTTTTTGGTTATCATATAACCTTGGTTCTTCCCATGATGACAAAAACTCTCAATGTTTTCTGATGGAGGTTTGGATAAGGTAATAAAAGGGAAAACATCATCATACTCTTCATGCAACCTTTAGGAAACTTCTTAAATACTCTTGGAGTTTGCTTACATTAATCAAGGAAAATATTTATTGGTATGGATCATGTTTGGATGTTATTAGGCAAAATTTTCTTGTCGAGCATTTAGGCTCTATTTGGGAGTCTTTAGTTGGAGTTGTATTGTGGTTTGCCTAACACACTCTGCTGTATGGGAGCAGTACATTGCGGTTTCTCCAACACCCTATGTTGTTTCCAAGGTTGCCAAAACACAGTGTTGGGGATGGAGTTGGCAACCTCAACATCACATTTCCACATCATTCATGAGAGAATGTTTTTGGCAACTTCACCTCAAAACCACATTTTGGAAGCACCATATTTTGGCTACACATGGAAACAGTTTTTCCATCCCAATGCAAACAGAGCCTTACTTGCATCTTTGTTTGGCATTCTTAACTTCTAGTTGGTAGTCCTTTCACTAGCAAGCTTCATGCCCGCCTATCTGATACACTACAGTAGGCAATTTAATGTTAAATGGTTCTTGGTTGTCAAAATTGCGTTCATGTATGGTACATGCTGTTAGCAATATCTGCAAGATGTTCTATTTTGTGCTTCATCTTCATCTGAATTTTCTTTTTGCTGATTGGGTTATTTCATTCTCATGTCTGAGCATCTTGTTACACTTTCAGGAACTTAACAGAGCTGGACATACAAGAAAATGACATACTTGATATTGGTGGGAACTGGCTAAGTTGCTTCCCCGAAAACTTTACATTGCTCGAGGTCCTCAACTTTGCAAGTCTCAATAGTGAAGTGAACTTTGATGCTCTAGAAAGGCTCGTATCTAGGTGCAAATCTCTGAAGGTCCTGAAAGTAAACAAATGTGTGACGCCGGAGCAGTTGCAGAGGCTTCTTGTAAAAGTTCCACATTTGACAGAGCTTGGGACAGGATCATTTTTACAAGAGTTCACTCTGCGGCAAATTGCTGAGCTCAAAACCACATTCAACAAATGTAAAAAATTACATACTTTGTCTGGCTTATGGGAAGTGACATCATTATATATTCCTGCACTTTCCCTGACTTGCACAAACCTTACATTTTTGAATTTGAGTTATGCTGTCCTTCAAAGTACAGAGTTGGCTCAGCTGCTTGCAGGCTGCCCTCAGCTTCGGCGCCTATGGGTATGCAACATTAAGCCTTCTTTAAGCTGCTTTTACATTCTTGCAAGGCTATCTCTGATTTCATAATTTTCTGCCTACTAGGCACCTGAATTAGGCTTATAACTTGGTTTAAAATAATATATTGATATTTTTCTTGCGTCGCCCAATGACCTTTGCTACTTGGAAAGTTTAGCTTGGTTTGTTTTCAGTACTGGGCTGATGAGTTGAACCCCCATTAAATATTCCTGTTTGCTATTCTTTAAAACATGCTTGTAACAGATATTAGCAGCCACCACTAGAGTTTTTTGTTTCATTCATAGTATTGTCGATTTGTCAACTTATGCTGTAATTCAATGATTATTGCTTATTTGGGTCATCTGGCTGGAATGTAAATTCCTTCTGTTGCACCTTTCTGTAATTTTGAATTCTCTTGTTCGGATCTGACTTTTTCTTCATTTGATAATCATTCAGGTCTTGGACACTGTTGAGGATAAAGGGTTGGAAGCTGTGGCATCTGCATGCCCAGGCTTGGAAGAACTTCGTGTTTTTCCTGCTGCTCCCTATGAACCAGATCTGGGTGGTGTGACTGAGGCTGGGTTTGTTGCTGTTTCTCACGGTTGCCCAAACCTGCACTATGTACTTTACTTTTGCAGACGGATGACGAATGCTGCTGTTGAGACGGTTGCCCAAAACTGTCCCAACTTTACCCACTTCCGCCTCTGTATCATGAACCCCTGTGAGCCAGACTATCTGACAAACGAACCCATGGATGAAGGCTTTGGTGCTGTAGTCAAGCATTGCAACAAGATACAGAGGCTTGCTGTATCAGGGCTTCTCACAGACCGTACATTTGAGTACATTGGCATGTATGCTAAGAACTTGGAGACACTCTCAGTTGCATTTGCGGGCAGCAGTGACCAGGGAATGCAGTATGTGTTGCAAGGATGCCCAAAGCTGCGTAAACTAGAGATCAGGGATTGTCCATTCGGCAATGCTTCCTTGCTGGCAGGACTGGAGCGCTATGAACAAATGCGGTCATTATGGATGTCTGCATGCAAGGTGACAATGAGTGCTTGTAAGATACTGGCAAGAGAGATGCCTAGGCTGAATGTGGAGGTGATTAAGGAAGGTGAGGGTGATGAGATGCAGGCTGAGAAAGTATATGTTTACAGGACGGTGGCTGGCCCCAGATTGGATGCACCACCATTTGTTCTTACTCTATGAACAATGTCTTTTTGGTAAGCTTCTCTTTGTTACAATTATCTATAAATTGACTACGATCAAGTTTAAACAGAAGCTTCTATTTTTTCCATTTCTGACATTTTGTATTGTGGCTAAAATCAGAAAAACGATTGTCGAAGGCATTCATATTATTGCATGTATTTCTGCTGGGAGAAAAAAGTATTGTATATCACTGGTTAATGTTTTGTTTGAATGTTTTTTTACATTTTTAAGTGATGAATTTATGCTTGAATGTAAAATCTCATCCATATCATAGACTCTGTGTGTTTGTATTTTTTTCATAGCGTCCTTTTTCCCCATTTCTTTTTTTATTCTGCATCACTAGCAAAGTCATGTATTGCTAATAATTTTAAGCAATTTGTTGAAATAAATTATGCTCTATTTTCAGCATATCACTGTCATTCTGCTCTTAGCTTTTGAAATCCTTTGTTGATTTTCTGTTATTGCTTTGCTCAGCTTGTAAACTGGTTAGCTGTAAATGTCCCATGTAGGCATTGGTAATCTCTGTTGAAGTAATTCCTGTGCTATTATGGTTCTGTTTTAAGTCAAAATATTTGAACGTCTGAATGAGATACTTATTCTCTCTTGTTTACATATGAGACAATTCTATTCTCTTGAAAAATTGCTATGCTAGAATCAGTTCTATGATTCTTTTGCATGCTATGCGTATACATACATGTTTAAAAGTCTATGGGCATAAATATTGAATTATTGGCACTTGAAGTCTGTGTTTTAGATATTAATATGTATGTGCCTGAAAAAATGATGCATGTCAAGTCACGTGTTTCCATGTATTGCTGGGTGGTAAGATTTGTAGATTCCAACAAGAGGACTGCCAATGTGCTGTCAGTGCTGGGGGTTCCCCATTGGCTTAGCCAAAAGAAAAAGATTTGTGGATTCTTTTGCGCTCACAATTTCATGTATGTAACGCGTGCTTCCATCCCCAGGAGACTGGTGGTGCACGAGTGGTCATTGTCTTGCAACTCACTCGTATTTTTAGGAGATAGGTATTCCCTGGAATGGATAGCATCTACTAATGCTACCATCTCTCAGCTTTCTCCAACATTTTATAATGATTTAAGATTACACTTTGGTAGTTTCCCTAGGCATATTTTAGGGAACTTGTGGTTCAGACTAATGTTGTAACTATCATACCAGATCGTACGATACATATTGTTACTATTTACTCTAACGATACGATACACACTCGTATCGTAATACGAGTGTATCAAATCCGTATCGGGTGTATCGTACGATACACTACACCCTTGTATCTTACCCTATCATACGATACACTTCATGCATACTTTAAAAGGGCCAATTTTTATTGAGTTTTAAAGACCTTCCTAGGGTCGATTTCTTCATTTGTTTAGAGGCCAATAGAGAGAAACCCACACACCCATAGGAGACTTGAGAACGTTTTGTGGTCCGTTTCTTGTACAAGGAAGAAACCTTTGTGGTTTTCTCTTGTAAAAGTGCATTTTCACCCAATTTTCACTCAAAGAAGTTGTTTAAAATCTTTATTCTTTGTTTCATTTGTTTATAATTGAAGTTGGAGGGTAAATTCTTTTCTTTTTTGATGTTTTTAGAAGATATTACTTTACTTTTAGTTTTTTACTCTTAATCCCATTTTTTGTGCCTTTAGAACTCAAAATTTGTCGCTAAGTGTGTTATCGAGCACTTTTTTCATCTGTATAGTGATTAGATTTAGTAATATGTGCTCTAAGAGGTCGATGGAGTGGGAGTTCTTGGAGGATGTATCTCAAAAGATCCTACATTGAAATATTGTACACCAGTTGTCTTGGAGATGTGTTTGAAAGAGATAGTGAAGTGTAACTTTTGTGGTTTTGTAATCATGAAGGATTGTATAGATTTAAATGCCATGTTGTGGGGCATAACAACTCTATATCACATTCCTTCTTATATTCATGTTAAGTTTCTTACTAGTCTTATGAAAGATAATAAAAAAAAGACATGAGTACATACAACATTTGTAGGAGAGAAATTGCTAAAGGTGGTCCCTGATTATGAAGATGACCCATCATCATCTAAAGCCACTAAACAGTTGCAATAAACTAGAGAAATCATTGAGTTGAAGTTTGATACTGAAGATGACTTTTATACATAGACATGTTTATGAACTCTAGCTTGCATGCCTTTCCCCTTAGCATGACATTCTGGAATTAAAAAAATGTAACTTCCAACTTTTGTAATGAGTTATGAAAATCTTTTGACTTTTGAATGTATCATTATTATATCTTAAATGATTGTATTTGTGGTGACTAAATTTATTAATGGCTCGACGTCCCCAACATGCTGATCTGTCAGTGTGTCTATACTATGAGATTCATGACATTTATAGAGGACGTGACTTGAAAATGTAGGTTGTCAAATATTGCTTCAAGGGACTTGCACCACATGCAAGAGCATATTGCAATAGTTAGAGGAATGCCACGATGCCCATTGGCTACAGATGAAGCACCAGCTGAAATGCATGAGCAACACAAGCAATGATGCATGTCCCAGCAGTAGCTGCACAACAAAATGCGTGCTGTTAAATGTTTAATGACATATCTATGTTTAGTTAATCTTATTATATAAATATATAATGTTCTTGTATTCTATGATTTTTTTTGTTTTTTCAGATTTTTAAAGGATTTTTTATTGAAATTTATGATTTTTTACGATACGATAAATGTCTTACTTCGGGCCTGATAGATACGGCTTACGATACGGTACTTACAACCTTGGTTCAGACCATTTCTATTGTCTTAAGACACATGAATTCTATTTGCAAACATGTAGTTTAGATCATTCCTTGATTAAAGAAAACAGATGGTGCAAGCATGCAATGAGAGACTGCTTTTTTCCAGAATTTTGCCCATTACAGTCTCATTGTTGAAGCAAAGCGTATAGACTCATGAGCAAACATCTGATACCTGATGGCAAAGCCATCAATGTATTTCATTGCAACATTTTTCCTTTTGCTGTTTTTTATACATTGCTGCTAATGTTGCTGCTTCCACTTCCGAATAAGAAGGCTTTTCATGATTGCACTCTGTCCATGGAGGCTAATTGACTGCCGCCTGTCTGTTGCCCAGCGGCTCCTTTGAAGAGGCGGATGGCAAGGCTACCGATGCACAAGTAGATGAAGCAGCCATAGCAGTGGGTGACAAACGATCTGAAATCCATTCCGACCACTCATTGCCACCCCATGCCATACTTCCCACCAAACTCCTGGGACATTTGCTCTCTTTTTAGTTCTCTTTTATAGGAATTTAGATCTGTAGTATCTCTCAGTAAGGAAAACACTAGTAGGATGGTTAGTAGCAGTATTACCTTGATATAGCGAGCTATCTCTGTGGAATCAGTCACGTCGAAGAAATCGAGTGCCTTCGCAGAAAGCTGGACTGCATGCTGCTGCATGGGCTGTAGCATATCTGTCTCTCCTATCACAGCTTTGCCTTGTAACATTGTTTTACTCTTATGTACTCCTTTCTGGCTTTTATGTACTTTCTGTGAGTCTTTTCACTGTCACACCTGCTCTTGGTTTCTATGTTTTCATAGAATGAAAGAAGGTTGAGAGTAGAATTTATGGTGGGTGTTTGTAGTCAATTTCATGCCACTTGAACCTGAGAGATTTGCATGGTTAGCTTCAAATTGGGAAAAGATGAGCAATGCAGGACCTGGATGGCGCGGCGAACAACTGGCGTTACATTTGTGGTGTTTCTGGCAAGGAAGGTGGTGGAAGATGAGGAGGTAACTGATGATTGTGGAGGTCCAACTTGGGAGCAACGTGTTGCATCTTCGGTTCCAGTCTGCTGCCATGTGAGTGGTGGTTACGTTTGGGTGTAGGGCACAGTTTTCCGTTTTGTTTGTTGTGTAAGAGGTTAAAAGGGGAGCAGGTGACCACGTTGTGGGGGCCTGCGCCCGGGCCCGTGGCTGGGGCTTTTGTTTGTTTTTATCTATAGGACGAGATTGTTGGAACTTTGGAACAATTATTTGTTTAATTTAAATTTATTTAATCCCTTGAACTTCATATGAAGCTTATGTGGCCATTTTATCATCCTAATTCGAACTTGACAGTGTCTTCTTTCAGTTAATTACAGTTTTCTTTTATTTAGAAATTTCATGTGTGTGTATGTGTGTGTGTGTGTGTGTGAAGTAGCATACTATTATTAAGGAAAATTTTGATGATAGTACGGGGATGATGCATGATGATAATATAGAATGCTTTTGATAATGAAGATGATATGGATGATGCAATTGTTGGTGGTGGTGGTTGTAGTTGGAGACATGTTGAGATTATATGCAATGGTGATGATTCGAGTTTTATGTTAGTGGGGTTGATGCGTGATGATTGTAGAGGTCCATGACGATGGTGATCACATTATGATATTAAGAGTATTTTAAGCATTTGTCGGCAGTACTCACCCTAACCACTCCATTGGTGCAGCCAAAAACCTATTGGTTGTATATTTGTCGGTGTTGCAGGAATTCAAACTGTTCAATGTATGTTCTGTGCCTTTGGAATTCACCTGTTTTGGTCGGCAGTGCTTGCACCGTGGGGCATGCATAACATACAAAGGTCTACATTTTTCTTCCTAAAGTTGTATGTTATCCTCGTCTTGATTTGCCCACAAGAGCTCCACTTAGCTAGATGTGTTAGCTTAAAGTGTTCAAGTTGAAGAATGTCTGCGAGCTCGATACTCGGAGTGTGGGTTTCTTGCCGCAAGGTTGAAGCCAATGGGGAACTATCCCCGGTGGACAAGGCTAATAGAGTTTTACACTGCGGACATGGAAACAGGTCCGAGGTCAATGTGGCACTTTCTTAGCCTGTAACGGGATGTCTGAACCATTACGGGTGAACTCTGCATTATATAAAAAAACATCCTTTGAATTTGTTTGTTGTATTCCAATACTTTCCTGTAGGCTGATCAGGGTTCTCAACGGGGTAGTGTTTAACTGCTGTTGGTGCTATAGGCATTTTTTTTATCATAGATTTAGATGGAGTAGTACAAGGGATATCTTATGGAGAAAAGCTTTTCATCGGCGGTGACCTTAATGGACATGTAGGCATTAGTAGGGATGGATTTGAGAGTATCCATGGAGGCTATGGTATAGGAGAAAGAAATGAAAGTGGAGAAAGGATTTTAGATTTTTGTTTGTCCTATGATATGATCTTAGCAAACACTTGGTTTAGGAAGAGAGAGTCTCATCTAGTAACATTTAAAAGTGGGGTTAATACAAGTCAGATAGATTTTTTCCTACTTAGAAAGAGAGATAGGGGTTGTTGCATCGATTGTAAGGTTATACCGGGAGAAAGTGTAGCTACACAACATAGAGTCTTAATTTTAGATCTTAGAATTAGACAATGCCGCAAAAGGGATAGACATAGGATAGATCCTAGAATTAAGTGGTGGGCACTGAAAGGAGCTAAACAAAGAATGTTTGTAGAGCAGGTAGTTGAGGAAGTTGATTGGTGTCTCGAGGAGGATTCAGAATCAATGTGGAATAAGATAGCGGGTGGCATGAGAAAAGTAGCTAAGGAGGTATTGGGTGAGTCTAAAGGCGGTGCACCACTAGGTAAGGATACATCATGGTGGAACGAGGATGTCAAATTAGCTATTAAGGTTAAAAGAGAGTGTTATAGAAATCTAAGAGTCGTGATAATGAGAATTTGGAGAAGTATACGATAGCAAAGAAGGAAGCAAAAAAAGTAGTTCGAAACGCGAGGGCTAAGGTATATAAGGAGGTTTATGACAAGTTGGATACCAAAGAAGGCGAGAAGGATATTTATAGGCTTGCAAAGATGAGAGATAGGAAATCGAGGGATTTAGGTATGGTTAGATGTATCAAAGATGAAACACAAAGGGTTTTAGTCAAAGATGGGGAGATTAAGGATTGATGGAAATATTATTTTGATAAGCTATTTAATGATAGTCATGCTCAAGATCTTGGAGACTTCTCCATTCCTTTTTATGAGATAAATCGTGACTTCATGCGCAAGATTCAAAAGAAAGAAATTGCAGAGGCTTTTAAGAAAATGAAATCAAGAAGGGCAGTTGGCCCAGATGGTATACCTATCGAGGCTTGGAAATGCTTGAGTGAGAAAGGTTTAGAATGGTTGACAAATCTTTTTAACTTGATTTGACGAACAAATAAGATGCCTAATGAGTGAAGGAAGAGTACTTTGGTGCCTTTATATAAGAATAAGGGTGATATACAAGATTGCATAAACTATCGTGGTATAAAACTCATGAGTCATACTATGAAACTTTGGGAGAGGGTGATTGAGTCTAGGTTGAGGAAGGTTGTCATGATATCGGAGAATCAATTTGGTTTTATGCCTGGAAGATCAACTATGGAAGCTATACATCTTCTTAGACAACTTATTGAAAGATATATAGAGAGGAACAAAGATTTGCATATGGTTTTTATTGATTTAGAGAAGGCATATGATAGAGTACCTAGGGACGTTCTCTGGTGGACAATGATGAAGAAAAATGTTTCTCTCAAGTACATTAGTATAATTAAAGATATGTATGAAGGAGTAGTAACCAATGTCCGCACTTGTGGAGGGGTGACAACCAATTTTCCGATAACGGTTGGGTTACATCAAGGATCTGCTTTAAGCCCTTTTCTATTTGCGATAGTGATGGATGAGCTTATGAGATCAATTCAAGAAAATGTACTGTGGTGTATGTTGTTTGCTGATGATATTGTTTTGATTGATGAGTGTAGAGCTGGGGTTAATGCTAAGTTAGAATTATGGAGATAGACATTGGAAGCTAGAGGTTTTAAGTTGAGTAAGAGTAAGACTGAATATATGGAATGTCGGTTTAGTAAGCAACGAAGTAGTGATGGGAGTGTAGTGAAGATTGGTGAGAAAGTAATACCGGTGAACGATTATTTCAAATGTTTGGGATCCATCATTCAAAAGTATGGAGAAATTGATGGAGATGTAAATCATAGGATAAAGGTTGGGTGGATGAAATGGAAAAGTGCAACTGGAGTGCTGTGCGATCGTAGAATGCCATTGCGGTTGAAGGGAAAGTTTTATAGGACGACTATTAGGCCCGCTTTACTATATGGTACAGAATGTTGGGCTGCCAAGAGACATCATATTAAAAAAATGAGTGTGGCTGAGATGCAGATGCTTAGATGGATGTGTGGAAGTACAATAAAAGATAAGATTCGGAACGAAGAGAAACGTAAGAAGGTAGGTGTTGCACCCATTGAAAATAAGATGCGAGAGAATCATTTACGGTGGTTTGGGCATATTCGGCGAAGGCCTAATGATGCTCCAGTTAGAAGGTTGGAGAAATGGGAAAATATATTAGTTAAAAGAGATCGGGGTAGGCCTAGGAAGACTTGGATGGAGATGATAGGAAAGGATATGAATGCTTTGAACCTCACCGAAGACATGGCATTGGATAGAAATGATTGGAGGAAAAGGATTCATGTGGAAGACCCAAAATGAATTTCTTTTTTTGGTTCATATCGCTGACCCCAATTATTTTGGGATGAAGGCGTAGTTGTTGTTGTTGTTGTTTGTTGTAGATTTAGCAATAGGCGTTTTATGTTAAATTAGTTCATAAAAGTATTTAGTACTCTTCTCTCAAAACAAAATAATATTTAGTATTCTTGCTTTTTCTTTTCCCCCTGAAAAGAGGGGGGCTGGGGAAATAAGTTCCCCCCTCCTTGTATTAATAGATAGAGAACATTGAAGCTCAAGATCAGAGCTCAGGGAACCATTCCAGTAAGAGCTGTTCTTCCCCATTGTGTTGGATAAGATTTAGCAGAGAGCAAACCTACACAAGGCCATCTTTTTTCAATTGTGGTACTGGAATCAACATCACAAGGGAATTGTTCCCACCATATTGAGATTAGTTATGATCCGCCAACATCACTCAATAAGATTCAGACACTTCTTAATTTTCTACACCGAATTTGTTATTTCACAAAGCCAAATTCTTCACATCTAATTAACCAGGTGCAGGCATGCTGGTGGATCACATTTTGGTTGGATGAGTTTTTTACCAAGTTCTCAATAGACGGCTTGTTGCTGTAATGGTTGCTTCTAGGTTTTTGTTCCGGCCCAATGGAGTTTGTAAGATGTGGGTCGGGTTTTAGCTATGAGTTTTTCTTGATATCCAATCCATCCCCAAGGGTTTTCTTTTATATTTATATGTTAAAAAACTATATTATAAGCACCCTCTAAATTGTGTGAATAAAATCTGTGATTCCATTTTCTTGATCCGATATAACCGGTATGAGAGTGAGAGAGAGAGAGAGAGAGAGAGAGAGAGAGAGAGAGAGAGAGAGAGAGAGAGAGAGAGAGAGAGAGAGACGAAAGTAATTCAACATTACCACACATGAAGATCAACAAAATGTTGAACCCATGAACTGAACAAGAGCAAAAGCCAAAACAAAAAGAAAGCACAAGAGAAAAGAACATCAGACAGATAAAACAGGCTCACACCAGAGCCGCTTGCCCAGATTGCGGCAAAGGAGAGGTAGCGTCAACAGGAGGGAGCGGAAGATCACTAAGATGCATATGCAAGATCACATAAACATCTACCAAGATTTTATGCACCAGGTTTTGAATGTTAACTGGAATTTGACGAAAATGAGCATCGTTTTGCACCATCCAAACAAACCACCAAAAAGTAAGCAACCACGCGCGCCAGATGAACCTCTACCTCTTGCTGCGCCTAATACAAACCGGCCCCAAGATCAGTTCTAGCGCAAAGGACTCCTCCTTGACAAACACTTCCGGATGCCTCGAGGTCCTGTTAAAGAGTTTCACAAATATTGGGCTAGACCAGAACAAGTGAAATATAGATTCTTCTGCAGCTTGACAAAGCACACACCAACTCGGGAGTTGAATGCCCCACTTCTTTAAATTACTGTGGGTATGGATCCTATCGTGCAAAATTAACCAAGCCAGGACTCGAGAACGGGGAGAAGGACCCTTCGCCCAAAGCACATCCTCGGACAACCAATCAGTCCCTGACAGGAGCAATGATCTATAGATTTTTTTTGTGAGAAACTCTCCGCTTGGCACCAACGCCCACTGCAACCACTGACTAAAATTTCCGGAGTCCTCAAAATGGTCTCTAAAGCAGGCTAAAGACCTCAACCACGATTTACGCAAGTGCGAGAGCGCCAAACCTCGGGTTCCCAGATGAACCGGGATAAGAGTTGGAGCCCATATTTAGCAAGACGCAAACTAGCACAAGGGTTATTCGGTTGGTGGGCCAACCAACATTGCTTGGCAACAAGAACAATGCTTCGCAGTCTGGGAGCAGGAATGCCTAAACCAGCCATACGCCGAGGTAAGACCACCGAACGCCAATCAATCAAGTGACGCTTACCCTTGAGTTGACACTCAGGCCATAGAAAACCTGCCAGCAAGCGCATCAGTTGCTTCTCTACTCCCATAGGCATCACAAACATAGACATAAAAAATTCTGGAATAGTTGAAAGAACATGTCTGACTAAGGTTAGACGACTATCGATGAAGAGATAAGACGACTGCCACGAAAGCATCTTGCGCTTCACTTTTTGAAGCGTCGGAGCCCAAGCAACAGAAGAGAGGTGCTTCACTTGTAACGACAAGCCCATGTACACAATAGGCAAGTCAAAAATAGTGCAATTAAAATTTCTTTTTCCAACTGCAAGCATATTGGCATTAACATTGAACATGTTACGATTTGGATGCAGAGAGAGAGTTGCAAATTTGTATATTTTTTTAAAAATAAGTCACGATTCGGATGCTCGCTAAATGGATTAAGATTCGGATGGTGACAAGTTCATACCAAATCCTTTTTTATACATGCAAATGGATTCAAATATCCATCTTGGATTCGGTAGCCAAAAAAACAAAAGCATATTTGCTTCTGATTATAATTGAATATTGTTCTGACTTTCCAAATACAACTAAACATAATCCAATTGGGTCGGATATTGAATAAAATTCGGTTCATTGACATCCCTCGTTACCTAACCAAAATGGTGTATCCCGGTTGACATCTGTGCTCAATGGAGTTTATTCTAACCATTACTCTCTAGTTGAAGCTAGGAAGGTTAGCTTCTTTCCCACAAGAATAGGTAAAGTGGACATCAGGCTGAGTACTCAACATGTTGTCAAGTACTCTTCCCAATATCGGTGGGGCCCGAATTGCAAACTGCAAACTGGGCTCGATTAAAATCGAGTTGGACCTGACCCGATAAAATAATCAGGCCCAAAATTAGCTGGGCCCATTTGTAAAATACACAAGGGCAACCTGGTTACTGCATTGAGCCTAAAGGGCCCTGCCCAGTCTGACCCGAACCTGATCATAAGTGAGTCGGGCCAGGCTTTGACATGAAAATGGGTGGGGCCTTGGTTGCTAGAGGGGCAGTGAAGGTTCTATTTTCATGGGCATCACCCCCTCTGCACAAGCTAACACGTAGTATAAGCCTTGGGTGAAGGGGTCCTTGCCTCGGAGTTTTATGCTGCCAATATGACGACTATAAGTATCACAAGCTCAACCAACACGTACAATCTTCATGCCAGGTGCGGTTTCTTTGGGTTATAGATAAAAAAAAAATTCAAGCATGTACTTTGTGCATGGTATACGAACTCACATGCACGTTTTGTCATGTTTTTTGTATAGAGTTGTAAATATTATTATTAAATATTTATGTTTAGTGTGGAGAAACCACTGCTATGGTTTGGACATCCCATTAAAACTCCATGAGTAGTTTACCCCTGTCAATTGGCAGTGGTTTTCGATTTGACTTAGGCCTTGACCATACCAGCTTTACCTATGGGTCATGCAGTCATTCCATCCTTCCTCCGGTCAGTTGATCATTCTTTACTTAGCCTCTCGATCCCGTTAGGGCGAGAGCTGTGAGTTAGAAAGTATATAGTGTGGTAAAAGATGCCCACTCCGAGAATCAAACTCTTGACATTTTCTAGCTTTAAAGCCTTAAGTTGATCCACCTAGCCAGGTGTGTGGAGCCCTTGTGGGCTTGCACAAAGTTGTTCTTTATCATTGTCGTTCGAATGCTTGACTGATGTAGAGCTGGGGAAGCATGATAAGTTCAATCAGTCAGACCACATGAGAATGTATGATGCATTTGGAATTAAATCTATTCCACCTAGCTGGTCGTAGGAATCATGCAACTGAAACATATAGTTTGAACATGAAGTTGGTGATTATTAGGTTCCTTTTAATACTTAACATGAGGGGCAATTCTTCTTTACCACTATAAGCCTTTTCAGTCACTCGTTTGCCGCGGCGAAAGCTTTGAGTATAGAGAGTGCATGAGAACGAGAGAGAATAGAGAGAGAGAAATTGCAATCACTTGAAAGTAATCACAAGTAGGGTGAACAAAGAAAGCTAAATGCATTTGCATTCATTCACAATTTTGCCTGCAGGCATCATCAAGAGTTTAGATCTACGGGCTAACCCTTCAGAGCATTGATCAACCTGAACCAAAGTGCAAGGGTGGCTCGGAGAAAGTTACAAGTGACTTGACACTTACATCATAACTCAACCAAAACAAAACAGACTCTGGACACAACTGTACAAAGTAGGTCACAAGGAAATAGGCTCTCCCCTTCAAATCATGCGCCGCACTCTACACCATTTGTTTCATGGTAGGTCCTGACTTCATCTGGATAGCAGCTCTTCATCCGGAATGTTGGCTCCCACATCAGTTCCGTTGTCTCCTCCCATTGCACAAAATACTTCTTCGCTTATCCCAAATAATTGACCTTGTAGCAAAGGATCTTGCTGGGACGCTTCTCAGCCAGTTGTGTTGCAGAGGCCCTCTGCAGGATAGGAATACGTTTTGGCATTGTACGTTCCGGATCCACCTCGTCCATATAAAACAGTTTCAGGTTGCATATGTGAAATACCAAGTCAACCTTGAAGTCCGAAGGCAGGTTCAACTTGTACGGTAGTTTGCCCACTTTCTTGGTGATGGTGAATGGTCCCTCATATTTTCTGATCAGTCCACAGTGCCGTCCACTGAAGATGCTTGTACAATCCGAGTAAAGTTTCACCAACACTTGGTCCCCAACACGGAACTCAGCAGGCCGATGATGTTTGTCCGCCCACTTCTTCATCCTCTTAACCACCTTGTGCAGAAACGCCTTCACCAGCTCGGTTTGATCGTACTAGTCTTGAACAAACTGATAAGCGAAGGAGGTCGATAGTCTTCTCGTTGATCATCTTGTCTTACTGGCAGATGAGGCATATTCGCATATACCCCTCCTTATCATCTCTCATCTGCGGCCAATAGTAGCCGTGCTCAAGAAGTGCTAAGGTCCACTCCTGATTTGGATGACCAACTCATAATATATCATGACACTCCTTAATCAATTCGTGACGAAGGCTTCCCTACCAGGATACAAAGACACATCCCCCTTTAGTCATGAGGAGGTCGTCCCATAGCCAAAATCGTCGAGTCTTTCTTGCACGCTTGTACTAGAGAGATAATGTTTTAAGCCGTTGTGTCCTGTTGCATTCCTTTGTGGATGCGGTCCAATAACGCACCCTCCAAGTGAACTTCGGAAGGCTCCGCCCACACAACTACCAGTTCAACCTTGTGACTTAGGGCATCAACAATAACATTGGTCTTTCCTAACTTATTCTTCAAATCGAAGTCAAACTCAGCTAGGAACATTTGTCATTAAGCTTGCTTGGGCGTTAGCTTCTTCTACGTTTGAAAATAGCTCATGGCAACATTGTTCGTCTTGACGATGAACTGGGCACCCAAAAGATAATGCCAGCATGTCATGAGGCAGTGCACGATGACCGTCATCTCACGCTCATACACAGTGTAGCGCCTCTCTGCATCCTTCAACTTTCGACTCTCATAAGTAATCGGATGACCCTCCTGCATGATAACTTTGTCGATGGCAAAATTTAAAAGATCTGTATGGACTTCAAAGGGTCTTGTGTGGTCCAGCTTTTTCTCGACCTTTATTGATGGAGTGAAGGTCTTGCACTGAGTATCTACTAGTTGCTCATTTCCACTTTAAACTATGCCCACGACTGTAGTCCCACAATAAACCAGTTGAGTATGTTTTCATTTGACATATTGGGTACATCCAGCATGAACTTCTGAAATATCCAGATATAGTCTATCAAAGCTTCAGTGTGCTTCAATTTCGACACAATCCGATATCCTTGGCACTGTAAATTTCTTGGCATAAAGTAGTTTTGTAGCTCAGTTTTAAAGGCCTCAAAAGTATCAATTACACAATGCCCTCTTTCCATCTCGCTATGTTTTCGTCTCCACCAGGCTATAACATCTTTGTCAAGCAGAGCTACTGCAACCTTCACTCTGAGGTCCTTGGCCAATACATTCTAAATATCCAGGCAGTCTTCCATCTGGAATCGAAAGTTCTCTATGGCCTTGTTGTCTCTGAAACCATTGAACTTTGGTGGCCTCAACACATCTATCTTTGATGACCTATCACAATTTCTGCCATATAGGGTCATTGTCCGTTGTAGAGTGCAGTTCTTCAACTAAATCTCCCCTACTTCAGTCTGCAAAATAGTCACTATCGTATTCAACGAAGTAACCTATCTCATTAGTAAGTTCACCTACTCTCACAGGCTATTCATGTCGTCGTCCAGTCCTCTGAATGACTTAAATGTTCATGACATCGCTTCCTCATACAAAGTCACATCAGCCACCAATCTATTGACAGTCTCAGCCATCTACTCATGGCCTCGAGGTGAACCCATCTCCTCGGTTTCGACAACTGTCTTACCTTTTGTGCTATGCAAGTTGTATTGGGGCTTCACGATGTATTGCTAACAAATCATGGCTTATCGGCGTGTCTCTCAACACCGACTCCAGAGTCCCTTTCTCAGCTCAAGAACGGGCTTTGATGCTACTTATCACATGCTTATTTCTTCAATAGGCTAGTGTGGCATGACAGTCCTTCCTTACCGCCACAAGCTTTTCTGATCGTTCGCTTGCCACTGCGAAAGCTTTGAGTATAGAGAGTGCAAGGGAGTGCATGAGAGCGAGAGAGAATAGATAGAGAGAAATTGCAATCACTTGAAAGTAATAACAATGAGGGTGAACAAAGAAAGCTCAACACATTTGCATTCATTCACAATTTTGCTCACAGGCATCGTTATAGATCAGATCTACGAGCTAACCCTTTAGGGCATTGATCAACCTCAACCAAAGTGCAAGGGTGGCCTAGAGAAAGTACAAGTGACTCGACACTTACATCATGACTCAACCAAAGTAAAACAGACTCTAGACACAACAATACAAAGTAAGTCATTGGGACACTTTAAATCACGAGAGTTAATTAATATGCTTTTGGTAGAACCCCATTTACCTAAAATGCTACATTGATTTCGAAATCAATCAAAATTGTTTACATACGTGAATTAGAGTATTTATATAGAACCCTACAAACCACCAACTTTATTGTATGCCTTGCAGAGAGAGAAAGTCTCACCCCTATATATATTGTATATAAAATGAGAATAACTGAAATCCTCCATGACTATCACATACAAATTGAGATTTTAGTGGCTTTATTGTTTTCTTTGAGAATCAGGCCATAAAGATGTATTCTACATGTTTTAAACATTCTAAGATCATCTGACCATGACTCATGAATAGGCTTTCAGAGGGTCTGAAAATCAGTGGCTCAAAATTTTCATATCAAAAACTCATATTTTTTCATGAGAAAAACAAAATCCAAGTGTCAATTCCTAGTAAATGGACCATACTAAACATATTTGAGGTGTCAAATTTGCAAAAGAGTTGCTAAAACTTTTGTACAACGCATGGATAGTTAATGTTGCTCCCTCCTTGTTTGAGTGGCTTAGATTTCCTTGAAGCTGATCTTGGATGGACCAAAAGATGATTGTTTCTCTATGAGGCAGTGACAAGGTGATTGCATATATATATATATATTAGTAATAGTAATAGGTACGTGCTAAATGAAATATGTTAAATGAAACACGCTAAAGGAGTTTTTCAAGTTTTTTTTGTTTTATTTTTAAATTTTGACCTTATAGATGTGATATATGTACTTGATTTTATAGGAACTCTTGAAGTGTTCGATTATAACACATGGGTGGGTATAACATTAAAAAAAACAATGGCCCAAAATCTTTATAAAATTTTTAGGCTCTAAATATCATTTTTTCATCAAAAACACATGATCTCGGTGTGGATTCCTCACAAATCGGTCATGCCCAATACATTTATGGGGTCAAAACTACAAAAAAAATATCGAAAAAGCAAAAAAATCCATTTAACACATTTCATTTAGCACGTAACCATATATATATATATATATATATATATATATATATATATATATATAGTAGGGTGTAAAGTGTTCGACATTACATCAAACCAACATGTGTTGTTGATCGTGCATCGTTCAATGAAGCACTTTTTTTTCCTGTTGTATGCACAGTGGTCGTAGTGCATTGCATTGCATCCCATTATTTTTATTTTATTTTTATGTCACTGCATCGTGCATATAGATCTGCATATCATTCTATTATCTGAAAAGGAAAATAAAAAATAGAAAATAAAAAGAAACAAAAATATATGTCATTTTGATCATATTAGCCATTTTCTTGATTTAAGCATTGAATAATCTTGATTTTGATAATCAATAGTTTTAGAATAGGGTTTTTGTTTCTTGACTAGATTTAGATTCGTTTTAGGTTAAATCTAATTTAGAATAGTTGTTGCATGTTTTCCTTATTTATTTATTTTTAATTAATTAAAGAAGTTTTTTTTAGTAGCCGATATGCATGCTTCTATCCAATTAGCGTTTTTTGTAGAATAGCGTAGATAAATTTTTTGTTTGTCTTGCTTTATCAGTCAAATAAATTAGTCCCTTAGTTCCATAATCTTTTATTCCAATAGATAGAATAGAAAATAATAGTTTAGTGTTGGATATTATTTTTTTAAATTGCCCATTCGATTAATGATCAGTTTTCCATTTTCTTTAACGGAGTAGTGAAACTTCATTAGATAATGGTGGGGCTGTAGTTACTTTTAGAAAAAGTCTGTCAGTCATTGACGTTGCCTTAGCCTAGATTTATTTTGTTTAATCTACATTTGCTTGTGTTAAATAGGTATAGTTTAAGAAAGCATAGTCGGTTACGTAAGTGCTGCGTTTGCCTTTTTTTTAGATAGATAGTTTCATTCCAGACTTGTGTTTAGATTAGAATCTTGTCCAGCAACATGTCAAATTGGTTGTTTTGTTAGTTAATTACTTTACTTGCTATATATGAAATAGAGTAGCTGAATTACATTTTTTTTGTTAACTATCATTTTTGTTTTTAGTGAGTTAACATTAATTATAGTTAAAATGTAGTAGTCACAGATTAAATAGTTATACTTTACTTTAGGCATGTTAGGTGATTGTTATTTGAATTATGTTATTAGTTTAGTAGTTCTATTTATTTTAATTCTTAAAACCGTGTTAGCTTAGTTCTTAAATATCATCCGAGTAGTATTTATATTTTAGTTCTTGATTAGTCTTTAATAATTTTTTATTACAATTGGTTTTTAGAAGAACTTAGGTTAATGTTTTTTTTAGTTTTGTTTGTTAGCTCTAAAAAATAGTACAACACATAGCTTTAGTTAGGTTCATTTAGTTGTTTTTAGTTATTGGCTTTTTAGTTAGATTGTTAGTAGTTTGTTACATTAATTGAATTTTAGTTAGTTTGTTTTACTATTTTGTCTTTTAGTGTTAGGTTGTTATAAATAGTTAATAGTTTAGTTCTTGTTAGTTGAATCTTGGTTTTTGCTGAATATTTTTAGTCATTAGTCATTAATTTCTTGTTTACTTTTCATCGTACTGCTTTGTTTTATTTTTTATTCTTGTAGGAAAGCGTTGGACGTGCAATAGAGCCTTTTTTGTGCCCTTGAAGTACCCGTTGAGGCTCCTCAAGTCCTCAAAAGTGCCCTTAAGAAAAACATGCATTACCTGTTCCATTAAAAAAGGGACCTAAAGGGTACAAAAAGAGAATGATAAAGAGAAGCAAATCAATCAAGAAGGCACAAGAAGACTCGAATCACTGGAGCCTTTTTTTCTTTCTTTTAGATTAAGGGTTTATTTATTTATTAATTGGGTCTGTAATAAGCCATTTAATTATTTGTTTAAGCCCTATACGTCGGGCATCACTATCATAGTTATTTATTTAATTAATTCTTTTTATTTTAACAATAAAGCGTAGTTAGATTGTGTATTGAATACGAAGTATTTCCCGTTCCCTGAGATCGACCCGCACTTCACCACTCGTGCGAGTCAGTTTTTATATTTTTGGTGTCTGGCTTTCACTTGGTTTTGATTAAAAATATTATTTTAAAAAGGTTTTTTCAAAACTCGCACCACAAAGTTGCAAGTTTTCTCGCCAAAATGTCTTCGCCTTTTTTTTAATGACGAAGAACACTCTCCAAAGAGAGAAAAATCCCAGGTGAGCGGCCCACCTCTGAAAGCTACTGACACACTGGTGCATCAGCGAGGGTTGATCCAGTGCCTTCATCTCAGCACCTTCTTAACAACCCTGCTGGCCATGCAGGCTAACCCCACGGTGGTAAATCTCTTCCCCTTTTTGTTAATCCCAAAACTACATGAATGACTTTTTACGACTGTCAACACACCAAGATTTTGCTTGGAATTTAAGTTACATGGTGTTTCACCTTATGAGTGCCTATATTGAATATGGGGCCATGTAAGGTCCGAGTAGCCTAATTCCCCGTTGTGCCTACTTCAAGCATGATATCAAGCTTATTAATTTAGGCTGAGCCCTAGGTCAAGCTTGTGCTGAGTTGGGCCAAGCCTAAGCTCAAGATGGCCTTTTCTAGACAAGCTGAGCTCCAAGTGGCTGATTATGAAACATTATTTAATGTTGATTTAATCTGACATCAAAGATGTGTTCTACATACTTGATTTTGTAGTAATGGACCCTTGGAACTTGTTGTAAAGACGAAAAATGTGTTTTTTACGAGTCAATCAATTTTGAAGCATTTATGGCCTTTTATTTTGATATTGTTAAATTAAAACATACCCAAAGTCTTGGCGATAATAAAAAAACACACCTAAATTTTTGATATTGTTAATAACACAGCTAAATTTCTGCTCTGATAATAAATTTTGGCAATAATAATAAAAAAAACACATAAATTTTGGAAATTGCACCATACATTGAATGACCACTTTGACAGAAGTAAACCCTTAGTTTTTTACTTAATCATGAAAACGTTTAGGTGTGTTTTTAATGACATGCATTTTTCAAAAAATTTCCCCAAAACGAAAACAAGATGCTAACGGTATACACAAAACTGTTGTACCAACAGGACAGTAAAAAATCCAAGTTGGTATACGCTCCAATTATGCATTGGCAGTGACATTGTAATCGTAGAATATTAAGGACACATCAAAGAAGACTTGTCCTTGCCTGGTTCAGGTGAACCATGTCCTTTTTGGGAGACTCATGTCACATGCCAAGACAACGAGGAGCCTTGTTCAACTTGTTTCTATTCTCTGTTCATTCAGGCCCTTCTCATAAAATTATGATAAGTACTTCGATAAGACATAAAAATGTAGGGACCAAGGACTATAGTGAATATTCATTTTATAACATTTTATAGGCATTGCTAACACTATTGTGTTTATTTAAAGGTAGTTTAATTGAATTCATGGTTGTAAAGAGTTGCTACTAATTTGGCATGAGATTGTTAGTCTTGTCTTCTAAGTACATCTTGGGCTTTCCATGTCACACAATGATTAGTAGGGAGATTACCAAAGAGGTTGCATACTTAAGTTTGGTTGTATCTAGTGATTTTTGGAATCACATGAGATTTAAAGTCAATCTCAATTGAACAATACCCAAAAGCAATTAAACATAAACTTTTTTTGACATAAAACCTAAAAAATAAATCTCATAAAAAGTGAATTGGCACAAATTAACTTAAAAATAATTAAAAAATAAATCTCATTTGCCTGATATTCACTTTCTCATGGGTCTCATGAGATTTTGAAAGTGAATATCTTTTAATCGGTCTTTCACTTTTCAAAAAATGCAACCAAACTTACCTTGCTTTCACGAATAGCAGAAACAAGGCTTATCAAAATGTTCAAATTCTTTATTTAATTTTTTTGCAATCATGTCTATGATGATTTGATTAATGGTCATCATATGTTTGGTTTTTAGTCTTTCATGGGCAATCCGGTTGCATAAATGATCATTTGAAAAGGATTTTGGAATCTTATGCATTTTAAAATATCATGGGAATGGAAAACTTACAATTGTACTTAATAAATACTATTTGCATGCTCAAATGGTTAAAAATGATATATTTACCAGTAGGTAACACGAGTGTATCCTAATGCCAAAACCCTAATGACGTTTTGACACCTCATAAGAAATTCCCATGCTAATTCCCTTGAAAAATAAAAAGAAAAGAAAGAAAAGGTTGGAAGTTTCTGGTTTCACATAATCAAAATTTGAAAACTAGATTGTATCATGCTCATCTTGGTGTGGTTGGTGGGTTACAGTGAAACCTGACAATGTGGGTCCTGTTCCAATTGGTTATGAAGTCAAAGAAATCATGATCTACTAATTTCCTATTCTTGAAGAGATTGTAGTGGTTGAAGATTTTCATTTCTTGCCTACATTATGAATTTAAGGAAATGAAATTTCATGGGCTTGTCAATTTACTTTGTTTAGGTTCTTAGGTTAGCCATGGCCTTCAAAGTTTGAGGAAACCAACCCTTGATTAATGAACTGCACCCAGTTTGTGGAAACCCAAACTTGCTTGATGTTAGTTTTTTTTTTTATGATGTGGAACCCTTGCCCAAGCAAGGGAAAACCCCGGGTAGGGCCTCATGTCCACCCTGCCTTACGTGGCTCACCTTTGAAAGCTACGGACACACCTAGGCGCTTGATGCTAAGTTAAAGTGCAACACTTCGAGAGTACTCTTTCCTGCCCACCAGGCATAGTTTCCTGATTGATTCAACCTTATAACAAAAGGATGCAAACTTTTTTATTCGACAGAGAAAGCTGAGGTTAGGCAGATCCCTACCACTTATACAATTATACCATTGGGATTCGAACTTGCAACGCCCCCAACACAAGGTGACGTAAATTAACTGCTTCTAGCATACATGCAGAGCCCCCCCCGTTGGGAGAGGGTGGTGTATGTTCCCCGTGGAACACGGGGCCGCGTGTTCGGGGGTTCGAATGAGTGCCACGTTGGCACTCATTCGTCAGTTTGGGTGTGTACGAAGGAATATTGCGGATCCCAAGATATTCCTCCGTACATAACTCCCGAATGAGTGCTAACGTGGCACTCATTCGGACCCGCGAACACGCGGCCCCGTGTTCGCGGGGGAACATACAACCTGCTCGCCCCCGTTGGTAAAGGATGCACACTTTGGTTATCGAGCTTGCAACATCCTTCAATTGGAATGCCTTAAGCCCACCTACCAAACCATACATGTGGAACCCTTAAGAGCTTAGCAAGAGTACACAGCCCAAAAAATTCGACTCCTTTAAAGAATAAGATGTGTTGCCTATGGGCCATAGATTTGTCTTACAGTTCAATTTTTAGTGTATTATATTGGATGTGCATGCCCCATTCTTGAAAAATCCATTTTTCTAATCCAAATTCTTGATCTTTGATTATGTTGGTTGATGTTGATCCATATATATGGCAATGTGTATTTGGCTTACTCCTACATCACTTCCATGTTGAAGGTATTCACTTTAAGATATCCATAAATGGTGTGTAAGACAAGGGAATACTAAAAATATCAAGTACCCCACAATGAACAGTTTTTGGGTAAAACAAGTTTCATCTAATGGGACAAATTTTGTATCGCAACGTATCACCAAGTTGACGGGACATCACGAGTTCAAAACACATGGGTGCGCGTCCTTTTGCTATGAGGTTGAAGCTGAGTATACTGCATAGTAGGTAGAAGTATCAATGGGTCCGTTTTGGTTTGGACCTAAGTAGAACCAAACTTGGCCTCAATTTTTCGGGTATGGTATCGGGTCTGAACTTGAGTTTGATTGGACCTATTATAAGAGAAACTACACCGAGATCGGTTAAGAACTATATGAACTAGACTCGGATCATACCTGTTAAAATGATATTTTTATCATTTTTACATTGAAAAATTGCAGGTTGAGCCTGAGTTTAATATAAGATTTCACAAATTATACCCGGGTTCATGTATTAATAGGACCTTCAGGTCCGAACCTGGGTCTTAATCGAGTCTTCTTCTTTATCACCATATACTTGGAGCCTATAGGGTTTGGTTCAGGTCGGGTCCGAGTAAACCTGACCCATTGACAGTCTTGGAGAACTTGAGGTTTTGTGCTAATGATTGTGACTGTGAGTCTTTCTCTAATTATCCAAAAAAATAAAAACACAAATATCGATGTCGAGGCCCCAGGGGTTTAGCATAGTGGGATGGGGCCTAGGCCACTAGGCCGGAAGCCTAGGTTCAAATTCCATGAGCGTCACTCCCTGCGCAAGCCAAAGCTTAAAGCGTTGGTGACTTCCGAGGGGGTAAGCCCTGGGAGTTTTACTTTCTCGGAACAGTGACCGTAAGTAAGGCAGGCGGAGCCAATGCCACTAGGTTTCTGACCCTGGGGCAGTTTCTCCAAGTAAAAAAAACTTGAGATATATAGAAAAATATAGAATAGGAAATGGATTGAAAATCATATTTTTAAATAGTGTTTTGGCTTTCGAAAATATCATAATATTCCTGATTTTTGTTGAATAGGTTTCACGATCATTATGGAGGCAGACTCAATTAGGCTATTTTCCCTCAAATTTTTCATCTGTCAAGACCTCCACCTGCATCGGGTCTAGAAATACTCAAAACAGGTCCATGTTAGAGGCCGAAGCAAATCCAAGTTCTGTGAGTACGGATTCGGGTTAGGCTTGGTTAAGTGACAGCCCGTACTTGGATGCACAGTCAAATGAGAGAGAGAGAGAGAGAGAGAGAGCACATGGACCCGGATCCATAACTCTCGGGGGAATCTTGCGATCATTTAAATTTTTTTTGTTTCTTTAAAAAAATATTGGGAAAATTTCCGTACTTTTGTAACAAAAAACATTAAAATAAAAATATACGAATCTTGAGATAATATTGTGATATATTGAAAATACGTAAGAATATTAAAAAATTATTCTTGGGATATTATAAAAATATTTAGGGCTTGCGAATATGTTGCACTAATATCACATATTTTAAAAAATCTCAGCGGTGTTCGTGAGTATCATGCGTCCAATTTTGGCGGGTCTCCATATTTCTACCGTGCTTACGGACCCGACCCGATCAATGTAGTCCAACAAGAATACAGAGAGAGAGTATCGGGGTAAGTTCGCAGTACAAAATTACAAAACTACCCTTCACACTCCATTGCTTCTCTTCCCCCGACAAGAAAGAAAGACCCGCATCCGATGAGGGATATGTTCGTAATTAAATGGCAAACAAATGAACACAACCGTCACTCACCCGTCTTCACAAATCCGGTTACTCCTATTTATCCTCCAATCACCATTCCGGCATCCAGATTAATCTCTCTCTCTCTCTCTCTCTCTCTCTCTCTCATATTCCGGCGACCACGAAGGAAATCTGCTTATCTCCAGTCGAATTCTCGGCGTAAATAAAACCCTCGTGTGTGTCTCTCTCTCTTAGATGGAGTAATGAAGCCAGAAATGAGGAAGCAGGGAAGCGAGCGAGAGCGATCGGAGGAAGAGAACGACGAGAAGAAGGGAGAATTCCAGCATCCTTTGAGCGATCTCCGGCGAGCAGTGGATGTAATCGCGGCAGTGACGGCCCTCACCCACACAACCAGAGCTTTCACCTCGAAGTGGCAGTCCATCCGCGCAAAGCTCGACCGGCTCCGCTCCAACCTCTCCAACGCCCTCCTCCTCCTCGACTCCGCATCGGCCTCCGGCGTCAGCGGCGAGCTCTCGGACGTGGTGGAGCCGGAGATCCTGGCGACGCTGAGAGACTGCGCGGGGCTCGCGCGGAGCTGCGCGGAGCTCTCGTACAGCGGGAAGCTGCTGATGCAGAGCGACCTCGACGCGCTCTCCGGGCGCCTCGACGTGCACATCCGGCGCTTCGACGGCGTCTACCAGGAGGCCCCACTCGCGTCCCAAACGCTCGCGATCGTCGTCTCTCGCCCGCCCGCCGGGTCGCCCAGGGAAGACATGCGCTTCTTCGTCCGCGACCTTTTCACTCGCGTTCAGATCGGAAACAGAGCAATGAAGGTGGACGCCCTCCGCACTCTGGAGGAGATCGTCCGCGAGGACGAAAAGTACCAGAGGATCGTTGTCGAGACAGGGGATGTAGCTCAATTGGTGAAGGTTTTGGAGTCCGACGACGCAGAGATAAGCGAGCGATCGGCCGGAATCCTCTCAACGATCGCCGGGAACGAGGACCACAAGGCGGAGCTCGTTTCCGCCGGAGTCGTCTTCCCGGCCATCAGGATGATGGAACCCGGCCGAGGGCCGGGGAGGGAGGCCGCCGCAGCGCTGCTCAACCGGCTCACGGCGAACAACGAGAACGCGTGGTCCGTCTCGTCTCAGGGCGGCGTCACGGCATCGTTAGCGATTTGCCGGGAGGAGGAGGGCGCGCTCCTGCGCGAGGCAGCCGGGATCCTGAGGAACCTCGCCGGAGTGGAGGAGATCAGGCAGTTCATGGCGGAGGAGGGCGTAGTTTCAGTCATGCTCAGGCTTCTCAAGTCCGGCGACGAGGAGGCGCAGGCGTGTGCGGCTGATTGCCTTCGAGTCATGTCGTCCGGCGACGGAATCACAAGGAATTCGATAGTTAAAGAGGGCGGGATTCCGTTGCTCGTATCCATCCTGGGATCGCAGTTGCCGGAGTGCCGGGAATTCGCGTTGCGAGCGATCGGAAACTTCTTAACCTCGCCGAACACGATGAAAATCGTCCTTCAGTCGGGTTTCCTCGGGCAGTTTACGGCGATCTTGAGGAGAGGAGAGTTCTCGGCGCAGGAGCCGGCGGTACGTGCCTTGCGAGAGCTCGTTAAGCTCTCCGACGAGGCGAAGAAGGTCGCAGGAGATTCCGGAATCATGCCGGAACTGCTCAAGCTTCTCGAGTCGAAGTCTGTTGTAGTAAGAGGCTTGGCTGCCGAGGCCATCTCGGAACTCCTTGCTGTCCCGAGGAACAGGAACCGTTTTGTTCAGGAAGATCACAACATCGTTCGCGTCCTCCAAACGCTCGACACGGACCAAGACACTCGGGTCAGGCAGTTCCTGCTCCACGCTCTCGTTTGGATATCGAATTCTCCGGCAGGCCGGCGGAAGATCTCGTCGTCCGGCTTGGTTCAGGCGGTCGAGCGGCTGGCGGACAGCGACATCCCGGAGGCGAGACGGATCGTTCGGAGGATTTCCGTTAATAAATTCCGAAGGATTTTAGGCAGCATTTGGAAATCATGATCTTGTAAAAATTTTGTCCTTATTTTTTCATTTCTGGATTTTGTGTTGTTAGGATTTGTGATGTCTCATTCAATATCTATTATAACCTACGCGAAATCAATCCACCAATGCTATCCTGCCACCTTACAATCAATTGTACCGTACCCTCTAATATAAACCATCTGTTCTTTTAATATTTCTTTCAGTTACTTTTTTTTTTTTGTAGAAATTTCTTTTAGTTCATTTGTTGATCAAATTCTAAAGAAGGTTATCTTTTGCATTTTGTTATTCTTTCATGTTGTTTTTCATGAAACCAACCTTCCAAGTGTGATCTAAATTTGCAAAAATCATTCAGAGAATCTGCTGATTCAAACTCGAATCGAATCAGGCTGAATTGTTTTATTTAACATTTTTTAAATTAAAAAATCACTAAATTTGATTTTTTTTTTTAAATTTACAAGAAAGATAAAAAGAAGGCAGGTTCAACCCCGATTCAGTCTGATTTGGCTGATTCGAGATTGAATCGGCCTGATTTTTTAGTATAAGCCGATTCAGCTAACATTAGTTAGAATCCAAAATTCGTGTCATCAATCAAATCTCAAAAGTTTGCTTGAACAATTACAACAAAGAAAGCAAGTATACGTCATTTCTCAATTTTTGCTGTTGACGACAGACGAGGCGAATAGAGCAGCATATGTCTATATTTAACAATCAATACAAAAAGCTTGCTTTTCTCCTTGTTTTGTTGTTTAATTTTTTCCTCTTTTCTTGGTATCTTTTGAGATCCAAACCTGAAAAGGGACCGGTCTCAGGATTTGGGGACCAGGAAAACTGGCAGGATTCCAGCAACTACAGTGTGAAAAAGTGAGATGAATTCCGTCAGTGGATAATGGCATTATAGAAATATGGGCCTAACTAGTTTTAGTTTAGTTAGTTTGCCCTATATATATATATATAAAGAAAGAGAAAGAGAGGAAAGTCCCTTTACGGGTAGCATGCAGCACAGCACCAAATGGGTAAGGGGGGGGGGGGGGGGGTGACCACTTGCCCGTGGGGCTGTCCCTGCACATGCGTCCCACGCAATGCTTTGTTTGGGTGCATCACATGTCCACGCCACGCCATTAATTGATTCCCCAAACCCAAACTCCCCTATCTGTGGGCCCCACATTTGTGGGCCCATAGGGCGGCTCAGCCCAGTTTGTAGGTGGGTCCCGTGGAGAATGGCGTGGGCTCAGTTGGGAGCTAGGGTTTTGTTCGGCCAGCGGCTTCTTCGGTTTCGTGATGAGGTGTATAGTTTTTTTTACTCGGAGAAACCACCCCCATGCGCAGAGACCTAGTCATGCTGGCTCAATCGGCCGTACTTATATGGTCATTGTCCATGTCAGTGTAAAACTCCAAGAGCTTACCCCTCGACCCCCATGAAGTCGCCAAGCTTCGGCTTACACAGGGGTGTGACGCCCATGGGATTTGAACCTAGACTGCCAGTCAAACGGTCCACGCCCCCCATCCCACTACGCCAAACCCCTTGCGTCTGTGACTAGGTGTATAGTTAATGTTGTGCAGTCCACTTCGTTTATCCTGAAAAAGGAGGATAAGTTGAGAAAATCGTGTTGCATATCTTGACTTATCCCGGTTTCTTTGATAAGTTTGTGCTGTAACTGTTGTTTGGTTTGACATGGCTCGTTTGACAGTTGGGCCCTTAAAAAGAGTGATTCTAATGTGATCACTTAATCCTAAAAAACAAGATTAGTTGGGAATTTATATAGACAACTACGATCGATGCAGTTTTTTGCTGTTCTGGATAAATGGGTGTGTGAATTGGCATAATTTCGGGAATAATCGGATTTGTAAGGGTTGTTTGGATGCACCCACACTAAAAAAAAGCTAGATAAATTGGGGAATTGCTGTCTGCGGTACCATGCAATTTCCCAACTAATCTTGCTTGTCTTCATAATTGGATGGGTCGATATTGTTCGTTAACTGAGCCTTATCTTCAGGGGATGTTTGGATGTCCCCACTTGTTCACAAAATTGTGTGAATTTGGAAAATTAACCGTTTGTAGTATGCAAGTTCTTGAATGATCCTGTTTTTTTGCTCAAGTGCAGCTAAGGCCAACCATGGAGATAAGTTCAGGCTTTGGTTGGTTTTTTTCAGTGCCAGATTCAAGATATGTTCTGTTTCTGATTGAAGGGAGATGGTCTGTGTAAGTGGGGTGACTGCAAAAAGATCCGTTGACAGCAATTAAAAAAGATGGGACCGCGTGAGAGAGAGAGAGAGAGAGAGAGAGAGAGAGAGAGAGAGAGAGAGAGAGAGAGAGACCACTGTTCCAATGAACATTTCATCATTTTCCCTTTTAAAGTTTTCTACCTATAAAGACAACTACATGAACATTTCATCATTTTCCCTTTTAAAGTTTTCTTCCTATAAAGACAACTACAAGATATTCATTGTGGTATGAGGTCTTCTCCATCAACACCAACAATTCCCCACACTTTTTTTGATAGGCAAGCTGGGTTAGGCAGACCCCCGACAGTCGCACAACATACCATTGGGTTTTGAACTTGCAATGTCCTAACACATGGTGACGTGCACTAACAGCTCCTACCAAAAAAGCAGAGCCCGCATTTGGTAATTCCCCACACTTTTTGAACTTGTAAAGACCACCAAAATGTTCTCAAACATGTCATTTACTTAGACATTGGAAGTTGCTTATAACATGTTTGGGCATCACCTCAAATATGACCAAAGTAAGAGAGTACGTCTCCTTGAATTTTAGTCACTTTTATCCGCGAGCAGGTTGTATGTTCCCCTCGCGAACACAGGGCCGCATGTTCGGGGTCCGAATGAGTGCCACGTTCCTTCGTACGGAGGAATATCTTGGGATCCACAATATTCCTTCGTACACACCCAAACTGATGAATGAGTGCCAACGTGGCACTCATTCGGACCCCGAACACGCGGCCCCGTGTTCCAGGGGGAACATACACCACCCTCTCCTTTTATCCAGGTGTACATATATGCTGGAGTTCATGATCAAGGTCATGTTTCGTTTGATGCAAATCATGATCTCACCAAATACATCCTTTCACATTGAGTCATGGTTTTGTATTCAAATTAAGGGTGGCCTTCTTAAATGATAGTCAAAATTAGGTCATCACTACAATTTTTTTCTTTATAACCCGAAAAAACCATGTCTAGAACTGGAGACACTTCGAGAATTAAGACTCTCGCCCTCAAGGCCTATACTTGGCTTCGGCTCATGGAAGAGGATATGACACTCACAATATTCGAACCTCAGCCACTGTCTAACGGCGTTGGAGAAACCCTATTATGCCAACCCCCTCAGGGCTGAGGTCATCACTACTTTTTTTTCATACGGGAAAACCACCCCAGAGCCAGAGGGGGGGGGGGGGGGGGGGGTAAACCCGGGTGCACCCCTTGAACCCAGGGAGCCACTGGCTTCGGCTTACGCAAGGGGAATAACTCCCAAAAAAAATCGAACCCCCACTGCCCATCTAACAGCCAAGGCCCGTTCCAACTATGCTACCCCATCAGGTCAAAGGTCATCACTACTTTGTTTTCTGAAAAGCAAGCTGGGGTTAGGCAGACCCCTACCAATTATACAACTATACCATTGGGTTTTGAACCTTCAACCTCCCAACGTAAGGTGACGTGCACTAGCTGCTCTTACCAGACAAGTGGAGTCCCCCGTTGGTCAAGGTCATCACTACATGAAACCTGAAAAATGCAAGCATCCCATCTGATATAATTTTTCCTATATGTCATGCAACAGTTCCCCTACTTGAAACATGAAAAATGCAAGCATTCTCTGATATAATTTTCTCTATATGTCATGCAACAGTTCCCTTCAAAATATCCAGCTATCCTCATAACTAGAAGCAGATTGATCGTTAGCACCTAACAAACCATAGCAGACATCACTAAACTTTTCCAGTGGTACAAAGACAACCTTTTCTATGTGATTTCTTGCCTTATTGGTTCTGAGCACTTCTCCCCAATTTGTCATTTCATTTTTTTTGACAGCAACTTATTTCTTTAACTTTATAATATAAAATTATATTGACCATAAACCTAACCAAGATAATTTATGTTTGTTGCTTGGTTTGTGCTTTTTAGGCACCTATATTCCATGACAGGAGCTGTTTTGTGGAGAAAGCAACTGCTAAATGAAAGGTGTAGGAAAAAATAGGTCCCTTTTTTATATGGTCCCTATGCCTCTTTCATGTTGCACTTCACTCACAAAATTACCTTACAGGGTAGGTATGGATCAATACTGTAAACCCCACTTGAAGAAAACGCAAGCAAATGGGAAGGACAGATGATAGTCAAAGCAGCTGAATAGATTCTACAAGAGAGCCTCTTAATTTTTGGAGCAAGGGGTAAGCCCACAGATTTTTACGCTGCCAGGACAGTGATCGCAATTACGGCAGACAGAGCTAGCGCGGCTAGGTCTCTGATTCTGGGGCTGTTTCTCCCTGTAAATATCAAAAAAAAAAAAAATGACCGTTAACTTTTCTTTGTTCTGATCATGTTTGGATTGGAGTGAAAACAAGATGCTGGAGTTTAGAATCCGGGTGTCATGGGCTTGTAGCATATGCCACACACCGTAACTATTAGTATAAATCATGTTTCACATTCAACAACTTGGTTATGGAAAGTCACTTTTTTGGTGCAATCTCAACCATCCATCTCACATTCAACAAAATGTATCTTATTATTTAAATTTGTTGGGGCTTAACATTTTCCATATATCATGATAAATCCATTTTATAATATAAAATATATCTAAAAAATGCGATAGTAGTGAAATTTCTTTTTTTTTGATATTTGTCTAGGGAAACAAGTGTTTTACTCACTCCGTATAAAAAACCAAACAAGTGTTTTAACTTGGTATTCATAGCAATTGGTATCATTTTTGGCACTGATCTTTTCTCTCTCACAAGGAAACAACAGAGGTGATGTGAACAATTTGACAAAAGGTTGACCAGCAGGGCTTGAGGTGAAGGTGCTGACCCCTTCATCCCAGGTTCGATTCCCACCGGGTGTGCGGGTGCCTTTAACTGATGGGCTCTATAAGGGCTTGGGTATTGGTAATCCCACCTGGGGTTTACCTGGCAGGGGAAGAACCCATTAAGCAGTCCGGTTCTTGGTGAAGGTTACTAGTCATTAAAGAAAGACAAAACGTTGACCAGCAGAGCACTGCTGGGTGAGTTGGGTTTCATTTAGTGCGACTTTACCAACTCAGCCTCGAAAGCCCCAATAAGCTTTGTTAGGGTTGGCACAGCCATTTGTTAATATTTTTAATGTGGGCCAACTGGCTTGGAGTTATGGACCCGAATCCACTTGATGCCTTCAATACCTCAACTGTGATATGATTGATGGGGGAGTTTTGGCTACCCTCGTAGGCAAGGAAGTGAAAATCTGTATATATTCTTTTCTTTTTAGTTTTTTTGCACATCTGACCTTCGAGATGTGATTGACATATTTGGTTTACGAAAAACTGGCCCTTGGATCATGTTTTTTTTAATGTGTATGACTGTTTTCTGAAGAGTTTAAAATAAACAGACAATAATATACTGAATTTTAACCCTAAAAAAAATACTGCATTTTTTCATCAAATAAATATGATCAAACGATCGATTCCTACTATTTTGATCATGTCAGATTTGGTGTAAACAATCTGACCATATGAGTTACAAGTGGGGGTTTTCTTACTCACCAAGGTAAAAAAATCCTTTCCTTGGCTGTACTGTCATGATGGAGACCTTATGAATGCAAAACCCGTAATTGGTTGTTCAAGATCGTGAATTTCAAGCAATTATATAAAGTTGTTTGGGTTGTGTAGTGCAGTCATGTCACGCAAAAGAGCCATACATTTAGTAACGATAGGGTGCTCTGGGAGCACCTACTCCCACTCAGTAGAAAATATAACTTTTCATTTTTTTTTTTGGATCAAATCCTAAAAGATAGGATCTACATAATTTTTTTAGTAGAAAACAATTTTTGGATCATCTAATTGCAATGTGCATGCAAGTTTTTTTTAAGATCTTCAAAGATCAACAGATTACCTTACGTGAAAAAAACTTATGATCCAAAGTACGTTCTCTATCAAATAAACTATATTGAACATTTTTGAGATTTGATTGAGAAGATGCAGCATGCGCCTGTGGTTTTGACTAGGTGTCTGTAGGTGCTCCAAGTGTACCATAGGTGGAGCCACATATGGGCCCTGTGCCTCTCTCTCCCCGCCTATATATATATATATATATATATATATATATATATATATATATATATATATATATAGAGAGAGAGAGAGAGAGAGAGAGAGAGAGAGAGAGAGAGAGAGAGAGAGAGAGCCGAAAGTAATTCAACATTACCACTCATGAAGATCAACAAAATGTTGAACCCATGAACTGAACAAGAACAAAAGCCAAAACAAATAAAGAAAGCACAAGAGAAAAGAACATTAGACAGATAAAATGGTGTCACGCCGGAGCCGCTTGCCCAGATTGCGACAAAGGATAGGTAGCATCAGCAGGAGGGAGTGGAAGATCACTAAGATGCATACGCAAGATCACATAAACATCTACCAAGATTTTATAGACCAAGTTTTGAATGTTAACTCGAATATGACGAAAATGAGCATCGTTTCGCGCCATCCAAACAAACCACCAAGAAGTAAGCAACCACGTCTGTCAGATGAACCTCCACCTCTTGCTGCGCCTAATACAAACCGGCCCTAAGATCAGATCAAGCGCAAAGGACTCCTCCTTAACAAATACTTCAGGATGCCTCCAGGTCCTGCTAAAGATTTCCATAAATATTGGGCAAGACCAGAACAAGTAAAACGTAGATTCTTCTGCAGCTTGACAAAGCACGCACCAACTCGGGAGTTGAATGCCCAACTTCTTTAAATTACTGTGGGTCTGGATCCTATCGTGCAAAATTAACCAAGCAAGGACTCGAGAATGGGGGGAAGGACCCTTCGCCCAAAGCACATCCTCGGGCAACCAATCAGCCCCTGGCGGTAGCAACAATCTATAGACTTTTTTGGTGAGAAGCTCTCCGCTTGGTGTCAACGCCCACTGCAACCACTGACCAAAATTTCCGGAGACCTCAAAATGGTCTCTAAAGCAGGCTAAAGCCCTCAACCACGATTTACGCAAGTGCGAGAGCGCCAAACCTTGGGTTCCCAGATGAACCAGAATAAGAGTTGGATCCCCATATTTAGCAAGAAGAAAACTAGCACAAGGGTTATCCGGTTGGTGGGCCAACCAACATTGCTTGGCGACAAGAACAATGCTTCACAGTCTGGGCACCGGAATGCCTAAACCACCCATACGCCGAGGTAGTACCACCGAACGCCAACCAATCAAGTGACGCTTACCTTTGAGTTTACATCCAGACCATAGAAAGCCTGCCAACAAGCGCGTCAACTGCTTCTCTACTCCCACAAGCATCACAAACAGAGACATAAAAATTTCTGGAATAGTTGAAAGAACATGTCTGACTAAGGTTAGACGTCCAGTGCTAGAGAGATAAGACGACTGTCACGAAAGCAATTTGCGCTTCACTTTTTGAAGTGTCGGAGCCCAAGCCGCTAAAGAGAGGGGCTTCACTTGTAATGGCAAGCCAATGTACATAATAAGCAAGTCAGAAGTAGTGCAATTAAAAATTCTCTTTCCAGCTGCAAGCATATTGGTATTAACATTGAACATGGTAATAGAGCATTTGGTCTCATTTAGAGAAAGCCCAGACATTGAGAGAAAGAACTGAATGATAAGCTTGAACCTAAGCATCTGTTGAACATTTGCATGACCAAAAATGATCATATCATCAACATAAGTAAGAATATGACCCGGAAAGTCGGAAACCTGCAAAGGATCAATGAAACCCGATACAACAGCCCGCTTAAGCAAGACCACAAGACCCTCAACAACTGCATTGAACAACAAAGGTTATAGGGGGCACCCTTGCCGCAAACTCCGCCCTAAGAGAGAGAGAGAGAGAGAGAGAGAGAGAGAGAGAGAGTTCATTAAACCTCCTTTTTCGTGCTTCTTAAAAAATTACAGTTTTAAGTATTTTTTCTCACGTCCAACACCATAGATGTAATAATCTATAGGTTTCATTTAGCGGGAACCAGCTTTTAGATCGTCAGAATTCTGGTAATCCAAAATCAATGGCTATGAAGCTTTCAGTTTTTCTGGCTCAAATAAACATGTTTTTTAGTAAAAAAAAACATGATCCAAGAGTCGATTCTCACTAAATTGATCATGCTAAAATGGGGCCTAATATGTTCAGTTCTCTTTCTCTCTCTCTCTCTCTCTCTCTCTATATATATATATATATATATATATATATATATACATATATGAGTAATGCATTGGTGCTCTCGCTCTGCCCAGTTAAGCCCCTTCAAAAATCATATATTTTTTTTTTTGCATTTTTTCTCACATCTAACACCATAGAAGTGATCTATAAGTTTTGTTTTGTGAGAACTGGCTTTTGGATCACCGGAATCTGACCTGTATATAGGTTTTTTCTGCCGATCCAAAATCAATGGCTATGAAGACATCAATTTTTTTTTGGCTCATAAAAATATATTTTTTTCGTAAAAAAACATGATCCAAGAGTCAATTCCCACTAAATGAAGCATGCTAAACACATCTAACAGTTCAGATCTATCATTAAAACACTTCAATCTATAGGGCCTAACATGGCATAACGAGAAAATGGGGCCAAATATGTTCAGTTCTCTCTCTCTATATATATAAGCACAAACGTGTCCACGTGAGCATAACACATTTGTGCCCACCTTAATTTGGATTTATCACTCTGCCTTATAAATTTAGTATGAGTGGGCGGTTAATGTGAGAGTAGATCAGGTAAACTGGTGGGTGACATTTCTAAACTAAAATGGGACCAAGATGCAACATGTGTCCCTGTTTAAGAAAACTGCTCTATCATGTTCTAATGGATTTATGTATGATAAAGGAACCTCCTCTGTAACAGTGAATATCATGAACCGAGCCACGTATATCCTTGTCCATTGTTGTGGTGGTGTGAGTGTGTGTTCATCTACTTACCATAATCTTTACATGGTACCATAGCTCGTTCAAATATAATTAACGATCATGGAGAAAAGAGATGAATGCAAATTGTGAATCCAATCAGTAGGCCTAACCTGCAATATTTTCTCAACACAAAACTATCGTCGGATAATTTTGTTTTGTGGGAGTCCTAATTTACACCCTTACTCAAGAGTTATGACTTGGTGGGATTTGTTTATGGGTCAACTAAAATGCCCTGAAAATTTTCTTTCTACCGATCCAGGTAAAGAGGCTCAGATCAATCCTAACTACCTCCAGTGGCATCGGCAAGCTGAAGAGGCTCAGGTCAAATTCATAGTCAGGTGGTCGATCTATCTACTTCTCATGAGGTATGGAGTGCACTTAAGAAAATGTATCCAGCTCAGTCTAGAGCTCGAAATTCAACAGCTTAACTCTCATCAGCTGCAGAATCTTCGCAAATGATTAAATTTGATTACCACACAACTTGTTCTTTGTATCTTATATAGTCTTCCATCAGCAGAATATAGCTCTTTTCGAACTTCTATCAATACTCGTGAGCCAGTTGGGTTGGATGAACAACTTTGGTTACTACTACAAGAACTAGATCAAAATGATGTTGAATCGTTTGAATCCCTGAACCCCTCGGCAAATCAATCTCAATATTCAGGTCAGAATGGAAATGAAAGTAACAGGGAGAACCAATATCAGTCATATAAGAGGCAGAGGAGGCGTAGTAATGGAGGTCGATATAGGAGAGGATACAAGGTTGTGGGTCAGGTCAGTCTTCAAACAGTTAAGATGAGTCATATAAGACCTTTAATTTGTCAAGCCTGAGACAAACAAGCCTACGGTGCTCTTAAGTGTAGACTATATAGATTCCAAAAAGAACCATTTACAAAGGCAGAAGTCTATCATGTGATTCCATCAAATCAGTTTAACGATGTTGTCTACCCGATTCAAAACAAGGTCACGTCACTGCCAAGGACGGACCCAGAAACTTGTATTGGGGGGGGCTAACATAAACCAAATTTTTTTTCTTAGGGGGGTCCAGAATTTTTTTTGGAGGGGGCCCAGATTTTTTTTTTTACCTATGTTGGGAGCAGCCAAATAAAGGCTCCAATATAAGTTTTATCCGTCTCTGGTCACTGCTGATCTTGCCAACATTTCTCTCCAATCAGATTATTGTGGTGCAGATCGTGTGAAGAGTGAGAATGGATCAAGTTTGAAAATATCCCACGTTGGCAACTCTTTCTTTACTTCTCTAAGTTCTAATTCTGGATTTGCTATGAATAATATTTTGGTTGTGCCCAAAATCACAAGGAACTTGTTATCAGCTCATTAATTTGCTAGAGTCAATTACATTTTTTTCAGGTTTCACCATTCATTTATTGTTGTGTAAAGGATCGCAGGTTGGGAAAACTTCTAATGGAGGGCACAAGTGACGGTGGACTCTAAAAGGATGTAGTTTAATAAAGTAGAGAAGTCCAATAAAGTGGAGTTGATTGGTGAACGCACGTTGGTTAATCGCTGACCTCAAAGGCTGGGACATTCAGCTATGCACATGGTTTTAAATGTTATTCATAAATTTGAACATCCTTACATTGATCACTTTGAGATAAGGTTTGTGAGGCTTGCCAACAAGCCGAAAGCCATTTTGGTCATCGGCAAGACCTTCCATCTTAAATGAGTACTCATTATGTTGAGAAGACTCTTGTGTGAAACAAAGTTTCTACTTTGTCTTGAGACTAATGGTTGGCCGTCAACAATACCCTCACACCTTGAACGACCGATCATTAAGCTAGAGAGTGAAGAATGCCTGAAAATGCATTTTGTCAACATAATCATTTTTTATAAAAAAAATAACAATATCAACTTCAAGCCCGCTAAGGTCAAGTATCTTTCATATTATTCTCACATAAAGTTGATCTTTCATGAATCAAAAAATTCATCTTAAGAACTTGCTTCGTGATTACCTTGATCAAAATGAGTCAAATCAAAGCATATCATATGCATTTTTTTTGTATATCACTAACCAGTTTTCTTATAACTTGCATAATTTTTTTAAAACTTAATCATCCTATTAGGAAAACCTTTTCAGTTACATCTTAAGATTATTATGTAGATAGAAAAACATTAGATCCATAGGTTGTCCTGCGGATTAATTGATCAATCTGAGCATCAACCATTCTTACCCCATAATTTTCTCAAAGGCGCACCTTTGAGTCGAGCACCATTTTCAAAATGTCACAATCTTCTCGATGCTTTTGCCAAAAAAGGTTCGACTGTGTTTTTATCTTTAAAAAAAGTCTATCTTTTTCAAAATCATAAGTCATCTTTCATGCAATTTTCAAGTGACAAGACACTTGTTTTGTCTTTATCTCTCCTCGCTCAATAATGACTTCCTGCTTACAGTTATCGAGTTTAAGAAAAATCTCTCATGTGAAATAAGATACTAGCTTTGTCTTCAGTCCATCCTCGTTTAACAAGACCTATCTGTCTATACAGATAAGCATAATAAAGATACCCTTGTGTGGAGCTATGTATGTGCCTTTAATTGTCATCTTGCATAGTTAGCCCTTTATGTCTTTATCTTATCATATGATTTTTTTGAAAAGCACAATGTTAGAGCCAATCCTTTGGTTTTTTTAAAACCGATGTATTTACTTCTTTGTTATCGACTGAGCATTTGCATGCTCGACAACAAAGATGTGCATATGTATAAACTTAATTTTTGACAAAGTTATCTCATGCTAGGAGTCACATACCAAAATCCAGTGTTTTAATTGATTTGAAAATTTTGCTAACTTAAACTTTATTTTTAGCCTCTAAAATGACATTTTTCAAGATTTTTTTTCAAAATATTAATTAAACTATAAGAACTTAGATTTTTAACAAACCATAAATCAAGACAATACGACACCAGAGTTAAAAGTTATGACCAAAACAAGATAATTTTTTTAATAAAAAATTATTTTTGTAGGTAGAGCCCACTTTGCGTTCACTTTTTTTACTACCAAAATAGTTAAATTTGGTTTTTTACTTAAAAAGAAGAATAAAAATTGAAGATGTTAGCTTTCCAACACATCAAAAATTACCTCCAAAAGGCATCCAAATAGAAAGTTATGAACAAAACAAGTTAACCAGACAAACTTGTTTTACCTGATTTTGCTAACGACAATCAATTTGTCACTAGCAATTCACCAAAAATGCTGATGACAATTAAATTGTTGTTAGTAATTTTTTATGTATTGTCAGAGGTCCAAAAGTGATGAATTATCATTAGCATTTTAAATGTATCATTAACACCTTTTGATGTATCATTAGCAATTTTGAATTATCGTCAACCATATTTATCGTTAGCAACAATTGTCATTAGCACTTGTCGTCAGTCTCAAAATGTGTGCCCTTTATATAAAACGGCCCCACCCTCCTTCCAATCTTTGAACGAAATATTTTGAGTTCAAAACCTCCTTAAAAAATGCAATCCCCTAAGGCAATATGTCATGGACGAATCTAAATTGCCCATTAAAAAACCATCCACTAAGAGTCATCCATCACAATCTGAACCGGGTCAGGGATGTCGAATTCCAGATACCCAAAAGACGTATTCAGATATACCATAAAAACTATAAATAAGGGGAACTCTCCCTATTTCAACATTTGGCGTTCCTATTCTTGTATCTGGAGTCTCACCTAATGCACTAGCCTTACTCTACCAAAATCTTTGCACAACCTAGCCTAGGATCCTGATCCCTTTTCTCACTCCCTTTTTGGAGCCCGTGCTTAACCGAAGTGCCACCCGTGTTTCTCCGTGCTTGTCATCAACATAAAAAAGGAATACCTAAGCATGAGGTGAGATTTCATTTTTCTACTTTTAAATATCATATTTATTATGTTTTTATGTTTTTTCTAGCGTTGGTGGTTCTTCGAACTATCAACCTCACCTTTTTTTAGGATCCACGTATAAAGTATGAACACTAGCAAGCTGCCACTCCAAAACAAAGATCTCGCGTTCTTGTTTTAACTGATACATGTTCAATGAAGGAGAAAAGATATGTGACTTTGAAGAACGGACCCCACAATTTTTAAAATTCGAATACGGTTTTTCAGACCCATTTTCTAGATTTTCTCGTGGAAACCCTTCTTTGTGTTTTAAAAAAGATCATGGCTAGTGATATTGTTTTTATAATGGTTGCATCATATATATTTTTGCACTTGGGTGCAATAAATTTGTTATTATATGTTACTATATGATAGAATTTTTTAATGCTTTATTTTAATGTTAATATTTTTTTGGATAATTGAGAAAAAACACCGCACTCGCTTGTGAGCTTATTGGTGTTAAAACTCTAGCTCTCCCTCTTGCCCACCAAGGAGTACACCCAACTTTGGGCTCACAACAAGGTAGGGGTGGGTATCGGTTCGGCTCGGCCCGCCAGGCTTTAAGTGCGGCCCACCTCGTTTACTAACGGGTTGAGTTTTGGCCCAGTTCTTAATGAGCTCGGGTTTGAAGAGCAGCCCATGGCCTGGCCTGACCCAAATTCATTTGTAAATAGTAATAATTAACAAGTTCCCAACTTGCCATGTACCTAACTAATTATCTTTTTAGTTTCTAGAAAATTAATGCAACTATTTAGCTAAATAGTAATGGTTACTAAGTTATTATACAATATTTAATTTTTAAAATTTTCATATTATTAAAAAATCAATATATAACTCAGGCCCATTATCCCGTGGCTTGGTTCGGGCCTGGCCCATGTATATAATGGGCTGGGTTTTGGCCCGGTATCTAACGGGCCCGAGCCTAAAATCTTGATCCAAACCCGTCCCATGGTGGGCCGGGTCAGCTTGGCCCATCGGGCCACCCGGCCCGTTGCCCACCACTACAAGCAAGGGATATGCACCCATGAGTTTTGAACTTGCAATGTCCTTTCAGCTTAGTGGCTTTCACAAGTCGGCCCTATCAGACAAATGGAGCCCTAATTGGCTCGTTTTAGTGTTAATGATGTGTTTATGCGAGACATTTTCGGACATAATATTCTTTAAAACAAAAGCATAGTGGAATCAATGTAATAGTTGATAATAATTATTAGACCTAGGACAATGCTTAGTGGGGTGCTTAATTATCACCTACTGGTTTTTTTACCAAGTTAAATAACATCTTATGTTGACAATGTTATTTTTTTATTGGATTAGCATTAATGTTCCGGATCACCATGTTTTCACCTTTTTTTGTTTACTTCTAAGCCCGTGACAAGCATGGTGGTAGGAATTGAACCGAGACCCCATTGAAAAATAAATATCACCCCTATTGATCCAGCTATGACATTTGACACAATGTTAGGGATACATTTGCAGTATTATCTCAAGATTTGATCGGTTAAACCTTTTAATCTAATATCTCAAAATAAATGGGGCTAGCTGTGATGATCATATTTGTCCATTCAGGCCAGTTACGGGTGTCAAAGGGTTGGATTAAAACTGACACAAACATCGATCAAATTAGGCATGGAAATGGTTCAGATTCCGATCGGATGTGGCCAATACCATATTCAACTAAGCGGATGTTGGCTAAACTGATTGAAATTCAGATTCGGATTCTTCGGGTTATAAAAAGTTCATACCAGATCAACTTTTTTACATGTAAACGGATTCAAATATCCCTTAAATTCGAATATTTGTAGGATTCGTAGAAAAAATTAAAACCATATCCACATCAAATTATAATCGGATATGGTTTTTGCTTAACAAATGCAACTAAATGGAATCAAATTCAGTTGGATATCGGATAAAATCCGATTCATTGACTTCCCTAGATCAAATGAATGTTCGGATCGACCTGAATCTGGCAGGAATATTTTCTGTGCTGGGTTTGAGCTATAATTTCGTCGGATATCCAACCTGACCCGACCCTCCAGTGTATTTTAAATGTATGAATTTACATATCTTAAATACTTCTTAAATGATTTGGAAGCTCATTGTCTTGGCCTGGAACCAAAACTTGAATCAGACTAGTATTATGGGTTTGGATTAGGGTGCATCCAAATGGGTCGACCCAGTGCCAGTTTGTCAATCCATATGCACAAGGGTAGGTATAAGTAGGATTCCACATGAGGGATATGTTTGGGCATCAGAGTAAATGTGACCAAGTTCATGATCTCTTTAGCATTCTTACCAAGTTCATGATCTCTTTAACATTATTAAATTTCTGCTTCACTCCATGAGATGCCAATTCTGAAACATCGAGGTGAACGAATTTGTCAAGTACCTTAAAAAGTCTGTTTTACACAGGAAATAATGGATTTGTCAATCAATTATGGATCTTCCATTGGATTCGAGTAAGGCTGACATATCTGTAGAAATACAAGATTATTCAACGGGATCATTATTTTGGCTTTTTATCTTTCTTTGGGTACATAAGATAAATCAATAGTTTTATTTTGTACTTTGGACAACTTGACATCTGATAGTTAATATGGTACTATCTCATATAAAATATTATGCCAAGTAAATTTACCTATAGTTACCCGAAGAGCCTCTAGGGGGGGAAGCACGCTTTTTCAGAGGCATGCTTCAGAAGCAGGAAGCGCGGGAAACTCGTTTCTCATTTGGGGAAGCAAGCTTTCCAAATCGCTTATATTTTGTTTCACTTGCTTCTCATGTTTTTTGTGTTTTATGTTATTTATTTTTTGGCTTTCTCCTCACTTCTCAGTCATTTTTCCTCTATTTCCCTCTCGTTTCACATTCATGTTTCCTTTTTCACTTCTCATATACTTACACAATCACTTCTAAAAATTCTAAAATGAAATATTGTTTCCTACTTCATACTACATTTTTACACTCATCGTCCCTTCCTATATCCATTTCTCATAACTAACTATGCATTTACCACAAGAAAGATTTAACAAGATGCATGTTTGAACTCTTAGAAACCTTGGTGTAGGGATGGCACTGTCCGAACATGCCTCGTTTGGGGTCAGAGATGGAGGACATGAAACAAGGAATGAACCTGGAATGGAGGACATGAAACATGGAATGAATTGGGGATGAAAGTGAAAATAAAAACCCGTGTGGGGATGGAGGCGGTGATGGACTTACGCTTTTCCCTACCCCGCCTTGCCTCGCTCCCGATCCCCGTTAATACAATGATTAAAATACCTTTAAATATTCAATAAAATTATATATAACTCCTATACATATATACTTTTAATACTAAACTAGGATGGGAACGAGAACGGGGACAACAATCGAAACGGGACGAGAATGGGGACAGGGACTAGGACAAGAACAGGGATGGAGACAGAGATGGTAAATTTGAGACGGGACAGGGGTGGAGGTCCAACCCCCCCGGCCGTCACAGGGATGGACTGGGGATGAAGGGATGGAGACCTTGTCCCCCACACCTGCCCGGGTCTACAGGCGCATCACTACCTTGGTGCCCATGAAACATTAAAGTGTGTGTGATTTTTAAAGCTCTTGAAAAAACTACTTACATGCTACTGATCCAAAATCAGTATTATACTAAAACGACTTATGTACATCACATATATAAAAGGTTAGGTTGACAAGAAATTTGAATAAACGTAAATAATTTTGAACAAATTCAATTATTGATGCCCCCTCTCAAAAAAAAAAAAAAAATCAATAATTGATGGCAGTGCTGGTGTCCGTATTCAAAGTAGACATCTTATTTATTTCTTGGTAGTCATATAGTCAAGTAATTGCTCAAACCTGCAGAATGTTTGTTGGTGTTCATGAACTTGGATATCTCAACTGTACCAGACACAATCTTCATTCAAGACAGAGAATAAAAGTTACTGAAGCATGATATATGCATTGTAAACGACATCTTAATAGTAAAACTTTATATTTGAATAAGGCGTATTCCCCAATACTAACTATTAAGGCAATGGGTCAGTATGAACAGATCCCGACCAGTACTGGATCTAGTAGGGTCTGGGTTTTGGAACAAAGGAAGGTGTCCAATTAACTACTCGGGTCAGACCCATGAGGTTCGATTATTAAACGGGCTGGGTATGGTTTGTGAAAATTTATTCCAAACCTGGATCCGACCCAAGTTCTGACTGAGATTCGTAAACTTTCAATGTAAAAAAATTATTATTTTACTGGGTACGGACTGGGTCTGGTTTATGTAATCTTTATTGGATCCAACTATGGTTTTCTTATGAAAGATCTGACCAAATCCAGATTCGGATGCAACATTAAGACCTCTTAATTGGATCTGGGTCTAAACCCACTCATTTTGGTGGAGGTCCGACCCATTGACACCCCACTAACTAGTATTCACTCCAATTGAAAGAGATCCAGGACTTTCAAATCCAGGCCTTGATAGGCATGATAGGCAAGATGAAAGGTCCATGTTGCTTTTTGCTTTCCAATATTGGAATATGAGTATTATTTAGTGGAAAATACTATCTTTTACTTTTCTTTGAGGTCTTCTTTGCCCATTGGGGAGTACACCCAGCTTTGACCTTGCTGCAAGGAAGGCCACCCGTGGGTTTCGAACTTGAAATATCTCGTCAACTTGACATGATGAAGCTAGGAAAAAAAACTAGATCTTTGGGGTTAGATTGAGTCAATGTAACTTGCACCTATAACTTCCAACTCAGTGTTATATTATAGTCAATCAAATAAAAAAATATATTCTTTAAAAAAAAACATGCCGATTTTATCACGATAAAGTCAGAAAATGATGAACACCTGATAAAACCATGATAATCTGTAAACAAAATGTGTTTCGAAATTATCATTATTTTCTCATGATATTAACATTCTGAATTTTTATATTTTAAAATTTTATTATTCATCAACCTGCCTAGGCAGATATTGTTGTGCATATGCATGTGGTGCAAGTAGGGCTGGTAAACAAGCTGAACAAACCAAACAGGGCATGTTCAGGTTCGACTAGTTTGCCAGTGGATTGAACTCGTGACTCGGCTCAGTCCTAAATGAGACGAGTCGAGACCATGAGCTGGCTTTTGTAAGAACATTCCATGTTATTTACACATGGAATATATATTTTTTATATATTATACTTAAAATATATATTTAATATATTATACTTAATAGGTCATATAACTCCGCCTGTGTAGTTATACACTGCCGGTCCCAAGCCCGGATAAAGGAGGAGGGCTGCGGTAGGCCTGTGACAGCCAGCATAAAAACTTTGTCATATCCTATGAAAATGAACCAATATGAGAATTTCGTTGGGGCGTTCCCTACTAAGCGACGCGCTGTACTCTCTAGGCCCGGAGGCAGTGATAAATGTGCAAGGGTTGCTAGGTCGTCGCCCAGAAGCGACGCGTCACACCGGCGCCCGGGTGTGGTGTCAAATAGGCAAGGGTTCCCTCACTTTGTTGGACGGGTGGGGGTAAAGAAGTTAGTCCAAGACCATAAAATTAGGTTAGCCACTTGGAACATAGGGTCTTTAACTGGTAAGTTGGTAGAGTTAGTAGATGTTATGTGTAGGAGAAAGATTGATATTTTATGTCTTCAAGAGACCAAATGGGTAGGTGAGAAAGCTAAAGTGATAGAACCTTGGGGATATAAGATTTGGTATACAGGAATAAATAGGAATAGGAATGGAGTAGGGATTGTTATGAGTCGTCAGTTTATAGATAATGTAGTTGAGGTCCGTAGGAAGGGTGATAGAATTTTACTTATTAAATTAGTATTAGGTACGGATATTATTAATATTATTAGTGTTTATGCACCTCAAGTAGGTTTAGATGATTCCATTAAGCATCAATTTTGGGAAGATTTAGATGGAGTAGTACAAGAGACATCTTATGGAGAAAAGCTTTTCATCGGCGGTGACCTTAATGGACATGTAGGCATTAGTAGGGATGGATTTGAGAATATCCATGGAGGCTATGGTATAGGAGAAAGAAATGAAAGTGGAGAAAGTATTTTAGATTTTTGTTTGTCCTATGATATGATCTTAGCAAACACTTGGTTTAGGAAGAGGGAGTCTCACCTAGTAACATTTAAAAGTGGGGTTAATACGAGTCAGATAGATTTTTTCCTACTTAGAAAGAGAGATAGGGGTTGTTGCATCGATTGTAAGGTTATACCAGGAGAAAGTGTAGCTACACAACATAGAGTCTTAATTTTAGATCTTAGAATTAGACAATGCCGCAAAAGGGATAGACATAGGATAGATCCTAGAATTAAGTGGTGGGCACTGAAAGAAGCTAAACAAGGAATGTTTGTAGAGCAGGTAGTTAAGGAAGTTGATTGGTGTCTCGAGGAGGATTCAGAATCAATGTGGAATAAGATAGCGGGTGGTATGAGAAAAGTAGCTAAGGAGGTATTGGGTGAGTCTAAAGGCGGTGCACCACTAGGTAAGGATACATCATGGTGGAACGAGGATGTCAAATTAGCTATTAAGGTTAAAAGAGAGTGTTATAGAAATCTAAGTAAGAGTCGTGATAATGAGAATTTGGAAAAGTATATGATAGCAAAGAAGGAAGCTAAAAAAGTTGTTCGAAACGCGAGGGCTAAGGTATATAAGGAGGTTTATGACAAGTTGGATACCAAAGAAGGCGAGAAGGATATTTATAGGCTTGCAAAGATGAGAGATAGGAAATCGAAGGATTTGGGTATGGTTAGATGTATCAAAGATGAAACGCAAAGGGTTTTAGTCAAAGATGAGGAGATTAAGGAGAGATGGAAAGATTATTTTGATAAGCTATTTAATGATAGTCATGCTCAAGATCTTGGAGACTTCTCCATTCCTTTTCATGAGATAAATCGTGACTTCATGCGCAAGATTCAAAAGAAAGAAATTGCAGAGGCTTTGAAGAAAATGAAATCAAGAAGGGCAATTGGCCCAGATGGTATACCTATCGAGGCTTGGAAATGCTTGGGAGAGAAAGGTTTAGAATGGTTGACAAATCTTTTTAACTTGATTTGGCGAACAAATAAGATGCCTAATGAGTGGAGGAAGAGTACTTTGGTGCCTTTATATAAGAATAAGGGTGATATACAAGATTGCACAAACTATCGTGGTATAAAACTCATGAGTCATACTATGAAACTTTGGGAGAGGGTGATTGAGTCTAGGTTGAGGAAGGTTGTCATGATATCGGAGAATCAATTTGGTTTTATGCCTGGAAGATCAACTATGGAAGCTATACATCTTCTTAGACAACTTATTGAAAGATATAGAGAGAGGAACAAAGATTTGCATATGGTTTTTATTGATTTAGAGAAGGCATACGATAGAGTACCTAGGGACGTTCTCTGGTGGACAATGATGAAGAAAAATGTTTCTCTCAAGTACATTAGTATAATTAAAGATATGTATGAAGGAGTAGTAACCAATGTCCGCACTTGTGGAGGGGTGACAACCAATTTTCCGATAACGGTTGGGTTACATCAAGGATCTGCTTTAAGCCCTTTTCTATTTGCGATAGTGATGGATGAGCTTACGAGATCAATTCAAGAAAATGTACTGTGGTGTATGTTGTTTGCTGATGATATTGTTTTGATTGATGAGTGTAGAGCTGGGGTTAATGCTAAGTTAGAATTATGGAGACAGACATTGGAAGCTAGAGGTTTTAAGTTGAGTAAGAGTAAGACTGAATATATGGAATGTCGGTTTAGTAAGCAACGAAGTAGTGATGGGAGTGTAGTGAAGCTTGGTGAGCAAGATATACCGGTGAATGATTATTTCAAATATTTGGGATCCATCATTCAAAAGTATGGAGAAATTGATGGAGATGTAAATCATAGGATAAAGGTTGGGTGGATGAAATGGAAAAGTGCTACTGGAGTGCTGTGCGATCGTAGAATGCCATTGCGGTTGAAGGGAAAGTTTTATAGGACGACTATTAGACCCGCTTTACTATATGGTACGGAATGTTGGGCTGCCAAGAGACATCATATTCAAAAAATGAGTGTAGCTGAGATGCGGATGCTTAGATGGATGTGTGGAAATACAATAAAAGATAAGATTCGGAACGAAGAGATACGTAAGAAGGTAGGTGTTGCACCCATTGAAAATAAGATGCGAGAGAATCGTTTACGGTGGTTTGGACATATTCGGCGAAGGCCTAATGATGCTCCAGTTAGAAGGTTGGAGAAATGGGAAAATATATTAGTTAAAAGAGGTCGGGGTAGGCCTAGGAAGACTTGGATGGAGATGATAGGAAAGGATATGAATGCTTTGAACCTCACCGAGGACATGGCGTTGGATAGAAATGATTGGAGGAAAAGGATTCATGTGGAAGACCCAAAATGAATTTCTTTTTTGGTTCATATCGCTGACCCCAATTGTTTTGGGATGAAGGCGTAGTTGTTGTTGTTGTTGTATACTTAATAGGTCATATATATATATATATATATATATATTCTGTGCATCTTTCTCTTTGTAGATATACTTTATGTATTCTTTCTTCTATAGATTCCGCAATGGGTGTTGGTCGATTAAGAATTAGAGTTTGAAAGAAAATCTGGGCTGCTTTTCAGTGAAGGAAAATCGTTGTTTATCCCCTTCAGCATGGTGAGCTCCAGAGTGAATCTCATGTCAATGCCAAGTAGGAGAATTACCAATCAGATATATGGGTATTCCGATCTTCACAGGGAAACTCAAGCCGAGCTATTGCATTGGTTTGGTAAAAAAAAATTCAAAGCCAAGTAAACTCCTGGAGTGAGCACCTTATATCCTTACCAGGAAGAGTGGTGCTAATCAAAGCCGTTCTTGCATCATTTTCAATATATGGATGATGTGTTTCAGAATTCCTGTGGTTATTATTCAACAGATGAATTATGAGAAACTTTTTATGGGGGATAAAAACAATGGAAATCATATTCACATCTTCAGCTGGGATCAAGTGTGCCTACCTCACGAAGGAGGAGGATTGGGTCTCAAAAAAAAATCAAGAATCTAACCGAGATCTTTTGGCTAAATTAGGATGGATGTTGGCAGAAAAGAGGGATAATCCATGGGCGAGTCTGATTCAAAATAAATATTTATTTTTTAACTCGCTCTGATACGAATGGAGGAGAATCTCGGGTACCTGGGGATGGAAGTCAGTTATGATTTTCATATTACTGAAGAAAATGCTAGATGGAAAGTGGGTGTGTGCAGTTATATTGAATTTTGATTTGAACCATGGGCTGGCCAATATCTCCTTGTAAGTCGCCAAAGGGGGTGCTCCGCTTGTCTGGTAGGAGCAGCTAGTGCACATCACCTTGTATTGGGACGTTGCAGGTTCAAAAGCCAATGGTATAATTGTATAACTGATAGGGTCTGCCTAACCCCAGCTTTCCTTTCAAAAAAACATCTCCTTAAAAGTCTCCTAGAGTGCGATATCACGAAAGATTTCTATAAATCTTTGAGAAATGTTTTCATACATCATATTTTATCTATGCATCAAAGCATTCTGCATTATCTTTCTAACTTTGCTTTGCAGGTGTCTAATGATCTGATACAGGTGTGCAGGAAACTCACCATTTCAGGACATCATGATGTACTGAAATGGACATATAGCAGCAAATTCAGTTCTCATGCTGCAATGGAATTCATTCGTTCAAGAGGTGAGAGGTTCCCGCTTCACAAGCTGATTTGGGTAAATCACCACTCTCCAAGAGCAGCGATGGCGTTATGCATTGCTGTTGAGGAGAGACTATTCACCAAGGATAGGTTGCAAAGGTTCGGGTTTCATATGGCAAATAGATGCTACTTCTGTTTTGGTGCTGCAGAAACATGTTCTCACTTCTTTCTTGATTGCAAGACAACAAAGAGGATTTGGCAAGCGGTAGCGAGGGTATTGGAAAAGTGGTGGAGAAATGGTACCAACCTTCAGGATGCACTCAGGAGATGAAGTGTGAAATTTCCTAACAAATCCATAAAGCAAGGTTGGCTCGTTGCCTTTCAATTGGTTGTCAGGAGGATTTCGGAAATCTAGAATATGATCATTTTTTAAAACAGAAGTTTTTCCATGGAGTGGGTAGCGGCGGAAGTGTTATATAGTGTGCGTGAAAGCATTCTTCATAGGCACTAATTATGATATAAAGCTTAACTGGGTTTATACTGAAAAATGGAGATCTCCAGCCACGGGATGGATATCAGTAGCAGTGTACAGTTATTGCAAGCCTCCTTGGAGAGTTGGTTATGCAGTCAGAGACCACATGGGTCACTACATTAAATTGGGATGGATGGTGAGATCTGACAGTCAAGGTGTAAAGAGTGGCGTTGGTGGGTGGTAATTCTTGAGGAAGTTGATGCAGAAAAGGTGAGAATTGAATCATCCAGGCATGATGTGGTGGTGAGTGCAGTAAATGAAGCTCTTGAAGGTTGAGATTTTCGGGTGAGAGTGGACGAAGTGACGGTTCAAAGATTTTCTCAGTTTAACAGGTTTCATTGTGTTTGGGTTCCTAAAGAATGTAATCACATAACTAGAAAACTAGCCGAGTTAGGAACTATGGGATTTGATAGATGCTGGAAGGATAAACCACCTGATTGGTATCCTTCAACTGTGTAATTTGGTTGGGGTCTGCCTAACCCGGTCTTGCCAATAAAAAAAAAAAGAAACTTTGAACAACACATTACTTGGAATTATGATGAAATATTCAGAATTATAACAACAACAACAACAATAATATATAATAATAATACATCATTCTGTATTAATGTTTCTTCATTATACTAAAACTCAATAAAATAATTACTTATTTTCGAAAAAGAACACTCCTTTATTGTATAAAATCCCAAGAAAAAGTAATATTGCTCCAAATTAATGCTCCTTCAAGAAATTCAATATCAAAAGGTAAATTCATTTAGTAATGGAGCTTGTTTCTGTTATGGTAGTATCAAACATCAGTAAACACAATTTGTTTTCTAAGTCTCAAAAAACTGTGATTTCCTACTATTAGATTAGCCCTGGTGTTCACTGCATTAACTTGGCTTTTACCTACTGAAAATGAGCAAATTTAATGTCAAACTCCATGAGAACAAGGTCTAAATGTAAATCTTCCTTGTAGAAAGTCTATCCTGCCATAAAAATAGTGATGGGTAATCAAGAAGAGAATACAAAATTCAAATCCCCACTTATCTTTCAAGAAACAGCCATAAAATTTACATATGGAATCAAAAGAGCCACCACGCTTATTTTTCAAGTTCCATCCATATGCTTGGTTGAAGCTACCTGTCCAAAAACCATCAAATGTCAAATTGCCTAGTTTTCAGTCATACATGGAGATTGGTCAACTATATTTGCAAAATATGAACTAAGACAAATAACTGTTCTCATGACCAATATTGATACAATAACTTCCACTGGAGACCAAATCAAGCAAACATTGTGGGACTGACATATTTCAGTTGTAAAAATCTACAACACTTGCATGTGGCAGAAGAAAATTGCAAAACCTCTTTCTTCCACATGATTATGCACTCCTGCATTCATTGTCTTTTTTCTTGTGGATTTATGAAATTCATGCTAAAAACCATGGTCAAATTCTTGCCAAAAGACAGAATTTCACTTTGACAGCATGCAAAGAAGCTAATTTTCTTGAACCAGAAGGATGCTGCCTTTTCCTGTTGGGCTCTTGGGTTTCTGCAGAATCTCTCCAGTGTCTGAAAACATCCAGATATCACACACACACACACACAGGTGTGTGTGCAAGTTGCATTTGTTCAACAAAATTCCTATTTGGAGCATAGCAGATTGTGGTCATGCCAATGAATTATACAGTACATTTTTTTGTTTTTCTTAGAAGCCAACAGTCAGATTAATGTCAAACACCAGCACAACATCTGGAATCATTTCCCCTTATTGTGAACACTAATGTGGAGTAAGAACAAAATTAGCTCCTATAATTTTATGCATAATTTTATCAATTGATTCCCATAACTTCAACTCCACTTAGTTTAGTACTGGAAAATGTTGCTACTTAACTTGAAATTAATTGCTTTAACAATAGTTCGTTGTTGCAGAATAATGGTTTAAATCTTCAGATTTATAGAACAGCGTCATTGTAATCTGTGGATCCTTAATTCTGCAGCCTGAAAAAACAAGCATAGTTTAGTGTTACGCCTATTATGTAATCTTCAATATTCCCCACTAATATGAAATAATGCTTACTGTCAGGCATCTCAATTCAATTTTGGATCATTTTTATGAAATTACTCAAAGTGAAATTTGGAACTATAACTTTAAAAGGTTAAGTTAATAGTTTGGAACTATAACTAAAAAAGGTTAAGTTAATAGTGTTTTGTTGTCATGAACTATCCCACCTTATTGCTGAAACCATGTCCATTCAGTGGCATTTACATATAAATTTAACATGTCATTTTCTTCTTTATCCATTCAGTGGTGTTTGCATATAAACTTTAACATATCATTTTTTTTCTTTATTACTTAGTCTGCAGAGCTCAAAACCCCTTGTATTTGCCAAATAAAACTTCAATTCATGGCTTCTGAAGTCTGTCTTTCAAATTGTGGCCATCCTCAAAATACTGACGGGTGCAGCACTTTCAAAAAACCTGGGTGCGGCAAAAATATAAAAAATTATATATATATATATATATATATATATATATATATATATATATAGTCCAAAAGTTGGACATAAATGACCCTGGGTGCATTGACTGCACCCAGGGTCAGGTTGACCGCATCGAGTGCGGGTGCGGCACCTAGTTGGAGAATCCCTGTGACATATAGGGCAAAAAGAAAATTCTTGGCAAATTTTTTTTTTAAGTCCGAAAATTGGACCAAAATGACCCTAGGTGCTTTGACCATACCCAGGGTCGGGTTGACCGCACCCGGTGCCGCACCCGCGTCACATCGCGTCGACACGGGTGCAGCACCCTGCTAGCTGAATCCCTGTGACATAGCTGAAATGCATTTTTTAATTAAAACTAGAGACAGTTGCAGTAGAGAGGCTATGCCAGGATTTTGCATAAGATGGGCAATGGATGATTTAACAGCCTGTTTGAGTCATTATCACACTGATTGAATGTGAGTCATGTGGCACTAGAGCACTTTGAAAGCATTGGTTTCTTAAAAACTGATTCATATTGGATTTAGTCAAAATCCCAAGCTTGAAAAGAGACAAGCCAGTGTTTGCTTAATCGCTTCCCTTTTTCTTCTTGACCTCATATGCATCTGTATTTGTTTAGATTGCGGTAAATGTGTGACATATTTTCTGGTTTGAGTTGTGCCATTTTGAGCTTATGTCAAACATTAACGAACTTCTTCTCTTCATCCCAATTCTCTTCCAATATGCAAATCCTTGTGGTCATAAGCACCTTAACAAAATTTGGGAATTTGGGAATTAAAGCCAACATCAAATACAATCACTTGCAAAGGCACTAAAAAAACAATCATCTTCATGCAGATACAGCTCATAAGCAAGTTAGATCAGCAAAGAACATAGCCAGAAACAGCATTGAAATTAAATAGACTGATCTAAAAAAAAACGAGGGACAGAATCAAAACACTCTACACTGATAACGTGTCAATCACTTTGTTCAAACATTTGAGATTCATTTCTGAGTGGATGAAATCACTTTTTAGAAATGCCACTCAAAGGGCTTAAGAGAGTAAAATAATGCTTCAGAAAAGACAAAAAAAAGAAATGAATCTGCACTCGATTGATTTCTCATCTTACTGTCCCTTCCAGAACAAGCATTATGAGAGGAAAAGGTCAAATTCTCACAGGATAATGATTAAAACAAAGTTTCCTGTGAACAATCATTTGAAAGAGTTATCATGTTCACAATTTTCTGCAGCAGTTCAATAATACAGAAGTTTCTTAATAAGATTGTTCCTCACAAGTCCTTTTTTCCTTCATAAAGAATTTTTATTCAGAACATCAAAGTCTCATTTGGTAAGAACAGTCACTGCATGCTTATCGAAAAAAAGAAAAGCAACTCAGGACTGCTTCATGTTAAACTTCGACAAAATTAAAAAAGGTTTTTAAGTGCTGATATATAATTTCTAAAACATATAAGCATCCCCCCAAAATCCAGGCCAGCAGTTTAAGTTTCTGTCATTCTCCGTTTTCCTTTTTTATATGAACACAAAAAGTTCCAGCACTTAAAACATTGTCCAAAACATGAAGAATTATCAATCAAAGCTTTGGTGCAACCAACCTCCAGAGTCCAAACGTGAAAATGTATATCAATCAAAACTTTGATACAAAGAGTTCCACTTGATTGGTTCTATTCTTCATTACAGAACATAATATCACAATTTAATTGAACAGAATGATTTATGCAGTCCTGAAACCTAAATATGCACAAATTTTACTTCACAGCAAGTCCACAAATTGTTACTTAAGCATTCGATTTCTACATTATTGCACCATCAATAGTATATATGATAGCATCGTAAAAATCTTTATGATCATAAGGAAAAGACAATGAAAAACATGAACTAGTTACATTCATCTCAAGTTATTGTCTGTTTCATTCTTCTTCAAAAGAGAAGGCATCAATCAATCTACTTGATGTTAGTTCCTCATCTCCCTCAAAGTACGATGTCTTGCCGATGCGGTCTAAGGTTCTCTTGATGCAGCCTGAATCCCGAGGACTCTCTGGTGTAGCTCGAACAGTTCTGATCTGGGGAAGAATCTTCGCCATAGCCATGACAGGAGACATTTGCATCCAGACCTTCCGCCGGGTTGCAGGCTTTCCATTGCAAAGCATTTCATTCTGGCCATCAGGAACCTCCCTCACCTGAGTCGTTTTGGCTTCTCCTCCTGTCCTTTTGAGGTCTTCCTTCCCCTTTTCCGGCAACGACTGTTTTCCTTTTCCTTTCATATTTCCCCGTGAACCACCTGTAGCAAGACCTTTTCCCGGTGCAACGGCGATCTTACCATATCGGCTGTCAACAACCCTCGAGTTTTTCAGATTTCCAGCCATCGATTTCCTTCTTCCACCGGTTTCTTCTTCCTGGAACAGAGCCTTGGGCTGTGTCAAATTAGTTAGCCCATCTCTCTTTACAGACTTTTTCGATCCAACTGTCAAAAATCCTAGAGTTTTCGAGACCGAGGGCCGGGATCTTTTAGGACTTAGGCTCGAGCTTCTCGGTCCTTTCTTCCTCTCCTGCTCCTCTTCCCTGGGCAGCTTCACATAACATGATTTCCGGCGAATCTGCTGCAAACCAGCCGGTCGATCAGGGACTTTTCTAGGGTAGTCTCTTCGGCTGCTACCGGTTACATTTTCTGGGAAGAGAGCCCTTGGCTGGGTTAATGTTGTATCATCGGCTCTCCTTGCAGGAATTTTCGATCCAACAGTCGGGAACCCTGTGATTTTGAACATCCTTGGAGGGGATTTTCGCGGACTAAGGCTCAAACTCCTTGACACTTTCTTCGTTTCCTTCTGCTCTTCGATGGGTAACTTTGTGAAACAAGATTTTCGGCGATCCTGCCGGAATCGGGCCGACTGGTCCGGGACCTCCACCGGCTTTTTCTGTGTTGTGGACGGCACAACGCCAGTCATGAATTTGGCTGCCACCACTCTTCCCCTCTTCACCGACTGCTTTGTGCAGACTGAAGTCTGGAGATTGCGGTAATCTCCGTCCAGAATCTCAACTTCCGGCTTCTTTTCCTTGCCTCCCCTGTTCTCCTCATCCTCAGCTTTCGGCTTCACCTCAGCCTTTGCCTCTGCTTCCGCCACCGCTGCCTGTTGTAGCCGGAGCTCGGCCAATTTTTCCGTCAAACTCCTAATCTCATTCTCAATCTCTTCGATCCCCGCCGAAATCTTGTCACTCTCCGACAGATTCTTGGCCGGAGAAGAAACTCCATTTTTCAGAATCGACTTCAACGGCTTCTCGATGGTGTTGGCAGAGTGCGGATGCAGGGGCCGGAAAGAATATGCAGCTGGTGCGAAACCGAGGTCGGAGCTCTGGTTTTCTTTACCGGAATCAGAATCGATCGATTCCCTGAAGGTCGGCCGGGGGGACCTCCACGAAACGCTCATGGTGGTCATCTCTTCCTTCTCGTCCTCTTCGCCATCGGAGAAGGCGGCGTTGTCGAAAACGTGAAGGTTTGGAGTATCAATGGCTTCAGTGAAGCGCAACATGCTGAACGTTACGATTCAGCACTAGTCAAGAGAAGAGAATTCCAGAGATTCTGATCAACAAGAAGAAGAAGAAGAAGAAGAAGAAGAAGAAGAAGAAGAAGAAGAAGAAGAAGAAGAAGAAGAAGAAGAAGAAATATGAGAATAGATAGCCGATGAAGATTTTATACAGAAACAGAGAGATCTTGAATGCAGGAAAGAAAGAAAGAAAGAAAGAAAGAAACGTATTGAGAAGATGGTGGGAGTGGTTTTTTTTCTCTGTTGGGAGAGAGGAGGAGAGAGAACATCTGGGGGTTTAAACATTCTCTTGACCGTTGTAGAAATATAGCCGTCAGCCTTCCACCCACCATTTGAACGTTGGATTCTTGGTTCGGATCCATCCTGACGCTCCATTTGTGACCCATTCTGTGTATGGTATGCGTAAAAACGGTCCTTAAAAAACTGACATTTTGATTTTAATTTTTAAGAGTTGTGGAGAGGAGAGGATTGTCTGAGCTGCCCATGCTGCAATGAATTGGTTGGGTGTGTGGATTCTTGAAGTGCAAATGGATCAGATTTGATTGAAAGTTCCAATCTGAATCCGACGACTTTATTCTGGATATGGATTTTTGAAATAAGATCGGAAAGCCCAATTTGGATTTACATATTCGGATTAGTTTTGGACTCATATCAGATTCAAATCAATATGTTTAATATGGGATCTATGTTCAGATTCAAATCTAACCCTATTCGTTTGCGCTTTTTACATGTGCCATTGATTTCGGTCTCTTGATTTAGTATCACCATATACGTTACAGATCTGGGTTCAACTCTACATATTTTATTTGGATCTGGATTAGGATTCAGATCTTTTACCCAAGATTTGGGTTCAAATGGATCTAGCATTATCTCGTCCTCATCCGATCTGTTTTTTCCTGCGGTGGACGGTGGAAATTAAATGACCATTATGGATCACCGATTGGTGATGATAAAGCTTATAACCTGATCTGCTCTCGTTTGTTTTTGGGGGACGGGTGAGGTTTGCGGTTGGGCTTGGTCTGGCGTAAGTAGGACTAGTACTGGGTCGGGTTGAGTTGGATTAAGTCAGGCATAATAAGGCAATGACGGGCAAAATGGGTCGGGTCATTTCGAAACTCAAATTTTATGGAGGGGTGGATCAGGTGATATGGCATCTCACCTCCTATTGCCACCCATGTCGCAATTTTGGTTATAATGGATGGTGGGGATGACAGCGATGGAAGGTCATGATGCCTTTACCACCGGTGGATAGTAATAAGGCTCATCGTCTAATCCGATGGTCAAGCAAGAGCATAAATTAAGGAAGAGCCAGATTGGGAGGAGGGACACAGCTCCTTTTTGACGACTGAAAATGTGCTAAAATTCCAATACTAGTAGGTCTCAATATCGGGCTTGCAAGACAAATAAAGTAACCAAGATCTGTCATCAGGCCTAGAGGATGGAGAAGACTGTTATGCTGTTAATGTGAGAGCTAGGGATGGCAGTGGGCGGGGGGCAGAGGACAAGGTCTTCCACCTCCGCCCCCTCTCAAAATCATGTCCTCCATCCCCGCACAGGTCTTGATTTTAACCTCCATCCCCGTCTCTATCCCCGGTCTAAACGGGGCAAGGTGGGGCAGGACCCTGTTTTCTCTCGGTTCACTGCCATCCCTAAAGAAGGATCGGAGACAGGGCAGGACAAGGCAAGGTGGGATTGGAGATTGGAAGGGGGTGGGGCGAAACAAAGTCTATGTCTGACTCCATTCCTGCACGGGTTTTGATTTTAACCTTCATCCTTACTTTCATAGCCATTTCATGTCCTCCATCCCCGGTCCAAATAGGGTGAAGCAAGGCGGGCCCTCTCTTCTCCCGGTCCACTGCCATACCTAGTCGGAGCCCAACCTCATTAGTCACCCATGGTTGAAAAGATACCAGAAATGGAGTCTAAAGAAAGGGATGCTCATATATATTTTGGATCTATGAGATGTATGTTGTATATCTTTGATTCACAATCAACATTATAACACAAATTAGATTATAAATAACATAATAATCAGTTGATTGAAACCGAAACAGGGTATAGTCATGTCGAGTTTCATTTTATACCAGAATCCAGAAATAGACAACAGAATAAACAAATGCATCGAACAGAGTAAAAACATCAAAGGCAACCTGTCAATATTATGTTATGGGCTAAGGAATATAAAAATACTTTCTTTAGAGAAGATTCACCCCCACATATGGTGCAAGAAGGGTCTAGCGTCCTTCTCCCAGGATACAATAGCCTCAACGATATGGATCGGTGCACTCCGATAGTAGATCGCCCTTTGAAAACAACCTCTGTGAACAAATGCTACAAAATTCTCATTTACAGGAAAGCAAAGAAAGAAGAAGAGAGAACATTCAATGTAGGATTGTTTGTCACTTTGAACCCCTCTAACCACGTTTTATAGTCTCTGAAAAGACGTGAAAGAGAACCATTTGAACATACATGACTCTAGATGAGTTGCCCATTACGAATAGACATAACTCTGTAACGGGACATTGATGAGTCACCCGTTCTGAACAGAGGCGACTCTATAACGGAACAATCTTCTTTATTTAATCCAAAGAATTAAAAAATAAAATAATTAATGCGGGAACACATTGGACATGGCCCTAAAGGGCCAATTACCCGAACCTGACCCTGGCCCAGCACAACACTTTGGTCGAGCGCACGCGTGTGTGGTTCCCATTCTATTCTCTTGTTCTTGGAACAATTGATAGAATCTCCATGTAGGTTATACACCCTACAACCATTTTGAGATTCTTCAATATGGGACTATTCCACATCATCAAAGTCCAAAAGTACTCTATAAAGGAGTGATCCCCAAATTGTTTTCTCTTTTGAATTAATTTTTCATCTCTTCTTACATTCAACATTCTCCAACAAATTCAAAGAATGATAACAGGAGGAAACAAAGAAGCAAGATGGAGTAATCTGAAGTACGACATATCATGCTTTCAGTAATGGTACATTTTGATTTGAACTACTACCTTAGTTGGCTAACTTTACCCTCATAGGAACGAAGTGAACTAAAGTCTTGAACTTGAACCTATGGTATAGAAGTATCCATTAGCAACAACATGATAAAGGTTCTGGTTGTAATCTTTAGGGATGACATGTTAATGGCCATGCGCTGAAATCCTGTTTCATGAGTAACTTCAGGAATAACCCAATTCTTTAAACTGCGGCCACACAGTCACACTCACATATGTGGGCTTCTCCAGAGATGCTCTGCTAACATCTCGCCTAGAAGGCTTTGAACTCATTCAGAGTTTTCACTATTCCTTTACTTGCGGCTACATCACATTTTCAGAGTAATTAGGAAAGAAGAACTCAGATACATAGTATCACATTAAGAATGTGATATCCAGTTCACCCTACAGCTTGTTATTACCACATTGAACCTACTTTGTGGGATCTCCACTCAGATAGGTTGGGTTGCCACTGTAGATGAATTACTTATGGGTTTCAATCTCATCTCCTCTTTGAATTTCAGGACTAATGACTTATCTAGTTCTTTCATTAGTGAATCAGCTGTGTTCTCTTTGGATCCAACATAGTCCACAACAATCACTATTGAGACACAAATTCTCTTATAGATTTTATTCTGACTTAGATGTGTTTTATCTATTTTTTATTATATTTTGTGCTTTTGATCTTTGCAATTATGATCATATTGTCACAATGCACAAATATCGCAAGAATGAGTTTGCTCATTAAAGGAAGTTCCTCTAGAAGTCCCTTTAACCATTCAGCTTTCATTCCTGTGATATCTAAAGCATAGAGTTCAGCCTCAAAAGTAGACCGTGACAAGATGGTCTGCTTTACTGACCTCCAGGAGACTGCACCGCCACCCAAATACATATCCTGTTACGCCATAACTCCCAAAGTTCATTACTATCCAGCTCACATCACTATATCTCTTAAGTACGACATGAAATCTCTTGTAATGCAAACTCAAGAAAATAGTTCCTTTCAGGTACCTAAGTACCTTGTCCAATGTCTTTAAATGAGTGTGATTTAGATAACTTGTATATCTACTTAATTTTATCACAAAGAACATAATATCTGGTCTTCTGCAATTTGTAAGATACATCAAGCTTCCAATAATCTGAAAATACCTTAATTGAGATACATGAACACCAGTCATATTCTTATAAAGAGGAGTAGAAGGGTCATATGAAGTTGTTACAGATCTTTTTTTGTTATAGCCAAATTTCTCAAGTACTTTCTCAACATAATGAGATTGAAAAATAACTATACTATCAGCTGAACGAGTAAGCTTTAAGCCTAAGATCACATTTGCAATACCCATATCCTTTATATCAAATTTACTACTAAGAAACAACTTCATCTCATTTATAATTTCCATAAACAATAGAATGTCATCTACATGTAGGCATAAAATGATACATGCATCACTTTTAACTTTGCAATAAACACATTTATCAGATTCATTGATAACAAAGTCAAATGATAAAATAACTTTATCAAATTTCTCGTGCCATTGTTTAGTGACTTGTTTTAGTCCATATAATGACTTAACAAGTCTACAAACTTTATTTTCATTACCAGGAGCCACAAAACCCTTAGGTTGATCCATATGGATCTCTTCTTTAAGATCACCATGCAAAAAGGCGGTCTTCATGTCCATTTGATGAACCGAGAGATCATAAATAGAAGTTAGTGCAATAAGCACCCTAATTGTGATCATCCGTGTAACCAGAGAATATGTGTCAAAATAATCTATTTCTTCATTTTATTTGAACCCCTTGACAACCAGTCTAGCCTTGTACTTATCAATGGATTCATCTAGTTTTAACTTCTTCTTAAAGATTCATTTGCACTCAATAATAGTGCTACCACGAGGGAGGTCAGTCAGTTTCCAAGTGCCATTAGAGATAATGTAGTCCATTTCACTTTTTATGGCTTCTTTCCAATCCCTTATTTCAGGTAAAGCCATCGCATCTTGAAAAGTGGGAGGATCATCCTGGATAAAGTAAGTAATATAATCACTTCCCAAATTCTTGGTAATCCGTGGTCTATTGCTTCTTCTTGATTCAACCACTTTCTCGAACTCATTTGGTCGAGAGTAGGAACAAGATGGCTCAACCCCCACATTCGTCATTCTTTTCACATGTTCGAGAATGGAACCATAAGTTGAAGGTATATCTAAAGAAGAAAGATTTTGAGGTACACCAACTTTCATGAGAAATACATCCTCAAAGAATGTAGCTTATCGAAGCTCAACAATAGAGTTTACATCTATGCCAGATATTTCAGACTTAATTACTAAGAACTTATAGACATAATTGTTCTCTACATAACCCAAAAAACTTCTATGGTTTTAGGACCCAACATCTTTTTGTTGTGCTCTGGGAGAAGTATATTTGCAAGACATCTCCACACTTTGATATATTTTAAGCTAGATTTTTTATTTTTTCAGAGTTCAAATGGGCTACTATCATTATGTTTTTGGAGAACTCTATTTAGAATATGACAAGTTGTATTTAGAACATCCCTCTACATATAGGTAGGTAATCCAGAACTCCCAAGTAGAGAATTTATCATGTCAGATAGGGTTCTGTTCTTTCTTTCTGCAATCTCATTAGATTGAAGAGAATGTGAAGCGGTAAACTCATGAACTATGCCAACAGATTTGCAATATTCATCAAGTTTGTTAGACGTATATTCTCTTACTCTATCAGACCTTAGTCTTTTACGTTTTATATCAGTTTGTATTTCTGCTTCATTCTTAAAAATAAGAAACTTATCAAAAGTTTCATCTTTTGATTTTAGCAGATACACATAACAGTATTTAGTGCAATCATCTATAAAAGTGACAAAGTATTTTTTATGATTTCTAGTTAACTCTCCATTAAACTCACAGGTATCTGTGTACACCAAATCCAATATTTCAGAATCTCTAACAATCATATGGAATAGTTTCCTACATTGTTTTGCTTACACGTAAATTTCACACTTTTTAGTTTTATCTATGAAATGTTCAAGAATCATCTTTAAGTTCATCATGCGTTTTACAGAATTGAAATTCACATGACCTAATCTGTTATGCTACAAATCAGATTATTCTATATTGTAAGCAACATTAGACAATGAATCAAAAGAAATATCATTCTCTAATTTATTACTGCAAACATATTCAACACGAAGTTTAAACAAATCATCATCTAAATACCCCTTACCAATAAATGTATCAGAATGCAAAATAACAACTTTATTATATTTAAAGTTAAACTCATAACCCTCTCTAACTAGACATGAACCACTTAAAATTTTTCTTCTAACTATAGGCACATGGTGCACTCTGTGTAGAGATAAAACTTGTCCTGAAGGACACTTTAGGTCCACAAGTCCAATCCCCAACACCTTTACAATTGTGGAGTTGCCCATAGTCACAAATCTACTTGCAGCAGCCTGGTAATAGATAAAGAGAGACTTATCAGCACAAATGTGCATATTAGCCCTAGTGTCAACCAACCACCTAGTTGGCTCATAAACATGATAGATTTGAGGGTTAACAAAAACATACCCAGCGCTGGTCCCAACGTCCTCAGTCACCATGTTGACTTGAGGAGTACCATTTGTGGTTCCATGAGCTTTGGCTTTTTTGGAAGGACATTCCTTGGTCGAGTACCCAACCTGTCCACAGTTCCAGCAAGGTTTGTTCTTTGTCTTTTTCTGGATTTTGGCCTTGGGTTTTAATTGGTTTTTCAGTGCAAGTTTAGCTTTTTGGCCCTTACCTTTAAATAATCTGGTCATCATATTAACTTTAGGTTGTTCAGTTAGCATCACAACTTATTTCTGACTCCTATGCTCTTTCTCAATGGCTATGGCTACCACTAGATCATCCAAAAAAATCTTTCCTCTACGGTATTTGAGAGACATGCCAAAGTCTACCCAAGACTTAAGAAAATTTTTCACGATAGTCATGACTTAAAACTTCTCAGAAAGTTTCATATATGCCTTAGTCAAACTATGAAGCAATAACAAAAACTCATGTGCTTGTTCAGTGACCGACTTGCCCTCAATCATTTGATACTTCAGAAACTTGGCAATCGAGTACTTCTCAAGACCTTGGTCTTCAGTATTATACTTTTTATCAAGTTGATCCCCTGCACTCCGATAGTAGATCGTCCTTCAAAAATAACCTCTGTGAACAAATGCTGCAGAACTCCCGTTTACAAGAAAGTAAAGAGAGAAGGGAGAACATTCACTTTAGGATTGTCTGTCTCTTTGAACCTCTTTAACTACGTTTTATAGTCTCTGAAAAGACGTGAAAGAGAACCATTCGAACATATATGACTCTAGACGAGTTGCCCATTATGAATAGATGTAACTCTGTAACAGGACTATGATGAGTCACCCGTTTCGAACAGACGCGACTCTATAATGGAATGATCCCCTTTATTTAATCCAAAGAATTTAATAAATAAAACAATTAATGTGGGAACACATTGGACATGGCCCTAAAGGGCCAATTACTCATACTTGTACCCACCCAGCCCGATGCGCATGTGTATGGTTCCCATTCTATTTTCTTATTCTTGGAACTATTGATAGAATCTTCATGTAGGTTATAAACCCCACAACCATTTTGAGATTCTTTAATATGAGACTATTTCACGTCATCAAAGTCCAAAATACTCCATAAAAAAGTGATCCCCAAATTGTTTTCTGCTCTGAATTAATTCCTCATCTCTTCTTACATCCAACAAGGTAGGGTGGAAGATGATTGTCATCAAGATCAACAACTGGGAATCAAGCCATTTGGGAGATCGTGGAAGGTGTGTCCAGCTGGTCAGATGAAGCTGTATCTCTCAGTCACCGACTGGAAAAACAAGATTCCGCTTGTGAGGACTTTTCTGTCAAGGTCCTTGCCGGAGGGGATGATCGGAGTTCACTTTTCCAGCCAACCATCGCCACCGCCCTGTGAATAGGGTATGACTTCATGCTTAGACCAAGGAGACCTGACTGGCTGGGCAAGTCTGTGGGCATGTCACTCAAGGGGCAAGTAAGCAAATCTCCATCGTTGGTTGTACAACATAATCATAACCAGCTCGTCACGCACCCTCCTGAAACGATCAGGGAAGCATTAAATATTATTGTTAGTGAGCCATTGAAAAAGGGCCATGAGAAGTTTTTTGCTTACTTTGAAAGAATGAACGGGAGATTTTAACGCATATTTGCGTGCAGGAACATTCTCCTATATGGCAACCATCTGCGTGCCTTTCAATGAACATGCCAACTCCTCACGAGTAGTTTCCTGGCCCAGAAGACGGATCACCTTCCAAAGTGCAAGGCAATAATCATGTATCAAATAAAGAAGGTCAGAGTGGGGGAGGGAGTATTGGGTCTGGTATAGACCCAATCCAGGTCTATAATAATGATGGGTCTGGTCTTGACCCAGTTAAACACAAGACTGAAGTTTCGTTGGGGTCCAATTAGGTCCAGTTTGGGATGGATTTAGTGAATTGGGATAAAAAATGGGTTTAGATCTGACCCACGCCAAGGTATGAATATTTGGATCAAACCCGACCATATTATGACTTTTTTGGGACTGGTCCCGGTTTCGGACCTAGTGAACACTGGTTCTGGCTCCTGAAACCAGTCTGAAACAACTGAGAACCAGTCGGTCAGAGCTCCAAACCGGTCTATAGGGCTCTCGAACCGGTCTGATTTTGAATCAGACAGGTGTTGTTTGATGCAGAACACCCAAACCGGTTCAAAAAACTGGTTCGGTCTGTTGGGGCGTCGGGTGGCCTGCCTCCCATGCGTGTTGGGGAACACGACGGGCGCCCCCCTCCCTCCTGTATTCCAACCACGCCGCCGGGCATCCCAACTGGATGTAAGGGCGGAGGCCAGTCAAATCCGGCCGGTGGACGATGGCGTTGAAGAATCCAAGAAAAAAACAAAAAAAGAAAAGAAAGAAGCAGACTAATGTGATTTTCGTAGACTAAGTGTGGCAGATAGACCTACAAGTGCGTAATAGAACTCCTTAGTCATGGATAAAAAATCTGAAGGTCAAAATATAAACTATTTGAGGATCCCCGCTGCTTTATGGGTGAGTCCGTAGCTTTCCCAGGTGGAACACCTAAGGCAGGGTGATCGTGATCGTGGGGCCCCACTTAGGGTTTTAAAAAAATGGCATTTTGGTTACCGTTAGAACAGATGAAGCCAAAAACTTTTATTTCTTTAGATTTAGCACATAGTATCGTTTATTCTTTAAATATTAACTACCTACGCAGAACATGTTAGTCTAGTTGTAGCCAGGAAGACCATAAAGTATTTTATGTCACAACTAATAATAGAAACAACAAAAATAAAGTACTTTAATATTGAACATCATGTCATATATATATATATACTTTTTTGACCGTTAGGCTGGAAATGGTCTTTCTTTATTTAGCTGCATCAAAATTTCTCATAAAAAATAATATTTTTTGGTTTATTTGGTTATCTGATACCCTTCAGTTATTTTTTTTAATCTTTAATATATATCACCACCTGATTCTTCAATGCATTTTTCCTGAAGACCTGGCTAATCTTCTGTATATGTTTTTAATATATTCAATGAGACCCTCTCCATAATATTTTTACTCAATGAAATTTTCTATGGGCCATGTTGTAACTCCCCAATAAATATATATGTGCAGCATCTCCTTGTTGCCATTTCAAAAGCACAGAGGGCCCTTTTTGTCTAGCCCATGGGAAAACTTAGTTGTCAATAAGGGGAGTGCAGCCCTATTGGTAGGGGAACTTGTGAATGTCACCAAGTTGAGGGGACGTCACAAGTTCAAAACCCACGGGTGGCGCCCTTTGCCCAATGGGCAGGGGGACCTTAAGGGTTTTACCAACTCAAGGCCAGCAAAGGTGCAGTCGGTGATGGGGTGGGGTGGTGCAGTCGGTGAGGGGGAGGGGGGTCCCTTCGATTATCAAAAATAAAATAAAATAAGGGGGAGTGCAGGCCACTGCTGATAAAATACCTGAGGTCCACCTAGGGCTGTCAATGGTTCAGTTTTGTACTGGGTACCCGACTCGACCTGAACTTGGATTTCTGGGTATGGGCATGAAAACTGCCAACCTGAATAATATTCATGTTAATCCTAATAATATGCAGGCGGGGTTTGGGTTATGATTTTTGCCCGGTACCCAACCCAATCCGAGTATTTTATATGTATTTTCAGTAAAAAAAAATCTGAAATTATCTAGGTCCAGGTTTAGGATTCCATTTTTGTGACCAGAGAAAACTCTGAACCCAAATTCAAACCTGAAAGTTTGTTATTTGGGCGGGTTTGGGCTCCCGTTGATAGCCCTAGGTCCACCCGTTTTTTTTTTTGTTCGAATAAAGGTCCACCCTCCTTACGGAACAGGAAATGCTTCCCCAAAGACGAGAACTCGTGATGTGAGAATAACTATGGTACACACACAGCACGTCCCCAGCTGAACACCCCCAATAACCTGGCTTCTTATTTAGTGATGTAAACAGTTCGGATTTGATTGGATGTAACAATACCAAATCCGAGTAATGGGATATTGGCTAATCGGACTTGGATTCAGATTCAGATTCAAATTCATATGGAAAAAAGCTACAACCAAATATGAAAAAATACATATTATGAGATTCAGTTATAAAATCTTTATATGTTTGTGATGGGATGGAAACCCGGTTTCAATGTGTTGCCTAAATATTGTTTTAATATGTGATGTTGAGAGATAGAGTTGCAAAAAACATCTACTTGCAAAGGGTGTCAAAATGTGGTGTTGGGCCTGCCAACACCAGTCAAATGCCACTGCTCCCAAACATCAAGATTATGGGAGGCTGGGAGCATAGCAGAAACCACAACACAACCGCCTGATTCAAGGCTCCCAAACATAACCTAAACCAAATCCTAATCTGATTACTAATAGGATTCAGTTTTCTTAACCAAATTTGGCTAATTAGATTCAGACTGAGGTCAGAAATCAGGATTTCACAACCGGCCCTTGATCTCTATCTTGGTGTTTATCAATGTCCGGTCAAATACCCGGATGTAGCAGCGCTTGGGTGTTGAAGCGCTGCAAAAGAGAAGCCCCCACAACCACCACTTGACACCTTTGTCTCTAAACGTGACTTTCTCTTTTTTACCCCTGGCTCCCTTGGTATCCTCCGTTTGAGCACTGATACAGTGCTTTCTGATTCTCAATTTGTGTTTTTTAGTGGGGAATCATGCTCGATTTCTTGAAATTTTTTCTTTGATTAGAGTTTTGAGAGTGTGATTGTTGATTGCCTTTGATATTTCTGATGGGCCGTATATATTTGTTGATTTAAGAAGTTAACGGATTTGTATGTATGTTCATATGTGGATTCAAGCTACAGTAGAACTATTTGCTATACATCAAAACATTACTTGGTTACTGATGAATCGTTCATAATATATATACATATATATTTCTATGAGGATGAACCCTCGCCTAGGGCCCCACCACCACCGTGCTTTACGTGACCCACCTCTGAAAGCTACCGACACATCAATTAGAAGCACTTTTTTAGCGCTGCTAAATATCCTGTTTACTGTAGTGATGCAACTAAAAAAGTAAACCAACCAAAAGTTTTTAAAATCATAAATCAAAACAAGCAACCCAAATTTATGAGGCTTACCATAATTAAGGGTGTCAACGGGTTGGGTTGGGTTGGGTTCGGACCCAGGTAGAACTAGACCTAGCCACGATTTTCAGGTAGGATATTGTGTCTGGACCCGAGTCTAATTGAACCCACCAAAAGAGAAACCATACCTGGAGATAAGAACTACTAGAATCACATCTGGATCATACCCACTAATTAAAACAATATTTTTTATCATTTTTACATTAAAAAATTATGGGTCTTAATCAGACTCGAGTCGGGCTTGGGTCTGGTATAAAATTTTACAAACTATACCCGGTTCCATATATTAATCAGACCTTTGGGTCTGGACCCATCTTAATCGGATCTTCTTATTTATCAACATAGCCAGACCCCATAGAGTTTGCTTCGGGTTGGATCCAGGTAAACTTGACACATTGACACCCTTAACCATAATATGTGACCAAATCCATACTCGTTGATATACTATGCAAGGAAGAAAGAAACGAAAAGTCAAGAAAAAGACCAATTAGCCAAATTTGTCACATTTTGAGCCATAATTGGACATGTTTGTTGCATTTAAAGTGAGTGTCATCTATGTCTTAGTTAATTTTATATATAGGAGAATGTTTAGGCACAAAGCACCTTTAGTACCAAGTGTATACAAACTTGGCATTTCCAGCATTTTTTTGTAAATATGACCCCCATAGATACATTTCACATGCTTCACTTATTAGGAATCATATAATCATGTTTTTAATAAAAAAACTAAATTTTTGATTTGTAAAACCCTACTCACATGTCGTAATTAGATGATCCAAGAGCTAATTCCTATAAAACCATGCATGTGAATCACATCTATGTATTGCTAGATTTGAAAAAAAATTTAGTAATCTTGTTTTGAATCATGTGATTATGACAAGTAATTAGGTTTTTAAAGCTGTCTAAAAGTCAATCCCCACAATATGCCAATATTTCATAACTCAAAAGATTATATTTTTACATAAAAAAAGCACAACCCAAGGCTTGATCCTCAGCAAACAAACCATGCTTAACATATCTATGTGGTTAGATTGAGTTGATGCAACTGGCACCTATGATTTTGGCTCATTAGTTTCTACCTTCATTACTAGCCAATATTATATATATATATATATATAGAGAGAGAGAGAGAGAGATTAATTAATGCATATGTACAAATCAACCTGCAAAAGAACGGTAACTACTCATTAGTTTCTTACCTACATTATTAGCCAATATTTATCCATATATATGTGTGTGAATGAAAATATTGTTCAGCTTAAGTGTACTGCACGCTCTATTAGAAAGGGCCAATTCTTTTTTTATGATTTTTTTTATGGATCAAACATTAAAAAATATGCTTTAGATATTTGCTCCTGGATAAAACAGATTTTTGTAGGCCTGTGAAATTCAACCAAAATTTCATGATTGACAAAATCACGTTTTAAAATGACTTTGCTTGGTCAAAAGTGTGTTTCCAAATAAATAAACCATGTTGAACGCATCTGTAAAGTTAGATTCAATAAATAAATCTAATATCTTTAAGATTTAGCTAGAGAGTATAGTACCCTTCAGTGTAGCTAATATCTTTACACGTGTGTGTCCAAAAATTTGGCTGTGCTCATGGATTCCAAACCCTCTAATTGAAACTCAAAAGCGAGCTCATTGTGACCAAATTTGTCACTATTAATGTATTCAGCATTTTTTATAAAGGTCGAAAATCTGGTACACTATATACCATTGATTGTTGAACCCCAAAAGATTGGAAAAGCATAATTTAAGAGTTGGTTTCTACCAAAGTAAACATGTAAATAACATTTTGTAACCCCATCGGACGATTTCGTAAGAGGGGATAAACTTAAAAAAAAAGGTTTCCCTTTTGGGAAACCGTGTTGCCAGAGGAGGTGAGGATAAACCTCACCCCCCAAAATCTGCAAGAGGGTGAGGTTTATCCTCACACGCAGACCCTCCTTCTCGCACAAGACGAGCGATAGAGGGAGAAAGGAGAACCGTAAGGAGAGAACGAAAAAAAAAATCAGACCTATCGATGTGGGCGACGAGGTAAGGTTCCTCCTCTTCTCCTGCTTCATCTTCCTTTTCATTCTTTTCTGTTCCGGTGAGGGAGGGCCGATAGCCATGGCTGCCGACGATTTACAGAGGAAAAAAAAATAGGAGAGAGAGAGAGAGAGAGAGAGAGAGAGAGAGAGAGAGAGAGAGAGAGAGAGAGAGAGAGAGAGAGAGTCGGTTGGCCAACCCCTCTACCGCAAAGAAAAAGGTAGAGGGCCGACAACGACCGACCTGCGATTGAAAAAAACAAATGAAAGGGGCAGAGCCCCTTTCATTTTTAGGGTTTGTGTTTTAAAAGGAAACCGGCTCGGTCCAGGAGTGACCTGGATCGAATCGGGTCGGTCTGGGCGAGACCCCGACCAAGACAAAATAAACAAATAATATATGTGTGGTCGATTCGACCTGAGTGCAACCCAGACCGAGGAATTTAAGACCGAGACTAAAGAAAAAAAAGGGTTTCGTTTGAACCGGTTTGGATCAACCCGGGTCAGACCGAACCTGTTTGGTCTGACTAGATCTTGATTCTTAGTTCATAACCGATTTGATCTGAACTAGACCAAATCTGGATCAAGACTGACTCTCCTAGATCTGATTGGATCAGTCATGGATCTATATCATAACTGGGTCTAGATCCAGTTAGACTGTTGTGGATCCAATCAGACTGTTATAGATCTTGTTAAACAGTTTTGGATCCAGATAAGTAGTGGATCTAACTTCAGTTTGGCAGTGTTGAATCCATATCATAAATGGATCTGGATCAGATTATGAGTTAGTCTTAAATTATTCATAAATCTAAAATGACCAAAATACTCTTAGGTGTACTCGAGATCTATTTTGGTAAAATGAACATAACTTTGCATCCTAAACTCGGAATTGAGTGAGATTTGGTGTGTTGGACTCATATCGTAGAGAAAATTCTACTTGTCTATTGGTTTAGGTTAAATTAGTGACACAAAAATCAAAGTTTTATAAGACAATTTGAGAGGGGTATTTTGGTAATTCTATAAGAAGTTTTGTGCATTAATGCGAGCATGTTTATGTAATGATAAGATCATACTGTTAGAGCATCTTGAGACTTGATTGTGACCAAAGAACAATATTTGAACTTAAGATAAGGGATATTATAAGTAATTTTAGATGTAAATAACATTTTTATGTTGCATGCTATTGTAATATTGTAAATTAATATGATTAGCATGATAGCTTTTGAGTGAGACCATGACATGCATAAAATTTCTATACTTGACATTATGAGTTAATTTTATATACATGTTAGTTATGGTATGTCATGCATGTTAGAAAGATATTATATTTGTGATAGCATGTCTGTGTGATTATTACTAACATGCATTGTGATGAGATTATGTTTAGATTAAAGTTTCATTTATTTTATTCATAGTGTGTGAATGGATATATTGAGATCAGCATACATAACCCCCTTAAATCCCGAAAGTGGTGATCTGTCGCAAGAGCTACCTGGTTTGCTGTCACAGTGTAGCCACCATGAAGAATGAGATGTCGGTGATTTAATGATGTAGAGACTGCACTATATTGTTGTGTGCTTAGTGAGAGATCGTGTGAGTGTTAATGTCATTATGAGATTAAAGAGTAAGATCCATCATGATCAGTTTATGACCTCACTCATGAGTGAACGAATAAATTATGAATTTGAGACTGTGGTTTAATATGTTGAACTTAGTTATAACTTAGGGTTACACTCACACAGGGTTTGAGACTCTAGAGGACTATGGATGGTTGATAACCATGATGGTTAGGATGTAACATAAACTATACCGAGATTAAGAGCCTGACCTCCCGACTAACTACCGGTGGAGTCACCGTGGATGTTTTACTACAGTGCCTTATGGTGTGGAGACCACTAAGAGTGTATGGTTCATTGTCTGGCCAACATGTAGAATTAATTGAGATGTTTTACGCAGGTTGCTATGCTCATAGATGACTATGATCGGTATAGCCGACCTAGTGATAATTATCATGAGAGAGTGTTGAGAAAGTTAATGGGGGTAATTAAAATATACAAACTTATGCGGTATGTCAAAAACTAAACTAAGACTAGGAGCTTAGAGCCCACTACAGTTGTAAGTTTAAGTGTTTATTTGATTATAATTATTTCTTATTGAGTTGAAGACTCACCCCCCTTGTTTAATTATAACTGTAGGTTTTAGGCACACTAGCACAAATAGGCTTAACTGACTTTTTCTTCGTCAGAGTATTTGAAAGTTTTATTTTTATGTCATTGACAATAATGTATTGGTTATTTCATTTTTGTTATGAATGATGAACATTGTGGAAGAAAGTGAATTATTGTGAATAAAAATAGAAAAAAAATTAGCCATGTTTCTCTGTGTGAACTTTGAACTATTCTCTTTGGGAAGTAATACCAACCAAACTCGGACTCCCGAGGTTCCATATCAGGGTGTTACATATTTAAAGGGTTAGATGTGCAAAAAATAAAAATAAAAAAAATAAATTAAAGTTTTACCCTAAAAAGTTACAAGGCAAACTATTTTCCTCTGACAAGGTCGGTCACCTGCTTCTTGTGTAGGTTCAACTGTACTATGAGTCCCATTTGAACCATGTTTTCATAAAGATCATTGTCTATGTCTGTGCACGAAAGCAGCTTGCCTGGGCCGCTCAATTATTCAATTACAATGGTAGTTGGTTTCAACTCGCATGTCCCTATGTGATGCGATCGACGGGGGGCGGGGGCGGGGTATTTCTTAAGGGTTTTCTGAACCTTACCCAAATCTAGGGTATATATATATATATATATATATATATATATATATATATATGTGGAACCACACTCTTAGATAGTGAGGGGAGCTAAGTGAGAGGTGTTAGATATTGAATCCTCTAAAAAACTAAAATAGATCGTTAATTTTGTTTATGCTAAATCGTTGAAAAGAACATAAACAAAATCTTGACGTGGAAGTGTACCTGAATCCATTGGTCCTCCAGTAGATCTTTAACAGGTATGATCTTGTAGAACCTCTATACGTGGCCTTGCCTTTCACTAAACCTTACGAAAGAGAGACTGATTTATCTTGATGATGATGGGGAGCCCGAAGAAAAGGCCACTATATATGGTTTGTGGACCATAACCTAATTGTAACCACTTGATAGTCTATTTTCAATTTAGTCTATTATAAAATTAAAAATTAACACATAAGGGCATAAGATGTCTCTTTATATAATAAGAGCATGCCATATGAGATATCATATAACCCAACCATATTATATCCTATAATATGAGCCTAAACATTAGACAATACATAACGTGTGATTGTACATATGTAGGCTCACACAATTTTTTTTCAAAAATCTCTCACTTGGGCTACATATGTTACCTTATAATCATGCATTATATCCTTATGAGCTCAAAAATACTGTCTTATCAATTGATATCTCTACAAATCTGGTCTATTGATCATGTCAACTTAAAACCAAAGCGGTCTTCATTATAAATATCGTAATTGAACTCATCAATGATCTCGTATATTAATATAACCAAATGACATGGATCAAGTATGGATGTTAAGCATGAAAATTATATGTAATGTGATCCAAAACATACTTATTTTCAACTGGTCATTTCTTAAACTTTAGTGAGATCACAACAAATGAGTACAAAATGAAACCAAAACTTTAACTTTATTCTAATGTACTAAAAGAAACTTTATTATATTATAGAATGTTCAAATACAAACTCCCACTAAACCTGCATATCATAAAACAATAAACACTCATTCGAGCAGTATGCTCATGAAAGACCTTAGGTGGCAAACCTTTGGTAAGCCGATCTGCAATCATTGGTGTTTCGGTAGATCTTTGATGGATATAATCTTTTAGAACCTCTATACGTGGTAGTGCCTTTCTCTAAACCTTATGAGAGAGGGATTGATTTCTCTTGATGATGATGAAGAGCCTAAAGAGAATGACACTATATATGGTTTGGGGACCATAACCTAATCGTAATCACTTGAGAGTTTATTTTCAATTTAGCCCTTTATAAAATTAAAAATTAACAGATAAAAGTATAAAAGGTCTCTTCACACAATAAGATTATATCATATGAGATATCACATAGCCCAACCGTATTAGCTCACATAATATAGGCTTAAACATTAGACAATACATAATGTGTGATTGTACATACATAGGCCCACACATTTTTTTTCCAACAATGCATGGAAGCCTAGACCGCTCAATAATTCAATCACAATGATAGTTGGTTCCAACTCACATGTTCCTATGTGTTAGGGGGGGGGATTAGGACATAACTCACGTTGTTTAAGGGTAAGATGTTGATGTTGAAAGCTGAAACCTGCATTTCTTAAGGGCTTTTTGAACCATACCCTAATCTAGGGTATTAAACATATATATATATATATATATATATATATATATATATATATATATATATATATATATATATGTGTGTGTGTGTGTGTGTGTGTGGAACAACACTGTTAGACAGTGAGAGGCGTCAAGTGAGAGGGTGTCCATCTTCGTTAACTTCATCTTCAACCATGTTCATGCTGTCGTCGACTAATCTTGCTTGGCCCCTACCTTGTTCAATGGCTGCCCTATAAAGGCTCTTTGGAACCAAAGCATTTCCAATTCGAAGGTTAATCACGGCTTGGTTGATCCTCCACGATAAGCTGCTCACTGATGATGTTATGGAAAGAAGAGGTTTCAGCTTGCCTAGCACCGAATGCATGAAGAATCATCGTTTCATAATTTTTGGTCATGTTCTCTCACCAAGGATTTGGCAATGTGATGCAACTAATTGGAATACGCCAAGCAACCTTCGAGCTGTCTTTATTGCACCTCAGATGTGTCGATTTGGAGCCAAACTCTTGTTCATGTGGCGTTGTTTCGTGCTAATCTTATGCTGACGTGTGTGGCTCTATCGGATAATATTTGCATCCTTATTGAAGAAGCGGTCAAGCGTGATAATCTTATGGTGACGTCTTTTCTTCAAGGGAATTGACGAACCTGATTTTCTGTGTGATGATCTGTAAACTGCATCTCTCATTTGAGTGACAACTCGTCACATTTCTTTTCTTTTGTATTGGATATTAACGTTGTATTCTTAAAATATATATATATATATAGTAATGTGCTCGTTCTGCCCTGGTTTTTTGTTTTGCCCTGTTAGCCCACATAAAAAATTGTAGTTTTTTGTATTTTTTTTCACATCTAATACCATAGATGTGATCTATAGGTTTTGTTTAATAAGAACAGACTTTTGGATTACCGGAATTTGACCTGTATATAGGTTTTTTTGGTGATTTAAATTCAATGGATATGAAGTCATGAATTTTCCTGACTCATAAAAATACATTTTTTTGTCAAAAGAAACATGATCCAAGAGTCTACTCCCACAAAATAGAGCATGCTAAACACATGTAACCGTTCAGACCTATCATAAAACACTTCAAACTTTAGGGACTAATGGGACAGAATGAAAAATGAGACCTAATATGTTCAGTACTTTTATATATATATATATATATATATATATATATATATATATATATATATATATATATATATATATATATATATATATATATATATATATATATATATATATATATATATATATATAGCATGTTCGATTTAGTAAGAATCGACTTTTGGATATGAGCAGAAAAAACTGGTACCTTCATAACCATTGATTTTCGATAACCGAAAAAACCTATATATAGGTCATATTTGGGTGATACAAAAGTTGGTTCCTACTAAACAAAATCTATAGATCACATCTATAGTGTTAGATCTGAAAAAAAAAATGCCAAGAAAATTGATTTTTGAGGGAGCAAAATGAGAAGGTGGGCAGAAAGGGCGCATTACTCGTGTGTATATATATATATACACACACGTGTGTATGCGCATAAAGTTCGGCTTAATTCAACATTAGAAAAGATATGAGTAATTGTGGTTGAGCTAGTGTGACAAGTCAACTTCTTCATTTATCCTGATCTGCCCAACTCCAGCTTGACTGTCCCCCCAACAATAGAAAAAAGGAAATCAAGTTTTCTCTCCTGCTTTGTGGGCATGAAAAAACCTGCATTGCTTCAGGCTGAAACTTGGGATCCAGTGAGACTTTCCCAATATGAAACCATATCCCTTGTTCATGGCAGCTTGAAAAACAGATAAAAGCCCACTTTTCCAATGGTTTTGTGGGGTCCACACCATGATCTCGTGGTATGTATGGCCCCCACATATCTTGCCGATATTGCAACCAATTCTATATCAAGTATCTCTCTTCAACTCATAAATATTAAATATCATTTAAGCAGTCCAAAATACTTGGTGATATTGTGTTATACAATCATCATCATCATCCTCGCCATCCAGCCATGTCACATCGTCCCATCTACATGAAGGTCATCATCATCCTCGCCATCCAGCCGTGTCACACAGTGTCCTATCTACAGGGAGGTGTTCTTTCACATTTAATCCCCGAATTTAAGTAATGGGGCCCCAAAGATGACACTATATCTTACTTCTAAACAGTTAAAATTAGAGCTGAAAATCGATCCGAGCGGACCAAACAAGTCTTGTTAGGCCATGGCTCGTTCACCATGACTCGGGTTCTTGTCCGTGCCTAGCCAAACTGATCTCCGCTGAATTCAATGATCAGGTGGAGCCTCCACGATCACCCTGCCTTACGTAGCCCACCTCTAAAAGCTACAAACATAGCCGTGTGCCAGTGGGGTTTGATCTACTGCCTTCATCTCAGCAGCTTCACAACCACCCCGTTGGTCCCTGCACGGGCGACGACCCGGCCGTGGTAATTCTTGACATCTTTCAAGTTAAATGCTTTAGGGCCTGTTTGGAATCTGTAGTTGGGATGGGCGTTTACGGAGTTTATGCATTTGAAAAAGTGGCAGCTGCCAAATCCATGATTTAGTGTAAATACAAAGTTGAAAGGCCCTCACTTTTCATCCCAAATACATAAACGCTCATCCCAGCAACGCGATTCCAAACAGGACCGCCAAGATAGTTTGACCAAGATTTTACCTCGGGACCACCAAATGCATAAAGATCCATCCCAGCACCGAGATTCCAAACAAGCCCTTAATCTGGCACACATAAGCAGGTGTGAAAAACCCTTGTAGCTTCTTCTCCATGAAAGGGAGGCTGCAAGCCAGGATTGACCCATTTCCTTTTGACTCGTGGTTAGATAAGGGCACCAACTCAGCCCAAACAGCCAACTGCAAATTAAGTGAGGGGGGCCCCCTGCTGGTTGACAAACTCACTTGTCCTACTGCTATCGAATTTGACCGTTAACGTATCCAATGGTGTATTATCAAATTTTATAAAAATCTAACGGTTTAAGTTAACCCAACTTTTTCTTTAATAAAGAGATTCTTCTGCTAATATTTGTTATTTGGATAGAGAAGGTGGCCAGTGTGTATACACATTGGCTCTAGGGTGCAACTGCATGTGTGAACGTATATTTGCATGTGTGAACGTGTATTTGCACGTGGACACAGTTCAAACCTATGTGGAAATGTATCAGCACTAATATTTTAAAAGCGTACGTATTATCCCGAAAAAAAAGTAGTGATATTTTTCAAATATCACCTATTTTAAAAACTACGGGGGTTTTGTCATATTTGCTCGAAATTTTTTCAAAATAAAATTCAAATGGTATTGAAAATTTCCCTCAACATATTCTCCAGCATCAAGATTTATGATATAGTTCAAAGCTAAATATATATTAACGGTCACTGTGAACATAATGAATAAAATAAATTATTAAAAAATGAATAATGTGGACATTTCAACAAATTAATTAATTAAATAATTTGTCTGTGGATTCTTTGATTCTTAGACAACTGTTTCCCCCAAAGGAAATAATTAAATAAATTAATAATAACAAAAATAAACTCGAGAGACACAAGGGGGTCCCACAAGTAGATCACCGCCAGCCCAGTCAAGTCAAGCAGGGCTGAATAGTCAACGTGGTGACGTGTCTGATGCATCTTTCTCAAAGCGTTTACTTGGGAAAGTGATGTTTTCGCGTCTGGACTTCGAATCCGTGTAAGAGTCTGTTTCTGACAGGCCTAGGGCTGTCAACAGATCCAAATCCAAGGCACACTGTCAAGAAACATGACCCATAGCGGGTTCGGGCTACATCTTGTTTTACTTAAAACTACGTGTGAAATACTCAAGTACGGACTTATGGTTATTGGGTGGGTCGGGTCGAGATACGATAAAAAACCATACCAAAGTCGACATGATTCTGATTGAGGTTCCCATAACTGGGAGCTTGGGTTTGGATCAGGTTAGATATTCAACTCAGATCTGTCCCCATTGATATCCTAGTTTATCAGACAACCACATGGTATCTGACTGGATTTGTCGCATCAAAATGGGCTGGATACCGGCCCACCGAAGAACAATGTCCCATATATATGGGATCCAGAAAGGTCCAAATTGGGTGAAGATCCGACTGAGGACTGATATGTACTTCTTAGATAGGGGTGTCAATGGGTTGGGTTTGACCCAGACCCGATCCGTACCAAACCCTATAGGGTCAGGGTCTGGTAATAAATGAGAAGGTCCCATTAGAAACTAGGTCTGACCCAAATGGTCTGATTAATATATGGATGCGGGTATGGTTTGTAAAATTTCATACCAGATATGGGCCCGACCCGAGTTTCAACTAAGATCCACAAATTTTCAATTTTAAAAGTCAAAAATATTATTTTACAGGGTATGGTTCCGGTATGGTTCATGTAATCCTTATAGGATCTTGGCATGGTTTCTCCTATGGTGAGTCCAATTGAATCCAGATCCAGACCCGGTATCGTAATCTGAAATCAGACCTGGGTTCCGAACCAAACTCGACCCGTTGACAACCCCATTCTTAGATGTAGATATGGATCTGGTGAGATCCAACATAACCGAATGGGACCCCAAAAGGGATCAGATCACAGATTGAAGTCCCAGCCTAGCGATTGACTGGCCTAGGTCATACTTGGAAGACTAAAACTTTGATGCCATCGACTGTACTGTGTTCTTGTTAAGATTGATTGGACCAGTCGCGAGTCAACCAGGATTCAATATATCATGGCTCAACTGGGTTGGATGATGCTCAACATAATTCTCTCCTTCACCAACTAGGGACACAAAATGGATCAAATATGGGTTGGTTCTTGCTTGACCCAACCCTGGATCCAAAATTTGAACCGAAAGTCTGGTTGTGTATCCTAACCAGATTTGCACTAACTTGTTTGAGTTAGACATTGTCTAAAACTAGATTATCTCTAATATAAAGAGATGATCCACAATTATAGGGACAATATTTCAGAGATTGTTCCTACTCAACTGATTTGTCAAGTAGGGTGTCTCTGAGTAGAGTTTGATTCAGACCCAAGCTCTATAGGATTAGGGTTCGGTGATAAACAAGGAGGTCTGATTAGAATATAAAGAATATTATTTTATTGGGTATGGTTCAGGTCCGTCTGGTTCATGTAATCCTTATAGGATCTGGGTATGATTTCACTAATTATAGCAGGGACCCGAGTCTGAATCCGGTACCAGCTTCTCAAATCAGATATGGGTTTGGTCTCACCAGAGTCCTAACCAAACTTTGGCTGTTGACACCCCTACAGTGAAGTAGTGATCCATCCATTGAGATATAAATGGGTTGGATCATAACTCGATGCAGATTAAAGGATTTGGTGTCGGATTTGATATCAAATGAAGTGAATTTACTAATTTCTAATACGATGAGCATTTTCCTTTCACTCTTAGATGAGTTTAAATGCCAATCGAATTTGGATCTACAACAAACGAGATTGAACCATCGTGGAGGGAACTATATAACAACACTGATTGATGACAGGATATCTGGACAAGATCCGACCCACTAACGTTGATAGCTGCTGGTGAGCCCAGGTTTCACAGCCCAGACTCACAGATAGGGAAGGCAGTGGACCGGGGTGGAGGCGGGGGACAATGTCTCCACCCCGTTTCCTCTCAAAATCCTGCCTTCCATCCCCGCCTTCATCCCTGCACAGGTTTTGATTTTAACCTCCATCATCGCCGTGGGACGGGGGCTCCGTTTCCCCTTAATCCATTACCATCCCTGAAGAAGGATTGGGGATGGGGCGGGGCAAGGCGGGGATCGAGACTAGAATGGGGCAAGGCGGGAGAAACTTTTAATCCATCGCTGCCTTCATTCCACATGGGTTTTGATTTTAACCTTCATTCCTGCCTTCGTCCCTGTTTCATGTCCTCCATCCTCGATCCAAATGTGGTGAGGCGGGGTGGGGCCCCATTTTCCCCGGGTCCACTGCCATCCCTAGTAGTCACAGACCCGCACCATGATCTCAAGCAGGCTAGCCCAATAAGAGAGGCACAATTGACCAGGCAAACTACTGAACTTGGTAAAACCGAGTTGATTCTGATTTGGACTCGGTCACATCCGAACCCGAGTCACCACTCCTTAATCGCAATTAAATCAGAAAAGTAGTAGTGTATGACGGATAAGTCACAGGAAAAACTCCACACGCGAGACGCAAGGTTAGCGAAAAGAATCAAAAGGATTTGGATAATGACACCCGCTTCCTTACACAGGCTGTCAAAGTGATGCAAAATGTCAATTCTACCCCCCATTGGGGAACATTCAATCCACTGCCACAGATTTTCAGTAGATAGAAGGAATGTTCGTAATTACGGATAATCCTGTTTAGTTATGATCCTCCAAGATATATATATATATATATATATTTTTTACGCCGAAGCGAGAAAACCCCCGGGTGGGGGTCTCACAACCATCCTGCCTTATGTGGCCCACCTCTGAAAGCTATCCAAGATATCACTTTACCATGTTGGTAAGATAAAATCCAAGATATTTTTGGAAATAAAGCTTCCAACTTTATGGATAAGAAATTTTAAGGGCGTTTACGTCATTTTATTACTCAACATGGTCCGGTATGAAGTCTGTGGACACGATCAGCGAAGGGACCTCAAAGGGAAACACCCTCGGTTACTTTTAGAATAACCATTAAGCCACTGGTGGGATGGGTGGACTAAAATAGCCTTTAGGGATTATGCTGTTTTTATTTCTTGTATCACCGGCTTAGGTTAAAGCCCCCCCCCCCCCCACCCTTAACCTAGTTTCGATACACATTAGGATGTACCTCAAGGGTTTTACCAAACGGAGGTCCACCAAGCCTTCACCGCTAGATGGATTGTTGTTAGTTTCAACTTCCAGCAGAGATGAAGATTATGTGGAGTTTCGCTCGAAAAACTTTTATAAGAACCCTAGGTGATGAACAAAACTAAACTTAAAAGGCAAATGTGTGGACACCAAATTTAAGCTATGTAGCAACTGCAGTACTAATACAAGATGAGAAAGTTTCATTTCTAAAAAAAAAAACGCCCAAAAAATAAAACCTACAAGCGAGTAATGTAAGGCAGGATGGTCGTGTCTTCAACGTGGAGCTTTACCTTCCAAGAGAGGCGAGGTATTAAGTGACTCGGTTATCGGTGGGGGTCTTCTTTCATCATAAAATAAAATAGAAAATGACCGTATTATCCTTATAAAATAGCACGATTCAAAAAATGCCTCATAATTTGCCAAAATCGTTTTCATTCACAAAACTCTAATTCCAAACATTTTAAGATAATTTTACCCCTCAAAAGCATATTTGTGTAGACCTCTGCTGATGTTTGCACAAATATAGTGTGAACCTCATGACCTTCACACTTTAGCTTTTTTTTTTCTCTTATGTTCAGACAAATATGTTGCGAACCTCTGAATGTGGTCAAAATCACTTATAAGATTCTCATAATATTTGCATGTGAATGTTGAGAAGTTTGTCATGTATTTGTACAAACTTAAAGAGATTTACAATATATTTGTGTGAACATTATGAGGTTCAAAACATATTTGTGTGAATGTCAAGAGGTTCACAATATGTTTGCGCAAACCTCAAGAAGTTTATAACATATTATTAAAATATTCAAAATATATTTATTCCAGCATCAAGGGCAGCCTGTACAAATATATTGCTAATGATAAAAAAAAAAATATAAAATGGTTAGGAATCAAAATTTTAAGCATGAAAAAGATTTTGGTAAATTGTAAAGTATTTTTGAAATCTTGACAGTACCATCATTTCCTGAAATAGAAAAAACAAGTGAGTTCTGGTAAACCTTAAGAACCAACCATTGGCTTTGCAACAAAATTGGAACATGAATCCTATCATAAAGGATACAATGAGATGGGCCCTATGTTAATTCTAGCAGTCCAACCAACGGCTATGATTAGTTTTCATTCTCACATGAATGTGAACTAATCTTAGCCGCTCAGATGCATCAGTTGGAGGTCTAGGATTAACAAAGGATATTATGACATCATATGTCGTAGGATAAAATCCTTTCGTTGCAAAACCCTAAGAAAAAACTATTGCTATTGCCAATCTCCTAAGTAATACATCAACCGGGTCCCACTTGCCAGAGCACCACACGGCTCCCGTGTGATTGCACAACACTTACTCAGACCGGACTCTCTCCGTTAATTCCTTATCCGGATTTGCATAATTATCCAAAATTGATACCACCTTTCCCACGCTACCTTTTCGGGTTCGGAGACTTGCTCATAAAGAGGCCTCTCGTCGTCTATAAATACCCGCCTCAACACTCTCCTCTTCCTCGTCGTCTCTTCAGGCAGTCTCCCTCCGTCCTTCGTCCTCTGTCTTGCTCCTGCTTTGCTGATTTCTTTTCCTTTCCGTTGTTTGTTTTCTCTCTGGTTTTACTTTTCCGGCAAGTTTCTTAGAGGGATCGGAAATGGCCGGCGGTGGATTTGTCAACACCGGCGAGGTGAAGAGCTACACCGGGAAGGTGACTCTGTTCGTCGTCTTTACGTGCATCGTCGCCGCCACGGGTGGTCTCATCTTCGGATATGATATCGGGATTTCAGGTCTGGATCTGAGGTTATCCTGAATTTTTTCCTGTTTTTTAGGTGGCTCACCTTCTCTGATTTTCGGAAAAGTTGGTCTCTGGTTTTTGTTGAGAAAAAGAAAAAGGAAATTTGATCTCTCCAACGTGTAGATCCGATTTCACGTCGAGATTTGCTATGAACGGGAGTTTTCCTCACTTTTCTTTTTGAGATTTTTGTAAATATTCTGGATTTGTTATTTCCGGAGCAATGTGGAGAAGAAATCCGTCCTGGTTTCTAGTTTCTAGTTCGTAGTTGCGAAGAATGACTATTTGTAAAGAATAGTGATTTATGTACAGGATCTAAATATCAACAAATAGAGGATCAGAACTACTCTTTATGTTTTTTATTTTGATCTCATTGATTTTTATTCTCTAAGGAGTCGAAAAAATTGCTTTTTCGTTCTTTTTCAACATATTAATGAAGATCAAATGTTTTTTGTTACATCTTTTCAAACAAAAGACCGGCATTCTTTTTTTGCTAATTTTCTATATTTTAGTTGATGAAGAAAGAAATTTTATTGATCTTCTTTAAATTTTCTTTTCTTATAAAGTCAACTTTTTTTTTCGGAATTTTAGGTGGAGTAACGTCCATGGAACCGTTCCTGAAACGGTTCTTCCCGTCGGTGTACCGGAAAATGAAGGCCGATAGTAACCAGAACCAGTACTGTAAGTTCGACAGCCAGCTCCTGACAACGTTCACGTCGTCGCTCTACGTCGCCGGACTCATCGCCTCCTTTTTTGCATCGGCGGTGACTCGTATGTTTGGACGGAAACCGTCCATGCTCTTCGGCGGATTCACTTTCCTAGTCGGAGCGGCGGTGAACGGTGCGGCGAAGGACGTGGCCATGCTCATCATCGGCCGCATTCTGCTCGGCATCGGCGTCGGTTTCGCCAATCAGGTGAGGAATCGATTTTTCCTTCCTTCCGTTCTTTGTTTTCCTATTCGCATTTTCTGATGAGCTCGCACGCGTGCGCGTTTGTGCACATGTTGTGTGAGTCTTCCGACTTTCTTTGACTCTGTTTTCGTTCTCCCTTTCAGTTGCTCTGTGTTTTATGTATCTGAGCCTTTTCCCTAAAAGCTTCCTCGCCGTGTCCATTTTGTCTTTTGTGAGTTTTGTCTGTGTTTCTCATGAGTTGTTCGTGCGAACTTTTTTCAGAGTCTGACCTTTCTTCTGCTCAGGGCTCTGCTCAACCCCTCTGAGTATTCTTCCTTTGCATTTTGGATTTTTTTATATAATGTATTTATTTTTATCCTGGATAATTGTATTTTTACTCCAATTCGAGTCTTTTTCTTTCGGCTGACGTAGAAAAGAGGAATCCATGGATGAAAAGATAACTTCCGAAGCTGCATACTCCTCTTTCTTTCTTTTGTTTTATTGTTTCTGCTCCTTTTCTGGATTTCCGTGTTTCTTTTTTTTTCCTTCTTTGTCTTGGGGCACCTTGATTTGGTTCTCTGTTCCTCTCCCTTTTCTGGTACGGCGAAAACTTTTAAAGTCTGCGTAGACATTTCATACTTGTCTCTATTCAGTTCAGAATCCAATCGGCCAAAATCGAATCAGGGCTCATACCGATTCAGACAACAATGTCACGGGTCTAAGCAGATCCAGTGTTCGGGGCCGAACACCTAATAATTCCTGTTACATTTATAACTATAATCGTCATCATCGTGATCATTAGTAGCCGTAGTAGTTTGCGGATATATTATAATTATTTTTAAAGAAAATAATTAATTATTACAATAAAGATAATTAGGAATGGCAGTAATTTCAAATACTGAGTCAAATGACTAGTGATTGTTATGCCTTAACATATTCCTTCCAAGACAAATCCTTCCAATTTTTATTGCTGTCAATCGTCGTTATCGAGAAAGGTCGTTGCTTTGTCCCTTCTTTTCCACTTTCAAAATATTCTATTAAAAAAAATACTTTTACGTTTCAAACGGGCCATTATGTATACGTTGTCCATTTGCATAGATTTTTCAGCGCCTCAATTTGGAAAGAAAAAAAAAAGCAGTTAATTGTCTTGGCTACCGTTCTCATCCTTATTGGTCTATTTACTTCGTCGGTTTTCCATGATTTCTAATAGTGACATTTTCGTAATTTGCACCATCTATCTACATATAAAAAAAGCAAAATAATTTCACCGTTATTTTGCCCTCTTCTTCCTGTAATTGATGAAATTACCACCGTTTCATTCTGAAATTTACAGTCAGTACCCGTCTACCTCTCCGAGATGGCCCCGGCGAAGATCAGGGGTGCCCTGAACATCGGCTTCCAACTCTTCATCACGATCGGCATCCTTGCCGCGAACCTCGTTAACTACGGCACCAACAAGATCAAGGCTGGGTGGGGTTGGCGCGTCAGTCTGGCTTTGGCCGCGGTGCCAGCCTTGATCATGACCGTCGGTGCCATCTTTCTGCCGGACACCCCCAACTCCCTCATCGAGCGAGGCCACCGCGCGAAGGCCAAGCAGATGCTGCAGCGCATACGCGGCACCGCCGACGTGGAAGAGGAGTTCCAGGACCTCATCGACGCGAGCGAGGCGTCCAAGCAAGTCGAGCACCCCTGGGTCAACATCCTGAAGCGGAAGTACCGGCCCCAGCTGGTGATGGCCCTGGCCATCCCCTTCTTCCAGCAGCTCACCGGCATCAATGTGATCATGTTCTACGCGCCCGTGCTGTTCAAGACTATCGGGTTCGGCAACAACGCCTCGCTCATGTCCGCCGTCATAACGGGAGGGGTGAACGTCGTGGCGACGCTGGTGTCCGTATACTCCGTGGACAAGTGGGGAAGGCGATTCCTTTTCCTCGAGGGTGGCGTCCAGATGTTCCTGTGTCAGGTAACCCTCCTTTTCCAGACCTTTGGCTCATCGAATGAATTCGTGGCGGTGATGGTAATGTTCATGATTATGTCTTTTGGGAACCGGTGCTCTATGAAGTTGTAAAAAGTGGGAAAATTAAATTACTGGAATTCAAAGAAAATGAATTTATTCGTATTTGTTTTTGTTTGGAAGCATAAAGATTTTTTTCAAGGATTTAAGCTTGCAACTACTACTGATTTCTCATCTTGGAACCCGTAGCATCGTATTTGGACCAAGCTATGGCTTATAAATTAAGTTATAAATAAATTTGTATAATATATATATTATATATATATATATATATATTATATATATAATATACAAATATATATTTTATATATAATATAATAAGCTCGACTTTTAGTTGTTAGCCTATATTATTGCAGTTAATAATGAGGTAAAATAGATGAATATGGAATTTACTGAGATAAATGAGGTAAACATTTTAAACCATCAAAATTTAATGAATCAAACATGCTGAATCAGGTCAGAATTAAAAAAAAACACCGAAAATCTATGTTTAGTAGGTTCCCATTTCCTGAACATAAGGCATTGGGTCGGTGGTGGATTATCCGGTGTTTACTTAGTAGGGAAGTGAGTTAATCAAGTGATAGGAGGTTTCTCGTAATAAAAAAAAATATTTACTGTAAATTTCGTTAGATTTTTTTTTTCCAATTTGTTGTTGGCTCATTGTTTTGTGCCTCCCTGTCTTAATTTCCCTGCAGGTGGTGATCGGAATCATCCTTGGAGACAAGTTCGGGCTCTCCGGCACGGGCAGCCTGAGCAAGAGCGAGGCCAACCTGGTGGTCTTCTTCATCTGTGCCTATGTCTCCGCCTTTGCCTGGTCGTGGGGTCCCCTGGGGTGGCTGGTTCCCAGCGAGATCTTCCCACTGGAGATCCGTTCGGCCGGGCAGAGTATCAATGTCTCTACCAACCTACTCTTCACCTTTGCAATTGCTCAGGCCTTCCTGGCCATGCTCTGCCATTTCAAGTTCGGCCTCTTCTTCTTCTTTGCCGGGTGGGTCCTCATCATGACCATCTTCATCTACTTCATGCTGCCCGAGACCAAGAACGTCCCCATTGAGGAGATGACTCTCGTGTGGAGAAACCACTGGTTCTGGGGAAGCATCCTCCCCACCGACGAGGAGGTGGAGATGCAGAAGCCCAAGACAGTTGCATAAGTGATGATAGATGAAGGTGGCAACTGTTTCTACTAAAATGTTTTCTTTTTTCTTTCTTCTTTTTCAGCTTTTTTCTTCTTATTTCTAGTTGTTTTATTAGTCAAATGTTTCAATGTGCTAGTCATAGTGATTGGAATTGTGTTATTTAACATATACCATTTCAAGTTCCTCAGTGTATATAACAGAAAGTTAGTTTTCAATGTTAAAGTATATGTGGTTGCTTATCTCCGATGCTCCAGTATCTTTTCTGCCCTATTGGTTTGGGGGGAAATGGTTTTTTATGTGGATGGTGCTTTGGTGGGGTTCGTTGGTTCCTCATGATGGATGGCATGTGTATCTCATATCTCTGTTTTTTTATTCTTAAAACGAAAGAAAACCCTCGCCGAGAACAAGATCTGGGCCCACCCTCCTACAATATGTGGCCCATATTCATTTGGTCTATGAAAAAATCCAGGTGTGTGACATTGGGCTCTCTCTGTGGATTAGGTCCATACTTCTTATGCTCAACCACTTGATTTTGACCATCAAGCATGAAAGTGGATGGGTGACAATTTATCCACTTTTTTCCCAGAAAAAGATCTAGAAGTAGGCTGGGTTTGTAATATACACTTTGCTTCTGTGCTGCTACTTTATATATATATATATATATATATATATATATATATATATATATATATATATATATATATATATATATATATATATATATATATATATATATATATATATATATATATGTATCCAAGGGCAAACCCTTCCTCTCCATCACCGACCACCCATTGGCAGGCCTTTAGTTGATAAAACCTTTGAAGTCTCCCTTTTCACTGGGAGTACACTCAGCTTCGACCTTACGGCAAGAGATGCCCTGTGGGATTAGAACTTGTGATGCCTTGATCGCTCGATGACATCACAAGTCGCCCTGACCAGATGAGCACAGCCCTTGTGGGCTTCTATCTTTATCTTACTACTTAAAGACGAAAGAGGGACAATGGTGCACCAAAATAGTCTTTTTTAGAAAGTTAATAAAAATTACATAGAAGCTTTATTGAGTCAAATGCCATTTTTAGTTTCTAAACATATTATGTCATAATGCCCTGTCATGCACGAGAGAGAGAGAGAGAGAGAGAGAGAGAGAGAGAGAGAGAGAGAGAGGTTAGGAAACCTGATCTAGATGAGAACCCTTGAGAGGGGAAGTTACATTACCAAATAGAGAGAGATTAGGAAAGCCTAACAGACTTGTCAAAATTGCATAATGTACATTACTCCATATATATATATATATATATATATATATAGAGAGAGAGAGAGAGAGAGAGAGAGAGTCACCAGAATTATTAAAGTTAAAATCGTGGACCATATTAGAAAGTTACCTAAACTTCATATAGTTTTATGAGAAGTTATATTACATTTCTCTCCCTCTCTCTTCTACATGAGAATATTTTAATTATCTAAACAGGTCAAATAATATAAAGTACAAAAAATGTTTAAAGTTACAAAATTCCAATATCCAATAAGCGTGAAATTTATTAAATCCAATAATTTAATAAATAGAGATCTTATGTCTTGGATCAATAAGAGGTTTTTTAAGTCAACCATTAAGAACGGAGGTGTGCTCTTATTATTATTATTTATTATATTGCGGAATATCATCGAACACCAGATGTGCTGCGCGTCTGCCTCAGAAGCCTTTAGCAGCAGTCGTTACCCCTGCTAAAGGCCTTAGAGTCATCACTCAAAATAACTGTACCGCCTTTAGCGAAGGCCGTGATCATGCTGACGACCTGTTTTGCGAAAAAAAATCTGCCATTGATCGCATGCACGATCAGTGACAGGGATTAATCCGAAGTCCCTATTCCACGGTAAGGTGTCCAAAAAAAAAATAATTATATATATATATATATATATATATGTATTTTCTTCTTTAAAATTTATATGTATTAAATATATTTTTGAATCATCTCACCCTCTTAATTGGACGGGCCGTTGATCTAAGTAATTCTTATTATTCTTTTCCACCAAAATCTCCTTTGTGTTTCTTCTTAATTTCAATATATGACCCTATTTTGTACAAATGGGACCTTGAAATGATGGGATCTTGTTTCCGGTTACATTTCTTTGGATGCGTATATCACTTCTATTTTCCAAGTGGGTCGTATTTTTTTTTATGTTTTGACAACAAGAGTCCACAATGATTTTGTCCAGTGGCCTATTTAAGAACCTTTTCCACTTATTCTATATTTATGAAAATATTGTAAGAATTATCACTGATAAGCAATAAGCCAACACATGGGGGGCACCACTCTTACCCACCTTATGCTTATGCCTATTTATATGAACTACCATCTTGGGCTCTAACTTCAGGGTATGATGATCCAAAAGTATACTTTGCATTACATTTCTTGATTCCTCATCTTTGAAATGGACCACTCTCACATCAATGAGTGATCTGATTCTTTGCATGATCTGTTTGCTCAGTCATTGGTCATGAAAAAAGGCCCATGCTGACTCGTAGTGATTAAGCCAAAGTTAATACGGGTGGCCCCATATCAGGCTGAACGTAGGGATGTCAAAAGCAACTATTACAACTACCACACTAAAGTAATTTAATGTCAGACTCTGCCCTCATAGGACATGATCCGTCGATAGAAATACTCTAGCACTTCATCTTTGTCATATATCATACTAAATAGGTATCATATCATTCTCTCTTCAATTTATGTATAATACATATTTTAAGTGTAAATATAAAAAAAAGGTACGCAAAATATATATACAACGAGAAGAATGCACATAAAATATGAATTATTAAGTATAATATATAAAAACATATATTTTAAGGGTAATATATCAAAAACATATATCCCATGTATAAATAACATGAATGTTCTTACATGAGCCAGCTCATGTTCGGCTGGTCTCAATCAGGGACAAGTTGAGTTTGGCTAAACTGGAACACGAGCTCAATCCATTAAGTTAATGAATCGAGCCCGAACAAGCTATGTTCGATTAGTTCAGCTCATTTACCAGCCCTACTCACCATCAACTATGAACTGTCATCATACATGCACAACAGATACCACAATAAGGATAAGAAAGCATGTCTTCTTTCTACTACAATTCTTAAGATAAGGCAGACTTGAGAAGTAGGTGAGAAGCCCAATTGTGCAGGTGTAGGTGCAAACTTCTCGTGTTGGGGAGGCTCTGCATTATCCAATTGAACAGACTTTTTCAGCCAGAGATTCAATTTCACGGGAGTCAGCTTGGGGATTTGTTTCACCACAGAGAGAAAGCAATCCCAAAAGGGATTTTCATCATAAAAGTTTGGTGTTTGGATCACACATATTCACATGTCAAAAAGTCTCCAAACAGTAGTGACATAATGTGGATTTCGTAATCACCCAAAAGGGGTTGGAGATGAGTCATCCTGTGACGTTTTTACAGTGACAAAGAAAAGAAAAGCCATAAACATGACAATCACCCCACTTATTTATGATCCACCAAATTATGTTTATTTTATTTATTTTTAGATGATGGCCGCGAAGAAAACGGCTGATTTGTTGTTGAAAGATTGTGGATCGGGTCAGGGATATCCATCATGAATCCATGTTGTTCATCCATGCGATGGATGGCATCCCAAACATCATGGTTGGATTACTTAATTACTTTTTTTTTAATATTTATACGGAGTAACCACCCCAAGACGCTGGCTCTACCTGCTGTACTTATGGTCGCTGTCCTGGCGTGAGCTTACTCCTTGCCCTCAGGAAAGTGCCAAGCTTCTGCTTAATTACTTCCTTGCTAGATGAGTCCCACCATTTTTTTTTTCAAAGCTGTTGATGCTCTGGAAGAACAGTATCTAGAGCATGAAGAAAAGCATAGTAGAAGACGTTTTAAAGTATTTTAAAGATTTTGTTTTCCCCTTATTGACTAAAAATATGTGATTGCCGTTTATGAATTTTATTACATCCACCGGCCCTTAAATGTTATGAACTTATGAATAATCAAAACCGAACAGAGTTCCAACCCAAAATTAAGATATACTTTTCAATCTAGATTTTACACATTTTTTCAGCTTTAGATAGCATAATAATATATGGGACATTGGAGTACAATCCTGGATAAATATATATAATTAAAGTACTTAAAATATTTAGCTCAAGTTAATTAGTTGAGGATAAAGCAGAAGGATGTTTTTGGTAATTTTGAAATATTTAACTCAGGTTAGATAGGTAGGGGTAAAGGTAGGTTATCCCTTACCTTAACAAAAGGAGAGAAAATCAAAGTTAGTTAAACTTTGTTTGAGATCTCTTGTGATGCTCGTTAAAGAAGTTGTGAAGTGTACTACTTTTGAGCATTTGATCTTTATCTTTTATCATGGTTTCCAAGCTCTGTAGTCAATATTGTTTCAAGAGGGCTTTGTGCTAAGCCCCAAGGTATTCTATGAAGTGGAAGGGGCCTTGGCCACTAGATGGGTGGCTAGGGTTCCATTCCCATGAGCATCAGCCCCTTGCCTTAACCGAAAGCATGGCGACTCCTTGGGGGCAAGGGGTACGCCACATGTTTACACTGTCGGGACAGCGTCCGTAAGCACGATTAGGTCCCTAATTCTGATGGTAGTTTCCCGTACTTCGTGAAAAAAAGCCAGCTTTGTGCTGCTTTCTTTTTTGTTAAGATCTGTATGCTGCATGGAAAAGGGATACTTGTCTAGCTTTTTCTCTTCCGGTTTCTCTCTTCATCCAAGCACATGCTTATTTTGATGATTCTAGCTTCATGGCATATATAGTCTCAACTATGCATTCTAGTTCCAAATAATCATATTTCTTAAAGGTTTTTATGGTTCTTGTTACTTTAGTATATCAAGGGTCAATACAGGCATTTTGATACTACATAAATATTGCTGAGTAAAAAATTGGGGATCACTACAAGAAACCTGTGGATTAGCGATGACCTAAATACGTCGTTAATCCATCGCTATCCAGCTTAGCGACGGATTAGCATCAGATTAGCGATAGATAACTTTCATCGTGAAATTTTCAACGCTAATTATCAACGAAATATATCTGTCGCCCATTACGTCGCTAAGTAGCGACAAAATGTATCAGTCACCAGTTCTGTCGCTAAGTTGCGATGGAATAATGAATGCCAACATCCATCGCAAGGCCATCGTTACTATACGGCGATTTTGGTGTTGCGACAGATTTATAGTCGTTGCTGCATTCAATGGTAATAGTAATTAGCGACGGATATATCTGTCGCTAATCTATCGTAAACAAAAAAAATAAAAAAATATTTAAAAATTAAATATCAAGAAAAAATTTCTCGTGATACAATTTATATTTCCTGTGAATAAAAAACAAAGTACATATCAAAATACATATAAAAGGAAACTAAAAACATTAATCGATCCACTATAAAATTCACAAGTTCTAATTATTTACAATTCAATATTTAGATTTTTGAAACAAAAAGAAGGTAGAACAAATTCAACACATGAATCTAATCGTCGTCAAGATTTTGTACGTCCGCTTGTTCATTATCTTGATCTGTCCCTTCAGCTCCACTACGCTGATTATCGCCAGCAACCTACACGAGAAAAGAAAGGTCAATATTAATAAACAAAATATACTGAAATAAATTATACTCTATATGTGTTTCTATCATGCTCATATGTGTTCTAAGGCAGTAAAAAAACTGTATATGCGATTCTATCATGCTCATATGTGTTCTAAGACAGTAAAACAACTGTATATTTGATTTTATCATGCTCATATGTGTTCTTAAGGCAGTAAAAAAAACTTATATGTGATTCAATCATGATCATATATGCTCTAAGGCAGCCAAAAAAATGTATATGTGATTCTACCATGATCATATGTGTTATAAGGCAGTAAAAAAACTTTATATGTGATTCAATCATGCTCATATGTGTTCTAAAGACAGTAAAAAAACTGTTTTTGTGATTCTATCATACTCATATATATGTGATCTAAGGCAGTAAAAAAACTGTATATGTGATTCTGTCATGCTCATATGTGTTCAAAGGCAGGTAAAAAACTGTATATGTGATTATATCATGCTCATATATCTTCTAAGGCAGTTAAAAACTTTATATGTGATTCAATCATGCTCATATGTGTTCTGAAGGCAGTAGAAAAACTTTTTATATGATTCTATAATGCTCATAAGTGCTCTAAGGCAGTAAAAAAAATTTATATGTGATTCTACCATGCTCATATGTGCTCTAAGGCAGTAAAAAAACTGTATATGTGATTCTACCATGCTCATATGTGCTCTAAGGCAGTAAAAAAACTGTATATGTGAATCTACCATGCTCATATGTGTTCTAAGGCAATAAAAAAACTTTATATGTGATTCGATAATGCTCATATGTGTTCTAAAACAAGCAAAAAACTTTATATATGATTCTATCATGCTCATATATGTTCTAAGGCAGGCAAAAAACTCTATATGTGATTATATCATGCTCATATGTGTTCTAAGGCAGTCAAAAAAACTGTATATGTGATTTTACCATGCTCATATGTGCTCTAAGGCAGTCAAAAAACTGTATATGTGATTCTATCATGCTCATATGTGTTCTAAGGCATGCAAAAAATTATATATGTGATTATATCATGCTCATATGTGTTCTAAGGCAGTCAAAAAAACTTTATATGTGATTCTATCATGCTCATATGTACTCTAAGGCAATCAAAAAACTTTATATGTGATTCTATCATGCTCATATGTGTTCTAAGGCAGGCAAAAAACTCTATATGTGATTATATCATGCTCATATATGTTCTAAGGCAGTTAAAAAAACTGTATATGTGATTCTACCATGCTCATATGTGCTCTAAGATAGTCAAAAAATAGTATATGTGATTTTATCATGCTCATATGTATTCTAAAATAGACAAAAACCTGTATATGTGATTATATCATGCTCATATGTGTTCTAAGGCAGTCAAAAAAATTATATATGTGATTCTATCATGCTCATATGTGCTCTAAGGCAGTCAAAAAACTGTATATGTGATTCTATCATGTTCATATGTGTTCTAAGGTAGGCAAAAAATTGTATATGTGATTATATCATGCTCATATGTACTCTAAGGCAGTCAAAAAAACTGTATATGTGATTCTACCATGCTCATATGTGCTCTAAGGCGGACAAAAAATTGTATATGTGATTCTACTATGCTCATATGTGTTTTAAGGCAGTAAAAAAATTGTATATGTGATTCTATCATGCTCATATGTGTTCAAAGGCAGTAAAAAATTATATATGTGATTCTATCATGCTCATATGTGTTCTAAGGCAGTAAAAATATTATACTAAAATATTATATAAAAGTTCAGTATTGATAAACAAAATATACTAAAATAAATTATATGCAATGCACCTAAGTTAAGGCAATCAAAGTTATATGAAATCTAATGACATGCAATACATCACATGAAACTTTCATACCTGAGAGGCACCTGCAAACGAAGCTCTTCTATTCAACAAAAAATTGTTAAACTTATCCCAGTGAATGTCGACAATTGTTTCATGTAAGTAGTCACGCATTGTGTCCTTAACGATCTGGCGTACATCATCCCAAAAATCAGTCGGATACTTGAAGCTGATGTTGACGGGAGAAGTCTCTAAGCCGTGACTGGAGGAAGCAACGACTGGTGAGGTGTTCATATTACTCCCAAACCCGAACACACGACCCTTTTTTGGGTTAACCTACTGCAGTCACCCATGCTGCAGGATCAAATGATGGATGCTGAGTAGAGTCATCGCCATATCGCTCTACTATCTGTTGCTCATATGACTCCTACAAAATAATGTTTATAATATGAATTAATAATTAAGAATTATAATATTTATGATAACTTATATATTACAATGATTATTAATATATTAAATACATATTGTTGTCATTCTCGCCTTCTCCGATACGAACTCTCCCATGGTGTTACGTTTATGTGTTTGAACAAATACATCCTTGTATGGCATAATGCCTCATTTTTCTGCTTCCTGCGAAGTGAAATGATAAAAGATTTAGTTAACAGGTTTACAACAATACTTATAAAATTGATTTGTTTATATATTGATGAGTTACCATTTTCTTCAGGTGGCTCCCAAAAGTCCTAGATCTACTTATGTGTAGATGGGCTTCGGGTATTTTCGCTCGATTTTGTGCAGCCTTTGCTGAGCGGTTTCGAAATGCATCCCCAGCTCACTTGTCACACATTGCATCCCAAACATCGGACCTGATAGTAGAAGGTCAATGGCTCTTCCACTGCAGTGGATTATCTATCCCGCCAGATGTTTTTCTTGCTGCAGTCTTCATATTGTGCAGCATATCTGCAAATCGATTGACAACCACCTTTTGCCACACCTTCCTTGCATCATGTTCCTCCATCGTAGTCGCAAAGTGATTCGAAGCCTACAAATATTTTCAGAAAGTTAGTAGACATGACTATAACAATTAATTAAATATAAAACACATTAACTATGACATACAACTATATACCGTGAATGAGGACCACAATCTGTCTATCACCACTTTTGGATACTCTTTCCATTAAGCAATCGATCCTGGTAGATATTGAAGTAGTGAATTCTTAATATCGTGTACTACTTCTTGTGGCTCGAACCTCGTGCTGCACATGAATTGCTACACAATAAATATCAATATACAATATTTATAAGATATGCAATAAGTAAAAACAAAATATTTACGGTCGATTATCGATATAAACTATTCAAATGAATCTTCTTATGCCACACTAAGAAGACTCTGCATCCTGTGTTGGCTCCTAACTTGTATAATCAACTGGTGTAGGTGGGTCATGTACAGGCGAAACATCATTTATAAAAAAATGTATTAAAAATTCTCAGAATGCGCATTTCAACTAATCAAGCATCCAATTAGTTAAATGATATACCTATTAAAGGAGCCCGTGAAGATGAAGGCTGAGACTGGCTACTACTGGATGAACAACTACTGTAAGCTCCACGAACCATATTCTAACAAATAAAAAATGTCATGCAATACATTCAAATTGTTTCAAATCATTCACATTAAGTATTTTAATATATTTAAATAATTCAAATCAAGTATTGCAATCCATTCAAATCATTGTCACACATTTCTATACATTCAAATATTTTAAATCATTCGCATCAAGTATTGCAACACATTCAATACATTGGAATACATTCAAATAGAGGTTTGTATTACAAGATTTTGCTCACTAACTCAAGAATTCTTCATTATCACTTGTTTGACATTCATATTCTTCTTCTTCTTCTTCATCTCCTTCTTCATTGTTTGCCCATCCACTTGGTATATCATTTGGATCACATTCTTCTATGAATGTTTTATCGACCAATGAAGATATGACATGTGCAACATCGTGACTATAAGATAAGTCATAGATATTATCTCATTAATAGTAATCACTTTCTTCAGTTAACTTGTCTTCCTGTAACTGATAATACTCAGGGTATTGTTTGGACTTCACCTTGCAAACTGCCCACCATTTATTTCTATCTGACTTTTTTGTACTCAGATATGAAGTATAATAAACTTGTTGAGCTTGCGAGGCTAATATGAATGGTTCATATGTTCCAAACCTTAATTTATGATTCACCTTCACAGTGCCTGAGGCTTTATCGACTCTTGTTGTAGTTGGATCAAACCAATGACACTTGAATAAGTTTCCGATTATTTAAGCCTAAGTAAGTCAACTCCATTATTTCCTCTATAATACCATAGTAATTATGTTCATTTTCACCGTAGCTGCTACCCTTGACACACACACCATTATTCATCATTGATTTGTTTATACCGTAGTCTTTTGTATGGAATCGATAACCATTTATGATATACCCATTGTAACATTGCACAACTTTTGTTGGACTTGTAAATCACATATTCCTTGATCTTTAACATCACCATGGCGGACCTACAAACATAAACAATGATTGTGATCACGACCAATTAAGTAACTTAGTGTTGTTTACAAGTACACAATTTATGTGAGCGTTCTTACCAACTCTTTCAACCACTCTACAAACTTAGTTTCATGTTCCTTTTGTACTTCTGCATCGGTGAGATATGAAACTTATCTTCGCAACTCGAGATCAAATCGTCTACAAACCACAAATACTTATATTACTGAACCATGTATGCACGTATAGAACATAAAAGGATTTAGAATTGTCTTGCGTCTACATATACTTACTTGATGTATGGGTCGATTGCTGAGCAATTAAAAAAAATATAGATGTGTATTGTGTCTTGCTCTTGATTTGTCAAGAGCCTTTATCAGCAACTACAAAATGCATGCCCAAGTGGTTGAAATATCGACAGTTTGTCAGCTATAATTACTTGTTCTCCATCATCGTTACGAGGTGGGCATGTGTAACGTGTTGGAATGTGAGGTTCAAAGTACATAGATGAGAAATTTGAAATATCTTCTAAAGTGTACGCCTCACAAATAAAGCCTTCTACTCTTGCTTTATTACGAACCTTTTTTTGAGGTCAAACATGCATATGTCAAAAATATATATTTTAATATTAAAATATATATCATTGAAGAGACAAATATAAGAAAACATATATATTTCAAATGGGTACATCCATCGATATTGCACAGGATCACCAACCCTTAGTTCATATGGCAAATGTATGATCAAATGTTCCATAACATCGAAAAATGCTGGCGGAAAAATCTTTTCTAGCAGACAAACAGTAGTAATGACAGAGTCCTCGAGATTCTTTATATCGGATACTACAACTTTCGATACACACAATGTTCTAAAAAATCCACTCAACTCAGACAATACCCTCCATATAGGTTTGTCTAAGATATCATGGAATGCTAGGGGTATCAATCGTAACATAAAGATATGACAATCATGACTCTTCAACCCATATAACTGTCCATCGTCAATCTTCACAACCCGAGCAATGTTTGAAACATATCCATCTGAAAATCTCAATTGTCTCAACCATTGACATATCTGCTTTATTTGATCAGGTCCAAGCACATACCTTGCCTTTGGTTTTAATACTTTGCCATTATACACCTTGAGTTCCAATTATGGTCTATTACATATTACTTTTAAATCTATACAGGCATTCAGATTATCCTTCATTTTTTCTTTAACATTCATTACTGTATTGAACACATTATCAAACACATTTTTCTCCACGTGCATCACATCCAAATTATACTGTATCAATATGGTCGGCCAATATGGTAGTTCCCCAAAAATAGATTATTTTTGTCCAATTGTGATCCTTTCCAAAACCAAGGAAGGGCATCAGACTACGGGCATCTGTTAATACATATAGAAAGTATCACAATCTTCTTAAAATCTCTATGCTAAACAATCTTGTGGGTGGACCTTTCATTTCAGTTGTGTCTGCTCGAAAAACATTCCTTTATCGTCAAAACAGATGATCGCTGGGTAGAAATCGACGATGACACTCAAACTAGCAAGGCTTTCTTCCATACGTCAATATAAAAGTTTTTATATCCTCCATGCAGTACAGACATGCCAACCTCCCATGTGTGCTCCAACCAGATAACATACCATATGCAGGGAAGTCACTGATTGTCCATAGAACAACGACCTTCATATTGAAATTTTATTTTTTGTGGCCATCATACATGGTAACACCGTCATCCCACAATACTTTTAGTTCATCAATCAATGACCTTAAATACACATCAAGATTTTGGCCAGGTGAGGTCAGACCAGGGAACAATAGAGACAAGAAAAGATTTGGATGCTTCATACACAAACTTGGTAGAAGGTTGTATGGAGTTACAAATACTGCCCAACATGATTATGGAGTTGATCTACCCCCAAATGGATTAAATCCATATGTACATAGACCGAGTCTAACATTTCTCACTTACATTGTGAAGTTCTGATGAGTACGATCAAAGTGCTTCCAAGCTTCTGCGTCAACAGGATGCGTGATCTTGTCTTCATCATGTCGAACTTTATTTTCATGTCATCTCATGTGTTTAGCTGTCCTTGAAGACATATACAATCGTTGCAATCTAAGAGTGATAGAAAAGTAGCGGAGTGACTTGTATGAAACTTCTTTTGATCTCGTGCTACCATTGTCTCTTGTCTTTGGCTTGGACCAAGAATGCCTACATGGCGGGCATGATATGTTGTTTTTCTGATCTTTGAAATACAACGTACAATGATTTGGACAAGCATTTATCTTTTTATACCCCATACCTACAGCGTTGACCATAACCATCACACGATAAAAATTTTATTGCAAGTTCTCATCTTTGGGCAACATACTCTTCACAATCATGCACAAACGGTCAAAACATGATTGACTCAAATTATACTCAGACTTCAAATTCATTAGTTGAAGAACTGCAGACAAGATAGTGTGACTCTCGTAATCGTTTTAAAGTGGCTCATCAGCATTTTTAAGTAAATCATAAAATCTACTAGCTACATCATTTGGTGATTTTTTATCTACTGCAGTTGTTACATCATTAAAACCCATAGCAGAACCCATTTCTGTTCTTGCGGCATCGAATATCAAGTCCATATATAGATTATCGTGCACCACATTCACCCGTGCATCAAAATTATTTCTAAATTCACCACAATGAAACGTCCAATTCTGATAATCACTCACAAAACCCTTCCTGTATAGGTGATTTCTAACACCATGAGGTTCTACAAATCAATTGTTCTTACAAATCTTGCAGGGACACATAATCCGACCTGTGGGATCCACTATACTGACACTTGTCGTTGCAAATTAAATAAAACTTTCAACAACATCTATATATTCATGCGATAACTCATTGTCAACTATCCTACGGTACATTCATTCATGGTTTGCAGTCATTTTGTTGTATGATGTTACGAATAGTATCCTAACCGGTTAAAAGAGAATCATAAGAATGTTATGATGAAGAAAATATCAAATTTATCATGCAATATATGATGTCATACAATCACAAGAATTATGATGCATGCATTGATAACTTAATATTTTCTTGTGCAAACTATTCATAACACGATACATTCATTTGAAGCATGCTTTCATTATACAATTTCACATGTAAGTCATAATCAAATTGAAAGTAACTACATGTAAGCATGAATACAATCACATCAAACATTGCAATACATCAAAAACATTCATATCAAAAAAATGTCAAACATGTACCTGCAACAAACACACTCCAATATCTCGCTAACTACTACCATGCCTAGCATGGAATCCGTACTCCAAAAATAAGAACACTTTTATTCTCATATATTAAAATCATGCTCAACATGATCTCTAAACTCCAATAACTCAGTCCTAGATATCAACAACTGAATGAGTGTGTGAACAATAAAGTGTTGCATCCAATAAATTAAATAATGTGTGATGCTCTTGCATCACTTACTCACCACGGGTATTTACCCGATTTGTATTATTTTTGTCACTTATTTACCACGGGTGGCGGGGCACAAGCGAAATCCGTTGAGAAATCTGCAAGAGACACTATGTTAAAATGAAGTCATTCTCTGCCCAAAGGAAAAAAATTAGAATAAATATCGAAGTCGGACAGGATTCCGGCGAGGCAGAACGCCTCCCAGAAGTCGACCACCTCTCCATTCGGTCGGCCAGTCAGTAGGCCAGCGATGTACGACAGTTGCACGAGGTCTCCGGAGGCAGTGATCGTCCCCTGGAGCGGTAGGCATGGGGTGATGCCGTGGTTCAAGATCGATCGTCGGGCGCCCTTCGGCCCGACACCCCCCCTGTCGAAAAAAAAAATGAGGCAGGAGGGGCGACCCCCTGCCCAAAAAAAAAAAGAGGCAGGGGGGCGACCCCCTGCCCGAATAAAAAAATGAGGCAAGGGGGGCGACCCCCTGCCCTAAAAAAAAAAGAGGCAGAGGGTCGCCCCCCTCTGCCCAAAATAAAAGATGAGGCAGGGGGCAACCCCCTGCCAGAAAAAAAAATGAGGCAGGCTCCCCTTGTCAAAAAAAAAAGAATGAGGCAGGGGGCGCAACCCCCTGCTGGAAAAAAAAATGACCCACTTACCTAGGAGACGCCAGGCGGCGGAACGGAGGGCGATGGGCCGAGGGAGGGATGGGCGGCGGAACGGAGGGCGATGGGCCGAGGGAGGGACCGGCGGCGGAACAGGGGGCGATGGGCCGGGGGAGGGACGGGTGGCAGACCGGGGAGCGATGGGCGGCAGGCGGCGGGCCGGGGAGTGCGTCATGCGGGAGAGGGCGGCAATCGGGGGGCGATGGGTCGAGGATGGGTCGAGGGAGGGACGGGCGACGGACCGGCGAGTGCGCAGATGGAAGAGAGCGGTGGCTGGGGGAGTACGTCGGGCAGGACAGACGAAATAGGAAAGAGAAAGAAGGGTTCTGATTAGGGATTTACAGGAAACATAGTGACGGATTTGGCGATGACCTACTTCCATCGCAACACCGTCACAAATTTACATGACCAGTTAGCGACGAAATATTTCTGTCGCTAATGTCATTGCTACGTAGAGATAAAAAAACCTCCATTGCCAAATCCGTCGCTAAATGCCGTGGGTATTACGACAAAAACCTGTCGCTGCTAAGCCGTCACTAATTAGTGACAAATTTGGCGACGAAAGTTTTTCTGTCATTATTTTCGTACATATTATGGATTTTAGTGACAGATTTGTTTCGCTCGTTAATCCGCCGCAAAGTTGCGATGGAAAAAATCCGTCGCAAACTTCTGTCGCTAATGGCCATTTTTCTTGTAGTGGATATGGTATGGAAAATAATATCTTGGAACAATGCCGCCCATTGGAGAGCAGATCCAATACTCGTCTGAGTACCTTTGCAAGCAAGGTACTTGGCCAAATAAACTCATCATTCATTGAGACACCTTAACTCTCATGAATGAGCCCTAAGGGGTTTGGTACAGTGGAGGGGGCCTTGGCAACTAGACAGGTGGTCAGAGTTTCATTCTAACCAGTGTCAAACCCCTTTTATTTATGAGGGCAAGGGATAAACTCTTGCCCAACTGAAGCTGAGCGACTCCTTGGGGACAAAGGTTGTGCTATAGGTTTCCAGTGTCGGCAAGGCTAGGGATGCACAATGAGCCGAGCTAGTTCGAGTTCGGCTTGGGCTCGACTCGTTTAAAACCAACTCAAACTCGTTCGAGTAATTAAACGAGCCGAACTTGATCAGGAGTAATTCGAGCTTGATTAAGCTCAGCTAATAGAACCATAAGTACGATAGGTTAAGCCAGTGAAACTAGGTTTCTAATCCCAAAGGTGGTTTCCCCATCCTTCATGATAAAAAAAAACCCTCCCATGAATGAATTGAATAGAGGGTATTCAAATGCGTCAAGCCCAAGTTAGTTTAACAAAAGAATACATTTTTTAAAATTAAAAATAAAAGAATTTTGACTCTAAACCTACTAATTGAAGTTTGTTTTTTTGGATAGTGAAGTTGGGTTAGATAAGATAAACCAAGGTTTTAAAACCCGTGACTCGACTCGTTCTTTATTGACTCGTGACTCGAACCGGGTTTTGTTAACTTTTGATTTGACCTAATTACTAGTGACTAGTAAAAATATATAAAAGTTTGTCATTACTAGTGACAAACATAAAAAAATATGACCTAGATCATCTTAACCACTTAGCATCTATCTAAAAAAATGCCTTCCCAGACATTGGAAATTATAGGAATATGCCCCTAATAAATCGCCTCAACATGTTCCCTATGAAGGATTTACAAAAGTATAAGTACATTAAAGCATGTAATAAAAGTAGGAATATAGATTATTTTGCAATTTGCAAGTCAATTGAATGAATAGCACTAGTTAATACAGAACACCGACCATGAATTGAATTTGGCCTTTTATGGATCATAAATCCTGAATCTGTGGTCTTTATCATCGTCACAAACACCACAAAACAACATCTCCAAGCCTTATTGCATCTATATGAATTAGCCTTTAGAACATTGTCTTAACATAGATACAAGGCTGATGAAATTTGAAATCATGAATATAATTGATAGATTTTAAGAGCATAACTTTGGGTAAAAAACTAAAAAAAAAAATCAATCTTATATGTTTCCAATGAAGTTTTTTATTCATTCTAATGTTGTGTGCTTCTTAGTAAATATAATAAACACATCTGATAATTTTCATATGCACTAAATGTGAGATAATTTTCATATGCACTAATAAACACATCTGGAAAAAAAAGTGCCCAAAACTCGCTCGAGTCAGGCCGAGTCATGCCAAGTCAGGCCGAGTTTTTGCAAAACGAGTTTACCTTGTCGGGTTGACTCGTTGGAGGGCCAAGCCGAGCCGAGTCACCGAGTTGACTCAGCGAGTTTTAAAACCTTGAGATAAACCCCTACCAGTTCATTAACTGAAATCACTTACAATAACACCCTTGAATCCAGGGTTTCCAATTTGGAGGTTTGTCCTTCCACGATTGGGACAGACCTCCCCGAGCTAGTCTCGCCAAAAATTTACATAAAGAATTGACTTTATAGTGTATAAAGTGTACCTGAATTCTCTCAAAACTGTACAAAATGTCCCTCAGCTGAGGGGGGATATCATCCAATCGTCTTCGGCCCTCCAGAGCCTTTGCAACCTTGTGTGCGGCTTTCGCTCTACTCTTCTCATTGATCACCTGACCTTTAATCTGAGACCTCCTCAACACCTCACTCCATATGTTGCATTCACCGGAGTTCAGATCCCCTGGGATGGCTAGTCTTTCTGCCTTATGAACATTGCCAGAACAGTCCCTAACCAAGAATCCAATAATGTCCCACCGATTAGCAAAAATGGAACAAATTGATTTATCCAACAATCCCTAACAAATTGTTATTAAGCAGGTATCTCCAATGATTTGCCTCTTCAGAAATGATCCCTTGTAACTCCACCATGACTCGTTCTCTGATCATCTAAACTGCTTCAAAACTCACTTTTTCCTTTGGAGGTCTCCTACCCTCAAATATTGCTTCATTTCTCTTTCACCATAGGAGACGCATCACCACATGGAAGGCCAGAGACTATGCCTGATTGACCTTTTTCTCAAGGAACTTTCGGTCGCACCATCTCCTTAGATCTTCCTTTAAACTGGCTCCTGCCCTCCATTCCACATCAAAAAACCCAGCTATCTTCCTCCAGATCGGCCTTGTCCACTGGCATCGAAGAAAAACATGATCTGAGTCCTCTTCCGCTATGAGACATAGCTTGCATCTGCTAGGCTAGCTGAAGCTCAGGTGTGTTTCAACCTGGACTGAGTGAGCAGCCTTCCATCAATCGCCAACCTCACTGTCAAAACTGCTCTAGGTGGGGCTGCACCATTCCAGACAAGTTTGAAAATATTCTGCTCTTGTTTTTTGGATTTCAACATTTCCCAGGCACTTTTCATCGAGAACCCCCTCCTATCTGACCAGCCAATTAAGTCCTTTTCCTCTGGATGTGCCAGCATGAGCGCTCTATCTCCTCTTTGATCCCCCAACGGGAATCTGATTATAGGTTGTCTGTTAATGCCATATGAGGCAGAGAATTAGGGCTAACCATGCCGTTAACCATCCCTAAACCGAAGGGATTCATATAAAATCTCTTGCAAGCTACAAGTAAGTTGATTGATGATAAGACTCACTTTAGCCCTCAAAGAATTACGAATGTGATTATAAACTCGATTTTGACTCTCTTGTCTACCAAGTGGTCAGAGTATTTTATTTATAAGGGTAACAAAGTTTTACAATGTTTAGAATACGAGCAACTAAAGATGACATCAATTATCATTTTTGATAATTCTATCAAAAATGATAATATCGGATTATCTGATATGTGGTTGGCTCATGAGACTCTTGTTTGGGCCCGATTCCTTGTAGCTTCATTTGAGTTATCCAGAACATGTTTGTCATTTTTGGTTTATAAGAAACCATTACTGACTAGAGAAGCTCAAAAGAGTAAAGATCGGCTTCACATCAGCCATAGATGCACGACGAAGTAAAGTAAGTGCATATGTGCGCTGACAGAGAAGAAGATGTGAGGAGGCATAATGAACTTCAATGCCCAAAAAATAATTTAAGTGTTCAAGATCTTTGATGAAAAAAAAGCAAGACTGAGGTACTAAATCAACTGCTTAATAACAATAGTGAAAGTGCCAGTGATGATGATATCATCAACATAAACTAATAAATAAATAACCAGGCATGTGGAGCCAACTTGATATCGTACAAAGCCCGATCAAGCTTGCATACATGCTAAGGATAAGAAGGGTCATTAAAACCTGAAAGATGTACCATATAAACATTTGCAGAAAGGAGACTGTTTAAAAAGGCATTATTAAAATCCAATTGATGTATCAACCAATATGTCGACACTAAAAAAGCAACAACAATGCGGATGATAGTGGATTTCACAACTGAATTAAAAGACTTGAAAAAGTCAATGTCTTCTTCTTGCTGAAAACCCTTAGCAACAAGACGAGTTTGTAGCAAGCCACGAAGCCATTTGCATATCGTTTAATCTAAAAAACCTATTTGGAGCCAATGATATTATAGTGAGAAAGAGGATGAACAAGGTGTCAAATGTGATTAAGTTGGAGTGCACTAAACTCAGCTCTTGCATGGTTGTGCACCACTTAGGGTCAAAATTATCTTGGTTAAACAAAGTAGGTTCGAGTGTAAGTAAGATAGAGCTAAAACATGCAAATGAGAGGAGATTACGAGTAGTGGTGAATGCAGATGGTTTAAGAGAGTTGGTCGTAGAGCGAGTGATCATGGGGTGGAGTATAGTCGGATGGGTGACTCACGATGGAGTCAGAAAGAGAAGAAGTAAAGGACAGTGGCAAGGAAGAATCATGTGGGTCAAGAGCAAGAATGTGGCTTGCAGAAAAAGAATTGGAGCAGGTGAAGCAAGAGGGATAGGTAAATCAGGGCGGCTGAGGAAAATCAGGTGGAGGTAGGATGATAGTCAGAGAAAGACCTCATTTGGAAAGACTAGGTGAGGAAGGACGAGTAGACGAAGAGACGGGTCCAAAGACAGATTCATCAAAGTAAACATGATGAGAAATATAAGTGTGAGTTTAAGAGGGGTCAAAACAAAGGTAGTCCTTATGGCGAGAGGCATAGTCAAGAAAAATACAAAAAATAGTCTTGGGTTGAAATTTAGAGGTATTATAGGATGTTAAAAGTGGATAGTGGGCACCAAAGATATAAAGATGATGCTAGTCCGGTGGTTTATGAAAGAAAATCTCATAGAGGGTCTTATGATTAAGTACTAGGGTTGAAAGGCGGTTAATGATGTAAATGGCAATGTGAAAGGCATTGACTCATAAGGAATATAACAAAAAGGAAGTATGTAACAGGTTGAGCTTGGTTTCAATGACATGTCAATGTTTGCGCTCAACGAGTCTATTCTGTTCTGGATATGCAGACATGAAAACTGATGAAGTATGTCATGGTCTTGCAAAAGCACTCTCAAAATCATGACTGGTAAATCCGCCTCCATTATCAATTTGAAAAGCGCGGATGGAGAGTTGAAGTTGCTTTTCAGTGACATGTTTGAAAGGCTTAAAACACTCAAACACTTGAGACTTAGTATGCAATGAAAAGAGCCATGAGAAACGAGAAAAATCAATCATTCACTAGGAGGAGATAAAAGCAAATTCCTTCACGTGAAGAGACTGGAGTAAGCCCCCAAACATCGGCGTGTAAAAGTTCAAGTAAAGATGTCGTAGAAAAAAAAGAGTGACCGAAAGAAAGTTTTTGAGCTTTGCCAATAAGACATCTCTCTCACACTTTTATTTTGTTATTTTTATTAACAGAAATAGAATGACTAGAGTTTAAGTAAGAAATGATCTTCTTATTTACATGTCCAAGACGTTGGTGTCATATATCAAAAGAAGTCACTTTGCCTACATATGCCACCACCTGCGTATGATCATCAGATTTGATTGGCTAGAGTTCTACACTGGATTTTGGTCTCCTAAGATGAATCTTGCATGTGTGGCAATCCTTGACAAGAACTTCAAAAAAAGTGAATTAAAAAATATAATCATTATCTTCAATAAATTAGCTTACAAATAAAAGGTTCTTCGTAATAGAAGGAACACGAAGAACATTCTTTAAATTAAAAAAAGAGCAATGAGCCTTCAGAATAAGATTACAAGTGTAGGAGATTAGAAGCATCTTACCATTGCCAACCATGATTTTCTCTCCTCCATGATATTGTGATTTATGGGAAAATTGTTGGTTATCCATGGTTAGATGATTCATAGCACCAAGATCAGGATACTAGTAGTCATCAGTAGATTGTTGAATAGATATGACAGAGAAGGCTTTAGGGATATCTTAGCAAGTTTTGGCAATATGTCTGCATTTTCACAATATTGACAAGTGACGACCCTACGACCACCTTGAGTTCGAGATATAGGATTACTATTAAACGTGTTTGGAGAGAAATTTCTCCCTTGTCTTCTGTCATAACCTTGATAAAAATTGCAGCCATGACCTTGACATCTGAAGGTAGTTTGTTGGGGTTTGGGTGTTTTAGGAGACTTGGCATGAATTAAAAGCACATGGTTTTCTTGGTTAAGAAGCAGATCTATATGATCTGTGAAGGTGTACAAGGTGAGATTAGTGGTGACAAAAGTTATAAAGCTTTTGTACTCGAAAGGAAGACCATTCAAAGTTATTTGAGCTAATTATTAATCTTCTATGAGATGATTGACAGTGACAAGAGAGTTGGCTAGGAACTTTATGCGGTCTATATATGATAGCATATTCGTACTTTTTTTTAAAATAAAAGTCAGAAATTTCTTCAAAAGCATGAGTCTCAAAGGAGATTGAGATCCATATGATTTTTTCAGAACAAGCCAGGCTTCACGAGCTAGTTTTGTTATCATGATTTGATCAAGAACAATTTTAGAAACAAAAGCTTTGATCTAGCTAAGAGCCAACCGATCTGAACGAATCCAAATAGGATAATTCAGATTCTCTATCTTATATCCATCTGTCACTGCAATGAAGGAATCTTGTTGAGGAAAAGAGACATCGACAAACTTGAAGAGATCCTAACTGATCATAACCGATTTGAGCTGAGATCTTCACAATAGGTAGTTGTCCCAATTTAGTTCTATCGAGACAAGGTTGGCGATAGCATTTCACTAGGTTATAAGAGAGAAAATGGATGATGAGGAAGTCATTGACAACTCCTTAGAGCTTCATAGCTCTAATACCATGAAAGAACTACAAATAGGATGATAAACTTGATTTTCACTCTCTTGTCCACTGAGAGGTCGAGTATTCTATTTATAAGCATAACAGAGTTTTACAATGTCTAGAATACACAGTTCTAGAGCAACTAAAGATAACATCAATTGCCATTTTTTATAATTCTATCAAAAATGATAATATCAGATTATCATATATACAATTGGCTCATGAGACTCCTAACTGAGTCTAATTCCTTGTAACTTCATTTGATTTATCTAGAAGATGTTTGTAGTTTTTGGCTTCTGAAAAACCATTACTGGTTGGAGTCATAACCATGTGAGCATTATTATTATCAAGCCCATAGATCAAACCAGAACTCGCTCCATCACCCAGGGGTCTAGTCGATACCCACCACAATGGTTGCTGCCCCTAGGTGGGAAGCAGATAAGGTCATGCTGAACATGATTGTTTTTGCTCTTGTCGACATCATGGCCATCCAATTTGCATTTTAAAAAGCTCAAAAGTCAACAAAACCACATGGAATTCATCCAAAATGCAAACAAACGGTCACAATGTCAGCATAAGAAAAAACACCCATGTTTAGCATGACCTGATCTTCTTCCCCTTAGGTGCACCCCCTTCCAACTATAGGATGCCCTTACAGTCTTCTTTAGAAGCCACAAGGATTCCTTAATCAATTATTTGGCTTCAATCAGCCTACACCATGGTGTCCCAGATTTCTGACACACCTTCCAGACTAATTTTGATAAAGTTGTTATGTTTACCTCCTCAAGAATTTTAATCCCCAACTCCCCTTCATCACCGGTTTGCACATCGTCTCCCAGCTCAAGAAATATGGTTTCTTTTGACCGTCTCTGTCACTTCAAAGGAATCTTTTTATTTCTTCTGATCTCTTTAATAGTGGCATTGGTAACTTGAAGCAGCTAAACTAGTATATTAGAATCGATGTCAACGCTGTTTTGATTAGTAACAGTCTATCTGTGGATGACAGTAACCTCCCCTGCCAAGTTTCTAGCTTTTTGCGAATTTGCTCCACTAGTTCGTCACACATTCTCTAGTTAAGGGCCCCTTTAGCCAGCAGAAGCCTTAAGTACTCCATTGGGAGCATGTGTAACTGCCATCTGCTTTGATGCTTAATATGAGCCACTCTGGCAGGATACAGATTGAAAGGAGTGAAATATTTTTTCCTTGCTAACTTTCAACCCGGATACTTCTTCAAATTTCCTCAAAATCTGGAGGAAGGAACTGACCAAGTTCTACTTATTTTTTAGGAAGAACATGACGCCGTCTGCATGCATGCTATGGTGCCAACTGAATTAACCAACTTTAACTGGCCACAAAATCTTCTTCTAGACCTCCTTGTTTAGCCTGCGAGTCAATCTTTCCACCACTAGCAACAACATAAACGATGACATCGTGTCTCCCTATCTAAGAACTCTATGACTCTCAAACAACTCACTCTATTTGCCATTTATTGAAACCGCAAATCGCGGGGATCTAACACACTGCATCACAATATGGGTCCATTTGCCTCCAAATTCGAACAATTGGAGGGATGACTCCAGGAACTCCCATCCCACCCCATCATAGGCTTTAGCTAAATCGAATTTGAACAAAATACTCTTTTGCGACCTCATGGCCATTGAATACATCATCTCGTGGGCCAACAGAATACTATCATGGATAGATCTTCCCCCTTAAGATGGTCATCTGATTCGTACTTATTAGCCCTTCCAAAGGTTTCTTTATTCTGGAGACGATGATCTTTGTGATGACCTGAATTGACTCAACATGTTTGCACCAGCTTTCTTTGGAATCAATACGATATGCGTCATGTGCATCCTTTTAAGCATCTTTCCTAATTGAAAAAAGTTAGTAATTGCACGCCCAACATCCTTTCTGATGATGTCCCAGAATTTTTGGAAGAATGAGCCAGGGAATCCATCCGGTCATGGAGCACTATCAGGGTCTAGATCACAAACTACCTTTTCACCTCTGCCTCTTTGACTTCTTCTAGCTTCCTGACTGAATTCGTTGATAGCTTGGCGCCCTCAACTCCTAACCCATCATCCAAATGATAGTTGTCCACGACAAAGAGGTCATTGAAGTATCAGATAGCTTTCTGCTTGATTTTCCTCTTTATTTGAGATCTCTTATTCATCCACTTTCACCAGGTGCACCAAACTCCTCTTCCAAACTTATTGAAGTTTAAACCGGTGCATTTATAGAATAAATACATTATTTCAAAGTTGTAAGCCATAGATTTTTTTCTCTATCCAAACTTATTGCTTGCAAGTCAAACACTTCAAGCAACTACATTCCATGGTATAAAATATATTTATTACTAGTTAATAAGCTGTGAGCCGAATACACATTGTTCATGTTCAGGTTTCTAAGCTTATTTCACAAGTTAGAATGAGCTCTTTTATGGGCCGAACACAAGCCAAGCCATGAACAACTCATCTCTTTTTCCAGCCCTATGTATGAGAAATGCAACCAAGGGCTTGTCCCTATGGCACAAAGTGAGTTGGGACCGGTTCATGTCTGGGTCTACATAGAATCGAATCCAAATTCAACTAGGCAACGTTGGGCTCCAACCAATTTGGGTAAACCCATTATTTTCCTCATGTTAGTGGTGGATCGAGTGCTGGGTCCAGTTAGACTTCCAAAGGTTCTTAAATATTGGAAGGCCACACTAAGGTTTCCAAAAGAAAATAATGATTTTTTTAAGGCAAGTTGGGATTATGCGGACCCCTATCTGTTCATTCCACTAAATTCAAGCTTTGTACCCTGGGTGCTATTTTGGTGGGTGATCCTTCCAATTTCTGGTCATCCCCAACCTAGTGAGTTTTGCTAGGTGTCTGGCCAAAAATTCTAAAGTATGACAAGTTTTAATTAAAAAATATTGACTTTATTGAACAAAAAGGCTAAGACAGAGATTGAGATGGAGTCACTTGAGCAGTTTTCTTTAAAGTCACGTGATTTGCCTTCTTGCCCAATGCCTCCCTAATCCTCTCATACATCATGTTGCTATATATCTTCATTGATATAGATTCTTGGGGGGAACGAAAATTCCACCATTGAAACTTTACTAACCATATGTTGAGCACATCCACTGAGCTTGAGGCCCTTCTTCTTACCATGAATAGCATGGTTGTGTATTTGAATATGGTCATTTGCGAAGCTACTCATGTCCCTTTAGGTGCTCCAATCAAGGATGGACCTTTCTTTTCTTTAATGTTAGGCTTCTAATTGGGAGGCTATTACTTGTATATTTCATCTTGAGTTTAGACTTGCTCTATTTCTTTTGGAGCTCTGTGTCTGGATTGCAATCTGAATGATAAAATATTTGTGCCTCTTCGATGACCCTTCGAGAAGCCTGGTGACACTACTGAAAAATCAAGTTCTTGAGACTTAGATTGTCGGTTCACCATCTCTAGTTGAGAAGGAACTAGCTCCATTCAATCCTTATTTGGTGAATCATCCCCCATGCTGACGTTAGTAGCCTCCCATGTGCTTGGTAGTCCTGAAATGGTGCATGAGTCTTTCTGATTGTTGTCACCTAATAGGCATATGGGCGTAAGCAGATCAGGTCATGCTAAACATGAGCTTTTTGCGCATTTTGGATGAATGCCACATAGCATATAACTGTTCTATTGTCTTTTTAACTTTTCAAAATACAAAAAAGACGGCCACGATGTTGGCATGAGCCAAAAAGTTCATGTTCAGCTTCCGATCATGCATAATTATCAAATCCCAATCAAGATGATTGATTGGCTCAAGTCTCTAAAAAGAAATGATGATTGATTGGTTAAAGTCCCAACCAGAATATAGTTGATAAATTTGCCTATTTGACTCTGAGACCATGTCCTACATTGGGGGGAATCAACTCACCATTCAGGCTTTTGGATCGTATAAAATAGGATCTGACACACAACTCAGTCCATATTCGGTCTAATGGCTCTCGGCTATTATTGAGAACCTAGTTACTTCTATGAGAACTTTGGTTAAGTAGAATGCAGTAAGAAGCATTTGTACTCTAAGAGCACGTGCTTTGGCCCTATATGTGCTTCTTTGTAAGTGCTTTAACATAAGGTAATTAGGCAGGAGGTTCTCCCATCATCGTTCAGATTCGGGTCGAATATCCTGCCAACTCTGGATCTGATTAGTTGGGTGGTGCCCCAGAGCAAGTGGATGTGTTTAGGTGGTATCACCTTGACTCTGTATATCATAAAAATCAAACTCTGAACATTATATATATATATATATATATATATATATGTGTGTGTGTGTGTGTGTGTGTGCTTCTGCAAGTACCATACCTTTCGTAGATAAAGTAAGGCTTATAGGGGTACCCATACTGTTGCTTTTTTCGTTATTAGTCTCTTGCCGCTTGGTTGGTGTCAACGATGATCCATTGTTTGTAATGTTTCACGAACTTTGGCAATCTGTTACTCCAACAAAATCTACGGATAGAAGAGAAATGTTTACCTTGGTATTTGAAATTTTTGTCAAGTTGGTATCTGAAAATGGGGCTCTATAGTGCAATACCTGTCTTTTACACATGTTCTAAGTCTTATACTGAACACAAATTGAAGCTTTTTATTAAGTTTTATCATAGAAATTTGGGATAAAATGAAATTAATTTTTCTCAATAATCCATTTTCCTATTGATACTAGAAGATACAAAAACTATTCATCTTTTCTCAATGAAACACATGAAATTAATATTTAGAGGGAAATTTAGGAAGCACAGCTTGCAACTATCTTTACATCCCATGCTACACTTCTTGTTTAAAGAGCAGTAGATGTTAATGTATCATGGCATGCTATGTATTGAAGTGAACCACCACACTATTGTGCATCATATGAATTGAAATTTTCATCAGATCATTGAAAAGTGAGATTTAATGTTACTTTCCTTTCATTAACAGAGCTTGAGTTTATAAAGGCAAGGAATTCAATCAAAACAATCAGGATGAAACTTTTTTATTTCTCATGAAGTTTCTACTTTCTTTGTGGTTTAAAGGTTTTTGGATTTAAGATTTAGTTTCTAAAAACAGGACATTCTTAAAACTGGTTAACCAACGGTTCATTTAGCACTTTGAATGGTTTTCATGAACTAGCATTTCCCAATTTTCTATTTCTATAGCTCTGCCTCCATATCCAACAATATCAAAATGCTTGCATATCAGATTTGATCTACAGAAGAATATTTCATGCTTGTTTGAGTTTTATGCTTAGACATCAAACCAAGTACCCAACCCAAAACCCAATAACACCAAGGCCTTGCTCGGTCATGTCCAGCTCGAATAAGACTCAGGCCCATTTTGACCTGGTAACAGCCTAATCGGATCGTTAGCAGGTCAATCTTTCTTTCTATCTTTTTCTTATCAGCAAGCTGAAGGTCAATCCTTCTTCAATGTTCATCAAGCTCTAACGTGCAGAGGGTAGATTGGGCCATATTATATACAACCAATCATCGGTTATATTCAACATGACCTCTGAAATGGGCCTGGCCTAGCATGGTCAAACCCAATGTCAGCCCTTGCCTTGTACTTTTTAGCAGGTGCAATAGAGGTGCCTGCCACTGATACAGTGGTAAAATTAATATGATGTGCACTTAGGGCTATTCTTCAACATGGAACTAGTGGTTCAATGTGGACCCTCTTTTTTTCTTTTTAGCACTGAGGAAAAACATGATGATAAGTAACATGCATGACTTCTTTTTCTTTTCCAATAATGCAAGTTAGGTCCCACAAGGAATCTGCTAGGTGCTGAGGGTGAAGTCATTTCAGAGAAGTGAGGTTGGTGTAGGCAACAGGAGCCCGTTAGAAACCCGGCCAAAACCCGGCCCAGCCCAGTAATTTTTTATGAAAACTTGAAATCACATAGTAACTTTAGTAACTTGGGTACATGAGAACTTGTTAATAACTTTTAATTACCTATTTAATTGCACTAATTTTAAGAGAAAAATAATTAATTGCACACAGTTGGCTAGGATTGTTTTGTGTAGGAATCATCTTATTTAAGCCAGCCCAGACCCGGCCTGCTTCACATTGGCCCGTTGGGCCAATGGGCCTCTCTTCAAACTCGAGCCGGTTAAGAACTGGGCCGGGTTGGCACCCACCCCGAGATGGGTGTAATACTTATTAGTTGTTTTTTTATATTTACACAAAAAACGTCCACAACAGGATCAGAGACTTAGCCGCACTGACTGCCTTACTTACAGTGTGTCTGTACTGGCATTGTAAAATTCCGATACTGGCATTGTAAAATTCCGTGGGCTTACTCCTTGCCTCCAGGGGGGGGGTCTGCCTAACCCCCAGCTTTCATATAAAAAAATCCTATTGCACAAGTTTGAAATAATTTGTTTATTTCATAAACAAGCCAGTTTTAAGTTGGCTTAATTAGGATTCAAATTCTAACATTTTCAATTGTGAAAAAATATATATTTTTTGTAAATAAGTTAGCTTGACTTTGGCTCACTTAGCTGGGGGTTTTCATGAGCTCAAGCTTAGGTCGGCTTAACACAAGAAATGAGCCAAGATAGGTGAATTCGGCTTATTTCTTATTAGCCTTTGGTTTTGGACATTGGCTTGTCCAATCAAGTGGAATAAATCAGGAAATTGCTCCACAATCCAAAAATGTAAGTTCCCAACTTATCCCACTTTTCTAGATAATTGGTTCCCAAAGTAAGGTAGGGAGAAATGGAAGAAAAAAAGTCTAAACCCGGCTCAAACTTTCAATATAACGGGTATTCTTTCTGATTCTCACGGTCATGACATATTAGTAACTTAACTGCAAATTAATGGCATGGTAAATAAAGCAGAAATTTTTTAATAATCATTCACATGTCACAAGATTACCAAGAATCCGTAAAGGTAGATACGGTCTAGATTTTTAATTGATGAACTGATTTTTAACTTAAAATAAAGCTCATCGAAGACACCCCACCACCTAAAAGTTAATCAGAGTATAGCTTGTTATTAAAGATAGAATATTAAATACAAAATTACACCCTGTTGTGGATAACCCACAATCCCAAAAGATGGGTCTAACCCAATTATTTATCCCATAAACCATTTATTTATCATAGGTATGCTTGATTTGATATATGACATTGTAAGGTTGATAACAGACACTGACAGCCCTCAAACCCAACAGGCTGGTCCTAATCTAATTATATAAATCATCTTTTAATCCAAAGATTAGCTACTACATTATTAGTTCTCTTTGTTTTTTCTTTTGAAGACCAAGAACCCTCGCCAGAACCGGGTCAGTTAATGGTCTCGTCCCCTTGTGAGGCAAACACTGGGTGGGGTCTCTCTCTCTCTCTCTCTCTCTCTCTCTCTCTCTCTCTCTCTATATATATATATATATATATATATATATATATATATATATATATATATAAACTTGAAAAAGGTAAGCAATTATCAAGGATTTCCTATGTGATAGTGATCTCTCACTCTAAAATGCAATAAGAACAAAAAATCGAGAAATTGGATCGACCAAAGTGTTTTCCCACAAGAATTTTAGCCCCTTCCCATTTGAAATTTATAAAAAGAGACAGGGACTTTACACCGAATCGAGAACATTCCCATCCGACCCTTAATAATTCACATACAATAGAGGTGACCACGATCCGACCCACCGGTTTTTTACCGAACCGAGATGATCCCGATCCGACCCACTTGTTCTAATCCCAAGATATCCCCTCATCCAAGCTCATAGGGTGAACCCACCATACCGGAATATTCCTTTCCGTCAGATTTTGGCGTTCCCCACAACCCCACGTTCGAGTCCTCCCCTATTTTCACGCCAAATTTTTATATTAACGAAAATACCCTTGTATCCGAACCCAAACCGATCAGTTTGGACCCCAGCAGCTCATGTACATGGCCATCCGGACCGACTCGTCCGCCTTCTTCCTCCTCTCCTCAGGATTCCGGTTCTCTCGGACCGCGCTGGGGTCGGGCCCAGGTCCAGCTGGGCCGAGCCCGGGCGCCCCGAAGGCCCCCAGGGTCGACCTGATGGATCTGAGGTCCATGGATCGGAAAGTAGGGTTCCACCTGAGACCCGGATCCGTCTGCCCCTGAACCACTGCCACGCCGGCAGCCATGCAAATCCTCCCCGCGCAGCTCATTCACCCCTATGTCTCTTGGCCGGAAACCGGTGGGTGAGTCAGATTCCGATGATTAAAAACCTTGTGAGAACTGGAGAGAAGGAAAGCGGGTGGGAAGTGGTTCTTTATAGAGAAGCTTATTAGTGGTTTTGGAAAAACCGCTTTTGGGCAAACTAGCAGTTTTGGAGGCAAACTGGTGGGCTGGTTTTGGGAGGATAAGGTGGTGTGTATGAATCAAATTAGCAAGTTGGCGGTATTCACTTTAGCTGTACCAATAGGAATCTAACATCTGTCTAAAAGTGTGTCCCAGAAACCTGACTCCAAGACTTTTATTAAGGACTTGGGTTTATTTTGGAGCTGGGGATCCGGATAGGTGTAGACTAGAGATTTAATCGGTTAGGATTCCCGTCAGATCTACTCATTACTAAGTCCAAACCAGATCCGACTAGCTTAAAACCAAACCCAAATTTGATTATTAATCGGATCACAATTTGGCTACCAAACCTGCCTAATGAACTCGGATTCGGGTCAGGTATCAGGAATTACACCCGAACCATTACATCCCTAGTGCAGACGTGTAGCCTGACCCCAAATAGGGGTGTAACTGAGTCAGGTATGCCTGACCCGGCCAATGTCTTGAACGGATTACCAGACCCCAAATGTAGTAAATTCATGGGTTGGGTTCAAAATGTAGACTAAAATCAAATTTACCTGAACCTGATCGGATTATGTACCCAAACTTGTTCTATTCTTTAACCGACCTGAACCCGAACCCACTTTGTACTCGAACCTACTTAAACCCGTTTTGTATCCAAACCGAACCAATTGAAACTTGACTACTATTAGAAACCTAACTCATTTCTTAACATGATATATAAATTGTCTTTTTATCTCGGCTTAAAATAATTGATTAGAATCAAGATATTTTTATATTCGGATTTTGGCATTATTTAGAATAGTTAATCAACTTCTCATTTGTTAGCACTTCTTAATTAATACTTGCATATTTTTTTATTGATGTGTAATTAGGTCTAAAATACCAATCATATCAAGTCCTCAGCTGAAACCTAAACCCATCGTGCCCAAACTGGTTAACCCATATATGGGTCTGCATTTTTCAGTTGTACCTAGATTCTAACCTGGATTCAAATTGGATCTGGGTCTAATTTTTAGACCCAAATAAAGAATGGATCTATTGAAAACCCAAACCCATTAATCTATATGGGTCCTACAAATTTCAGCCATATCTGGACACCAACCTACACCTACACCAAATTAGATTGGCTGGGGTTTGGGCCTAAATTTTGGACTCAATTAATATAATTGGATTTGATATGACCTAGCTAAAAATAAATAAATAAAATAAAAGATACAACGTAAGAGAGAGATTTAGAGAGATGGAGAACTTTGTCATGGATGTAGGCTTAGTGGTCATATTAATCAAATGATTCTCTCACATTAACCCAAAAATTGTTTTACATCATGAGACGGTCAGCTTTATTTTACTAAGGGTGCATTTTATTGCCTCATATCTAAGATCAAGGTTTTTGAAGTAGAGATCCCAGATTCTCTAGTCCGATCCCCTCCCATTAGACTTGAAATCTAGGGGGGGGGGGGGGGGGGGGGGGGTGTTCTATTCTAAATACATGACTAAAATCAAATTCAGATGCGCTGCACTAATAATCTCACACTTTTTTTTAAAAGGCGGAGCTGGGGGGTTAGGCGTGTGAAAATCTCTACAAAAAGAGATTGTGCGTAACACCACAATACAAGAAATACAAAGAGTGCACAAAGGCACAAAGGAGAACACTCACAAATGAACAAAAGCACGGATACACATGCACAAAAGCATGAAACAAAATGAACTTCAATTCATAAGTTCCCAAGAAGGGCTTTACAAAAGCATTGTTATTGCATATGCACTCACAAAAAAGGATGAGTTTACAAGGGCCACTAAGGCCTATTTATAAAGCAAAAAGAAGCCACGGGGTGCAACTCAATATGACTATTGGAACTGCACCCAACGGTCACATTTGTGATTGTTGGGGCAGCTCCAACAGCTATATGGAGTTGTCCCTTTCACAACAGTCAAAAAGAAGAAAAGTGTAAAAAGAAAAAGGTGTAAAAGGCAAAAGTAAATAAAAAAATAAAAAATAAAAATGTTAGCCCATTAGAGTGGCTGACATCTATTGAGTAAAAGGACTGAAATACCCCTAATGGGTATTTCAGTTTACAGTTAAAAGAGACATAATATTTTAACAATCCCCCTCAAACTTAGGGTGTCACGACCGAAAGTTTGCCAAGAAGAAAGTTAAATCTTGGAGAACACAACGCCTTGGTGAAGAAGTCTGTCAGTTGATATTCTGATGTAACATAAGGAAGGTCAATGGTTTTTCTTAAATATTCTTCATGAAGATAGTGGCAGTCCATCTCGATATGCTTCGTGCGCTCATGAAATGTGTGATTTTTGGCAATATAGATTGCACTTTTATTATCACGACATAATTTGGTGAGCCCTTGAACTTGAATATTCATATCTTTCAACAAGTTGCGAATCCAAACAATCTCTATGGTAGTAGATGCCATGGCTCTATACTCAGTTTCGGTGGATGAAAGCGATATTTTTTGTTGCTTCTTGCATCACCAAGAGATTAATGATTCACCTAAAAAAATACAGAAACCAGTGGTGGAGTGACGGTTATTTGTGTCACCTCTCCAATCAGAGTCAGTATAAGCAATTAAACTTAATTCAGACGTAGAAGAAAGAAATACTCCCTTGTTTATTGTACCCTTTATGTATCTGATGATGTGAAGGATGGTGCTCATATGGACTGTAGTAGGTGCATGTTGAAATTGACTAGCAACATGTACTGCATGAGAAATATCAGGCCTGGTAATGCTGAGATACGTTAGGGATCCAACCAGTTGCCGGTAAGGTGTGGGATCTTTTAGGAGAATCTCATTATCAATCTTCATCTTTGAACCTACTATTTCAGAAGTTTCGCAGACCTTGTCATATGTGATTCCTGATCTATCAAGAATCTCACAAGAAAGTTTAGTTTGAGACAAAAAATAGCCTCTCTGAGAATAGGCAACCTCAATTCCCAAAAACTATGTCAGAAATCCTAAGTCTGACATTTCAAATCTTGAAGTCAAAATAGATTTAATGTTCTTGATTTCTTTGATATCATCACCTGTTATTAACATATCATCAACATATAACAATAATATAACAATCCCTGCATCAGATTTCTTAACAAACAATGCAGTGTCAGTATAGCATGAAGTGAAACCATTTTCAGTCATTACATTGTTAAACCTATCGTGCCAAGCCTTGGGTGTTTGTTTTAGTCCATAAAGAGCTTTACGAGAACAAAGAACTTTATTTTTAGGGATTTTCATACCAGGTGGAGCATCCATGTAAACTTCTTCATTAAGATCTTCATTTAAAAAGGCATTTTTGACATCCATTTGGTAAATATTCCATTTTCGAATTAAAGCAATGGTGATAAGACATCTGACAGTAACCATACGAGCTACTGGAGCAAATGTCTCTTCATAGTCAATCTCATATTCTTGACCGTACCCTTTAGCTACAAGACGAGCCTTATACCTTTCAAGAGAACCATCATTCTTAGTCTTGACCTTGAACACCCACCGACATCCTATAGTTTTCTTGCCATTGGGAAGAGATTGAAATTCCCAAGTGTTAGCTTTCTTAAGAGCTTTGAGTTCACTCTCCATGGCTTCTGTCCATTCAGTACATTGTTTGGCTTCTCCAAAAAATTTTGGTTCAAAATAAGAGTGAATGACACTCAAACAAGCTCGATATTTATAAGAGAAAGAATCAAAAGATACGAATCTAGAGGGAGTCCTTCTAGTTCTTTTAGTTCTCCTAGGATGAGAATCATGAGTGGAAATAGTCTCACTAGGTTCACTATATAGTTCATTAGCACTCCTAAAGGTGCTTCTATCTCTATGAAAATAAGTGATGGGTTCTCTAGATACATTTTCTTCTTGAGGGGTAGAAGGGTTAGAGTTATTGTTGATCACAACCATTTCATTTTCACTATATCATCATCCTTAGATAAAAGGTCAAAAAGAAAGGAGTAATCGACATTTTCTAAATGAGATTCATTTTTTTTAAAACCACTATCATTTTCCAAAAAAATTACATTCCTTGAAACATATAATTTATCATTCTTAGAGTCATAACATCGAAATCCTTTTTGAGTTTCCGAATAGCCAAGGAAAGAACAAGGAATGACTTTTGGTGAGAGTTTATCATTTTTATTGGTAAGAACAAATCACTTACAACCAAAAACTCTCAACCTATTATAATCGAGTTATTTTTCATATAGAATCTCAAAGGAAGAAATTTTATCTAAATTTTTGGATGGAAGTCGATTGATAAGATTGACGGAAGCAAGACCCGCTTCGGCCCAAAAAATTTTAGGAATATTTTGGGAAATGAGAAGGGTTCTAGTGGTTTCAATGATATACCTATGCTTTCTTTCGGTCAAACCATTTTGTTGTGGGGTCTTAGGACACGATCTTTGATGGACAATGCCACAATCCTCAAGATATTTCTTAAACTCATTAGAGAGATATTCACCTCCGGAATCGGTCCTAAATATCTTTAAATTATTATTAAATTGATTTTTTATCATCATATGATATGTTTTAAAACATGAAAAACTTCATGCTTATGTTTGAAAAAATATATCCAACAATATCGTGAAAAATCATCCACAAAAATCACATAGTAAGCAAAACCACCTTTGGATATGACAGATGTCGGTCCTCAAACATCTGAGTGAATAATTTCAAAAGGTTTAGTACTAAACATAGTTCTTGGTTCAAAAGGTATACTTCTCATTTTTCCAAGAATACAATCATTACAAGAGAAAGTATTTTTACAAAGATCTTTAACAAAATGTAGATAGAATCACTTGGTAATGTTGGGATGACCAAGTCTCTTGTGCTAAACATTTATGTCTTTATGTTGGGCCACATTACAAAAGGTGTTTTTAGGAATTTGAAGAAAGTCCAAATAGTACAAGTCTCCTTTCCTAGAGCCTTCCTCAATCAATCTCCCGGACCGGTGATCCTGTATTAAACATTTATTAGATGAGAATTGAATGTTACACCCAAGGTCCGTGAGTTGAGAAACGGAAAGCAAGTTTAAATTTAATTTTGGTATAAGTCTAATTTTTGGAATAAAGAAGTTTTGGGTTTTAAAATTTCTAATTCCTTTAATTTCAAGAGAAGTACCATCCGCGGTCGAAACAAAAGAAGGTGACACATTTTTAGAATACTCGGAAAGAGATGAAATGTTTGGGGTCATATGAAAGGATGCACCTGAATCTAAGGGCCAAAAAGTTTTACCTTGAGGAGAAAAGGTGGATACGGCGGCACCGGAAATAGCTCCCTTTAGAAGAGGTTGAAGAGCCTCCACAATTTAATTGAGAGATATAGCTTCTTTTGAAGATTCCTCTTTGGATGGTTGAGATGTAGTTGCCATTGCTAGAAGTTTCTTCCATTTTGGGAAAACCGGTTTGATATGACCCAGTTCTTTGCAAAAGTGACACGAAATTTTGCTATAATCTCTTCTTCCTCCTTGATTACCTTGATTTTGATTCTTAAAATGAGGAGGTCTATATGTTCTTAAATTGTTACTGGGTCTAGAAACGACATTAACACCATCACATTCTTCTTGATTTATGGACATTGCAAGCACACTAGGATTTTGCTTGCTATTGCCCATACGGGGTTCCTCTCCACTTAATTTAGTTAAGACATCTTCAAGAGAGAGAGAGGTAAAAGAGGATAGGAGAGAAGATCTTATTTGCTCAAACTCAGGCCTTAGCCCATTCAAAAAATTGAAGAATCGGTCTTCTTCTAATTGCTTATGACGAAGCTCTATGGCTTCTCCACTCCACTTGGGTTCAAGCATGGCAAGCTCATCCCAAATTGAAGAGAGTTCCGCAAAATACTCTATTATAGATATATCACCTTGAACAAGAGTTAACGCTCTCTTTTGAAGATAATACTTATGGGATAAGTCCCTAGAAGTATACATCTTTTCAAGATACTCCCACGCTTGAGAAGCCTTTTTAAACTTTATAATGTTGGCATTAATCCTTGTCTCAACGGAAGAGAAAATCCAAGACAAGATCTTGAAATTCTTCATTTCTCATTCCTCATGTTTCCTACTATATTCCTCTAGAGCATTAGTTCTTTCATCTCCCTCAAGGATTTTGATTTCCCCTTCTTTAACCAAAGTAATTTTAGGCTCTGGTTCCGGAATCGAGCCTTGAATGTAACCCCAAAGCCCTTTCCCTTTGATGTGAGCTTCCATATTTCCGGCCCACACGTGATAATTTGAGTCATTTAGCTTGAAACCAAGAGAAAAATGGGAGTCTTTCTCACCCATTAGAGAGGAAAGAAGAAAAAAAAGAATACGTTTTCCGAGGCACTTGATATTGAGAAGAATCACACCAATTTCTTTCTCCAAACAACCTTGCTCTGATACCATGTGAAAATCTCTACAAATAGAGATTGTGTGTAACACCACAATACAAGAATTACAAAGAGTGCACAAAGGAGAACACTCACAAATGCACAAAGGCACGGATACACATGCACAAAAGCATGAAACAAAATGAACTTCAATTCATAAGTTCCCAAGAGGGGCTTTACAAAAGCATTGTTATTGCATATGCACTCACAAAAAAGGATGAGTTTACAAGGGCCACTAAGGCCTATTTATAATGCAAAAAGAAGCCACAGGGTGCAGCTCAATATCACTGTTGAAGCTGCACCCAACGGTCACATTTGTGACTGTTGGGGCAACTCCAACAGCTATATGGAGTTGTCCCTTTCACAACAGTCAAAAAGAAAAAAAGTGTAAAAAGAAAAAGGTGTAAAAGGCAAAAGTAAATAAAAAAAGAAAAAGTAAAAATGTTAGCCCATTAGGGTGGTTGACACCTATTGAGTAAAAGGACTAAAATACCCCTGATGGGTATTTCAGTTTACAGTTAAAAGAGACATAATATTTTAACAAGGTGGACCCCTACCAGAACAACAGTCGCCCCATGTGGCAGAGGGATTCGATCCTGGTCCTTCAACTTCACACAGGACCTACCACCTCTGTGGTTGAACTTCTGATACTTTTGGCAGCCATGAAATTGTTTTTTTTTTAAGAAAAATCAGCTAAATAGAATGATTCAAACTACCAATGGGGGCTCTGCTTGTCTGGTAGGAGCAGCTAGTGAATGTCAGCTTGTGTTGGGACGTTGCAGGTTCAAAACCCAATGGTATAACTGTATAACTGGTAGGGGTCTGCCTAACCCCAGCTTGCCTTTCAAAAAAACAAAATTCAAACTGGATCACATAATTGGGTTTCTTCTTCTACTACTACTATTTTTTGTTTTGTGAAGAGAAACCCTTATCAAGAATCGGGTCAGTTAATGAGCCCATCTCCTTGCAAGGTAAACTTTATATGGGGTCACCGACACCCATGCCCTCACGGAATCCACCAGTTAAAAGCACCCTCATGCTTGGTGAGAATCGAACCTAGGACAAAGGGGTTTGTACCTTCTCCCCAGGCCCGCTGCCACTCGGGCAACCCCGGGTGGGATCACATAATTGGTAGCTTCTAGCCTTCTACAAATTAGTCAAAAATGGAACAATTGCCCAATTGCAAGTAGAAAAAGGCTATTCTACTTTAGGTTAAGGTGCACAATCACCTCGTAAGCCTGGCAATGTTGTCTTAGACCAGGCAAGCATGACCACTACATGTATGGGCCCGCATGAAACTAGCATTATGTACATACAGATGCATAGTCAGCACCTTGTGCTAGGGTATACCAATCAACAGCAGGGTTCGTAACTAGGTCAGATCTGGATTGCCTTTCACTAGGTCTAGGACATTGGTAGCTCTCACCAAGAATGGGTCACTTAATAGGCCCGGCTCCCTATGAGGCAAAACTTTAGGTTGAGGACAGGACCACCGAGCCTTACGTGCCCCAACCATGATAAAGCAATGACAGGCCCATGCGCCTAACTGAGCTAGGTCTAAGGCATATATACTTAGATATGGAATCATGCATAATCCATTATTAACCCAAACACACCTACTTAGGTCCAAAGTGAGGTTCAATACCCAACCCATGAAACATGATAACGATAACAACACTTACAAGGTCATTATCAGTCTCTCACTTATGTGAAACAAAACATTGAACTATCCTCAGATTAAGTTGTAAAACTAGGGTGGGCATCGAGTCAGAATGGGTTGGCTTGATTAATAGCTAAGGCCTGACAGGTCCCATTCGAACCCAGGCTCAATGTAAGCCCAACCCAATTATAATCAGGTTCAGGCCTGACTCGGTCTATCTGATTCTTGTTGGTCCTGGCCCATTCATTTTATATTTGGGTTGGCTCAATTAAAGGCCCGAGTGGGGCTGGACGAGGCACAACTACTATCAGACCAGGTCTGCAATCTGCAGCCCAAACTGGTTACCCGATTCCCCATAGGGTATCGGGCCCAATGTCCATCCCTATGTTAAACCTAGAATAAATCAGTTAGTCTCATTCATTATAAGTGGTTCAATGGCATAATGCTAGAGTTATAGGCCCGCAATCTGGTCTTAGTCATCTTGTCTTCTTTACTTGGTTTAAGCCGGCCAAGTCCACAGGCCTCATGAATCAGCTTAGGAACAATTCAAGTTCAAACAGACGTCTTCAGACATACTTTCGTTATCGATCAACTGCAAAAAGGATCCAAACCCACCAAGTATGTTGTTGGGAACTTATCATTTGGGATGAACAACAAGCTGAGCTAGCTCGAGCTCAGCTTGTTTATGCTCGGCTCAAACTCATTCAAGTAGATAAATGAGCTTCAAGCTCAGTACACATAAATGAGCCAAGCTTCATCAGAATCGAGGTCGATTTAGCCTGATTAAGCTGGGTTTGCACGGAATATAGTATATGTATATTTAATGTTTACAAATTTGACACAACAAGCACCCTTACTCAAACAGTTAAGGTGTTAGCCTTCCATGGATGAGGCGGGTAGTTCGAAACCCACTGCTTTCATTGCATTTTATTTAAGCCGAGTTGAGCTAGCCTAAGCTTGGCTCGAACTCGGCTTGTGTGCATCCCTACTTATTGTGGGTAAGGTTGGATTGGATCCATTGTGACATACACCTAATTAGTGTGTCTCCAACCCTGGTCTAGTACTTACTATATAATGTGTTTGAACCCAAACATTCTTCATGCAAATATGTCCGAACATGGTTTGTCATGAGCTTAGAAGCGAAGGCTCTTGCGACGTAGCTTCGAGTAATCACAAACACCGAAAGCAGGCCTTTTAAGCGGATAAGAAACTCACAATACACACACATGAGCAAAAATAAGAGTATATGTACGCACAAATACAAAGTGAGTAAGGATGCATAAAACTTCTTTTATAACAACTTGTAAGCATATTACATAAAGAGGGGGAGGGGCCCGACACATGGGGTTCTTAAGCCGTAAGGCCTTTTGGGACACTCAAGAGTGCCAAAGAGGTATATACATCAGAAACAAAAAAGGTAAAAACATGACGGTTCAGAACATGTTTTTTCGCCTAAGTTGGCACCATCCTCGACACCAATTGTTCATGGTAGTCCTCCAGAAGTTGACAATGCTAAAACATGTGAGTAGCTTTCTTCTAGGTGGCTTCACATTCTAATAGACCTTTCCACTGCACTAGGTACTTTTTGACTTCGTCGAGACAGTTGTTGGAGTGGTTGAGAATGACTTTTGGTTCTTTTTCTGAAATGTTGACCATTGATGGTGTACGCTGCGGAATGGGCACACGTTAAGGCATGCTCCATTAAGGGTCTTCTTCATCTTCGTGGAACGACTTCAGGTTGCATATGTTAAAGACAGGATACACTTTAAAGTTTAATGGCAAGTTCAGCCAGTACATCAAGTTTTTAATGCTCTTAGTGATAGTGAAGGGGCAGTCATACTTGTGAATGAGGCATCGGTGATGGCTCTGAAAGATAGTTGTGCGATCGGAAAAGAACTTCGTCAATACCTTGTCCCCAACACAAAATTTTGTTGGTTGACGCTTTTTATATGCCGACATCTTCATGCACTTGGTTGCCTTATTCAAATACACATTTGTTAACTCTGTCTGAGCATGTCAGTTTCTGACGAATTGGTATACATAAGGTATTTTTTGATGTCCTCGCATGACAAGTGAGTATCGAGTCCTTGGTTGTTGTCTGATTGCAACTTCAAATGGACTATAGCCGAATGACTCACTCTTTTGAAGGTTGCAGCAGAATTGAGCAACATCAAATAAATCAACTCAATTTCTTTGATTGACATTGACAAAGTGACACAAATATTTCTCAAGCATGCTATTGATTCTCGCTTTTTGCCCTTTGATTTGAGGGTGAAAACTTGTGCTGAAATGCAAGTTTATCCCAATCAAATGAAATTCTTCTCGACAAAATTTATCAGTGAAGCAGGCATCACGATTACTGACGATGCTCTTAGGGATTTTTCAATATTTGATTATATTCCACATGAGCTACTTAGCGGTATCGGCAGTTGAGCAGGTTTCAGAGGTAGGCACAAAGATAGTATACTTCAAAAACATGTCCACGACTACATAGATAAAACTGCAACCTTTAGCTTTTGGCAAACTCATAATGAAGGCCATGGTTATGCACTCCCACAGATGGCATGGCACTGGTAGGGTTTCCAGTAGTCCACCAGGTCTTTGGTTGATGGGCTTGTCTTGCTGGCAGATCAAGTAAGTTCACATATAAGCATCCCCATCATCACACATCTATAGCCAATAGAATGTGCGTTTTAACAACACCAATATTTATTGTTGTTCTAAGTAGTGACCTAACCAAGTGGTATCATAACACTCGTGCATCAAGTGCCTTCGTAGAGTATCATGCCGTGCGATATATAGATGATCGCCCATTAAGCGAAGCAAATCATCTTCCAACCAAAATCCTTGCATCCTTTCTTTCTTTACCAACGCGATCAGCTATTGGGCTGTTGGATCACTTTTTAAAGCTTCTTGAACCTGCTCAAGAAGATTTCTCATTGGTTGGCTAACATTATTATCCCAAGTGAGCAAACTACAAGCTTCACTTTCCGACATAAGGAGTGAGCAATAACATTGGTCCTGTCAGGTTTGTACTCAAGAACCATATCAAATTTTGCTAGGAAATCTTGCCAGCGAACTTGTCTTGGTCTTAGCTTCTTTTGAGTATGAAAGTAGCTTGTTGTAACATTGTCAGTGCACACAATGAATTACAATCCCAAAAGATAGTGTCTTCATATGCAGAGACAATGTACAACCATCAATATCTCGTGCTCATGCATAGTGTATCGACATTTGGCTCTCAAATGTAATGGGGTGTCCTTCTTAGAGCAACATTCCTCCAATTGTGAAGTCAGATGCATCAGTTTGCACTTCTAATGGTTGTTGATAGTCGTGCAACTTTAGCATTGGTTCTTCTCTTAGGGTGCAGTTTAGCTCATCAAAAGCTTTTTGGCATGTATCAGACCATAGCTATGGTCTATCTTTCTTCAGCAGATTTATGAGTGTTGTAGCGATCTGCGAATATCCCTTGATGAATCACTAATAGTAATTGACAAGTCTCAAGAAAGAACGTAATTTAGAAACTTAAATAGCCTCAATCTTCTTGTGGTCAATTTTCAATCTGCCTTCTCCCAAAATATGGCTAAGGGAGTGAACTTTCTTTTGACTAAATAGATATTTTTCTCACTTGACATACAACTCATGGTTCTTTAGAGTCTGAAACACAATCCAAAGGTGTCGGACATGTTGCTCGATAGAATCATTGTACACCACTATGTCATCCAAGTATACAACGATAAACTTATCAAGGTGCGGGTAAAAAATTTTGTTCATCAGGGTTGAGAAGGTTGCAGGTGCATTCGTTAAGCCGAATAGCATAACAAGGAATTTGAACACTCTATATTGTATTACATAGGTGGTTTTTTGTTCATCCCCTTCAGCAACTCTGACTTGCCAATAGCCTAATCCCGGGTCCAACTTAGAGAAAACCTTTGCCTTTTTGAGCTGATCAAACAAGTCTGTGATCAAAGAAAGTAGATACTTGTTCTTCACAATCATTTTATTCAGTGCCCTATAGTCGACGCACAGGCGCTTCAACCCATCGTGCTTTGCTTGAAACAACATGAGCACTCTAAAAGGTGCTTTGGATGGTTGGATGATTTTTGCTTTGAGCATGTCATCTAATTGCTTGCGTAATTCCTACAACTCAGGAATTTTTATACGATAGGGAGTCATTATGAGTAGTTGTATACCTGACACTAACTCAATTTGGTGATCTACCTCACACCTTGAATATAGTTTCTTCAGTAGTTCAATAAGCATAACATCACCAAACTCCTTCAATACGGGCACTAAGGCTTTTGAGACATCACTGACTTCTCCCGCTTCATTTGTGACACGAATTATAATGAGAAAAGTCTCATCACTACTTTTCATGCGTCTCTTCAACTGGAGCACAGACACCAAGCGCTTGCAAGGATTTATCAGTATCGTAGTAACCATGCAGGGTTGATTCTCACCCTCAAAGTTGACAGCATTAAGGTGAGGCATTGGCACTGCCTCATTGCTTCTCAAGAATTTTATTCTCATGATGACTTTGAAATCATTCATAGATGTGACTGATAATGTGGTCCTTCCTGACCAGTTATGGATTCACACTAGCACACACGAACAACATTGTAGATGGCCCTTGCTTCAGAGTTAATCACTTTCATGCAGTTCTTTTCTCACTTCAATCTCAATTGGTTTGCCTCTTCACATGATAAGCAATTATGTGTGGTATCTGTGTCTACCAATGCCTTGGTGAGTCTTTTGTTGAGTAGAAGTTCCAAATACATCAGTTTTTTGCATACGAATGGTTCTGTAGTAGCTATCACCTTTGCTGCATTCATTATCTACAATGCCCCAACAGTTGGCGCCTCCTCAAGTTGATGAAATTTTTCACCCTAAATGACATTTGTAGCTCAGGGTGCGTGGTTATCTTCATTCCTATTGGTACATGTATTGGCCCAATGATCACTGTGGCAGATACGACAATCACATCAATGATAGTTTTCACCCTATAAGTTATTCCTATTCTGATGGTTATTATTTTGGCCATCTTGTTAGCTCTGATTCCGTTGGTTTCCACTGCCAACATTCTGCACATGATCATTCCTTTGATTGTTCCTTCAATTGTTACGACCATTTCCATGTTGTTTGCTTTAAAATGTCATGTTGTTCCTATTAATCTCGACAAGATTCTCCACAACAACAAGCGCTTCAGCTAGCGTTGGAGAATCATGTTGAATGAGTTTTGTATCTGCCCATCCTTGCAACCCGTTACTGAAATAAAATAACTGATCTTCATTATCCATCTTTTTGACGTCCAACATTATCGAAGAGAATGTCTTGACATAGTTATGAACTGACCCTGTCCACTTCAATGCCAGTAATCTTTTGTGGGCCATTTTTTCTTGGTTTTTAGGCAAAAAGTAGTCACGTGATTCCCTCTTGAGGTCCTCCCAAGAGCCTATGGCGATCAGCCCACATCGAACATCACTTAAGCGATGTCTCCACCAAAGAGTCGCTTCATCTGCAAAGTACATTATTGCAGTATGCAGCCTATCTGCATCTTCCTCTATTCTAGCAGCTTCAAGAAACTAATCCATTTCATAAATAAAGTTCTCGAGATCCTTTGAGTTTTGAGTGATCTTATACTTTGCGAGTTTAGGTAGCTTAAAATGTGGCCTATCTACATGTGACACAATCCCATCAGCTGTGGCAGTCCTCAATTGTTGCTCCAACTGATCATTCTTCTATCGGACAACATCCATTTCTGCAGTCATGATGTTGAATCGACCCAGTAAATTATCTAACTTGGTGGTAAGGTCATCCACTGAATCTCCAAATCTAGTGGCAAGAATTTTCATAGAGTTTTTCACCCCCTCTATTGTCATCTTGATCTCCCTGTTGAGATCCGTTAAAGTAGCACAAGTCTCATTGACCAACTTCTCCACATTGGTCATTGTCCTAGTAAGCTCGGCAACATCATATGAGATAACTGACACAAGATCATCGGCCATGATGTCTTCTTCAAGAGAAACCAAACTGTCTGAAGGAATCATGACATTTCTTTTCGGTGCCATTATTAATCCCAATGTCGACAAGGTTCTGATACTAACTTAACATGGGCTTAAAAGTGAAGGCTCCCGCGATGTAGCTTCGAATAATCACAAACATCAAAAGCAGTCCTTTGGATCATACGCACAAGAGCGAAAGCAAAAGTACGTACATGCACAAACACAAAGTGAGTAAGGAAGCAAGGATGCATAAAACTTCTTTTATAACAACTTGTAAGCAGATTACATAAAGAGAGGAAACCAGAACACGGGGTTCTTAAGCTGTAAGGCCTTTTGGGACACTCAAGAGTGTCAAATAGGTATATACATCAGAAACAAAAAAAGGTGTAACATGGTCAATGCTTAGGAATATTTGGACACAGATTCAGGTCCGCAGTTAGAAACTAATATTTGGATCATGTTTTTTTGATGTTTATGCAAGATTTTATGAGAATTGAAAAATAAATGACCTACAATATACCAAATTTTAAAACCTCAAAAAAACATATTTGAAAAACTATGATCCAAGGGTCTATTCCTACTATTTTGACAACACATCCATAAGGTTAAATTTGATCAAAACAACCTCTCCCTATTAGTTCCAACTAAGGGGTTTATTACTGAGGGTAGTATATATATATATATATATATATATATATATATATATATATATATATATATATATATATATATATATATATATATATATATATAGTCAGGTCTAACACAAGTTACAATTAAGATCCATAAATTTTTTACATAAAATACATAACATATTATTTTCTTATTGGATTTGGTCTGGATCTAGTTTATGTTTATTGATGAGGGTCATAGTAGTCTCCCACATGAAGAGGAAGTCTCAATGAGACATTCAAGAGATTTGCATGAAGAGGGAGATACATATCAATTAAAAACGCAATGCGGTAGTCTTTCATGTGAAGAAGATAATAAACCATGGACATGTCACTTTTGATAACATCTTGAATCTCCTTTTTCAACTACATTATTTGAAGGCTTGACTGAGAAGCATATGCATGCCCAAGTGCAATCCATGCGTCTTTGGTCCAGCTTAGTCATAGTGGCTTTGATCCAGCTTAAATTTAGTTGATTTGATCTCTTCCATATAAAGAAACTCAAAATTCACAGTAAGAGGTTAAGTTCTTTTGAGACCATAACATACTAAGGAGGGACAACATGCGTCTCATCAACAAACTCAATTAGATTTTGAACTTTAAATCACATATTCAATTTGTGACTTCTATAATAGAAAATTTTTCATGTTCAACTTGACAGAAACAAGATTGGAGAAGGCGTTCTGCTAGATGAAAGCATTGAAAACAAGTGAAGGATTCAGAGAAGGCGAAGGTGTCATAGCAACAACCACGATAAGACAACCTCACCCAACTAGAATTGAACAAAATGAGAGCTTTCAGAAGGGACATCACCTCCTAGGGCACGATGCTTTTGATACTTTTAAAACCCAGACACTCACAAACACATGCACACTCACACACCACACGGCTCATAATTTTACATGGTTCAGTTTGGGGGCAAACCAACATCCATGGTGAACTACCCTATTTATCTCTTTTTCAATATTTTTGAAAGGGAGAAAGAGGTTTTTTATATGATCAACATATTACAAGTCCAATAGTACTCTCCTCCATAAGAAGGACTTCTTTTAAAATGGCATAATTTTGTCTCAACATAAATATATTGTTGACATTTTGAACATCGAAGGTATGTCCCTCTCAAAATATACGGGCTAACCTTTTAAAGATGTTATGCAATATATTATGTTTACATGGCCAAACATAGCATATTCAGTTAACGAAGCTTGTTAGTTTATACATGAGCCAACTCATGATCATTGGAGTCATGTCAAACGAATTATAAGGTAGCTCAAAGAAACAATTATATATGGGATGCACATACAAAAGCCATACTCAGTTATATGCAGATGCATATTGGACTGGATCTCCATATCACAGAAGGTCAACCAATGGTTATCTCACATTTCTTGATTAAAACTTTTTGTCTTGGAAATCTTTCAAACAACATATAGTGGCTAAATCCAGAATATGGCTAAGCTCTTTGTTAAAAGAACTTAAAGTCCCACAACACAATACACCCACTATTTGGTGCGACAATCTGGGTACAACCTACCTAGCTGCTAACCCAATATTTCATGCTTGTATAAAGCATATATAAATTAACTTTAAATTTGTTGAAAAAAAAAGTCATGAGTGAGTTAAAAGTTCAATTTATATCCTCTAAGGAGCAGCTGACAGACATTTTGACAAAACCTCTTCCAAGACCACAGTTCAACTTTATTAGGTCCAAGCTTAATTTGGTTGACCGAAAGTTGATCATGAGGGGGAGTGTTTGATGAGGGACATGGTAGTCTCCTACGTGAAGAGAAAGTCTCAATAAGACGTTCAAAAGGTCTACGTGAAGAGGGAGACCTATATCAATTAGGAGTGAAATGTGGTAGTCTCTTAAGTGACGGAGTTTCAATGGGACATCCAAGAGCCCTATGTCAAAGGGGAGTTGAGGTGTCTAGCTCACCATCAGTTCAAAAGTCCTATATATGAGCCTATGTACTTTGGGTTCCAATACAATATGTAATTTAAAATGAGTCTCTCCTAAGGACAGTCCTGTTGAACTTGTAACATATTGATCATATAAGGAACCTCTTTCTTCCTTTGAAAAACGTTGAGAGAGAGTAGTTCACTGTGGATGTAGGTTTACCGCAAACCTAACCACGTAAAATTGTGAGCTGTGTGGTGCATGTGTTTGTGAGTGTCTGGGTTTTACAATGTTATTCTTATAACATCCAGGTATGATTTTGCCTATGGGAGGTTTGGTCATACCCTCACCCTGACCCGATGCCAGCACCTCATAATTGGATCCAGGTCAAGACCCGCCTGGTTTCAGTGAAGTCCAACCCGTTGACACCCTAATATTATTGCAGTTGAATATGTGTACCATTTATAACCGCACATAATTCCTCTTATTTGTGAAAATTTTAAAAAGTATACGTCATATATGTAACCCACAGAATACTCACTGAAAAAGTTACAAATACACAGCTTGAATTTACATTTACATGTACATGTACATGGTTCTCATGTACCTTTATTTAACATATGTTTTGGGCCGTAGGTACATGAAAATATCACAGTCTTGATTTGTTACCTTCTAGCAAGCGATAGAATGCGGGTCCCACCATCAATCTGCATTGTGGCCCTTCATGTTTGATGGTGTACATGATAAGGTTCATCCAAGCCACATGAGCCCCTCACTAAATGGCCCACGCTTCATGACTTCATTTGACCTTTCCATCTAACTCATTATTTATTTCCTTCTTGAAACAAACTCATTATCTTTTTCATGCTAAAGCTAAGCTCCTTTTTTTTTCAATTTTATTACTGGAAACTACCGTGATTGAAGACCACTTTGCACTGGCTCAGCCTGTCATACCTACGGTCGTCGTTCCAGATGCACAAAACTCTCAGCCTCTTGGAAATGAAGCTTCGCAGCATAGATCTCTGCACTGTTATCTTCTCAGTTTGGTCCCCAACAGCTCAAGTATACAACTGTTCTTAGTGATTCCTCGGCCACTTTGTGCTTGTCTTCGCCGGCACTTTTGCCACCTGCTGCTTGATTGCCGGAGCCCGGAAATGGCCGCCGCGTTGCCGGTGGCCGCCTCACCCTCCATTGTGTAGTTTTGAGTGTAGAAGTTGGCTTGATTGTGTGATATTTGAACCCTAGTGCTGCACCAATGGTAGCTGCTATCCAAGCTTTGTTAACGTTCTTCATGGCTTTGTAGTTTCAATCAAGACAGACGAACACACAAGGTTGGGATATCAAAAAACAATAATAAATAATAACTAAGTTCGCACATCGCCATGCTATTCTAATAAACGGAATAATCCTGCAAAATTTATTCTTAACTAAAGTTTTTTCTTAAAAATTCAGCATCTTCTCACGAGTCATGAACCATATACACATGTGCCCAAGTTGATTAAACAAGGGCTGTACATGGCCATTCTTTCAAAAGAAGAAAAAAGGGTTGTACATGGCAAGAGTTCATCACTCTGTTGTGATGAAACTTAGAACAAAAGGTAGAACCAAAGATTCCCAAAAAGTAGGCAAAATAAGAAAAGAACATTTGGATTAGTATGTGGAGGAAGGAAATAGGTTATATAACAGTCCGAAGATGGTTTTGCTTACGGCGGTATTGCTTTTGGGAACATGGTTTTGAAAAACCACCGGCGGAGGGTTCACCATGAGTAGGAAAAGAGCTATAATGAAGATGTGGATAGAAAGGGTTTAATGTGGGTTTTTTTTTTTTGCTATTGTCTTGCCTAATTATTATTTATTAACCTATTATCATGGTTTTATATTTATACCAAATTTGCCTGTTGGTAATTGTTGGGCTCCGCTTAGTTGGTAGGAGCTGTCAGTATACGTCTCCCTGTGGTGGAACGTTGCAGGTTCAAAACCCCAATGGTAAGATATTGAATAATAAGTGGTGGGGTCTAACTAAACCTAGCCTGCCTTTAAAAAAAAAAAAAAATTTGTTGACGCCCTATCCCACAGCATGGAAAGGAGGATCAGGTGAAATGTGATTGCAGGATCTGGTGAAATGTAATTGCGCACTTTAACTGTGCTGCTGCACCTGATCACCCACTATCTTTGGAATACAGACTGTGAGCTGTGGATGGTATGATCAGGTGCAGCAGCACACCAAAAGTGTGCAATCACATTGCGCCTGATCTGTCCTCACAGCATGCAATGCATGTAATAGGGCGTCAATTGTGTAGTTTGGCCCACAAGTTTGGAAGCAATCACACGTTGCTACGACTTGATTCCACCATGAAATTACATGAATGCGTCCTTTGACATGGAACTTGACACCTCTGTGACAAATATCAAGAGATTTATAAAAATCTCACCAATATATCGCAAGAAATTGCCTGAAAGTTTTAAATGGTATTTTTTTGCCAGATTTTCAAACCGTGACAAATATCGTGATATTTATATTTTTAAAATATATTTATCACGAAAACCCTTCATATTTTTATTTTTAAATGTATTTTATTTATATTTTCTTATAAAAATAATTTTTATATTTTAAATTTATTTTTTATTCTCAAGATTTTGCCAAAAAATACAAGATTTAAGAAAATTTTCAAAATCTCCCGAGTTTTTTGCCTGCCGAGACCATAGGTATGACAGCGGGTGTGGTTTTGAAAACTCCACAGTTTTGGTAAAACCATATTTTGGCAACACATGGAAATGGTATTTCCATCTCAATGCAAGGTTCGCAAACAAAGCCTATTAATTGGTTTCTTTTGAAAGGTTTTTGGCACAATTTTTTAATGGTCGCAAATCTAATCAGTGTAACTTATAATGGGTTTGCTTGCATTGGAAAAAATAGAACATTTTTCCTAAGAATATGAGCGTCATCATGTTCAAAACTTCCTTTGAAAGGCTTATCTTCTCTACAAGATGTAAATCTATTTCTCGTTTCCCTAGTAAAGATTATACAGGTGGATGGAACCAATGTTGTCAGTATCAGTATCGGCCCTGAATCGTTTGGCCAACGATTCCGCTGTATCGACCAATACCGATACTCAAGTGAATCGTTATGTATCAGCCAAAAAATAAAAAAAAATATTATGTGTCAATCAGAACATGACACATATTAAAATCATTGAAATAATATTTAAAATACATTAAAATTTAATTTTCAATATCTTTTATAGCCGATTCAGTAGTGATGCGTATTGATTTTCTACCGATACGATATATATCAGCCGATACATGCCGATTGGCACCGATACTGACAACATTGGATGGAACTCACGGCACCTAATGCTAGAGCTTTAGCCCTTAGCCAGAAAAAAAATCTTGAAAGTAAAAGGAACTCAACTTGCAGCCACTTTTGAAGCAATGCCAGTTGTAACTTTATTGGTTCCAACCAACTTGGCACCAAGTCAAGCTAAGCTTGTGGGACATTGATGAAAGCTTTCAATCTTAACCAAGGCCAACACCCCCGAAGGGAAGATCAGGTGCAATGTAATTGCACACTTTTGGCATCCTCTATCTGCTGTTGGGCCCCACAGCTGATAGGCGGTATCCCAAATGATCAAATGAAGCAGCACACTAAAAGTGTGCAATCACATTGCACCTGATTCTCCCTCCAACACCCCCCCCCAAAGCTGGAGGGTGATCAGGTGAGGCAGCACACTAAAAGTGTGCAACCGCATCGCACCTGATCCTCCCTCCTCCCCAACCCTCCAAGATTGAGTGATAATCACAAAAAAAAAAATGATGAGCTTATTCATTGTCCATGGCTTTGGTAGGTACATGGTAGAAATGAGAAAGGAGGGCAAAGCTTGACGATGATGATATTGATGATGAAGAGCTGAATAGCTCCATGTATAGTCATTATCATGTATCTTGAGCAGCCAGTCATTTTCTAGGTCATGAGAACCGTTCTTTGAAGCAATTCACACTCTTGTTAAGATCATGAAAAGGAGTGTGCATTATTGAGTAGGCCAGTTGCTTTGTCACATTTCATGCACCCAAGGGTTTCCGCGAAAATTACGAATGATAATAATACATTTCTGCCTTCTCCTTAAGGGGTGTGGGAAAGTGGACCGATTTGCTTTTCCCGAAAAAAGACTCCGCCCAGAAAACTGTCCAAGACACCTTAGATGGCATCCATCAAGAAAATGAATGGCACCCAAAAATATACAAAAAGCTTATGTTTTGAACGGATTTCAGCTGTCTGTTTTTTTTCCTGCACTTGATGTCGTTTAATGTGGATGCACTACAAGAAAAATGCTAATTAGCGATGGAATTACGATGGATTTTTTTCGTCGAAAATTGCGACAGATTAGCGAGAGAAAACTCTCTGTCGCTAACATTCAAAATATTTACGAAATTGGCGACGAAAAAAATTTCATCGCTAATTAGCGACCGATGGATTCGATCGCAACGACATTTTTTCGTCGAAAAATATTACAAGAAAAATGTTAATTAGCTACGAAATTAGCGAGGGAATTATTTTGTCTCTAATCTGTAGTTAATTAGTGACGGAATTAGCGAGAAAATTTTTTTGTCGAAAAAACATTACAAGAAAAATGCTAATTAGCGAGAGAATTATTTTGTCACTAATCTGTAGCTAATTAGCGAGGGAATTATTTTGTCGCTAATCTGTAGCTAATTAGTGATGAAATTTTTCCGTCACTAATTTTCGATTTAAACCGACCCACCGAGGACACGAAGTTTCCCTCTCTACCTGTGCAAAATTTAAACTGACTATTCGATTAAAGTGTGTGTTTCTCTTTCAGATCGTCCAACTTCCCCGAGAAGCCTCGCAGGTGACAACTGGAAACTAAGGTCATTGAGGTCCGCCGAATAGGAGAACTCTCGCTTGAATATTCATGGCGGAGGAGGGCCGCCATGGCAGCAAGAGATTTACGGCGCGTCTATGTGACGCCTTCCATCTCAAGGGTGTTTGCGCTCTCACGGAGGAATCAAACGGTGGCGGGGAGAGGGCAGAGGGATTGGTCATCTACATGGCTGGAGGAAGGCGATGAGCGAGGTGGGAGAGATTGCCGAATATGTCCTCTCTGACACCGACGACGAAAGGTGTGTGAGTCTCTCTCTCTCTCTCTCTCTCTCTCTCTCTCTCTCTCTCTCTCTCTCTCTCTCTCTCTCTTGGCTTTTGCTTTTCTTTGCAGTGGCGGGTCGGGCCGGAGAAGTGGGGAACCAGGTCGAGAGGGCACCGAAGAGCGCATCGAAGAGTGCACCAAATCTATGTAGAAGATCCCGCAATGGCTGTGTGGTGCGGTACAAGTCTGGCCTATTGCTGCCGAAATACCGCCCGGCATGGAGCAAATTTATTTTTATTTTTTTTAAAAGTTAACGACGAATAATATTTGTCGCTAGTTTAGCGATGAATAATGTTTGTCGCATAACCAAATCAGTCTCTATTTAGCGACGGATTAACGACGAACATGATCTGTCGTTACTTAGCGATGGATTGGTGACAGATAATTTCTGCCGCAGTTTAGCGACTGGGGTTATGCGACAGATGCTATTCATCGCTAATCCGTCACTACCGTATTTAGCGACCAATAAAGTTCATCGCTAATACACATTTTTGTTGTAGTGATGGCATCACAAGTTCTTGTGAGTAGGGCTGGTAAATGAGTTTAATTTATGAGATGAGGTTGAAGTGTACAAGCTTGGCTCATTCATATGGCAATCCAAGCTGAGTTCTAGCTGAAAATAGCCTGAGTTTAACGAGTTATGTTCAACTGGCTTGTTTATAGAAAAAAATACATGGTTTTCTATCTAGAAGAAATGAAAGCCGATCAGGTCATGCTGAACATGAGCTTTTTTGCTCAAGCCAACATCATGATCGTCTGTTTTGTATTTTGAAAAGTTAAAAAATCAACGAAACAGTTATATGCTACGTGGCATTCATCAAAAATGCAAACAGATGGCCATGATGTTGGCATAAGCAAAAAGCTTATGTTCAGCATGACCTGATCTGCTTCTAGAAGAAAATAGGTTTACATAAAAATACATGTAAAGTATATTTCTTACTACATAACGAGCTCATACAAGCTATTTACGAGCTAAACATAAGCCAAGACACGAGCAGCTAGACTTGTTTCTCAGGCCCATCTAGGTGGGAACCATCCTATTCGATGGGTTTTAGGTGCAGTTCATTTTCTTAGAAAGACAGCATCCAAAGTGTCTTGTACAGTTTTGTCCAGCGTCCCTTGGAAAGAGAGACATCATTGGGTTTAGCTCCTCTCAACATCCTCCCCATCTTTCACACTCAATTCATTTGTCTCCTTGATAAGCCTCAATCCGTGGTGAGCAGACCCAGTGATCGAGGCAGAACACTTATAAAGTGTTCGGCTCCAACCATTGGCTACCATGCAAGTGGCAGCCCTCCTACTAAAAAGTTGGGACCCCATGTAAGTGTTCACCCCGATCACCTAACCTTAATGTAACATCTAGGTTAACACTTCAGTCATCAATTTAAACCAAAACTCATCCAAGTTTCAACGACTGCATATGTAGTCAACTGCCACCACCTTACTGAACACTAAATAAACACTTTCAAACTTAAAAACAAGATTCATGATGACCCTAATTAATAACTTACAGTAAATGGACACTTATATTACAAATCTTTTAGTCCGGAAATTCCTAGTCTTTTTTTATGATGAGAAACCTTCACCGAGAACCAGGTCACTTAACAGGCCTACCGTCCTGTGAGTAAACCCTGGGTGATGTCACAAACACTCGAGCACTTACGAAGCCCACCAGTTGAAGGCACCGGCATACATGGGTGGGAGTCTAACATGAGATGAAGGGGTCAGCACCTTCTCCCCTGGTCCACTGCCAGTTTGCCACTTGGGGGGCGACCCAGGTGGTTGTCTGAGAAGCTCCTAGTTAAGCTACTAGTATATATATATATAAAAGGTTAATATTTGCTAACCACATGCATACTTTTTAGTAGAAACTACTTGATTTTCATTGTTTTCTCGATCTTTTTGTTTTTTTTAAACAATTCAAGCTCTATGGATATGATATACATTGCTTATGTAGTCAAAGCCATATTTTTTATTGTTCAATTGTATCGTATAGTCTGCATTTTGAAGCTCTTAAAAATCGATGGTTTATCATAAGACACACCTGGAGGTATGGGTGGACAACTGGGCCCGTAAAGGCCCGGATGAGCCGTGAGAGTCTGACACTTATGGGGTCACAGTGATGTCCGTGACTCGACAATAAGCCCAAAAATCCAGTAAGTCCCAACAAACCCAATTGGATATATATATATATATATAGAGAGAGAGAGAGAGACGCCAGCCTACTGCAGTTGTCATGTCAATGACACCTATCAATCATCAATCAGGTTAGGGTAGATGTCGTGCCTTTTTTAACAAATTTGAACGGGGACTCCATTTAGGGTTGAGATAAGGTGATATTGCAAAAATCAACATTGGTGGTGATTTTCAATATCACCTGATCCCAACCCTTATCTAAATTTTTTTGATTTTTTTTTTTAATTGGGATAGCATGGCTCCGAGTCGGTCAAGGACCCCTGCCCAAGCCCGACTCGATAAGTTGTCAGTCGGGCCATGCCCGATTTTATTCAAGCAGGTTCTTTAAATTTGGGCTTGAGCCCAAAGCCCCACAGGCAACCTGACCCGATGTCCAACCCTCCCTCCATGAGACACTTTATCTTTGTGTAATGATGATATGTTTTGGTGGGCTCTAGTGTTTGCACAATGACTGGTGGTGACGAAGGGCATGGGCGGTGATGTTTTCAAAACACACGATATTTGTTTTTTCACATGTAAGGAATCCCAGGTTAATTTTCTTTCTTTCTTTATTTATTTTTTGCATGTCCTGGCCCTTCAGATGTGATCTATGTATTAAGTTTAGTAGAAACCGACCTTTGGATCATGTTTATATGATGTATATGTCAAATTTTAGGAGGTTTCAAAATTCAATGGCCTGCAATATACCAGATTTTCAAACCTCAAAAAATGTATTTTTACATTAAAAAACTATGAACAAAGGGTCGATTCTTACTATTTTGACCATGTTAAACACCATAAGGTCACATTTGACAAAAAAAATCTTTTCTTATGCAAATGGTATATATAGTTAATATTCGGTATTATTGAAGGGGCACAAAACTATTGAACTGTAAATCATAGGTTCATATTTTATTGACTTAATCTTGTTGGGGATAAAGTGGAAATAAATTGACAGATCGAGTCTTCCCCACAAGTGTAAATCGATGGAAGCAATGCAACAATGACAGTGAAAGAAATAAAAAATCAGCCGAAACAAAAAACACACAACGATTTACGTGGTTCCCTCTTAACTGAGTTACATCTACGGCGACCCATAAGTCAGCACCTTCCACTATCTTTAAACAAAGATTACAAAAGGCATAAGCTTTACAAACACACGAGGTGTAACAAATGAATAAGAGGATATACCTCACAGAGGAACAAGGAACAAATGATCTAAAAAACCAACTTGACGAAGTTGTCCTGAAAGAAGTGTAACATCACTTCTTACCCTTGCTCTCTCTCTCTCTCTATAATGTTCTGTATGCACCAGACAATGCTTCGATGACGCTCACAGACCACCTTCTATTTTCCCGCTCATCCATCCCTTAAGTAGATGATGAGACCCGCAATAAATGCGAAAAAGACTAAATGTCTTGCACTGCTCACAAAGCGTCAGAAGAACTAATTGTTATTCTAGCAATACCCACAAATCACCATGCTGCGATGCCACAAATCGCTATCCAGCGATGACCATAAATCGTCATGCGGTGATGTCACGAACTAGCTTCCTGCAAAAGCCACAAATTGCTATCTAGCGATGCTCACAAATCACTGTCTTGCTGACAACATAAATTGCTATCTCGCGATAACCAAATCACTATCCAGTGATACCACAAATCGTTGTTTCGGCAGACAGCACAAATCGCTAATCCAGCAATAACCACAAATCGCTATCTCCAGTGATAACCACAAATCGATATTCCGACCGACAACACAAATCGTTATTCCAACGATAACCATAAATCGCTATCTTCAGCGATAACCATAAATTGCTATCCAGCAAATACGAAGTCGACTTACGCAGCTTCAAACTCAAACCACAAATCGCTGATCCACAAGGCTTTGAATAGCTGAATCGTCATTCAGTTGAGAAGGACTTCTACAAATCGCTAACTTGTAAATACGAAACATCCTCAACAAGATCAGGCAAACTGGGCTTGGAGTGCGGCGAACGAAATAAGAAGAGAAACCCAACAATTCTCCCCCTTCTCGACTTATGTGGAAGCTTCTTCCATTCCTGCTAGGAATCAGCACTTCTCATGCTTGTCCTTGGGCAATGACTTTGTTAGCATATCTAATATATTGTCATTAGTATGTACTTTCTCCAGTTGCAGCAATTTTTTATTCAAGACATCTTGAATCCAGTGATATTGAACATCGATATGTTTTGATCTTGAATGAAACGAGGAGTTCTTACTCAAGTGAATCATACTCTGGTTGTCACAGTGAAGAATATACACTTCTTTCTGCAAGCCCAACTCTTGCAAGAATTTCTTCACCCACAGCAACTCCTTACTAGCCTCTGTAATGACGATGAATTCAACCTCTGTAGTGGAGAGAGTTGTACACTTCTGTAATTTCAACTGCCATGCAATCACTCCCCCTGCAAAGGTAACCAAATACCCAAAAGTAGACTTTCTACTGTCTACATCACCAGCCATATCAGAATTTGTGAACCCTTCGAGAATAGGTTCACCCTTTCCAAAGCACAAGCTCAACTTCGAAGTGCCCTGAAGATACCTCAGAATTCATTTCACTGTTGTCCAGTGTTTCTTTTCTAGATTTGACAAAAACCAACTAACAACTCCAACATCATGAGTCTGGTCGAGTACAGACCATAGCATATATCAACGAACCTACTGCCGAAGCATAAGAAAATTTCTGCATCCTGATTCCTTCTTCATCATTTGCAGGGCATTGCCTTGAGTTGAGTTTGAAGTGGCCTGCAAGTGGACAATTAACGGGCTTTGTCTTGTCCATGTTGAACCTCTCAAGAACTTTTCTGATATACTTCTCTTGCGATAACCAGATCAACCCATGTGATCTGTCCCGAACGATTCTCATCCCAAGAATCTACTTTGCTGGACCCAAATCTTTCGTGGCAAAGTTTTCACTCAGCTCCAGCTTCAACTTGTTTATCATGTTGATGTCTTGGCCCACAATCAACATATCATCCACATAAAGCAAGAGAATGGTAAAATTACCATCTGAAAATTTCTTCACAAACACATAGTGGCCTGTGGAGGTTCTTGAATACCTATGCTCAGTCATAAAGGAATCAAACTTCTTATACCACTGCCTTGGTGATTGCTTTAATCCATACAAGCTCTTCTTCAGCTTGTAGACAAGGTGCCCTTTACCCTTGTCAATAAAGCCCTTAGGTTTCTCCATATAAATTTCTTCTTCCAAGTTACCATGCAGAAATGCAGTTTTCACATCAAGCTGCTCAACTTTCAAATTCATGCTTACAGCTATACCGAGTACAGTTCGGATGAAGGACATCTTCATAATTGGCGAGAAGATCTCATCAAAGTCAACTCTCTTCTTTTGAGCAAAACCTTTCACTACAAGACATGCCTTGTATCTAGGTTGGGAGTTGTTGCCGTCAGTCTTCTGCTTGAAGATCCATTTGTTGTTTAACACCTTCTTCCCTTTAGGTGTCTTTACCAGATCAAATGTGTGATTCTCATGCAATGAATCCATCTCTTCTTTCATTGCCTTGAGTCACTCAGTTTGGTTTGCATCCTTCAAAGCTTCTTCAAAGGTTTCTGGCTCACCTTGATCTGTAATCATCACATACACATTTGATGAGTATTTCTTGGATGTCTATTTTTCCCTAGTAGACCTCCTTATCGGAGTCTGAGGAAGTGGATCTTGGGGTGCTGGCTCCTCGTGCTTCCTTTCTCTATATCATCCTGAGGAGGTGGCATCTCCTCTACGGGATCCTAAATAGTCGAGGCATCAAAGAGATCTATGTCAACGAGATCACCTTTACTGGACTCTGATGGCTCAGACTCACTAATGTCTTAAATGGTCTGATCTTCCAAGAAGACAACATCTCAACTTTTGACCACCTTCTTATTAACCGGGTCATATAGTCTGTAGCCAAATTCTTCATGTTCATAGCTAAGGAATATACACTGATTGACCTTTGGATCAAGTTTGGACCTCTCTTCCTTCGAAATATGAATGAATGTTCTGCAGCCAAACACTCTTAAGTGTCCATAAGAAGGTTTTTTTCCAGTCCAAACTTTCTCTGGAACATCTCCCTTCAAGGGAATAGAAAGACACAAGTTGATCAAATCAACTGTTGTCTTTATTGCCTCCCCCAGAAAGATCTTGGCAATTTAGAATAAAACAACAAACATCTGACTCTCTCAAGAATGGTGTGATTCATCCTCTCAGTAACCCCATTCTATTGAGGTGTCATCCTCACGATCCTTTCATGCTTGATGTTGTGATTGGTGCAGTACCGATCAAATGGCTTAAGGTATTTGTTGCCATTATCCGATCAAATACATTTCAACTGCCTGTCAGTTTCTCTTTCAGCCATGACCTAAAAATGCTTGAATACCTCTAGAACTTGGTCTTTAGTTTTCAGAGCATATAAGCCCAGACTTTCTTCGAATGATCATCAATGAAAGTCATAAAGTACAATGCACCACCAAGTGACTTGACCTTCAAAGGTCTACATATATCAGAATGCACATGATCTAGAATGTGAGATTTTCTAGATGCAATGTTTCTATGAAAAGAAACTTGATTCTGTTTACCATGGAAGCAATGGACACATGGTTCCAAAGGTGTACCTGCTGCACCTGCCAAGAGCTCTCTCTTGGCCAAAACTTGCAGCACCTTCTCGCTCATATGGTTGAGCCTTCTATGTCAAAGCTCTGTGGATGAGCCAATCTCCACAGCATTCACAACACTCTTGCAGATCTTCGCTTGCAAAGTGTAAAGGGAACAAGCCTTTGTCCTTCTAGCTACCACCAAGGAGCCCTCGGTCAGCTTCCACCTTCCATCACTGAAGGTGTTGCTGTAGCTTTCATCATCCAACTTTTCGGCAGAGATCAGATTCAGTCAGATGTCTGGTACATGCCTCACGTATTTCAGCAATAATTTGCAGCCAACGCTTGTTTTCAAGCAAATGTCGCCTATGCCGACAATCTCTAACACATCTTTATTTCTCATTCGGACATTACCGAAATCACCTTGTGAGTATAAAGTGAAGAAATCGGCCCATGAGGTAACATGAAACGAAGCTCCAGAGTCAATCACCCAATCAGTCTCCTGACTGATCAGATTTATGTTGATGTCATCATAGATAACTGTGAGCTCTTTATCTGTGACTGTGGCTGTAGCACCCTACTTCTCTTCTGGACTCTTATCTCTGCTCTGCTCCTTGAACTTGAGCTTTCTGCACTCCCTCTTTATATGCCCCTTCTTGTGGCAATAATAACACTTGACGACTCTCTTAGAATGGCCTCTGGATTGACTACGAGAGTGCGGGGTCTTGCTCTTACTTCTACATCTCCCTCTGTTTTCAACCACAAATGCCTCAGAGGTAGAAGCAGCACTTGATGACATTCTTCTGGTCTCTTCATTCAGCAGATTGCTGGTAACTTGGCCCATAGTTACTGTTTGATCAGGTGCAGAGTTACTAACAGTAACTACCAACGTTTCCCAACTCTCAGGAAGGGAACTGAGGAGCAACAAAGCTTGTAGCTCATCATCAAAAGTGATCTTCATCGTGGCCAACTGATTAACGATGCTTTTGATGTCGTTCAAATGCTCTGCAATAGAGCTACCCTCTTTATACTTGAGGTTTACAAGCTTTCGAAACAGAAAAACCTTGTTTACTGTCGTCTTTCTGTCGTAAAGGCTTTCTAGTTTGGTCCAAAGACCATGCACCGAAGTTTCTGTAGAGACATGATGAAAGACGTTGTCATCTATCCACTGCCGAATGAAATCGACCGCCTTTCGGTTTACCTTTTTTCTTTCATCGTCTTTCATCTCTTCTAGTTTGTCGCTGACACCATCAATGGGTTCATCCAGATCTTTACAAACTAAGAGGTCTTCCATCTTAGTTTTCCATGTCATCCAGTTTGAGCAGTTCAAACTGATCATGCGTCCAACAACGTTGTTCTGCATGACTTCACACACAAAATATACGAACCAATGCTCTTATACCAGATGTTGGGGATAAAGTGGAAACAAACTGACGGATCGAGTCTTCCCCACAAGTGTGAATCGATGGAAACAATGCAACGATGACAGTGAAAGAAATAAAAAACCAGTGAAAACAAAAAACACACAATGATTTACGTGGTTCCCTCTCAACTGAGGTACGTCTACGACGACTGATAGGTCAGCACCTTCCACTATCTTTAAACAAAGATTACAAAAGGCATAAGCCTTACAAACACACAAGGTGTAACAAATAAACAAGAGGATATACCTCACAGAGGAATAAGGAACAAATGATCTGAAGAACAAGCTTGACGAAGCTGTCCTGAAAGAAGTGTAGCAACACTTCTTACCCTTGATCTCTCTCTCTCTCTCTATAATGTTCTTTATGCACCAGACAATGCTTCGACGATGCTCACAGACCACCTTCTATTTTTTCGCTCATCTATCCCTTAAGTAGATGATGAGACCCGCAATAAATACGAAAAAGACTAAATGTCTTGCATAGCTCACGAAGCGTCAGAAGCACTAATTGCTATTCCAGCAATACCCGCAAATCACTATGTTGCGATGCCACAAATCGCTATCCAGCGATAACCATAAATCACCATGTGGTGATGTCATGAACTAACTTCTTGCAGAAGCCACAAATCGCTATCCAGCGATGCTCACAAATCATTGTTCTGCTGACAGCACAAATCGCTATCCCGCGATAACCAAACCACTGTCCAGTGATACCACAAATCGCTATTTCGGCAGACAGTACAAATCGTTATTCCAGCGATAACCACAAATCGTTGTTTCGTCAGATAGCACAAATTGCTATTCCAGCGATAACCACAAATCGTTATCTCCAGCAATAACCACAAATCGCTATTTCGACCGACAACACAAATCGCTATTCCAGCGATAACCACAAATCGCTATCTTCAGCGATAACCACAAATCGCTATCCAGCAAATACGAAGTCGACTTACGCAGCTCCATACTCAAACCATAAATTGTTGATCCAGAAGGCTCTGAACAGCTGAATCGTCATTCAGCTGAGAAAGACTTCTACAAATCGCTGACCTGCGAATACGAAACGTCCTCAACAAGATCAGGCAAACTGGGCTTGGAGTGCGGCGAACGGAATAAGGAGAGAAACCCAACAAATCTCACCATATAAATGTGTTTAATTAGCATGGTTTGTTTGCTAAAGATCTAGAATTGAATTGTGTTATTTCAATCTAAAGATATGATTTTTTGAGTCACAAAATTTTAGTGAAATGTAGAGGGTTGATTGTGTTCAATGCTTAATCCAAACTAATAGATTTGTTTATCATTGCTTATTCATTAAGAACTAAAAACCCATTTAACAAGAATTCTTGATTTTTAGTTAACGGTGTTTTTGGTGTAATATGAATTATTATTTTTTTTTTGTTCCACTAAAAACACATCTAATTTTTTTTTTCTGAACCAATAACCCCAAGCTTCTCAAGATGCATTGGAACGTAGATGCACTCCTGGGAATAAAAAACACAACGGAAGCAATCTAACCTTCTGATAGACGACCTTCTAAGCATATATTGCTGAACAACTTTCACACAGTAACGTCTACATGTTTCAACGATAAGCCTGGCCATCTCAACGTCTTTCATGATCTCTCTTCACCAAACCCACTCGTACCAATGGGGGCTCCGCGTGGTTGGTAGGAGCTGTATGTGCACGTCTCCTTGTGGTGGGACGTTGCAGATTCAAAACTCAGTCATACGTTGAACCTTGAGGTCTGCCTGTCTAATCAACCAACCCACCTTGATGAACTCCCCTACTGTTCCTTGCCGTATGTAGTCAATCATGATGATACGTACTGTAAGTCAACAAATTTTTTTTTTTTTGAAAGGCAAGATGACCCCCCACCAGTTATTCAGTTTTGAATCTGCAACGTCCTACCACACGGAGACGTGGACTGAGAGCTCCTACCAATCGGCAATTTTTAGCCAATCATCTGAAGGTGGTCTCCATCTGGCCGCATAAACCATACCCCTCTTTTGCATTGAAGGATAGCAATTCTTAATCGAAGCCGGTGTAAGACCCAGGTCAGGGTTGAAATTAATTTCACAAACCATATATGGGTCGCTGTTGACCCGACCTGAATATCTGATTGAACGTATTCCATTATTGCCAAACCCAGGTCCTATCAGGTCCAATTCAAGAGAGAATCAGGCCATAGCCGACCCATGGACTGGACTCGGCAAAGACCCCAAGGAGAATAATTAAGGACCAACTGAAAAAAGTACGAGCTGACCGGATCAGGTGATCGGGGCAATCAACCCGATCATCTAAAGAACCATTCGCGTGGGAGTGTGCCCCCCATTTTTTATCATCTATGGGGCCCAACATTCCATGAGAATCATGGGCGACCTTTAAATGGGGGCTCCTTCTTGGGTTTGTTTCAGATGCAGGTGAAATCAGACATGGCCCTGATTTTCGGGTATAGTATTGGGTCTGGACTTGTGTTTAATCGGACCTACCATAAGAAAAACCATAGCCGGACCTGATAAGAACTACATGAAGTAGACCCATGTCATACCCAATAAAATACTATTTTTTATCATTTTTACATTGAAAATTTGTGAATCTTAATCAGAATTTGGGTCGGGCCAGGTTTGGTATAAAATTTCACAAACTATACCCGGATTCATGTATTAGTTAGATCTTTGGGTCCAAACCCAGATCTTAATCTGGTCTTCTTATTTATCACCATACCTGGACCCTATATTTTGACGTATCACCTGAGCTGAACTCGTCTGACAAGGGTTGGGTTTGGACCGGACCCAGGTGGAATCAGACTTGAACCAGATTTTTTGGTATGGTACTGGATCCGGACCCGGTTTTAATCGGATCCACTATAAGAACAACCATACTCGGATTCGATAACAACTACATAAACTAAACCCGGATCACACCCAGTAAAACCATATTTTTTGTCATTTTTATAATGAAAACTTGTAGGTCTTAATCGACACTTGATCAGTCAGGTTCGGGTTTGGTATAAAATTTGACAAACCTGGGTCCATATATTAATCGGACCTTCATGTCTAGACCCGGGTCTTAATCGGGTCTTCTTATTTATCACCATACCTGGACCCTATAGGGTTTTGTTTGGGTCGGGTCCCAGTAAACCAGGCCTGTTGACACCCCTACATTTTTGCCAAGGCCTACAATATTGATCCTGCTTTGAGAAGCATTCTTGTTTATGATCTGTCGAAGAAGGTTACTTGTGTCATGGAGATGTCCGAAACCTTTTGTTTGATTTTTACTCAGATAAACCACTCCAAGCACGGCGAGCTAGCCGTGCTAGCTCAGCCTGCTGTACTACGGTCTCTGTTTACGTTGGTGTAAAACTCCAAGAGCTTACCCTTGGCTCTAGAGAGTCACCAAGCTTCAGCTTATGCAGGGGAGTGATGCCTATTTGAACCTAGCTAGACTGCCGGGTCTGGAGATGGCAGAAACCTTAATCTAAGAGAACCCACCTCTTTCCTCCCATCACCAACCACACATTGGCTGGCCTCCTGTTGATAAAACTCCTGGGGTTTCTCCTCCACCAAGAAGTGCACCTAGCGTTGACCTTGCAGTAAGAAACGCCACCCATGGGTTTTGAACTTGCGACGTCCCGTCAACTTGGTGACATTCACCTTCTGCCAAGCCAAAAATTGATGGTTACGGAGGACACTCGTTCTTGGACCAAAACTAAAAAATCTTGAGCTTAATCTCTAGCAATATTAAGGACACGGTTGAACAAGCTCTATATCAATCAATCTTAAGCAAAAAATCGATTTTACCTTAGTTTGGACCAAAGTAACCAGAGTAAGAAGTGGCACATTAAGTGATCCATGCGAGTCTTCAAGATGCTTAATTTGATAAGCGAGGCGTGATGCATTTAGAAAGAACATGAGGAAGTGAGTAGAATTAACAAAAAGAAACAAACTTAAAAAAACATAAATACAAATTAAAAAACATTTCTTTGCATATGATAAAGACGTACAATATAGTGCAAGTTCCTTTTTATATCATGAGAAGCAAGTTCTTCACTTTTAGAAAGCCAGTATTGGAAAGGAGACGAGAAAGGTGAATAAGAAAATGGGTGATAAGATTGGAATTGTCAACTACATCCTTGTGTGCAGTTAAAAAGAGTTCATCCCCACTTCTCCGTTCTCATCACCATTTCCTTCTCCCAAATCTTGGCATCCAAACACCAATGAAAGTAAGTGGGCTTGGTGAGATTTTCTTGGATTTTTGTATGGCCTTGCATAATTTTTTTAATGAAATTTATTGAGATTTAAATGAATAAATGTATATTGTGTTCATGAACAATTTTATATTATTGTGTAGTTTGTACAAGATTATATTATGTTGCTAACTAGTTATTTGCAGGATGAGCTCATCTAAAAATGAAAAATGAATTATGTCAATTTAACTCGAGAAATCCTTAATCACTGCACTGCTTTTGATGTCTCCTTATTAGGTTAGAGGTAAATCCTGAGTGAGTCCTAATAAGTATTTAGGAGATAGACCTACTCATAGTGCCCATATAAAAAAATCAACTTAAGACCTCGATAGAAAATCATAGAGCATACAATACACATGCTTGCAAAAGACCCCTATTGTCTCTCTATATCGGTTACATAATTCGGTGTGTGAATGATAAATATTTTTTTGGAGAGATGATGATTAACAACCACACTTATTGGTAACCTTCGAGTTAGAGTTGGCTAATCAAACTTTGGTCTTGGATAATTAACATGTCAAATATTAGTTTTTATGTCTATGTATTAGGTAAGCATGGCTTCTTCATTACCTGTTATGATACCCAGCGTGAGCACACCATACAATTCAAACCTCTAATATGTCTTTCAATATTAATTATATTAATATATAATAATAATTAAGTTTATTGAATCAAAATCATGAATTATCAAACAAGTTTTTTATAAATCAATTTTTTTTTCAAAATTTTCATAAAAACTAAAAGTTTTAGATATTATTTTGGTATCTTTGAAATCTCTACAAACCTTTTTTAGAGTTTTAATTTATTAGTTAATATTACTTAATGAGAGTTTGACTTGGTTTCGAAAAGTATGGTTGAAAATAAGGTCAATTGAATCAGACTTTCTGTCTTTGAGAGAAGGGGTCCCCAACACTGTAAATAAGGGTATCACTCTTGGGAGTATTCATTGTAAAATTCTTCGTCATAGCCTAGTGCAATTGAGCCAAGAGGAAAGCTCACGGTCTAGCCAATTCGTTTTGCTCTCAAACTAAAGATGAATACAAAACCTTGAGTCTGGTTCAAGATGGTTGCTTAAGGTAAAAGTAAATTGTTTCTTGTGCTTTTTTTTTTCAACGAGTGTAGTAAAGCGTGTCATCGGGTTAGAGTGAAGGGTACATCTTGTAACCTTTACTCTTAATTTATTATCGTTATGATTTATGAGCTAGTTGTCGATTTGTAGTTTTGAATCATGCCAATATGATTATCGTTTTTTCATGGCCAAATTACTTGGCCGATGACATGGGAAATCGGGTGAGCTAGATGCCCACCCCGCATTTAGCTTGTTTGGGTATGGCTGATTGCTCAAGTCAGCAGCAATGAGTCTTCAAGATTTTTTGCCATGCCTATAATTATCAAACCATAGCTTTTTCCCTCTTTTTAGTTAAAGTCACAGCATCACAAAGTTACCCTATAAGTATTAATGATATTGTTTTTTTTATTTACGTGACTATTACTAGCATGACTGTTCTTTTGATGACGTTTTTTTTACATGACTAGTATTATAGTGATATTTTTTTGAAAGGCAAGCTGGATTAGGCAGACCCCACCAGTTATTATTCAACGTACCACTGAGTTTTGAACCTGCAAAGTTGACAAAGACTTTTAGTTTTATAGTTTTTTTTTTGCAAGGTTTTTACAAAGAGTGTTAATTTGGTAAAGTTGCTTTTATTTTGTGTTTGTGATTCTTGAATATGCCATTTGGCTGATTATGAAACTGCGGTAAAGTTTACCAATATCGCTATATATCATGTTGGCAGTGATTTTGATTTCATGGGGATAATTTAAGAACCAAGCTTGTCTTGTGTGGTTTTTAAAAAACCATAAAACAGTTGAAATTTGAAAAGTTTTGAATTGAAACTTGCATTTCTTACTTTGTTTCTGTTTTACTTTTTTTTTCAGTTATCTAGATCTTTTCATGTTTTTCAACTTTTTTGGTTTTTGAATATAGTGTTTTAAGAAAATGATAAATTTGAAGCTGATGAAGATAGGCAGTGTTTCCCGAACCAAGTTATGATTCACTTGACCTAAAACAAGATTTTGTAGGTTTGAGATTAATCATTTGACAAGCAGAAGAACAAAGTGGCCTAAAACAAGATTTTATAAGTTTGAGATCAAGCACTTAAGAGGCGTCTTCTTAAGAATAGAACTTCAATCGCTACATTTTGAGGTTTCGACAGTTTCGTGAGATTGCATTTTTCAAGCATACAAATTTATGCATTTATGCTTTACTTAGCAGTTTGCAATCCCAAGTGAGCATTGATGTGAAAGAACATGCATTGACTATCAAACATGACTAAAGCTTAAAAAGTCTCAAAGATGAGGGAGAAAAAAAAATAACAGCAAGACGTAAGAATTAGTTTTAATAGTTCATTTTGCCTCAAGTGCTTTCTAAATGACCCTTGCATCATACCAATGCAAAAGGACATAATTTTGAGTAAAGCCCTTTTGGACTATTAGGCTGCCACTTGGTAGAAAAGTTTCACTTATGTTGCCTCACATCACATGTACCACAGCTAAAAAGTGACATAGGAAAGAAGCACAAGAACCAAGATGGTTCAAGAAATGCAAAATGATAATTAAATCTTGATTTCACTTTTATTCAAAAAGAAAACCAACATGATTGTTTTTTATACAATATAGAATGATTTAAAGAAAACCAATATGAATTCATTATTATTCAATGTAGAATGATCACAAATGGGGGTAGGTCTTTGGTCAAGCCTTCAACATTCTTATTAACTTACAGTATCCATAGATAAACACTTTATATGCATATGCGTCCAGAACTACTTTTAGACTCAGCATTTGGTTCCAAAGCATTGTAGCCTCACTCACTCCTTGTATCCTTCAAAGCCCATCTATTGCAGTTGTATAAGTGAAACACCAAGATTGTAGCCTCATTCAACCAGCTCATTGAATACACTAACTCTTTCAGTAGCTTCGTACAATGCCAATACATTATCTCATGAGAGCTGCTCGCCGACGATGACCTGATGGGTGAGAGAGAAAAACACTGGCTGGCAATGACATGAGATATATATATATATATATAGAGAGAGAGAGAGACTCGCCAGCAATGATTTGAGGTGAGAGAGAGACTCTCGCCGGTGATGATCTGAGGGGCGAGAGAGACCACTCGAGGCGGCGTAGCGACTTCAACCTTCTTGGATGTCAATTCGGAGGAGAATTTGAGCTCGGAGAGGTGGAAGAGCTCTGCTACGTTGGGAGCTGACGGAGATGGTGGCGGAAAGGGTTCCTGCATTGAAGGTGGTGGTAGGAGTGGAAGGAGTGGCTCACAGTGGGCGTTTTGAGGAAGGAAATAAAAAAAGAGGAAAAAAAAGGTTTTGAAATGTCAGGGAATAATAGTTCGACTAGTTCTCAGTGTTCAGTTCTCGTATTCTAGGGACTCGACATACCCCTACCAATTATACAATAATACCATTGGGTTTTAAACCTGCAACGTCCCAACACAAGGTGACGTGCACTAGCTGCTCCTACCAGACAGGGAGAGCCCCCCCCATGGTGACTGGATATCATCATTACTTGTTAAAAATTGGTTAGTATTGATTTTTGGTAATATATACATATTAATTTAAAACAAAATTTAATTCTACCTGTATTTGGTCAGCAAATTCCAAATGAAATTCAAGTTCACTTTGCAAAGCCAAACCTTGCTTTCTATTTGGCAAAATTCTGTACTTTTCATCACAAGTACTGCAAAAAGAAGTTGTACCCACGAGTGGGGTATGTCACCGGATCGGGTATGACTCGGTCCCAACCCGTACTGGTTAAGGTCAAGATTTGGTAACAAAGGAAGGGGTCGGACCCGTGAGATACAGAAATCTTATGGACCCTGATATGATTTATGAAACTTTATACCAAACACGGGTCTGACCCAAGATCCCATTAAAATTCATAGTTTTTCAATACAAAAAAATATTATTTTACTGTTTTTGATCTACATAATCCTTATAATTTGAGCCTAGGCATGGTCTTTCTTATTAAGGATCCAATCGGACCTGGGTCTGGTACCAGCAATCATAATTGGATCTGGGTTCAGATTTACCCATTTGCGATGGAGGTCCAACCCGTTGACACACCTACCTACAAGCCCGTTTGACTGTTGGAGCTACTGCTACTTGTATTGCTTTGGTGAGACTAAGCTATTTACTGCTAAGGAGAACCCTTCTTTAGTAGCATCTCTACTTGGCTTATGAGCAAACTGAAAGGAAGGGCCCCAACAGGGGTTGGCGTAGTGGGGTGGGGCCTTGGCTGCTAGACGGGCAGTCAAGGTTTGATTCTCATGGGCAGTGTTGTGAGAGGCGTACGCCTCAGTACCATGACGCGTACGCCTCAGAGGCGAGGCGCACACTCAAGGTACTGAGGCGTTGCTGTGATGCGCAAATTGCCCCTCATCACAGTTCCCCGGTTACAAATTCCCCGGTGGCGAACTTCGCCGTTGGCTGCTCAGTCTTCTCCGACCACCAGACGCGCCCCCCCTAGCTTCCGTACCAGCTGGGCGTGTGGTCCTTCTCCTACTCCCTCCCCTCCCACCGCTTCACTTCCAGTCCAGTTGTGAGAGGTGTGAGGTGTACGCCTCAGAGGCGAAGCGCAGGCTCAACGCCTCGCTTTGCCTCTTCGCATTTAACAACCTTGCTCATGGGTGTTGCCCCTCTGCACAAGCCAATGTGTAGCATAGGTCTCGAGGGGTAGGGTCCTAGCTTCAGAGTTTTACGCAGTCGGCATGACGATAGTAAGTATGACTGGCTGAGGTCTTCAGGTGCAATTTCTTCGGGTTATAAATCCTAAAAAAAACTGAAAGAAAAGGCTTAAACCCATAATGGGCTTGGTATGGGCACCTCTCCAATAGAAGTGTAATTTCTTTTTTTACAAGCTACTGAAGCACATACCAGGATTTCTGCTTTAACTATGCTGGGCAGGAAGCAAAGAGAGGGTTCAATTGTAAATCAATGCATTCAATATTGAGATGCTTAAAATTCAAAAGGTAGCTAACCTTTTCCTCTCAGCAATAAAGAAACCTTTTGCAACATCAATACAATTTCAACAGTTTCAGGCCGACAAGGGCTCCACCCATCTGGTAGGGGCAACCCGTGGGCGTCACCAAGCTGAAAGGACATCACAAGTTCAAATCTCATTGTGTATGCATCCCTCTGGTGGGTTAGGGTTTTTACACTAATGGGCTCACAACAGTGATAGGTTTTCGCTCACAAGGACTCATTTGTAGGGGCGACTTGTAAATGTCACCAAGTTAACGGGACGTTACAAGTTCAAAACCCACGAGCCCACATCCCTTGCTGCAAGGTGGAAGCTGGATCAGATGGTTTTTCTTTATTATTAAAAAAAAAATCTCAACAGTTTCACAAAGCATATAAGAACCGGCCAAGTCAAAGAATAAGGACATTTGCCTATTTGAGGAGCCACAAAATTATAGCTCCCTTATGTGTATTCGGTGGAAACATTGAAAAAAAAAATACAGTAATGATGGTCACTTTCCAAGTCAATGTTAGAAAATCAATATAAGAAAACCAAAAATTAGGTTAAGTAATAACAAACTCATTCTTTATTAGCTTACTTGATACATGGCAGGCTTATACTAGCCCAGACCAATTATTGGCTAAGTTAGTCTATAGTTTGAAACCATTTCCAAGTCTAGAGTAAGAATAAGCATTAAAAAAAAAGTAAAAGGGGAATACCTTGTTTCATTGACCATTGTCAACTGTTCACCTAATGTTATTCCCCTCAATGTCCACATCCATATTTGTGTAGTTGAGAAGCACATTTGACATGTTTAAACCATGGATATATATTGGTGAAACCATATCCAAGGTCATATGCAATTAGATAGATCTATATTTGACCTGCTTATATCTAAGGTCATATGCAATTAAATAGATCTATATTTGACCTGCTTATATCTAAGGTCATATGCAATTAAATAGATCTATATTTGACCTGCTTATGTCTAAGGTATTTTTTATTATATGTTTATTATAAATAAAAGTGCCAGTTGGATGCGGTTGGATCCAGGTGTGAGTTGGAGTAGGTTGGATCCAGATCAGGATGGCATTTTGGCCAGCCATATTCATATATAGTTGGTTGTTAGAAGCACGTACATTTGACCTATATTTTATGTGGGAATTAGTTTGAAGTTGACAAATGGGTTGGTTTGGTAGGGTATGGTTGAGGTATGATTAACCCAATTGTGAGTCGAGCTGGATTAGGTCAGGTTTTAATCAAGTTCTGTAACCTAGCTAGCCTAGATCACTACATGAACCAATTGGTTTTGAGCCCACTCAAATCAGGACTTAGGATCGGTCTAGGTCAGGCTAACCAATTGGCTCTCAGGTCAAGTCATGCTATTTATTATACACACGAAATTCCGCTCTCATCTGTCTCACTTTAGTGAAATGATTAGCATTTTGCAATTATTTATACATACAAAAAAAAAAGTATTTAAAACTTATTAACTAACTCGCATATTTAACCTTATTAGTTTATTTAATATTTATATTATGATAGAGATAACAAAACGAATGAAGCATTGATGTTATGTAACGAATTGCATTTATCTTTTATCTCATTTTACTGTTTGGGAGCCGGTGATGAGAGGAGATGAAAGGGGAGATGGTATTTAATGAGGTATATAATTAATACCAGCTACCCTCACATGAAGCTGATATTGTGAGTACAAATGGGTCATTTTCAATTACATCTTCACCCTTTGTCACAACTTCAATTTCATCTTTCATCTCTTTTCTAACACTATTCCCAAACACAGCTTTATTTTAGTCTTGCCTAGATCGACATTGGAGCCCAAGATGCATAGCAGCATCTAGCGGGGCTAAGTATTCAACCCTGGCACTGGATCTTCTCTCTTTTCAAGGATATGGAAGCCTTATAGGTCTGGCAAATTTTTTGACTCGATTGATGAATGAAAAGTCGACTCGGTCCACACCGGTTCATTTGTGGTATGGAGGGCAGCCAGCTGCAACAGCACACTCAAAATGTGCAAAGTGATCGCACCTGATCTGCCGTCATATCTTGGCGGGAAGGGTGCGCCACAAAGATACATGGGGCATGCCTCAATACTTAGCTACGTGTGCTCGCCCCGAGTCAGGTCTCCATTGATAATGGGCATGGGTCAGTTTATCAAATCCATACCTTATTCTTTTGAAGTTCGAGCTGCCCTTTCCACACAATCCCTCCTAGTTCGTAGGGTGAAATTATGGAGCCAACCACTTAGCCCAACTTGGCTCACTGAATCCTCACACCTAACCAAATCAATGCAATGATATTTTTATTTATGGCCACCACATGCCATTTTGGATGCTTATCTAATCCCCCACGAGCATATGCTTCCACTTTATATTACAAAAAGGTAAAAACTATGTCACTTGTACTCATCTCTTAGTGCAAAATCTAGACATAAAAGTATATAAAGAAAAAGATCACATCATAAAAGAGGTTGGTAGCATCAAAATATGTTTTCTTTCTAGAAAGCATCCTACTACTCATTTGCCTAATCCCTTCACACTCTTTTACCTCCTCAAAGTCAATCACATCATAATTTATTTACATTAAAAGATCAACTGCCATACTAAATTCCTCACCACATGAACAACAATGAATAAAATAAGAATTGTATAAAATCCTAACTGGACACAACATCCATGTGGTCTAGCTACCTTTGACACCATAGGGAGATGTGTATAGTATAGTATAATTGATCGTGTAATATAGGTAGGGTTGTCAACGGATCGGGTTTACCCTAACCTGACCTGGAACAAACCCTATAGGGTTTGGGTATGGTGATAAATAAGAAGACTAGATTAAGACCTGGGTCTGGACTGGAAGGTCTGATTAGTACATGGATCTGGATATAGTTTGTGAAATTTTATACCTGACCCGAGTTTTGATTAAGACCCGGGTTTGTACCCCAAGGTCTGATTAATATATGGATCTGGGTATAGTTTGTGAAATTTTATACCAGACCTGGGCCCGACCCAGGTTCTGATTAAGACCCGTAATTTTTCAATGTAAAAATGATAAAAAATATTATTTTACTGGGTATGGTCTGGATCTGGTTCATGTAGTTCTTATCCGGTCTGGGTACAGTTTCTCTTATAATAGACCCGATTAGACCTGAGTCCAGATCCAATACTATACCCAAAAATCAGGTCCAAGTCTGGTTCTTCCTGGATCCCAACCAAACCCAACCCTATGAAAACCCTTATAAATATAGGTATATAAACATTTTATAATCGATGATTTTTGTTTTGTTTATTACACAAAAAATGACACTCAAATCAAAGACCTGGCTGCGCTGATTTTAGCCGTCGTAACTAAGGCTACAAACTTTTCTTTGGTGACAGAAGAGAAACCCTCACTGCAGGTCACTTAATGGGACCACCACGTTGCAAGGTAAACCCCGACGGATCCATAGAAACCCAAGCCCTCGTAGAGCGAGCTTATCGGTTAAAGGCACCTGCCACCTGGGTACTCGATGGGAGTCAACGAAGGGGTCAGCACCTTCTCCACAAGCCCGCTGCCACTGGGTCAGCACCCCTCCCTTATTAAAAAGAACTCGATTACCGTGATGTTTTGATGGTGGTTATGACTTATGAGGGCTTATGGGAAATGTGGACTCTTGTCATTCATGGTCTGTCATGTTGACTAAATCATGTTCCTAAAGGGTAATTCCTTGTGTCCTACCATTGATTGTGCAAGTTGGTTACCTAATTGATTTGGACTACTTTTTTTCTCTGCATTGGTGAGTCAAACCGATAATTGTGTTTGAGAATTAAACTTAGAGCCAAGTTTAGGTGCAAGTCAATTTTGGCACTAGACTCAAGTCAACAACGAACCCTAGGACTTAACCATGGTTCATATTAGGCGCATACGTCCACACCCATGGTTCATGCTAGATAGAAGATGCGCAGGAGTGCGCACACATTGTGGGTATACAAATACGAATTGTGATCAATGCCTTGGTGCCATATTGACTTGGTCAATGTGAACTATTGGGTCCTTGGACTAAAACAACAAGTTCAATTGTACTTCGATGTATAAGATCTCGAAACAAAGCAAGGACCTTTTTAGCTATAAAGAGCTTATTCAACTCACACAACAAGAGAGGCCCTAGGTGAGCTTGGACCCAGTTACTCCAAGCAACTAAGTTGACTCGAACTGAGTTGCCTAAGACTAGTCCAAAATCAAGCCAACCACGACTCCCATGACTCAAATCAAGTCAATGGTTGACTTATGAACCCATGGCTCCAACAACTGGGCTCGACCTACACTACCTCAAAAGCTGAGCTTAAACACTTAATGATGCTTTGATATCAACAAAATCCAACTAATTAATCACGTCATTAACTATAAGAATGTTCCCTCCTGGCTAACCCATTAATCACGCCCAACAACCAACCTGTCTCAATTAAAATAAGAGGATGATTATTAACCAGTATCGAATTTGAAAGAACAACCTCCAATTATTATTTGCCACTTATCTTTATATTTCTGACTTAATAGAATTAATAATATTCTTATGCACTTGGCAAAATATCAGAGTCGGGCTTGATCTTTCCGAATTACCATTGTCAGGGTACTGCAAACGAGTAAAAGTAAAACCCAAAATGCTCAACGGAAAACAGCGCCAAAGTCAACATGCAGAGACGGGCCCCGCGCTGCAGAGAGAAAAAAATTATAAAAAAGCGAAAAATACGCAAAAGATGATGACGGCTCCGGACATGAAATCACAATTCGATCCGATTAAACAAACTGTTTAAATTCCGATGCGCCGTTCTCTCCCTCTTTACTCTCTCTCTCAAGGACTCAAAGGAAAGGGATTCAGAGCGAGTTAGGGAAGCCGATTGCCGCCGGAAGAACTGTTCAGATTGCAGGGAAACCGCTTCCGAATGGACTGAAATCCCGACGGAAACACGCGTTGCTTCTCCATGGCGATCTCCGATCCGAAATCTCCGACGGAAGGGAAGGTGTGGAACCTCTGCCGGATGCCGTTCTGGCAATCGGGAGCGACGTCGTCTTCCGCCTCCTCCTCGCAGAGCTTTCAGCTTCACCAGAGAGGCAGCCAGGGCCAGGTCGAGGGCTCGAACCCGCCGGTGCACTCTGTCTCGTCCGTCGCTCGCTCCCTCCTCCCGACTCGCCGCCGTCTCCGGCTTGATCCGGCGAACAAGCTCTACTTTCCATGTAAAAGCCCGTCTCTCTCTCTCTCTCTCTCTCTCTCTCTCTCTCCTATTCCTTGCTTCGTACTGGGGGCGTTTCTGAATGTTCTTCTGGTTTCTGAGGTGAAGATGAACCGGGGAAGCAGGTGAAGAGTGCGGTGAGGATCAAGAACACGAGAAAATCTCACGTAGCGTTCAAGGTGCGGTGATTAGCTCCCCTGTTCTTGTGATTAGCTCGTTGATCGGAGACTGATTAGTGTTAATCGGTGTTTCTCACCTTCGAAAATGTGGCTTTTGTCTGGTGTTGATTTAGTTCCAAACGACCGCACCGAAGAGTTGCTTTATGCGTCCTCCCGGTGGCATACTTGCACCCGGAGAGAGCATCATAGCCACAGGTAAGATCTCGATCACGCTAACGCGCGTCAAAATCTAGTTTTTTGTTGCTATTTTTTTATGGGCAATTCATCTTCTTAGGATGTGTTTGGCATTTTTTCAGTCTTTAAATTCGTTGAACACCCGGAAAATAACGAGAAACTGATGGATCAGAAGAGCAATGTCAAGTTCAAGATCGTGAGTTTGAAGGTGAAAGGAGGAATGGAATACGTGCCTGAGCTGGTGAGATTTTCGCTTTTCTATGTGAATGGAATCGTGATTCTTTTTTATCTGGAATATTTTAGCTTGCTGTTATTGTTACTCCATTCTTCAGATTTTTTTTTTGTTATTGTTGGAGTGTGAATTGCTTATTGAATTGACCATTCTTTGATTTGATTTTATGATCTTCTCGCTAATTTTGTGTATGATTTGCTTATTGAATCAACTGTTCTTCCGTCGATCTTCTGATGTTTTCCAAGTTGAGCGTGGTTCAATTCCTGAATTGCTCTCTTTTTTGGTGTAGTTTGATGAGCAGAAGGATCAGGTCTCTGTGGAGCAGATCCTTCGAGTTGTGTTCTTGGATCCCGAGCGTCCCTCTCCTGTAAGTCGTTCTTGGTCAAGTTTTCCTTTTTTGTTGTTTCTTTTCAAGACGAGGCGAATGATGAGCTTGATCTGTGTGCTCATCGATGCAGCAATTGGAGAAACTTAAGCGTCAGCTGGATGAGGCGGAAGCAGCCCTTGAAGCACGGAAGAAGCCCCCAGAGGATGCTGGACCGAAGATTGTTGGTGAAGGCCTTGTGATCGATGAATGGGTAAAAAACAGCCGCATCTTTTAACATTAATTTATGGTTTCTGCTTTAACCTCTGGTTTATACGGTCTTAATTGGTTCTCTGTACGTGTATTCTGTGTGACCTTTCCATTTTACAGAAAGAGCGACGAGAAAGATATCTAGCACGGCAGCAGGTGGAAGGTGTTGATTCGGTGTAAAGTGCAGTTCTGTTTCAACAATGTTGTAAGATTTCATGATTTTCTATGATTTTGCAATACGGTCAAAATGGATATGTAATGTACCATTGTATCTTCTTCTGGCACAACGTTAAAAGAAAGTTTAGTTCAATTTCAAGTAGAAAATGATGGTGTGATGTGTCTTGAAATGTGACATGGACCTCTGCAATTGTGGGATATGATTCAGGCATGTCTTCCTACTTGTAGATAGCATGATTTTGCACAATATTTAATAAAAAATTTGCTTTCTTAGAAGCATCCTGCTTTATATAGTTCTGAGTGATAAGTGGATGTTTGGTTCTGAGTGGTAAGTGGATGTTTCTACAAATTTTTGTTCTCGTCGGCTTAAGACATTTTGAGTTTAGTCGTTGTGCTCTCCATTATACTTAAAATAGTTGTTGGACAATGAAGCTGATCATAAGGTGTTGTTGAAATGTATTCAGTTTGACTTCTTCTGCTCCCTCTATAGGGCCCTTTTCTCCCATCTGTTTAATAGTTTGTGTTAGTCTATCATGAAAGAATGAGCTAGAATTCATTTAAACTTTAAGAAATTGCTATATTTAGAAAGTGAAATTTCCAGGTTGAGGTGAATTCTTTTAACAGTTGAAACAAATGCAGGATGATATATTTTGTAGAGTAATGAAGTTCCAATATATGCTTCACTAGGATCATAATTCCAAATGTCTACACCATATTACAGTTGTAAAAAATAATTGAAGTCACTTTCAACATTGTAAAAAGCATTAAAATCTCTGAGAGATTGAACTATCTTGTGGATATGGTTAAAATGTTGAATATCTATGAAGAACACCCTATTGTTGTATTACAATGTGATTTAATACTCTATGGACGTGTCACATTGTATCCTTTTGCTTACCAAAATTATTGTGGAATATATTATTATTGATTAAACATTCAATTAATTTTTTTTGTTTTGTATGAAACATAGTCATCGGTATCGTCAAAGGTAATTTCTCGGCGAGGTATTTCTCGAAGAGATTTTCAAAAGTTGATAAATCTCGGGAATATCTTGGGAGTTTAAAAAATTGAAAAAAATATAAATAACAATAAAAAACCTATGAAAATAATAAGTTTTGTATTATTTTTCTTTCAAAAATATAAAGAAACATGTTTTAAAGGTTTTAAAATATAAAAGAAACCAAAAAATACGAAATGCAAACTTAAAATAAAAAAAACTCAAAAATATCGTGATATTTTTTATTTGCTAATATTTTGAAAATATCGAGATATATTCCCGATATTATTGGCAAGCTTGAAATTGCTGATAATTTTGCTATATATTCAAAATATCGGTGACAGTGGTATGAAACACAAATATATATATATATATATATATATATATACATATATACATATACATATATATATATATACATATATATATATATATATATATATATATATCCCTTTTCCTTTTTTCCTTATTTGTTTCTATTTTCTTCTTCTTCCTCTCACCCCTCCACTCTCTTCTTCTTCCTTTTCCCCGCTTTTTCTCTTTTTCTCTTCTTTTTTATTTTCGTTCTTCACATGTATGCATGTGTTATGTATATATAATCTGTTTTTTCAGTTATATATATGTATGTGTTGTCCATATATATATATATATATATATATATATATATATATATATATATATATAGTAGTTTTATGTTCAATGTTATGCAATTTTATGAATCTTGTGATATGTTACAATAAATTACACACTTCATTCATAGTTACAATCGTATGTTTGTTACTAAATTTAACTATTTATTGTAAAATTTCTGTTTTTTTTATATTTTATTTTTTGATCCTGCCTAGTCCTTTTACTGATCTTCCGCCTAGGCTCTGACTAGCGCTTTTAACAACTAAGTACATATATATAACTATATAACTATATATATATATATGATTACCTCATGGAAATTGGATCCACTAGCATATTTAGTCTAAAATCATTTCCAAGCATCTGGCTCTCTATTTCTCGAACTGGTGAATTGTGAGACAGTCTTGAGAAATATATGGCCCCAGAACACGGGTTATATTACAAGTCCCACATGGGTTAGCAACATTACAACACTCCTGTATCTTTAGGAAGTGTGAAGATGTGAGTAATACTGTTAATTGATAAAGCTAACAATCTATAAAGTTTTGCTGCTGTTTTGTGATTTGGTCGGAGCATGCTTGAGAGGCTTGGGTTTTGTGAATAATGGTTCAAAGAATTGCTGCCATTCATATCCAGAGGGATAATGCTGCAACTAAGATATATCTAGATTGCATATGAAATGTGAGGACAACTTATAGTTGAGTTCTCTAACCTGAAGTTCTTTCTATAGAGAAGGTTACCTTTGGATTTAATATGCATTGCAAGCCCGATGTTGTCAATGATTTGGAAATGTGCATTATGAATCTTGCCAAAATGAGTAACTAAATTATGGTTGAACCTAGTGAAGTAGATGCATCATCTCCAGTATGATTTTATGATCTGTGAAAAAAGAGAACGGCTGTCGCTATATGTTGTAAACAAGGGTGTACAAACGATTCCATGCAGCTTCACAGGGATGACAATTCTAAACCTTGGAAGCATAGATGAAGAGCCTGTTTGATGGCACAAATAGTTTCTCTTCACTAAGATACATTACTATTAGGAAGCACACACCCAGGTGGAAGTTCTGCATGGGGGTGTTAGGTAGAATGAAGGTGAGAGCTGTCAATGTAATGTGACAAAATGTTTGTACAAGACAATGATTGGAGTGTTGAGGAAGATGGTCAAGAGCTTGGTGGTTTGGACTTCAGCTTTATATTTGACCACCAACAATATGGGAAACCTGACAAGAAGGGAATACCAAAATGGAGGGTTCTTTGATGAACCTATTCTAGAGGACTGTACCTTCCTTTTAGGCTACACCATGAACTTGTTAGGTTGTGAAGGTTCTGGAAGGGAAGTTCGTAGAGTCTACTTGGTCCTATCTGATATTGACTGATCTAGTGCAACAGGTATCCTTTGGCTGTCTGGAAGAAATATTAGGATTGTCAAGAGATCGTCTTTGGCCTTATGTTTGCTGCGGTATAGGTTCCTCAGGGTTGCACAGGTAGGCAATTGCTAGTTCTATTTTCTTCTAGTGGTTTTTTAACGTTTACCCATGGGTAGGGTTAGAGCTGTAAATTGACACATATGGGCCTTGGCAGGTATAGGTGGACTACCGCCTGAATCCAATGATGAGCTACCACTGCTGTATATAGGTCTGGTTCCAAACATGTCTGCTGCAACCCATGCTTGGATCAGACCCAGATCTGACTGCTCATGACCCAGGTGAACTGTGATATTTTTGGGTCTGACACAATTAGGCTGAGAGCAACCACATCAATTTACAGCCATATATATAAATTGGATACATGTCATATCTGGTTATAGTCGCTAACATTCGTGAACTGTGATATTTTCGAGTTCTTTAAATACGATGAAATCTGAAACTATTGTAGGAAATCCTTGCTTCCTTTGAGGTTGTGTTCCAATGTTAATTGTGTCATCAGTTAAAAGCCTGTGGTTCATAGCTTAAATGTTGGGGCCTCAACTGCAGACATTCTATGTGTCATATATATATACGAAAAAGGGTAGGTGCCTGACCACTTTCAAGCCTGACCAAAATTTAGCGCCTCGCTGAGCATGCGCGATGGACGCTCAGTGCGCATCTGCGCCAAAAAAGACTTTTGGTGCCGCTAAAGGTTGTTTTTTCCGCCCAGACCTTTAGCGGTGCTTTAAATCCGTTAAAGGTCTGTTTTGATACTGGATGTGCGCTAAGCATCTATCACACACACGAGATGGACGCTCAGCGTGCGTCCATCACGTGCACGTGATGGACGGTCAGTGTGCGTCCATTCGGTCAGGCTCAAAAAGTGGTCAGGCACCTACCCCCTACTATATATATATTTCATGATCCCATCCTTCTCCAGTGGCTGCTTACAAGTAAAGCTAATGCTAGAATCATCATCTATATGGAAGATAACACAAAGAGATGACAATCATCTAGATAAATTTTTAAAGCTCTGCTGAAGCTACTTGAAAGGGATGCCAATTAATTCATCGAATGAAAGAATTATTATGCAATAGCTTTTGCTTGCTTTTTGAAATAACAACAAATTCTAACTAAAAGATTGAACATGGAAATAGAAGTTGATTGAATGTAAATGTAGAAGTGTTATCATATGGTTGTGCTTTATTTTTTTTCTTGTTGCTCTTCCCTCTGGTCCATGCCATTCCGCAAGGGAGATTCATCACTATGGTTCAAGAACTGCCGGTGAACATGAGATGTTTCCTTGAAATTGCCGCTACTTGGTACAACCACCTTTTCCTGCTTGGAGCTGGAGCCTTCATTTGGAGTGAGGTGATTTTCCTGTGTGACCAAATTATCCTGCGTGCAGTTAAACCTGTTGACCGACAAAATATCACTTCTTGGTTCTGAGTTGTTTATTATGTCGTTAATGGCCTCCATTGTCAGATCATCCAACTCCAGCCATGACAGCAGAATCGGGAAATGTTTCAATCTGTTGCCCTTGCAAGTCTCAGCTGAATAGTGCAGTTCCAATATCAACAGGAGCTGCAACAGGAAATCAACTGGATTCTGGTTGCAATCTTATTGATGGTGGGAACAACTACATCTCAATGCTGTTAGGGGTTGGACATGGCAATGGTTGCTTTTTTTATGATTATGGATTATTTCGATGGTACCATAGGCATGGATATACCAATGAGTCCACTAACGTGGCTGGAGTTGAATGATCTGACACGGGAGGCCATTAACAACATAATAAACAGCTTAGAACTTAGAAGTGATATGCTATTGGACAACAGGTTTAACTGCACGCAGGATAATTTGGTCACAGGAAAATCACCTCACTCCAAATGAAGACTTCAGCTCCACACAGAAAAAGGTGGTTGTACCAATTAGCGTCAATTCCATAGAAAGATCATCTCACGTCCACCCACAGTTGAACCATAGTGATGAATCTCCATTGCGGAATGACATAGACCAGTGGGAAGAGAGAAAAATGAAGCACAATCATATGATACCAGTTCTACGTTTACATCCAATCAACTTCTATTTCCATGTTCGATCGTTTAGTTGAATTTGTTGCTATTTCAGAAAGCAAGCAAAAGTTACTGTATACTTATAATTCTTTCATTCGATGAATTAATTGTCATCTCTTTCAAGTAGCAGAACTTTAAAATTTTATCTAGATGATTATGTTAGTCTTTTGTGTTGTCTCTATGTCTTGGTAAAACACCGTCATGCAACCAGATCTGACTGGATGATGCATGAATTCCGATCATGGGAGTCGACAGCAACTTTGTACAGGGATAGGGTAAGAACTAAGCCTTTTACTTTGTTTTCTTTAGTTGATATTTTCTTTTAACGTAAACACCAAGTATGCAATCTAATGTAGCTGGAAGAAATTGTAACATGTAAAGTTTACAATAAGCACAAGGCGGGAAAGACACGGAACAATATAACCAAGCCAATGAGGAAAGCGAGATGCAGAATGGAAAACCAGTAGGGGAAGCAAAGGGTCCAGTGGAATCTAAAAACAAAAGCAGTTGCACTTTCGCAGAAACAGCCGGTGAAACTGAAATACCAAAGATGGCACAATTGCATTTCCTTTGTTCAGTTCATTTCAGAACTCGCCCTGCCCACCCACTCACTCACACACACACAACCACACACCAAAAAAGCAAAAAGAGAGAGAAGGGCAATCTCAAGTAAAGAACTAATCTTGACTCAACAAGTAATATGATTACTGCTGCAAATGACTCTCAAAGCAGGTCATCCACAACAGGCAGGTCCCATTGCAGTTAGAAAACCCCACAACAATCATGTATAGAAACAAATTCAATAACTTAAATAGGTTGCACAGATATATTTACAAGTTATTACATTATACAAATCCTGGCAAACTGAAAAAGAACAGTAGACTGCCAATGGGAGAAGAAATTGAACTCTGCAAAAGTTGACTCGACTCACAGGGCAGAGAAATCCAGCACAATCTCGTTGGAACTTCAAACCAACCAGATTGCAATAGGGAGGTGGATCGATCTGGCCCACGTATACAAGAACATGGGCTGGGAGGAAAAAGAAGCGAAAGGAACAACATCGTCTGATCTCAGAGTTTGGACGGCCTCGATTCAGCATTAGGGGTTCATGTGACCGCATCTTCATCATTTGAGGAAGTAAAAAGACAAGGAGTGAGAAGTGACTAATTTGGCGCCTTGCTCTAATTATGTAGAGAGAGAGAGAGAGTTTGTTGATGTTGGAACGGCACTAAATGTCAGCTTGGTTACACGATAAGAGATCATACTGGTCAATGGGAAGGTAATATTCAAGATAAGTATTTTGGGGAAGACTTGAGAGGAACTATCATCAAGCTTGGCCGGAACCTCTCACAATTTTGTTGTATAGCTTTAATAGAATTCACGTCTATAAAGTCCATAGTCAGATTTTTTTTTTGAGCTAAACTACACTAGCTAGGTCAGGGTTGGGGAAATCCTAGAAGGATCATCCTCCCCACTGGCGCCCCTTGCATTAGGGGTACACGTTTGTATACAGTTCTAATTCAGTTAACATTCATATACTGGTAGGGATCTGCCTAACCTCAGCTTGCCTATCGAAAAAAAGACCCAAAACCCACCTAGATCATACTCAAGATTGGTCGATTGATCTCCCTCAATTCTGTTATCTATCAATAACGACGGTTTTATCTCTTGGTGACAGCTGTCAATGGGTCGTGTTTGAATTGGATATCCTACCCGATCCAATCCTGTATTCCCAGGTATGGGCATGAAACATCTCAATCCTAAAACTATTCGGGTCAACCCAAGCCGGTCCCAATAATTTTTTTGAAAGAAAGCCGATCCCAGTAATGTACAGGTCCGTTTTGGGTTATTATGTTTTTCGTCGGATATTTACTTGACTCGGATTGACCAGAGATTTTTATATGTATTTTCAGTGAAGGTAAGCTACTTAAATTATAATGATCTAAGTTTGGAATTCATTTTCTTGACTCAACAAAACGTGAACCTGAGCCCAAACCCGACACTAGTTATTTGGGTGGGCTTGTGATGTAACCACAAGAAGGGCATTCGTGAAACCTACGGATTTGATATCCGAAAGCGGAAGCTACGATTAATTATCTAAAATATCTTGAGGAATCAGGAAATTGAACCAAAAAACAGAAGATAATGGAAAATAACAAGAAGTTCAATAAGCTAGAAAGTGATTCATATTTCAACTCTAAATAAAACTCTTAGATTTCTCATCTGAGCTTCCTATTTACAATCCACCTAATTACCTTATGATAACTTTTCAATCAAATTAAACTTATCTTAATAATATGGATCATATAATGATTCAATATCAAAATGCAAATATCCAAATTCAAATAAAAAAAGATGGATCTAAAATTATGTAATGGATTTCAGTTACTAGGCTTCACTCCTACATCATTCTCCCTAGGTTGGATAAGATTTGCCGTCAAATATGGATCCCGCATGTATTTCTTTCAATTCTGCTTCATTTTGTGGGCTATGAGCCCACAATATGAAATTAGGTTTCTTTGTTGCATTGGAGAAGCTGCATAGACTAAACAAGGCCTACTTCTACATGTACTTGGAAGCCTATGATGTTCTTCCTGAACCATCTATAGTCATCTGGATCTCTATGAAAATCTGGAACAAATTGATTAAATGGATTTAGTGTCAATTTGATCTACTTCAAAGAAATCGATAAATAGATTACCCGGATCTCCCACTGCATCATGTTACACTCTTCATGTCATTGTTGATCTAGTCCATGCAATCTTAGATTTTAGGGATGGGTTTGGTTTAGGTAAGGTGGGTTTGTATGAGATTTGGATCTGAACAAGAGGTAAGGCATGAAAAGGCAAACCTAGGTTTAAGACCAAGTTAGGGTTTTTGGATATCGGGATATGAGGGTCCAAGATGGGTTTAGAAAGATCCAACAAAATAGACTAATCACATGATTTTGAATTCAAATCTTCTTTAATTGGATTTAAGCTTTTACTAAGTTTTAAGAGAGGTTTTCAATTGGGCTTTAAGTGTGTTTCAATTATTTGGATCTGGGTTGGTTTAGGGACATGAAAAGGTTTTTCTCTTTCCTGATTTAGCTCTACTTCAAGATCTAATGTATACTGAATGACTTAATCCAAAGATGTGATTGTGATATGCCTCAATTTTCAGAAGAAACCTAAACCCACCAATATACCTTGCAATTTGCTTCTCAATAGTCTGTTGAAGTCGAGCTTGCAATCTTAAGTGATGAAATTCTTCAGTATATTCTTACGCCGATTTGAAGCAAGGCTACTACATGATGAGTTGGATACTCAATCTGCCTGTTGACAGCTGCAGTGACCAGAATGCATCACCTACAACCCACAATGAAGTTGGTCAAGTTTGCTTCCAGATTTGGCTCATGGAAGCATGGACGTTGTATACTCAAACCGTATCACCAACATATAAAGGTCCACAAAGAGTGATTTTCGCACCACCGGGTAGGGTTCGTAGCCCTAATCTTGGTCCTAGTGCATGGGTCCCAACCCAATCTGAACCTAATTGGACTTGAATGAAGCTTCTGATCCAATTCAAACCTAGTTAAGATCAGACCCAGCATAATTTTGGATATAGATCAGGTCTTAGCCAAACCTTTTACCCTCAAAGCTTAATCCATTATTCGACCTATACCAATCCAGGTCTGATGAATCAATATCCTTCTGATTTGGTCGCGACCCAATCAAATCTTAATCAAGTCAAAATTAACTCAAACTTAACTCAATCTCGTAAATGGGCCTACACCAACCCAAATGCTATCCAAAACGCACCAATACCCATGCACTACTTAAACAACCTTTGAAGTGCCTGTTTGACCTAGGTGAAACCATTTTAGATCTGATCAGACTCAAATATTGCAAGTGAGTCAATTTAGTATTGTGCTACACCAACCATCAGGGAGCAACAAGGTCCATATGCTTTCTCTATTTGGATCATTGGCAAAATAAATCGTCATCATTAGTTTATCTGGATCAGTGCATTAATCCACACCCGTTAGAGATGACACTACTTATGTGGTTCTTAGGAATCAAGTAAAATTGAAAGAAATGAAAGCGGATCATACTCGATACCCAGTCTTTTTTCAACTTAGGAAGAATGATGCAAGAACGGAGTAGTGTGTAGCTCATGTCCAAGAGATCCATTTGGGTCTTGTTTTAGTTTATGGTTTTTATTTTTGGTTTTATTTAGATTTGAATCTTTCAATATAATGGATCCATCACGGATCCAAGATAGGCTTAGAGTTTCTGGTATTTCCCTATAAATACTCGTTATAGGGGCTTCTGAGTTAGAGTTGATAGATTAGATTGTTGATTAATTTTTTTTATGAGTTAATAGATTAGATTATTGATTAATATTTTTATGAGTTGATTTATTTTGTATTTTCTATTGCTTTGTTTTTTTTCTTTTCAATGCTAATTTATTTTTCAATTTGCATCAGATCCTTACACCAGAGTTCTGACATCTTAGGAATGGAGGGGCCCTTGCTTCTAGTACCCATGCTGCTCCGTTAGTGAATTCATGAGACTCCGTCCAGAGCATATTATATGATCTGCCTATGCAGATAACATGGCTATGAATAAAAAAAAAACTTAGATTTTAAATTCACAAGATCCTCTCCAAGTTCTTATAGAAAAAATTAATATTTCCTGAATCCACAATGGTTTCCTTAAGTCAACTTGAACAAGAAAAAAAGCAAATAACTCAAAGAGATTATTGAATCCACAAGAAAGAAAAGGGGCAATACCTAAGAGAAACTCACTTCACTAAAAATACAAAGCTAAAGATAACCTCCTAGACCCAAGATCCGCTTCTCTAAAGTCCAAACTCTTTAAAGACTCTAAGACATCAACCCTTATCAAGACCTCTCTAGAAATTTAAATCATATTGAGATTGCCATACCTTAAAAGACTCCTTGCACTTTCATATATAAACCATAATTCTAAGACCTAGCCTTTAACCCTAGAAATTTTCAAGCAATGTGTTCTACATCAGCAAGATCCCAGACTTACACATGGATCAACTGAATGTGTTCCACTGAGAGTTTAATCGGTGAATCCTTGAGTCTGCACTATGGCCTACAACCAAAATCCAACATCTCGACGACCCTTTTGGAGAAAATCTGTGGGGACAACTATCTTCTCTGGGGTTTAAGAATTATGTCGATGAGAGGGGATCCTAGACAAGGGAATGCTTCCTTTCTACAATTTCAAACCAAGGGATATCAGATTTGTTGATGACCACCCAAGTTAATTTTGCTAGCCCCATTGTTAGATTCCTTGATGCAGGGGTGTAGCCATGGATTTTTGGGTCCACAAGGTTCATTTGGATCCGTCTATAGTTTTAGACATTTTTTTCTTTTTTTTAAACCTCTTATAATAGATATTGGATCCAAACTGCTTGAATAATATCCCAACTTAATAGTTTATTAAGATTAGAAAGTTTATTGATTGATGTTTATCAAAAATGATAGTTTAGGTCGGTTGGGATTATGATTCTTCCTCTAATAAGTAATTGATAGATCCAGGATTAAAGAGAGTTGAGTTGAAATTCAAAATTTGTTAAATTTCTGTTTCAGTTAATTTTTAATTATTTTCTTTAAATTTTTGTATATTTTCTATCTTTTTAAATAATTTATAATTAGTTAAATTGTTCTTGTAAATCAGGCAACCAATTTTACATCTCAGCGTACCAATTTACATCAATTTGGTATCAGAGGATCCGAATATTCGATGTATAAAAAATTGAACCCAATAAAGCATCCCATAACCTCAATAATAGTGATACTCAAGGTAAAATACAGGTTGACGGTATACCAAGTGACGAATCAGATCAGGAACTGATCGTGCTGATCGTGGCTCTGATCGCCAACTATATATGAACCTAATGAATTTGTGACGAGCCAAACCAAGCCGAGTCAGTCTAGTTAAGCAGCCCTAGTCTAAACCAATGTTATCGGTGTATATCGGCCCATACTCATCGTATCGACAAAAAATCGATACGATTCATCCCTGAATCGGCTATTTTTAAATAAATATAAAAAATTACTAAAAAATATTTATAATAATATTTTAATACGTGTCACCCTATGATTGACAGTAATATTTTTTATTATTTTTTGACCGATACAAAACGATTTACTTGAGTATCTGTACCGACCGACACAGCTGAATCAATGCCGAAACGATTCAAGGCAGATACCGATACTGACAACATCGGTCTGAACCATATGAAATGCGAACATACAATTAAATAATGAGTAAAGAGTATTACAGTGGCGGATCAGGAGCAATCCACATTATACACTTTGAACCGCTTCACCTTGTTACCCTTTATTTTTGGCTGGCAGCCTGTCAATTGTAGGGCCCAAAAGTATTGATTGCACTGATCTCACGTCGTGTCCAGGCCCAAAAGAATAAATTAAAAAATTTCTTACGGATGGATCCAACCCAGATCCACCTGTCCCTGGGACACAGTAATGAAACCATTGGAAACTAACAAGAAATTGTGGCTACTTGGAAACCTTTGTGCAGAATCTAAAGCGCACACAGCTTTTTCAAATAAACTACGGCCCAAAAACCTAAGGACATTTGCTCATAGCACAGCATCCAATGAACCTCTGCAATTTCTTCTCACTATTATTCTTCAATCTAAAACTAAATATTTTAGACAAGCAATTACCCTTCATAGGAAGGATATTTTCCCGAGAGATGGCATCCCCGCCCAGAGAGAGAGCCGAAAGAAATTCAACATTACCACTCATAAAGATCAACAAAATGTTGAACCCATGAACTGAACAAGAGCAAAGTCAAAACAAATAAAGCAGAAAAGAAAAAGATCAGACAGATAAAACGGGCTCACGCAGATTGCGGCAAACGAGAGGTAGCGTCAGCAGGGGGGGAGCGGAAGATCACTAAGATGCATACGCAAGATCGCATAAACATCTACCAAGATTTTATGCCCAGAGAGAGAGAGGGGGACAGAGCATAAACTACAGGAGAGAGAAAGAGAGAGAGAACATAAACTATAGAAACTCTGATTGCATAAGTATACGATTGTCATACAAATAAGCTTTCAAATTCTCAATTTATAACACCACCCATGTCCAATCTTCTAAAGTTAACTAACATCAACCCAAAACTTTGATGCCCCTTACAAGAAATCAAGGATTCAATCTTTATTGGAGAGAAAGAAAGCCCTGATCAATTGGGACCCCAGCATATCAGATTGTAGACCTTCTCCACCTTCTCAGCTTCCCTCCTCTTCACCTCCTCTGCGCTCACCCTCTTGGTTGAGTCCACAGCGCCAGAGAACCGCCTAACCTGGTTGCGCACTCCTGCTTCCCTCTTTGCCGTTGGCTGCATAGACTTGAACCCAACGTCCATTTTGGGCCCTTGGTCCTTCAGAGATTGAAGGACTCTTGATCCAGCACTCACACAGACCTTGCTCATGTACCTCAAACTCATTCCAAAGAGTGACAAACTCACCACTAGATATGAAAGAATTTTGATCTCTGAGACTATGGCTAATTGCCCACAAATGAAGAGACCACAGAGAGTCCTGATTTATAGAGGTGGAAAAAAGTGGGGGTCTTCAAAAATACAATGGTTTTTGGAAACCGTGGTTATTGTTCCTAGGGTTCTGGCAGTAGTTTTTTCATTTTAATACTATTAAACGTGTCCTCAATCGGAACCAAAAAAGGATGACAGCTTGGACTTGTTCTCGTATAGGAATAGCCGAGAGTGCCACTGCAAGAAAATGAAATTATCAAAACTACCATTTCATTTACGATGATTCACTGACCTTATTTTTCCTAAGTCGGTCTTGGGCATGAGTCCACATCTTATGAGCCCTTTAAAAGTCTCTTCCTTCCCTCATATAACATCGTTTTACATGACTTCTGATGCAACTGATATGCAAACCTAAGCTTATTCTGGTTACATTCTCATCTGGTCCTATAGGTCAACTTAGTAAAACTATTCTTTGAGATATCGAGGCCCCGTCTGGTTCGGTTGTCTCAAATTGAATCGCGCTTTGATAAGTATATAGTTTGAGGTTTGGTGCACACAATATACCTCAGACAGGATCAGCTCTTTGTATTGCACCTATCCAGTATGGTATATGCAATATAAGGGTGACATATGGGCTCACGTTGGTACTAAGAGAGTCTCAGTCTGAGTTCGAGCTCGAGCACTATGAACCGAGTTTGAAAAAACACTGGTGAGGTTTGGTCCAGCCTACTGAACAAGGTCCAAGCTTGTGATTTAGTTGGTACTCGGTAATTTCTCTGAAAGCTAAGCCCAGCTTTCTAGCTCCACTTCTGGATTCTTCACCTACATTCAATTTTAATAAAAAATCTAAAGGAAAGAAAAAGCAACGGGACGGTGGCAACCAGTATTTTGTAAACTGTGGACGTTGGGAGTCCAAAACCAGCACCCTGCCCCTAAAACCAGTACTCCACACCCAGCTAAACAAATTAACCACCACCCTAAAATATCTAGAGAGAGAGATCTCGCAGCTTCCTATATTTATGCATCTTCCTTGCTATTTCTTTACCAAAATCTGTGTTTCCATCAAAACAAATCACCACCACCACCCTCAAAATCTAGAGAGAGATGAGTTACATGAACAGGGCAATCATGAGTGAGGGTGTAGCAGCGGCAGCGAAGAGCCTCAAGGAGCAAGGAGCGATGCTGGGCGTGGCGTTGAGGCTGCTGCACCATAGCGTGGGGATGGAGTCTGGGGGGTCGTCTGTGCAGGCCAAGAGGTTGGTTTCCTCCATAGAGGCAACCTCCCTCCTGTGGGGGAAGAGGTGGAAGGGCGAGGAGACGGCTCTGAGGAAGGTCATGTACGTTGGTTGTTGGGGTCCCAATTGAGCAGATGGATCGATGAGAAGACCACACAGTTCTGCATATATGATCTGTTGGATCTTACCTAAGGTAAGAATCGTGTAATTGAAGGAAACGTGAAGATAAGGCAAGTGCGTGACCCGCTGGGGATGGAAAGCTTGTTCAACGTATCTGCTGGAGATGGAAAGCGTCGTTTGTAAGATAAAGTCATGGAAACTCTCATATCCAAATTTTGGATATGCATATTCGGTTGCCTATTACATCCCAAAATCAGTGGGATTGTATCTCATGTAACCAAAAAGGAAAGCTGTATATATACATGTAATCTGTCAACAAGATAATATAGAGAAATTTCAACTTCACATCATCGTGTTTTCCTCTCTGCATACTGATATTTATTTTAACAAGATCTTGATGCCCAAAAAAAAGCCACCGATTTTACTTATTATTGGAGTTTATTGATTCTGACTTGATGCCCAAAGAGGAGCATCAAAGAGAAATTGTAAAGAAAAATTATATAATAAATTCCAACTGTTGAAAGACTGGAACTTCTTTTGTTTTCGATTGGTTGGCAATGTTGTTTGGTATGCGTTTGGAGAATGAATGATGCGTGGATTTGTTGGAACTTTCTAATTTCTTACAACTCAGGGTAAAGCTCTTGAGTTTAATACAATGAGGAATTTGTTGGTTTTGTTTGTTTTTCTCAGTCCATGGAAGGTGAGAAAGGCTCTTGAAGATGAATACTGGAAAAAAGGGGGCTCTGGAGGAGCTTGGGCAGGAAAGATCCCTCTGATTTTTGGGAAATTTATGAGAAAATTTCAACTGCTCTCCAGGCCCCTGTTGGAGATGGGAAAATGGTTCCAATCTTGTTAAGAACTTAAAATAAAGGCCCCCTAATTTAATGCTGGCACGGTGTAAAGCACCTTAAAAAAGAGAGAGAACTCAAGTCATTTCTGTTCATTGCCCAACACCCCTCCCCTGTTTCTCATTCCGCATCTTGCAGGCTTGCAGCAGCAAGAATGGAGTGTTATGCTTTTAGATTGAAAAGGTCACTTCGCTTGATCTTCAGTAAATTTTGAGGAAACAATTCATTGATTCTCCTCTTTTCTCCATCGGTCAGATCCCTTCAATTTCTCTGCCTTGTAATTCTCATATGTGAATATATTTGGAACAAATATCCTCCTACGAATGTTTGGATGCTGCTGACAATCTAAAATTCCTTGAAATTCTAAAAAAATTATCACCCAAATAACCTCTGTGCCCAAATGTGGCATCCCAAAGAACATTCATTTTGCCCCCTTAACTGCTGTTTAGATGTCAGATTATGATTGCCTTAGTAGATGGTTTGGTTTTTTTCTTTATTGGGGGATTTGAATAGGAGGGGAATTGCTAATTACTCCCTCTCCCGTATAATTGAAAAGGATAGAGTTTGAAGGAAGCAGGAATTGGAAGCAGGAAACTATTGGATTGTAAGATACCAATTCCCTGAAAACAAACGGGAAGGGAATTGGCATGCCCAATTCTCTCTGCAATACCCCGCGAATCCAAACACAAACTCATCGTGGCAAATGTTGACCAAAAGAGGACGCAATTGCGTAGAAGAAAACTTGTATTAAGATTTACATTTACTATGGAAATTCCCAACCAGAACTTTTGCTAGGGAATTATATCCAAATGTGATAAAACTTTTTCTTTCCTTCTTTCTGAAGAGATCATCAAGGCTTGCAGATGAGTCTCTCTCTCTCTCCATATGGTTGGAACAGATGAGATGTTGAATCTCATCCCGGTCTCTTCTTTCCTCTTTTTTCACCTTCCTTTATCCCTTCACTCAATTGGGTCCCCAACAACTCAAATACATAACTTTTCTTAGTGAATCTTCTGCCTCTTTGCTTCTCTGTTCTCCCATCTTTCTTTGCACCAAAGAAGTAGAGGAGTTGATGGCTGAAGATGAGACTCTCATTGCTTGCAGAGAGGCACCATGGTTTCTCCTGGCCCTTTGGTCCAAAGCTCTCACCACCGAACTGACTCTGATCCCTTGATCCTTCAACCCTTCCACTGCTGCAACTACGCATGCCCTTACCATTGCTCTGTTCATGTGACTCATCTTTCTCACTCTTATTTCTTCTCTCTAAACAAACAGGGTAAGAGAATTCCCCCCAATGAAGGTAGTTAGAGTTCTTTCAAAGTCTTGGATGATTGTAGTTGTTTCTGACTGGTGAGGAAATCAATAGATTTATAGAGTACAGCCGAAGAGGTGAGGATGGTCACTCATGGTTTTGCAGCAGCAGCTAATGGTTTTGAGAAAAAAACTAGGTTCGGTACCAAAATACCAGTGGCTAATATGTCCTTTTTCTCAAACCTAAAAAGGTTGTCGTTTTCTCCTCCCATGGTTTTGGTGAGAGGAGATTTGGACCCACCATATTTCCAGCCACAAATTTGCAGTTATTCATTTTTTTTACAGCGACCAACCTTGGTTTGGCCTCACGGATGAGCAAGGATCAGGTGGCATTATATGGCACACCTTGAAGTGTGCCGCTGCACCACCTGGTGTCCTTCATCTTTGGCTGACGGTCTCTCAGTTGTGAACTCAAAAGTAGATGAAAGGTAGGGGTGGCAATTTCTGACACGACCCGCCAACCCGCCTCTTAGGCGGGTTCGGGTTGGGCTTAAGCCAACCCGTTTAATAAACGGGTCGACCCATGTAACCCGTTTATTAAACAGGTCGGGTTCGGGTTGGGGGTATGCCAACCCGCCAACCCGGCTGACCCGTTTAATAAACGGGATAGGCAGGTGGGTCAACCCGCCAACCCGTCTGCCTGACCCGTCAACCCGCCAACCCGACCCGCCAACCTGCCTACCTGCCAACCCGATCCGTCTACCCGCCAACCTGACCCGCGAACCTGAAAACCCGTTTACCCGACCCAACCCATTTATTAAATGGGTTGGCGGGCCGTGTCGGGTTACCCGTTTATTAAACGGGTCGGGTTCGTGTTTGCCACAGCTGACCCGTTTAATAAACGGGTCGGGTTCGGGTTGAGGTATGCTGACCCGCCAACCCGACCCCATTGCCACCCCTAATGAAAGGCAGCCAGGTGCGGAGGCACACTCAAAATGTGCCATGATCCTGGCTCTTCATGGTAAATTAATTTTTATCACAAGATTTACTTGAAAAATAAAGCCAAAACTAGAATTATGCAAGAGTTTAGGGCTGGGAAACGCAGGCGAGTTGCTTCGGTCTCAGGTCATGTTGGGCTCGCAAAGATCTCGTTAGGACTCGCAAAATAGGCTTGGCAAGCTGAACATGAACAACGAGTGTTTTAACTCTGTTCGGCTTGTATAGACTATATCGTAGAGGTAGATGATTGAAATTCAAATCCCATTTCTTGCAACTTTGAGACTATATATTTATTTTGTAGATAAGCCAGCTTGAGCTTAGGCTAGTAGGTTTAGAATCAAATTTATACTATTTTAGAAATATATTTTGTTTTATTAATGAGCCAGCTCGAGCTCAGCTTATTGAACTCGGGTTTGCCATGAGCTTGAACTCGACCTAGCTATCTCCACAAGAATGACCCGAGCTTGAACACCCTCTGTTCAGTTTGGTTGACTTGTTCATCAGACCTAGTAACAAACACCAAACGGGGTCTAGTGGAAGAGGTTTTGGATCCCTATAGGAACCAATGTTATATGCATATCAGACTTACTACCATTCTGTTTTGGGACTGACGGCATTTGGGTTGGGATCTACCTATTGACTTCACTAACTGAAACCTGTTGAACACATTTTGCAGGCGGCTCAGGCAAGGTCATGCATGGATTGATGGCCCAAAAAGACTGGCCAATCTTAGGCACAAGAATATATAAGCCCAAAAACCAGTATTTGACACGGCCCACTAAGTTCTAAGAGCTTATTAAAGTTCAGGTTTGGAGACAGATTGAACAATCTCCAAGTAGGTCAGTCTTCTTGAAAATGGGGCTAAGTAGGCCAAGCCCTGTTTTGATGTAGGGGGGCAATTACATGTCTAATGGGTTCAAGCTACGTTTAATCTCCCGTACTGTTCAGAAAGAGTTCATTGGTATAATTATCTTACTGATCGAGGTAGAGTTCAGTTGAACCATAACGTGGCCCATAGATCTTGACCTGTTTGTCTGAGCCTCGTCTGTACTCATTCGTCATAAAGTCTTCAGACTTGTAAAAGAGTACCTCTTTAAGATCAATAATGCAGTCTTTTATATATTCCAAGTAAATGGAGCTCATATTGGGGGGATGAATCCATTGAGGGCCCAAGCTAACCTTATCATGGTGGACCCAAAGAGATCCTGCTGAGCTGAGACACTGGTGGCTACCTTTTTTGGTCACCAAAGTGCTACTATCAAAGCCAGAGAAAACCTCCGTTGGGTGCTCCAAGAGCGTGAGGATGATTCATATTTTTTTGTAATTCTCTTTCAATTAATGATTCCTGGTAGGAGTCCGCCTAACCCTAACTTTGCTTTTCAAAAAAAAAAAAAACAAAGCCCAAGAAAGAACTCCAATAGCCCCCATTAATGGGTGCCCAAAGGATCCAAACCAAGGTGGTTTCCCAATACATGAGGCTTGCTCAAACGTGTAGTTTTTGTTTTGTTTGATTGTATAGAAATGGCCAAATTCTTCTCAGCAACTGACACCGTTGGGGGTGACTCTTGTGCAATACACACTTCATCTCGGTAATACCTTGATATTCACGCTTCCAAGTACCTCTAATTATCCTAGTTGTGAGAACTCTGTAGTTCATGAATTTGGTGGCATTCAAAACAATGTCAAGTATCCTATGTAACAAACCTTATGTTTGTCATGGGTATGCACCATGGTACTAATGAATCATACATATTTGTACTCTGTCTGCGCACGGAACAAACTGTTCTCTGAAAAATATTTCTGCTTTAAATTCCATCTCTCATCCAATATTGCTGTCCTTGCAAATATCTGGCTTCGCCCAGTATTACTGACGGCCATTCATTCCATTGTTTTCATATGCTTGTGACAGACACTCTCCATTGTTTGCTTATTCAGGCTAAAGGTTTGGTGCTCATACTGACGAGTGTGGGTTTAGTTGGGGTTCAGGTTTACAAAACAGCTAGAATTGGAGTGCCTTGCTCTCTCTCTCTCTCTCTTATGCTTATTGTCCACAGCCTGTCCTTTAGTATTCCAGTAAACATTTTTTGTTTTTCTTTTTTTCATATTTTGGAACTCACTTCTTTGGATGAACGCTTAATCATGGACCATATATTATGTTCATGATTACACGACTTATCACCCCGTCTTGAGGACAGTCTGTCAGTTGTGATGCCAAGGCCTGATTGAGGGCAATCAAGTGCTTAATGCATGAATTTGGTACCATTTATTGCACCTGATCCCGACTAATGTAAGTAGGGTTGTCAATGCATCGTCTTTCACGTGCATGATGATCATACCAAACTTTTCTAATGTCAAACAATAGTGTCTGAATCGGATGTAACATGATAGTAAAAAAAATTATTGTAAAACCCTGATATCAAGAGTTGTAACGCTTCAAAATCTTGGATTTAAAACCTTTCATAAAAAAGGTTGATTTATTAGGGTTTAAAACCGGAGTTCAGCGAAAAATCAAGTTTGAAATAGCAAGTTTATGGACCTTGAGCGCATTATAGCGCATTATAGCGCAAACTTCTCTTTACAAAACTGATTTACAACTCATATATATTTATTGAAATGAAAAAATGAATGAAGTTTTGGTAATACAGTTTTAATAATTCGGAGTTTTAATCAAAAGAGATGCTTTCAAAGAAACTCTATACCATATTTACCAAAATGTTCTTAAAAGCATAACGTCAAGGAAAGGGTCTTGCATCACGTCATCGTTCTATCGCAAGTTGTATCAACCTGTTCACCATCTGCCCATAAAATGGGTCAATCTCGAAAAAAACTAATAGGGGTGCAAAAGACAAGAAAGAACAAATGTTGCAATAAATAAGATATTCGCTAGATCAAACAGGAAAAAGCACGACTAACAAAACTAACCAAACGTGCCGTGAAATAAGCAAAACTCTAGTAAAGCAAATGAATAAATACAAGAGTAGTAAGGACCATAGTGCTAAACAAGCAATTATAGCAATCCAACTGATTTTATAGGTGAAGAGTAATTAACTCTATCCAACAGTCAAACAAAGCAACTGAATAAGACAATCATTTATAACAATGCTCGCAATACATATAATTACCATTAAATGATTTTGTCCATCGGCAAGTAACTACATTAATCGTAAGGTACAAGCTATTTTATCAAAAGCAATTTATAAGCTGCACATGATAAGCAATCATACGATAGCAGTTATATCACAATATGTAAGCAGCTTATAAGACAAGCGGCTACATCAGTCCTAGTTGCAACAAGTTCGTAGATTACGAGTTGTGTGCAATCATATTAATCATAAAAGACGCAAACCAACAAGTGCTACATTACAATAAGCACTAAGTAGTACAACCAAGCAAGTCATGTGCTAATATATGACAACTAGTATATTACGAGGTGTATGCAATCACATCAATCATAAGAGACGCAAACCAACAAGTGCCACATTACAATAAGCACCAAGTAGTTCGACCAAGGGGTAAAGCAAGTCACATGCTAATATGTAGTAACTAGTATAATGTTATTATTATAAGTATTTAACTAGTATGAAAAGCTAGTTATTACTTAGCAAAGAACTACGTAAGCAATTTAACCAGCTAGAGTAATGCATCGATAGGTGTGCATAGCCCAACGAGTAGCATACTAAACTACCGAGCCAGTAAGCAATCAATTCACGTCAGAGCACGCATATCTCATAATCATGTGCGTAGGTTATATTTTGTTCTCATTATTAGCTGGTCATTGTGAGTACGCACAAGGCACAAAACATAGAAACAATCAAGATCGATTCGGGGGTCATTATGCTATGTATTTTGTGCTACCCCAAATGTCTGACTGAGTCCACTCCTAAGGGGATGGCCAGTGACCAAGAGAGTAAGTCCCCAAAGGCATTCAAAGGCTTATGGATGCATCCAAACTTCTGCAAAAGTGGCTATCTTTGTAGTATTTTAGAGTTCGAGTTCGAGTTCGATTGATATTATTTTTTTGAGAAAAAACATACAGTGTTCATACAAAGAAAACATGACTAAATATTTTTTATTCTTTTTTCAATAACTCACTTTCTTTCACAATGTTCATCATTTATAACATGAAAAAATAACAAGTACATAAATGTTCAATGATAAAAAAACTAAAAACTACCAAATACTCTGTTAAAGTAGAAGTGGCTGATCACGTCTTGCCTGTGCTAGTGTGTATGTAACCTATAATTATAATTATATAGAGAGTGAGTTTACAACCCTTTAAAGAATAATTATAAGTAAATAAAGACTTTAACTTACAACTGTAGTGGGCTCTAAGCCTTTTGTTTGAGTTTAGTTTTTGATACACTATACAAGTTTGTATGTTTCAATTATTTCTTATTTGACTCTCTCAAATACACATTCAAAATAAACTAAAATACTAGGTCGACTATACTGATCATAATCGTCTATGAACGTAGTAACCCGCATTGAACACCCAAATTCTACATATTGATCAGACAATAAACCATACACCTCAGTGATCCCCGGACCACCAAGCACTGCAGTGAAACAAAAAAGAGACCCCACCGGTAGCTAGCCGGAAGGTTAGGCTCAATCTCAATCTCGACATGGTTCATGCTATATCCTAACCATAATGACTTTCAATCATCTATGGTCGTCTAGAGTCTCAAACACTATATGAATATAACCCTAAGTCATATCTTAAGTTCATACATTGAACCATATTCTCAATCTTATGTTTCACTCATTCTCTCATGAGTAGTATTGTGAAATGATCACGACGGATATCACTTTCAATCTCATAATGACATTAGGGTTCACGCTTATTTCATACTAAGCACACAATAATGTAGAGTCTCTATATCGTTAAATCATCGGTGACCCACTATCCATAGTGGCTGCACTCTGGCCGCGTACCAAGTAGATCTTTTCACAAGTCGTCACTTTCAGGATTTAAGAGGTTATGCATACTAATCTCAATATAAATATTCACATGACATTTATAGAATAAACAGACTCAAGTCTAATCACAATCTCATCATGATGCATGTTATTTATAACATATATATATATATATATGCAATCACAAAACAATCTATTTCTAATATGCATGACATATCATGACTAACATGTGTATGTAATTATCTCATAATTTCATGCATATCATATTCACACTCTAGAGTTATCTTTCTAATCATGCTAATTCACAACATTCCAATAATATGCAACGTAGTATGGTTTATTTATAACTAAAATTACTTCTAATATTTTTTACCTTAAATAAGAATATCATGCTCTGGTCGCAATCGAGTCTCAAAAGGCTTTAACAGTAGGATCTGATCATCATACAGGCATGTTCATATTAATATACATAACTTTTTATATTTTAATAAAATTACTAAAATACCCTTCTCGAGTTGACTCATCACACCTCGATTTCTGTTCTCCTGATTTGACCAAAACCAGAGGACACAGACATTTCTCTTTATGATACAAGTCCAACGCATCAAGCCTCACTTAATTTTGAGTTTAAACTGCAAAGTTATGGCCATTTTACCTAAATAGATCTTGGGTACACACAAGGATACATTGATTATTTCGATAATTATTCTCAAAATTTAAAAAATTAATTACAAACTATATCTAGATGCATTTCTGATCTGGATCTAAAACCGTCAGATTGAATTTAGACCCATTTCTGATCTAGATCCAGAACTGGTTAATCAAGTTATGAGTTGGATCTGAATCTAACTTTGATCCAGATCCAGAACCGTTAGACTAGATCTAGACCTAGTTTTAATCTGGATCTAGATCTGATTCATTTAGTTGGATCTAGATTTAGTTCTAATCTGGATCAAGTACTGATCTGAATCAAATTCAGTTCTGTTCTATATCCAAAACAGTCAGACAAGATTCAGACCCATATCTATCTGGATTCAGTTTTATCTGGATCAGTTCAGACTGACTAGATCTAGATTCTATCTGATCTAGATTAAATCGGATCCAAACTAAGAACTGAGACCCAGTTAGATCTGACTCGGTCTGGTTCACATCCAGACTGGTTCGGTCTGATTGAGTCGGTCCAAACTGGTTTGGTTTGGACTAGTTCAGTCTGAACCGGTTTGGTCTAGACCAGTTCGGTTTGCGCCGATTTGATCTGAACATGTTTGACCTGAAACTCTCTTTTTTTTAAAAAAAACTTATCAAGTTCGTTCAGGGTGCGACCCAGACCGATCAATTTGGTATATATATATATATATATATATATATATATATATATATATATATATATATATATATATATATATATATATATATATATATATATATATATAACAGGGCGAAAGGGGGCACCACCCCTTCTATCATTCCTCTTCTTCTCAAACGCAAAGGGACCATAGCTTACCCTCTCTCTCTTTCTCTCTATTTCAGAGGGGTTGATCATCGGCGCCCGCCGACCCTCTCTCTCTCTCTCGATAGAGTCAGTTTCTTTTTTCTATAACTGTAACCCGCCGACAGCCATGGCTCTCGGCCTTCTGTTTGCCCAAAAAAGAAAAAAAGGGAAGAACCTTACTTGCATCGCCGACCAAATTTTCAATAAGCTCCTCCTCTCTTTGCAACCCATTTTTCCTTCTTTTTTTCCTCACATCTTTTTCTTCCTATTTTGCTCGCTTAATCGGTGGTGGAGGAGGTGAGGATAACCTCTTCCCCCTTTTGTCCATCCTGGGGGGTGAGGTTTATCCTCATCCACCCCCTCTCTACGATATGCTTCTCCTCTTTTTTTTTAAATCTCTTTTCCCTGAACAAAATCGTCGGACTGGTTTCACAATTGTGCATTAAGCACTCAATCGCCCACCATAAGGTATTGAGCCCCACCAACTGACAAACCCTGTCTCCAGACGGAGCGTTATCAGGTGCTTAATGCATAAATATTTGTGCAATCATATTGCACCAGATCTTTTTACAAAACAATATTGGGTGATAAAATAAGAAGTCTATTATTGAACCATGGTTTTTTTTTTCTGTCCAAGTGCTAAACCTCTATCTAATCAACATTGAAAGAGGTACCAACGGGGCTCCACTTGTGTAGCAGGAGCAGTTATTACGCGTCATCTTGTGTTGGGTTATGCAAGTTCAAATCACTACGGTATAGTTGTATACCTGATAGAAGTCCGCCTAACCCCAGCTTTCTCTGTAAATAAAAACATTGAAAGAGGCTCTCCAATGCAAAAATCTATCTGGCACGCAAAGATCCTACACAATATCATAGGATGCCTTATAAAATATGAATCAACCTTGGCCTCCCAAGTGCACAGTACTTGAGTTACCCTGGTTTTTCTTATAGGCATGATTGAGGATAGCCAACCACTGGAATTCGAACTAGGACCTTTCGATTAAGACTGCCATGATTTGAATACCATCCAGCCATCACATCCAATCCCAAAATAAGTGGTCTTTATCATGGTAACCAAAACTAGCATTTTTAAAGAATAATATAAATGTCAATGTAATGATAGGTCTTATCATTATCATTATAATCATTATATGCATTTTTGCAACATATCATGTCACATATAAGTAACTTGGCTCAACATGGTTTTTCAATAAAATCTTGAAGCTCCTAGTTTTTGAGTTCTTAACATGCAAAAACTAATATTGTGATTTTTCCTTGCTTCGACGAAGATTCATGTTAGAAAAACAAAGGGTAAAAGAGCTTGAATTCTTGCCTGATAAACTGAGAAACTCGATCAACATCTTGCTTACATTCTGATCCATCTAATAAAGTCACCATGGACGAGAGTGAAATGATGAAGTTGACAGCAGTTGGCTATATTAGGTTCAACCTGACACCACAACAGATCATCACGTTATACCTAAACAGAAAGATAGAAGGCATCAATCCTCCATGCAACATCTGAACTCATCGTCCAGCATGCTTCATCTTAGGAAGATATATACACAGGGGCGGAGAGGGTAGGCACGTGCCCACCCTGGCCTGCTGAAATCCCTTAAAAAGGGATATGGGTGACTCGCTGACAGGGTGGGCAGTGCCCAATTCAAAGGGGGCCGACCCTCGCCCCTTTGGTTATGCATTTCCCCAATTTCTCTCTGGCCTTCTGCTCTCCCTACGAGTTTACTAAGCTCTGTCGGTGCCGGGTTGTCCGCCCTTGTTCTCTCTCTCTCACTCACTCACTGTGTGTGTTCGCCCCTGCTAGGGTTTTGTATGTGTGTGTGTGTTTTTAATTAGCATTAAACATGAATAATGAATTATTGATTTTTGTTAGAATATTAGAGTTTTTATTTATTTATTTTTAATTAGCATAAATCTATTTTTTTTGGATTTTAGGTATTGATTTGGTTGTTTTCAAATTACATGATTATATAATAAAGGTTTTCGGGTTTTTTATCTATTATTATTTTTTTAATTATCATTAAGTGTGATTCCATTAATAAATGCTTGATTTTGGTTATTAAACCCCTAAATCTTTTGTTTTTGTTAGGATTTATGTCCTCTATTTTGGTTTTTCAAATGACATAAACATTTAATAAGGTTTTATTTTTTTTGTAATTAGCATATCTACAATGTGATTTTTATTAGGATTTGAGGTTTTTATTTGCTTTTTTAGAATGAAGTGAATGTTTAGTTTATGGTTTTAAGGTGTGTATTTGTTTAATTATCATTGGGCATAAATCCATGAATATTAGGTAATTTGATTTTGGTTAGAATATTAAGAATTTTTTTATTAATTAATCATAACTGCATAATTTATAATGTTTATAGGGATTAGGGTTTTAGTTTTTTTTTATAAGGACATAAATTTTTAGTTATGTTTTAAAGGTTTTTCTGTGATTTTTTTCAGTTGTCACTGGGCATGGATATATGAATACTGTAAGATGTGGTTTTGGTTAGAATATTAGTGCTTTTTTTATTACCTAGCATAAATACATAATTTATGTTGTTCGTATTGATTAGTTTTGATTTGTTTTTTTTAAGAATGATACAAATGTTTAGTTTATAATTTTAAGTTTTTTGTACTTTTTTTTTCTAATTATCATTTGACATGAATTCATGAAAATTGTGTGATTTGATTTTGGTTAGAATATTAGGCTTTTTTATCTAGCATAAATGAACCCTTTAGGATGTTTGTAAAAAAATGGTTTTGATTGAGTTTTTGAAACATATTGATAGTGTATTTGTGCCCACCCTAGGTTAGAATCCTAGCTCCGTCTATGTGAACCACACCCCTGTCCCCATTATGCAAGTCCCTCTTTCTCTCTCTTTTTCTGCCTGAAGATGCACTTAGATTTCTAAGTATTGTTTTGCCCGTGCTTTCTGAATTTTGGTTTTTCCTTTTAAAGCTTCATATGTTTTTGCCAAATGACATGGCATGATATGTGACAAAAAAATTTGTTTTTTCTTTCGATGCAACTGAAGATTGTTTGTATGCAGCACAATGAATGGTTAGACAACATTGATCGCTGAGTTGCTGGAGGCATTAAGGCAACTTTTAGCCGTACGATGCACCGCATATATCGCTACTACAGGGATGACTCTCTATCTCTCTCTTATGTTTAGGGCATAAATGCATAAATAGTTATGTAAGAATTAGAATTTTGATTAGCATTTAGATTTAAGGTTTTTTGTGTTTTTTTCTTTAATTAAGATTTAGGTTTATAATGAGATGAATATTAATTAGTTATTTCTTAATTTTTATCAACATTATAATGATCCACATATTTGATTTTAGTTAGAAATTTGGGTTTTTTTTTTTCAATTAGTTTATGTTTGAAAATGATGAATGATGTTTGTTAGGATTGATGTTTTCATTTAGTGTTTTTTAATTAATATAAATATTTAATTAGGTTTTATAGTATTTTGTGTTTTTCTCGAATAACATTTAGATTTTTATTTTATTTTTAAATAGAATTCATATTTAAATTAAGTATTATATATATATATTAATTAACATTAAGTATGATTTCTACATGCTTAAATAGCATAAATGCAAAATTGATGACTTGAGAATTAGAATTTCAATTTTGTATTTGTTTAAATGACATGAATTTTAGATTATGCTTTTAGGGTGTTATGTATTTTTTTCTTTTTAATTAGCATTAAACATGAAGAATGAATACTAGACTTTTGTTAGAACTTAGAATTTTATTTTATTTTTTGTTTCAAAAAACATAGATGATAATTTTAGTTTTTTTTTGTTTTAATTAGAATAGATGAAAAATTTAGGTTTAGGTTTTTATTTTGTTTATTTTTTGAATAATGTAAATATTTAATTAAGATTTTAAAGTAAATTTATGAATATTTTAGGAATTAAGGTATTGATTTGGTTTTTTCCAAATGACATAAATGTTTAATTAGAGGTTTAAGTTTTTTTGTATTCTTTTTCTTAAGAATTATGTTGTATTTTCTTTTAGCATAATATATAATGCTTGTTAGGGTTTTTGCTTTTTATTTAGTTTATTTTTTAAATTACATAATATTTAATTAGGATGTTAAGGTTTTTTGTATATTTTTTAATTAGCATTAGGCATGCAAATCCATGAATTTTTTAGAGATTAGGGCATTGGTTTTCATTTTTTCAAATGATGCAAATGTTAAATTACATTTTTTTGGTTTTTTGTTTGATTTTTTTTCTTTTTTATGTATCATTAAGCAATATTTCATTAATGAATGATTGGTTTTGGTTATTACTTTTCAAACCCCTAAATATTTGATTTTTGTTAGAATTTAAGTTTTTTATTTGGTTTCTTAAATACCATGAATATTTAATTAAACATTTTCTTATCTATTTTTAATCAACAATAAACATGATTTCTTGAAATTTTAGAAGTTTTACGTTTTTTTTTTCAATTAATATATCCATGAATGAATCATGTTAGAATTTGGGGTTTTGATTTGTCTTTTTACTGTGCGTTTGGGGTTTTGATTTGTCTTTTTACTGTGCGTTTGTGCCAACCCTACTTTTAGATTACTGGCTCCCCCCTCTTGTCACAATTGGGCAGATGGATGAGAAGAAGACCACACGGTTCTGCTTATAAGATCCGTTGGATCTTACCTAAGGTAAGAATAGTGTAATTGAAGGAAACGTGAAGATAAGGCATGTGACCTGCTGGGGATGGAAAGCGTCATTTGTAAGATAAAAGTCGTGGAAATTCGCATATCCAAATTTTTTGGATATGGATATTCATTGCCTGATACATCCCAAAATCAGTGGGATCGTAACCCATGTATCCAAAAAGAAATAACTGTATCTGTATATATACATGTAATCTGTCAGCAAGATAATATAAAGAAATTTCAACTTCTTCGTCATCGTGTTTTCCTCTCGACATACTGATATACATTTTAACAAGATCTTGATGTCCAAATAATCTCCTAAGAATGTTTGGATGCTGCTGAAAACCAAAATTCCTTGGAATTCTACAAACAATTAACAACCATCCAAATTCCCTCTTTGCCCAAATGTGGCATCACAAAGAATATGCTTTTTGTGGCCCTAACTGTTGTTTAGGTGTCAGATTATGTTGGCCTTCAGTAGAGATGGTTTGGTTGTTTGCTTTGGAGGGGGATTTGAATAGGAGGGCAATTGCTATCGAGTTTGAAGGAGGAATTGGAATCAGGAAACTGTTGGATTGTAAGATACCAATTCCATGGAAACAAACAGGGAAAGGGAATTGGCATGGCCAATTCTCTCTGCAATGCCCCGCGAATCCAAACACAAGCTCATCGTGGCAAATGTTCACCAAAGTAGGCCGCAATTGCGTAGAAGAAAACTTGTATTAAGATTTACATTCATTTACATTTACTATGGAAATTTCCAACCAGAACTTTTTCTAGGGAATTATATCCAAATGTGGTAAAACTTTTTTTTTCCATATTTCTGAAGAGATCATCAAGGCTTGCAGATGAGCTTCTCTCTCCTCTCTCTCTCTCTCCATATGGTTGGAACAGATGAGATGTTGAATCTCATCCCTGTCTCTTCTTTCCTCTTTTTTCACCTTCCTTTATCCCTTCACTCAATTGGGTCCCCAACAACTCAAATACATAACTTTTCTTAGTGAATCTTCTGCCTCTTTACTTCTCTGTTCTCCCATCTTTCTTTGCACCAAAGAAGAAGTAGAGGGGTTGATGGTTGAAGATGAGACTCTCATTGCTTGCAGAGAGGCACCATGGTTTCTCCTGGCCCTTTGGTCCAAAGCTCTCACCACCGAACTGACTCTGATCCCTTGATCCTTCAACCCTTCCACTGCTGCAACTACGCCTGCCCTTACCATTGCTCTGTTCATGTGACTCATCTTTCTCACTCTTTTTGCTTCTCTCTAAACAAACAGGGTAAGAGAATTCCCCCCAATGAAGGTAGTTAGAGTTCTTTCAAAGTCTTGGATGATTGTAGTTGTTAATGACTGGTGAGGAAATCAATATATTTATAGAGTACAGAAGAAGAGGTGAGGATGGTCACTCATGGTTTTGCAGCAGCAGCTAATGGTTTTGAGAAAAAAACCAGGTTCGGTACCAAAATACCAGTGGCTAATATGTCCTTTTTCTCAAACCTAAAAAAGTTGTTGTCGTTTTCTCCTCCCATGGTTTTGGTGAGAGGAAATTTGGACCCACCATATTTCCAGCCACAAATTTGCAGTTATTTTCTAATTAATAGTTTGTACTTTCCACCTTTCTTATGACTAACTTCATTTTTTTTACAGCAAGCAACCTATTTCATTTTGATAGGGACCTACCTCTCTATGGATCCACGTTTGACCGTTCTTTTGACCTTGGTTTGGCCTCACGGAGGAGTAAGGATCAGGTGCCATCACATGGCACACTTTGAAGTGTGCCGCTGCACCTGGTGCCCTTCATCTTTGGCTGACGGTCTCCCAGTTGTAAACTCAAAAGTAGATGAAAGGCAGCCAGGTGCGGAGGCACACTAGAAATGTGCCATGTGATGGTACCTGATCCTGACTCTTCAGGGTAAATTAATTTTTATCACAAGATTTACTTGAAAAATAAAGCCAAGAATAGAATTATGCAAGAGTTTAGGGCTGGGAAACGCAGGCGAGTTGCTTCGGTCTCAGGTCATGTTGGGCTCGCAAAGATATCGTTAGGACTCGCAAAATAGGCTTGGCAAGCTGAACATGAACAACGAGTGTTTTAACTCTGTTCGGCTTGTATAGACTATATCGTAGAGGTGGATGATTGAAGTTCAAATCCCATTTCTTGCAAGTTTGAGACTATATATTTATTTTGTAGATAAGCCAGCTTGAGCTTAGGTTAGTAGGTTTAGAATCAAAATTATATTATTTTAGAAATATATTTTGTTTTGTGAATGAGCCATCTCGAGCTCAGCTTATTGAACTCGGGTTTGCCATGAGCTTGAACTCGACCTAGAGATCTCCACAAGAATGACCCGAGCTTGAACACCCTCTGTTCAGTTTGGTTGACTAGTTTATCAGACCTAGTAACAAACACCAAATGGGGTCTAGTGGAAGAGGTTTTGGATCCCTATAGGAACCAATGTTATATGCATATCAGACTTACTACCATTCTGTTTTGGGACTGACGGCATTTGGGTTGGGATCTACCTATTGACTTCACTAACTGAAACCTGTTGAACACATTTTGCAGGCGGCTCAGGCAAGGTCATGCGTGGATTGATGGCCCAAAAAGACTGGCCAATCTTAGGCACAAGAATATATAAGCCCACAAACCAGTATTTGACACGGCCCACTAAGTTCTAAGAGCTTATTAAAGTTCAGGTTGTCATGGAGACCCAGATTGAACAATCTCCAAGTAGGTCAGGCTTCTTGAAAATGGGGCTAAGTAGGCCGAGCCCTGTTTTGATGTAGGGGCCAATTACATGTCTAACGGGTTCAAGCTACGTTTAATCTCCCATACTGTTCAGAAAGAGTTCATTGGTATAATTATCTTACTGATCGAGCCATCGAGGTAGAGTTCAGTAGAACCATAACCTGGACCATAGATCTTGACCTGTTTGTCTGAGCCTGGCCCATATGCATCTGTACTCATTCGTCGTAAAGTCTTCAGACTTGTAAAAAGAGTACCTCTTTAAGATCAATAATGCAGTCTTTTATATATTCCAAGAAAATGGAGCTCATGGTGGACCCAAAGAGATCCTGTTGAGCTGAGACACTGGTGGCTACCTTCTTTGGCCACCAAAGTGCTTCTATCAAAGCCGGAGAAAACCTCCGTTGGGTGCTCCATGAGCGGCTGCTGACAGTACAGGAAAGATTGCAAACACTGGGATTTCAGTTCCCAAGACGCTGTGAATTATGCATGAAGGAATCAGAGTCATCTCACCTCTTTCTGTTATGCCCAATGGCTGCTTTCCTATGGCAAGCTACTGCTCGTCTATTTGGGATTCGATGGAGGCCAACCGGGAATTTCAGTTACGATATACAAGCTTAGTTCAGATTCCGGTTTAAGGAGAAGTTCAATGGACATGGGAGGTGTCTTTCCAAGTCATTGTTTGGGTGGTGTGAAAGTTGAGAAACCATCGAGTGTTTGAAGATAGCAGGAAACTGATTCCCTCATTTTGCAAGGAAGGGATGCACAGTGTGAGGGATCAGGCGACGAGGATACTCCGTGAGTCTCATAGTGAGATAGCTTCCAAAGGGAAATGTCTATCCATTTGGCTTCCCTCTGATTATATTGAATCGTCGTTTTGGAATTGGTGGCCAATGTCAAAAGCGCACTTGAAGGTAGATTCTCTAACCCGGAAGTTGCCTATTTTGTGAAGGAAATTTTATAGTCTTGAAAAGTGTATAGTTCAGACACCTAGCTGTAATTCAAATAGTATATCTAAACTCTTAGCCCATTTTGCAAAAGGGAGATTATGTAAGTCATGGAAATATCATCCCCTACATTGGATCCCTTCAAGGGATGATTCATAAGTTGTTAATCGTGACTGCAATCGGAAGTGTAAAAGACGATTGGTGAAAGTGAATAGTGAAGTTATGTATTCACGTTGGGAACCTAAGTCCTTATAAAGATGTTACAGCGGGATAAGATACATTCAACAAACAGCCAATATTTCGATGCCACCTAATGTGGAACAAATGTGGGTTGTCATGCCAACATTAATTTGGGATGAACTATATTGAGAGGGTGGTGTACGTTCCCCGTGGAACACGGGCCACGGGGTCCGAATGAGTGCCACGTGGCACTCATTGGGCTGGTTATGTACGGAGGAAGGAATATTGCAAAACCCAAGATCTTCCTCCGTACATGACCAGCCGAATAAGTGTTACGTGGCACTCACCGGACACGCGGCCCCGTGTTCAGGGGTAACATACAACCTGCTTCGAACTATATTACATGACCATTTTACAGTGCAACTAATTTACACGTCGGAATTACCGTGGTAATTCTAACACTCATGCACATCTATTACACCCAACTTGCCTTTTAATCGTGTAAATTGTTCACTTCCCAGTGCCTTAGTGAATATGTTTGCACATTCTAATGAAGTAGCCATAAGCTTAGTTTGGATCAATCCGCTTTGAATCTTCTCACGAACAATATAATAATCGATTTCGATGTGTTTAGTACTTAAGGATTTGATGCATTGTGGAGAGTCGCCTGATTATCACATAACAAAATCATAGTTTGAATATGATACATTCCTAGAACCAGTATTTCACTCATGTGAATTTACATCTTTACTACAAGAATCTGGGTCAATAGCACTGACAAAAGTCACTGTTATTGCGCTCTTTGTCGCCATTATAGGTCTATAACGGTGACAAAAAGTGGTCATCTAGTTTTGGCCTCTGTTGATAAATAATGACAACATTTTTTAGTCGTCGTTAAAGGGTACGTCCCAATAGCGACGACTTAGCCTATAATGGTGACTAGCCTATAACGGCAACAATTAAGTAGCTATTATAGGATATAACGGTGAGAATTAACTCATTGTTATTGGCCTATAGCGAAAATATATATATATTTAATCGTTGCTATAGGCTGTAGCAGCAAAAAATATATATATTTATCGCTATTAAGCCTATAGCCAACAAACAGGCCACTGAAGGTATTTATTAAAAAGAAAGATTAAAAAGGTTAAAAGATTAACTTAATGATAGATGGGCACTGCAGTTCAATTTCACTATGTTAACCATCAGTCCAAATTATGGCCATAAACCGTATTTCATATGACAAGGCAGAGAGTCTATATCGAACATAAAAGTAACAGAAACTCGAACATAAGTTATCTGATGAAACATAAGTTCACAATTCTAAAAAAAAAAATGATACAATCAAAACTCTTGAACAAAGAAGGAATTAAGGAATGAGAACTAGGCTTGGCACTGTTCAAAAAATAATGAGAAGACCACTATAACTTCAGAAATTTGAACTTACATTTTTTCTTTCAGAGCTCGACCAGCAGGGGTATTTTGTGAAGGAATTTCTCTAGTCTTGAAAGGTGTATAGTTCAGACACCTAGCTGTAATTCAAATAGTATATGTAAACTCTTAGGCCATTTTGCAAAAGGGGATTATGTAAATCATGAAAATATCATCCCCAGATTGGATCCCTTCAAGGGATGATTCATATTTTTTTGCAACTCTTTCAATTAATGATACCTGGTAGGGGTCCTTCTAAACCCAACTTGCCTTTCAAAAAAAAAAAATTTAAGCCGGAGGAAAGAGCCCCATTAATGGGTGCCCAAAGGATCCAAACCAAGGTGGTTTCCCAATACATGAGGCTTGCTCAAACGTGTAGTTTTTGTTTTGTTTGATTGTATAGAAATGGCCAAATTCTTCTCAGCAAATGACACCGTTGGGGGTGACTCTTGTGCAATACACACATCATCTCGGTAATACCTTCATATTCATGCTTCCAAGTACCTCTAATTATCCTAGTTGTGAGAACTTTGTAGTTCATGAATTTGGTGGCATTCAAAACGATGCCAAGTATCCTATGTAATAAATATTATGTTTGTCATGGGTATGCACCATGGTACTAATGAATCATACATATTTGTACTCTGTCTGCGCACGGAACAAACTGTTCTCTGAAAAATATTTATGTTTTAAATTTCATCTCTGTTTATAGTGTTCATCCAATATTGCTGTCCTTGCAAATATCTGGCTTCAACCAGTATTACTGACGGTCATTCATTCCATTGTTTTCATATGCTTGTGACAGACACTCTCCATTGTTGTAGTATTTCCCTCGTGAGTTTGTTTGCTTATTGAGGCTAAAGGTTTAGGGTTCATACTGACGAGTGTGGGTTTAGTTGGGGTTCAGGTTTACAAAACATTTAGAACTGGAGCGCCTTGTTCTTTCTCTCTCTTATGCTTATTGTCCACAGCCTGTCCTTTAGTATTCCAACAGTAAACAATTTTTCTTTTTCCTTTTTTTTCATAATTTGAGACTCTTCTTTGGAAGAACGCTTAATCATGCACCAGACATTATGTTAATGATTACACGACTTATCACCCTCCATCTTGAGGACAGCCTGTTAGCTGTGAGGCCAAGGCCTGATTGAGGGCAATCTAGTGCTTAATGCAAGAATTTTGCACCATTTTATTGCACCTGATCCCGACTATGTTAAGTAGGGTTGTCAATGCATCAGGTTTCACCTGCATGATGATCGTATCAAACTCTACGCTGGTCCAAACAATAGAGTATGAAACTAATGTAATATGAATGTACAAAAATGATTGTAACACCCCAATCTAGGATCTTGAGAGTTCAAGTTTGATTTATATTAGTTTTGAGAGGAAAAGCATAACGAATACAGGAATGTTTAAATATCAAAAAAAATTAAAAAACATCAAATACTCTGCTGAAGTAGAAGTAGTCGGTCACGTCTTGCCAGTGCTAGTGCATCTGTAACCTATAGTTGTAATTATACAAGGGATGAGTCTAAAACCCACTAAAGAATAATTATAAGCAAATAAAGACTTTAATTTACAACTGTAATGGGCTCTAAGCCCTTAGTCTGAGTTTAGTTTTCGACACCACACAAGTTTGTATGTTTTAATTATCTCATATTTGACTCTCTTAAATAGTCACTCAAACTAAACTAAAATACTAGATCAGTTATACCAGTCATAGTTGTTTATGGGTGTAGCAAACCACTTTGAATACCTCAATTCTACATGTTGGCCAGACAATGAACCATACACTGTCAGTGATCCCCAAAACACCAGGCACTACAGTGAAACAAAAAGGAGACCCCACCAGTAGCTAGCCGGGAGGTCAGACTCAATCTCAGCATGGTTCATGCTACATCCTAACCATGATGACTTTCTTTCATCCATGGTCGTCTAGAGTTTCAAACACTGTGTGAATATAACCTTAAGTTATACCTTAAGTTCATACATTGAACCATATTCTCAATATCATGTTTCACTCATTCTCTCACGAGTAGTATTGTGAAATAATCATGACATTAGGGTTTACACTTATTTCATACTAAGCACACAATAATGTAGAGTCTCTACATCGTTAAATCATCGGTGACCCACTCTCTACAGTGGCTGCACTCTGACAACGTACCAGGTAACCCATTTCACAAGTCATCAATTTTAGAATTTAAGGAGTTATGCATATTAATCTCAATATAAACATTCACATGACAACAATAGAATAAAAAGACTCAAGTCTAATCACAATCTCATCATGATGCATGCTATTTGTAATTTATAACACATATATGCAATTACAAAATAATCACTTTTTAATATGCATAACATATCACGACTAACATGTGTATGTAATTATCTCATAATTTCATACACAGTCATTTTATACATATCATGTTCATACTTAAGCGCTATCTTTCAAATCATGCTAATTCACAATATTACAATAATATGCAACGTAGTATGGTCTATTCATAACTAAAATTACTTATAATATATTTTACCTTGAATACGAATATCATGCTCTGGTCACAATCGAGTCTCAAAAGGCTCTAACAGTAGGATCTGATCATCATACAAGCATGTTCGTATTAATACACAACTTTTTATATTTTGACAAAATTACCAAAATACCCCTATTGAGTTAACTCATCAGACCTTAATTTTCTCCTTAATTTGACCAAAACCAGAGGATACAAAGATTTCTCTTTATGACATGAGTCTAACGCACCAAACCTTATTTAATTCTGAGTTCAGACTGCAAAGTTATGCCCGTTTTACCTAAATGAATCTTGGGTACACACAAGGGTACTTTGGCCATTTTAATGATTATTCTCAAAATTTAAAAAATTAATCATAAACTGGACCTAGATTCATTTTTTATCTGGATCTAAAACTATCAGACTGAATTCAGACCCATTTTTGATCTAGATCCAGAACCGGTTCATCTAGTTATGAGCTCGATTTGAATCTAACTTTGATCTAGATCCAAGACTGTTAGACTAGATATCAGACCCAGTTTTAATTTAGATCCAGAACTGATCCATTTAGTTGGATCTATATTCAGTTCTAATCTGTATTAAGTACTGATCTGAACCAAATTCAGTTCTATTCTTGATCCAAAACAGTCAAACAGGATTCATACCCAAATCTATCAGGATCTAGTTTTATTTGGATTGGTCTAGACTAACTGAATCTTGATTCGGTCTGATCCAGATTAGACTGAATCCAAACTGAGATCTGAGACCCAATCAGACCCGACTCGATCTGGTTCACACCCAGACCGCTTTGGTCTAATTGAGTCGGTCCAAACTGGTTCGGTTCAGACCAGTTCGGTCTGAGCCGATTTGATCTGAACCTGTTCGATCCGAAACCTTCTTTAAAAAAAAAGTTACCTGGTTCGGTCTGGGTGCAACCCAGATCGACCGATATGGTGCCATATATATATAAACAGGGTGGAAGGGGCATTGCCCCATCTGTCATTCCTCTTCTTCTCAAACATAAAGGGGTCAGAGCTGGAGTCAACCCTCTCTCTCTCTCTCTCTCTCTCTCTCTCTATTGCAAAGGGGTCGGCCATTGGTGTTCGTCGATCGACCCTCTCTCTATATATTGCAAAGGGGTCGGCCATCGACGCTCGCTGACCTCTCTCTCTCTCTCTCTCTCTCTCTCTCTCTCTCTCTCTCTCTCTCTCTCTCTCTCTCTCTCGACAGAGTTAGTTTCTTTTTTCTACAATTGTAACCCGTCGACAGTCATGGCTCCCAGCCCTCTATTCGCCCGAAAAAAGAAGAAGGGGAAGAACCTTACCTGCGTCGCCAGCCAAATTTTTGGTAAGCTCTTCCTCTCTCTACAACCCATTTTTCCTTTTTTTTTCCTCACGTCTCTCTCTTCCTACGTCACTCACTTAATCGATGGTGGAGGAGGCTTGTGTGAGGGCCATGGTAGATGAGGATAATCTCACCCCTCCTCCCGTCGATTGTGGGGGTGAGGTTTATCCTTGTCCACCCCCCTCTATGATAGTCTTCTTTATTTTTTTAATCTTTTTTTCCTGAATAAAATCGTCAGGTTTTACAATTATGCATTAAACACTCAATCGCCCTCCACAAGGTCTTGAGCCCCACACCTGACAAACCCTGTTCCCAGATGGAGGGTTATCAGGTGCTTAATGCACAATAAATATTTGTGCAATCATATTGCACCTGATCTTTTTACAAAACAATACCAAAATCTACATGCTCAAGGGTTGGTGATAAAATAAAAAGTTTGTTATTGAACCAACTCTTTGGTTTTCATTTTTTCTGTCCAAGTGCTAAACCTCCATCTAATCAACATTGAAAGAGGTACCAACAGAGCTCCACTTGTGTGGCAGGAGCAGTTAGTGCATGTCACCTTGTGTTGGGTTGCAAGTTCAAATCTGTATGGTACAGTTGTATAACTGATAGGAGTCTGCCTAACCCCAACTTTCTCTGTAAATAAAAACATTGAAAGAGGCTCTCCAATGTGAAAATCTATCCGCCACGCAAAGTTCCTACACAATATCATATGATGTCTTATAAAACATGAATCAACCTTGGCCTCCCACGTGCACAATACTTGAGTTACCCTGGTTTTTCTTATAGGCATGATTGAGGACAGCCAACCACTGGAATTTGAATTGGGACCTTTCGATTAAGACTGCCATGATTTGGATACCATCCAGCCATCACATCCAATCCCAAAATAAGTGGTCTTTATCATGGTAACCAAAACTAGCATTTTTAAAGAATAATATAAATGCCACTGTAATGCTAGGTCTTATCATTATCACTATAATCATTATATGCATTTTTGCAACATATCATGTCACATATAAGTAACTTGGCTCAACATGGTTTTTCAATAAAATCTTGAAGTGCTTAGCTTTTGAGTTCTTAACATGCAAAAACTAATATTTTGATTTTTCCTTGCTTCGACGAAGATTCCTCATTAGAAAAAAAAAGGGTAAAAGAGCTTGAATTCTTGCCTAATAAACTGAGAAACTCCATCAACATTTTGCTTACATTCTGATCCATCTAATAAGGTCACCATGGGCGAGAGTGAAATGATGAAGTTGATAGCAGTTGGCTATATTAGGTTCAACCTGACACCACAACAGATCATCACGTTATACCTAAACAGGAAGATAGAAGGCATCAATCCTCCATGCAACATCTGAACTCATCCTCCAACATGCTTCATCTTAGGAAGATATATACACAGGGGTGGAGAGGGTGGGCACATGCCCACCCTGCCTGCTGAAATTCGTTAAAAGGGATATGGGTGACTGGCTGACAGGGTGGGTTGTGCCCAACCCAAAGGGGTTCGACCCCCGCCCCTTTGGTTATGCATTTCCCCAATCTCTCTCTGGCCTTCTGCCCTCCCTACGAGTTTACTAAGCTCTGCTGGTGCCGGTTGTCCGCCCTTGTTGTGGTCCTCTCTCTCTCTCTCTCTCTTGCCTTTGTTGTTTAATGTCATTACTGAGGGTCTGGTGGTGTTGCTCAAGCGTACTGCAGAGAAGCCCCTGATAGATCCTTTAGATGTTCCGGGTTTCTCAGACCATATCCTTATTTATGCTAATGATATGATTATTTTTGGGCGAGCAAACGTGTAGCAGATGCTTAGATTCAAACTTATTCTCCAGTTCTTTCTGTCCCTTTCTGGGCTTTCCCTAAATGATAGCAAATGCTCTCTTACTATGCTCAATGTTGAGTCTTCTATGCTTGCAACAGGTCAACAGATTTTTAATTGCACTATCTATGAGTTGTCGATGATGTATTTGGGTATGTCGTTACAAGTGAAGCGCCTTTCTTCCGTTGCTTGGGCTCCAACCATTCAAAAAGTAAAAAATAAGCTTTTTGTGTGGCAGGCGTCTTATCTCTCAATCGCTAGCCGCCTGACTTTAATCATACATGTTCTTTCTTGTATTCCTGAATTCTTCATGTCAATGTTCGTGATGCCTGTGGGTGTGAAGAAACAGATTTGTCATTTAATGGCGGATTTTCTTTGGTCTGGGTGTCAACTCTAGAGTAAGCGTTATTTGGTTGGTTGGCGAACGGTGGTGTTACCTAGGCATATGTCTGGCTTAAGTGTTTTTGCTCCAAGACAGAGGAGTATTGCTCTTGTAGCCAAGCAATGTGGATGGCTCATCATCTAGATTCTCCATGCGCTAGTTTGCTTCATGCTAAATATGGTGCTCTTGATTTATCTCTTTTTCATCATGGAACCTGGGGGTTGGCGATCTCGCACTTGTGAAGCATGTGGCTGAGACCCTTATTGTTCTTCAGAGATCAAATTGGAGATGCGGAAAATTACGATCAATGGTTGCAATGGGCGATTACGCCAAATGGTGTGTTCCTCACCCACAAAGTGTATAGATCGTTGCTCCCCCTGGGGGCAGATTGGTTCCCTGAGTGTGTGTTATGGGCTAAGGGCCCCTCCTCAAGATATCGGGTCTTGGGTTGGTTAATTTTGCATGATAGGATTCAGACTCACAGTTATTTAAAGAAGTTGGGCTTTTAGTTTCCTAGCTGGTGTGTGCTTTGTCAAGCTGCTGAAGAAACTACTTCGCATTTATTTTGGTCCTGCCCAATCTTTGTGGCCTTAATTAATAAGACGTGGAGATCTCCTGACGTAATTGTTAAAGAGGAGTCTTTTGCGCTCAATCTGCTCCTAGGCCCTATTGGAATTAGACGTTGCAAGCGGTGGAGACTAATCTGGAAGACGTGGTTGCTTACTACTTGGTGGTTTGTTTGGATGGCACGCAATGATGCTACTTTCTGTCAAATTCCGGTCGTCCTTAATAATCTTGTCCATAAAATCTTGGTTGATGTATATGCGAATCTATGTATGCATCTTAGAGACCTCTCATTCCCCTCTTAACAACGTTCACTCATCAGTGGTTTCTTCTAATCCAACGAATCCTGGTTGAGCTTGACTTTGTTGTTGGTTGTTATTTGTCTGTAGTTTCTTTTTCTTTAGCTATTTTTTGTTTTGTTCTCTATATTGTTCGGTTCATGGGTTCAATATTTTGTTGATCTTCATGAGTGGTAATGTTGATCTTCTTTTAGCTCTCTCTCTCTCTCTCTCTCTCTCTCTCTCTCTCTCTCTCTCTCTCTCTCTCTCTCTCTCTTTCTCTCTCTTCTGTCTGGCCTCCTCTTTTCCTTTTTCAGAACGTCTCCCCCTTTCTCTGAAAAAAGAACAACACAAAAGAGAAGAGGGCTTCTCTGTCAATCTTCCTCCCTTTTCCTCTCAACCTTAACCTCCATCCGCTGTGTACTTTAACCTCCATCCGACGTCTTGCATCCTCTCTCTCTGGCATCGTTCGACCGGCGTCAGTGCAGCTATATTTGGGTGGAGCCATTGTGGAAACATAATGCCCATTTCTCCTCCTCTCTTCCCTCCTTTGGGTCTTCTCTCTCTGGTGTGCTCTGCTGCCTTACCCACCGCTCGCCGACACCACCTCGTCTGCGTTCAACTGGCCCGTGGCCCGTCGCTGCTCACTGGTGTGCCCTGTTGCTCTGCCCCTTTCTCGTCGATGCCACCTTTCCCTGCTGCCCCACCCACCCTTTGCCAGGACCACCTCACCGGCATTCAACTAGCTTGCCCCCCTTCTCGCTGGTGTACCCTGTTGCCCACCCGCTGCTCATCGGTGCCATCTCTTTGGCATTCAATCGGCTCACCTTCTGCTTGTTGTTGCACAGTGCGCAACCACCTGAACCTCCCCTCTTTCTAGCCCTAATCCCTTCTCTTCTTGTCTTCTCCCTTCTCCCACGTTTTGCCCTAATTGCACAGCCTACAGCCTCTCCCTCTTAGCTCCTATTGCATTACCTTTTCTCTTGGCAAGTTGGAGGGACAACGGGAGCCTGATCATCTTGCGTTGGCGGTTTTGGAGATCAAAAGAATGGGTTGCTTCTACTGCTCTTTGAGCTTCTTCTCCTCATCGTTTGGATGACCCTCTCCATCAACAGCTTGTGCTCACACTTCTCATAGTGATCCCTCTCGCTCTCGCACTTCCAAAGGAGGTAGATCTCTTTGACCCTGCACTTGTTGAGGGGGATGAGGAGGTGGGCACTCTGGCCTCTGTAAGGGATAGGGACCCTGGCCTCCATCATCTCTTCATGAGTCACGATCATCTTCTTCGACGATCCCTCCACCTCCATTCTGCAACTCACCTCTCTTTCTCTTTATATGCTCCCTGGCGGCCCATTTCTGGGGCCTTGCTCTAGATCGCTCATTGGGCTCAAACCAGCGAGCCCTTCATTTTATCCAGGTCACTATCAATGACTGGGGGGCTGCCTTTGCTCTCCTCTGGTGGGGGTATCGACGTTGTACTCCCTTTCAGGCTCAAATATAGTTTTTTCTCTTTGCTTTCGACGTCGTTGCGCTCCTGCCTTGCTGTGGGCTCGCTTCTTATCTCGGAAGTTAAGCATTTCCTACGTGGGGTAAGGCTGGAGCCTTTCTCTGCGTGCTCTACTTAGGCAACATTTGTTTTGCCATTCTTCTTTTGTGTGCCATCGGATCGGGCGGCGGATAAGTCATGGCAGCAGGTTCTCTCTTCCTGGCAACGTTCCTTCCATGCCATTCACTCTAGATCTCAGTTAAGCCTTGCTAGGCAGAGGGATTGGTGGCATGCTGCTTGTTTCTCCCTAAATTTTCATAAGTGCCTTCACTGTCACAAGTGTGATTCCTCTTTTTTATCTCGACGTCATCCAGTCTGGATGCGCAGGCATTCTACCTTCTCTCCTCTACTCTCGGTGGGGTCGTCTATTCCTTCCCAAGTCTCTGTTGGGTTGGGGCATTTTCATGCTCGCCGGAGTAATCCTCGACCAATCAGGCATCTATCTTTCTCATCGTGGGTGAAAATTGGTGATCTTTAGCAGCCGGCAGATTCCTTCCTCGCGGTCAAGATTGGGTCTATTTGGGTCCCGGTCTGGCTACCACCCATTGCTAAGGTTTCTCAATTCTGGTCTTCGACTTCCCCTTCCTCTTCTCTGGTGAAGGATATCTTTGTTCCAGCCTGGCTTCTTGATGCGTGTGTCTCCCAGTTGTCGGCTATTTTGTGCGGGTCTGGTTTTTCTGGCGCTCTTTTCTGAGTCTCTATGGCAACTCCTCCCGGTATGCTTGAATGTAGTGGGGGAATCAAACCTCCATCGTTCAGCACTGTCTCTCGTGCTGCCTGGTATGGGCTCGCATGCCTATACTCAGGCCTGCATTGATTTCTCTGATACAGCTCATACGGTCAATTTGTCTCCATGGAACCTGACACCTTTTTCATCCCACTCCAGGACGTCGGTCGTTCTGCATGGGGATGACTCCATGCAGTCTGTCCTTTTCAATGATTTCTCTTCTAGAGACCTGGCAGTTTTTTTTCCTCCTGGGCGGGGCCCTCAGCCTGCTTATTCTTGCATGCCTTCCCAAGTCTTGTTGGTGACACCTTCAGGTTTGCTTGCTTGAGGTAGACTTGTAGTGCTTCTGCCTTTTCCTTTGCAGCTCATGCCGCCAAGTTTGGGCTCGTAGTCCCATGCCAAGGCCTGCTCTTATTTTCATTCTCTAGGTCAATCGATCATTTCTTTGCATCCTTGGGACCCAACATTTTTTTTACCTTCTCCCTCTTCAGTTGTTGCTCGGTGGCGCGGGTGGACAGTCTTGCTCATGGTGGCCTTAGTTCAATCTCTTCCTTCATTCTCTTTCCATCCTAGAATTCTGCTTACCTTGTTATCCATATTCTGGTGATTCACGCTATCTCCAACCAGGCCAGTAGCTGTATGGTGATTGGCTACTCGGTTCCTCATCCTCAACCATTTTCCCCTCGTGCCTCAGAGATTTTTTCTCCTATCATTAGCCCCAACGATGGTCTGTTGGGGGGGGGGGGTGTCGACTCACTTGCCTTCCTCTCAGCTTCATCTGCATCGTAGTTCGTACCTCCTGTGTATTGAGATCGGCGATGTTGCTCGGCTGTTGGATATCTCTCTCTCCGCATCTCAATTGTTAGCTCTATTGGCTATCATGGATTCAACTATTTCTGGTGTCCATTCTATTTTTGGGGATATCCTTTGCCCCCCCCCCCCCCCCCGCCCCCCCTTCTGTTTCGTTTGGTTCTTCGCATGATGACTTTTCCACCATGAATGTTCAACGTTCTCCCATTTGTAAACATAGATGGAAGAGGGCTATCTTTTCAGATTCGGTTTCTCCTGGTTGGTCTTTTTGTAAATCACCTAGGTTGCGGCAGCCACAGGTCTTTTTAGATTTTGTGCCATGAAGCTTGTTTGTTGGAATATTAGGGGCCTTAATTCTGCCTCCAAGCGCTTGTTTTTGGCGAGTTGGATTAGACAGGCTAATCTTGACCTGATTGTCATTTGTGAAACTAAAATGGAGGACATCATGCTTGTAGTCGCTTCTTCCATTTGGTGGGGTGCAGATTTTTTCTTTAAGCCAACGGTCAACCATGCTGGTGGTATTCTCCTCTTCGGTAAGAAGTCTTTAAATCTATCACAGTTGGGCGTGGGTCTCTACTCTTTGTCGGTTGCCTTCAGCTTATAGTCGGTTGGTCAGAGAGCAATGGTGTCCGTGGTTTATGGACCCAACCTCGCTAACAGGAGGCCCATGTTTTGGGATGACCTTGATAGGGTGGTTACTTCTAATGATTACTGTCACCTTATTATGGGCAATTTCAATTATTTGCTTTCTCCTCATTATTTCAATTCTATCATCTTTCTTAATCCCTCTATTTGAGGCTTCCAAGACTTTGTTCACCGGCATCTCCTTTATCCTCTACCTCTTACCGACAAGTGCTTCTCTTGGTCAAATAGGCGGTCGCGCCTGTGCTGTCGGATTCTGGATAGGGTAGTTATCACCCCTTCTTTGTTGGACCTCATCCCTGACATTAAATGTGTCTTGCTTGTGCCATCTATCTCTGACCATGATCAGCTCATTACTCTTTGAGGAGATGACTTCTCCTTCACCAGACGCTTTGTTTTTTAGCATTGGTGGCTTTAAAAGCTGAATTTTAATTCGGTTATTTCAGTCTCTTGGTCTAAACCTTCTGTCGAGCATTGGGCTGCTCTTCGGCTTATCAGCAAGCTTTCGCGTCTTGCTAAGGATATCAGGGCCTGGATCCATAATTGCAATGTTATGAAATTTCAGCATTTGGATGCATGGGAGCATGAGCTTTCTGATTTATACCAGTCTATGTCTTTCCCTGGCGCTTTTTCTGAACCTCAACTTTTGAGTTTCCAGGCCAGGTCTATTGAGCTATCTATGTTGTTGAATAACTGAAGAGTCAGGGATGAAATCTGTTGGAAGCAGCGATCCAAGGTGAATTGGCTCAAAGCCGGTGATGGCAACACTAAAGTTTTTCACTCCTATGCATCCCACTGCCATCGGAGGAAGGCCATCCCTTCTATCTCCATTGAGGGTGTCTCTTTCTCTGATCAGCTTGTCAACTAGGTCGTCACACGCTATTTCAAGTCTATTTATGCCTCTTCAGTGGTTGCAGAGGAGAATATTGGGTCTGTCATGCTACGAGCGATCTCTCATGACCAAGCTTGTGCTTTACAAACAAGATTCTCGGATGTTGAGATCCTTCATGTTATCAAGGATCTGTCTGGTTGAAAAGTGTCCGACTTTGATGGGTTCCATGTTGACTTTTTCAGGATTTTTTGGGATTCTGTCAAACCGGACGTGGTTAGCCTCTTCGATGAGTTTTATCACAATTCTAATCTACCCTACCCTTTTCATTTAGCCATTATTTCGCTTATTCCTAAAGATGTCGATACTTCAGATATCTCTCGGTTTTGCCCGATCTCGGTGACGAGTGCTCTTTACCGTATGATTGCCAAGGTTTTGGCAAACATGCTAAAATCTGTAGCTTAGCACATCTTTTCAGACTCCCAGTTCACCTTCATACACAATAAGAGGGTTCATCATTCTTTTATCATGGCAACCGAGGTTATGCACTCTTTGTATCTTTGCGGTCAGACTTCTTTCGTTCTTAAATTAAATTTTTATAAAGTCTTTGACTCTGTACAATGACCCTTTTTATTTCAAATGTTATCAAACTTCGGGTTTGGTCGTTGGTTCTCTGGTTGAGTTAGGAAACTAGTCTCGACTGCCCAAGCTATGTTGAATATCAACGGCACTTTCGGGGAATGGTTTAAGCTGGAGCAGGGTCTACGTCAAGGTTGCCCTCTTTCACCTTTATTGTTCAATGCGGTCGTCGAGGGTCTTGTTGTGCTGCTTAAGCAGGCCGCTGCATGCAGTTTCATTGATCCCTTGCCGGTCCAGGACTTCCATGCTCATGCTCTTATTTATGTTGATGATAAGATCATTTTTTGTCGCGCTAGTGTTCAGCAGATGCTTCGGTTCAAGCTTATTCTTCACTTTTTTTCTCTCTTTTTGGCCTTTCTCTCAATGAGCAAAAGTGTTCTCTTTCTATGTTTCACGTTTGACCCTCTATATTAGCTGCTGGGATGAAGATTTTTAATTGTGTTATATCTGAGTTGCCTATGTTGTACTTGGGTTTGCCTTTACAAGTTAAACGCCTTTCCTCTATGGTCTGGGCTTCAACGTTTCTTACAGTTAAGCGCAAATTACTCTCATGGCAAGCTTCTTATCTCTCGTATGTTGGCCGCCTAACTTTAGTGAAGCACGTTCTCTTGACCATTTCAGGATTCTTCATGTCCATGTTTCTGATGCCTGTGGGTGTGGAGAAGCAGCTGTCGCGTCTGCTGGTAGGCTTCCTTTGGTCTGGGCGTCACCTCAAGGGTAAGCGCCACCTGGTTGCCTGGCGTTCGGTGGTCTTATCGTGTTCTATGGCCGGTTTAGGGGTTCCTGCGCCCAGACTCAGGAGTATTGCCCTGGTTTCTAAGCAATGTTGGCTTGCTCATTAACAGGATAATCCTTGCGCTACTTTTCTTCTCTCTAAGTATGGGCCTCCTTCTCTCCTTCTAGTTTTCCTTTGCTCACGGCGTGGAGCATTTTTTCATCTGCGTAAGTCATGGTTGTCGGCTTTAGCTTTCTTCAGCGATAATTTTGATGATCCTGCCTATATTGGTAACTGGGTGCATTGGCCTATTGCTCCTACCGAGAAGTTCCTGACCAGCAAAGTCTATAGATCGTTGCTTCCTCCAGGGGCAACCTGGTTGCCCAAATCTGCGCTCTGGGCGAAGGGCCCTTCACCCTGTTCTCGGGTCTTGGCTTGGTTAATCTTGCACGATAAGATCCAAACTCACTCTACCTTAAAGAGGTGGGGCTTCCAGCTTCCGAGCTGGTGTGTGCTTTGTCATGCTGTTGAAGAATCTTCGTTCCACCTCTTCTGGTCTTTCCCTACCTTTGTGGAGATCTTTCGTAGGACTTGGAGGCACCTGGAGGTCCTGGTTATGGAGGAGTCATTTACGCTAGACCTCGTCTTGGGTCTGGTCTGCCTTTGGCGCAGTAAGCGATGGCAGTTAATCTGACGGTCATGGTTGTTTACCACTTGATGGTTCGTTTGTATGGCGCACAACGATGCCCTTTTTCGAGAATCTTCGATCGACATTAATCATCTTACTAAAAAAATCCTAGTGGATGTTTACGCGATTCTGCATATTCAACTTCCCGATCTAACATTTCCTCCTGTTGTCACTTCGCTCCCTCCGAACTGTATTGATTTTGTGGCTCCTGCGTGAGTTGTTTTTTTGGTTTGTTTGGCTCCTGCTTGTTTCTGTTTTGTTTTTGTTTTTTTGCTTTTTGTTCTCTTTGGGTTCAACTTTGTTGACCCTTTCTGTGGCTATGTTGAAATCATGTTTTCTCTCTCTCTCTCTCTCTCTCTCTCTCTCTCTCTCTCTCTCTCTCTCTCTCTCTCTCTCTCTCTTGCTAGGGTTTTGTATGTGTGTGTTTATTTTTAATTAGCATTAAACATGAATAATGAATTCTTGATTTTTGGTTAGAATATTAGAGTTTTTATTTATTTGTTTTTAATTAGCATAATTCTTTTTTTTTAGATTTTAGGTATTGATTTGGTTGTTTTCAAATTACATGATATATAATAAAGATTTTCGGGTTTTTTATCTATTATTATTTTTTAATTATCATTAAGCATGATTCCATTAATAAATGCTTGATTTTTGTTATTAAACCCCTAAATCTTTGGTTTTTGTTAGGATTTATGTCCTCTATTTTGGTTTTTTAAATGACATAAACATTTAATTAGGTTTTGTTTTTTTTAATTAGCATATCTACACTATGATGTTTGTTAGGATTTGAGATTTTTATTTGCTTTTTTAGAATGAAGTAAATGTTTAGTTTATGGTTTTAAGGTCTATGTATTTGTTTAATTATCATTGGGCATGAATCCATAAATATTAGGTGATTTGATTTTGGTTAGAATATTAAGATTTTTTTATTAATTAATCAAAAGTGCATAATTCATAATGTTTATAGGGATTAGGTTTTTTTTATAATGACGTAAATTTTTTGTTATGGTTTAAAGATTTTTATGTGATTTTTTTCAATTGTCATTAGCCATGGATATATGAATACGGTAAGATGTGATTTTGGTTAGAATATTAGTGCTTTTTTTTATTACCTAGCATAAATATATAATTTATGTTGTTCATATTGATTAGTTTTGATTTGTTTTTTTAGAATGATATAAATGTTTAGTTTATAATTTTAAGGTTTTGTACTTTTTTCTAGTTATTATTCAACATGAATTTATGAATATTGTGTGATTTGATTTTGGTTAGAATATTAGGTTTTTTTATCTAGCATAAATGAACCTTTTATGATGTTTGTAGAAAATAGGGTTTTGATTGGGTTTTTGAAACATATTGTTAGTAATCTTTCTTAAAAGAAACATATTGTTAGTAATTATTTTTTTTACTTTGTATTTGTGCCCACCCTAGGTTAGAATCCTAGCTCTGTCTGTGTCCACACCCCTATCCCCATTATGCAAGTCTCTCTCTCTCTCTCTCTCTCTCTCTCTCTCTCTTAGATTTCTAAGTATTGTTTTGCCCGTGCTTCCTGAATTTTGGTTTTACCTTTTAAAGCTTCATAGGTTTTTGCCAAATGACGACAGAACTTATTTGCTTTTCTTTCAATGCAACTGAAGACTATTTGTATGCATCACAACGAATGGTTAGAGAACGTTGATCACTGAGTTGCTGGAGGCATTAAGGTAGCTTTCAGCCGTATAGCGCACCACGCATATCACTACTGCAGGGATGACTCTCTCGCTCTCTCTCTTATGTTTAGGGCATAAATGCATAAATAGTTATGTAAGAATTAAAATTTTTATTAGCATTTAGATTTAGGGTTTTTTGTATTTTTTTCTTTAATTAAAATTTAGGTTTTTAATGAGATAAATATTAATTAGTTATTTCTTAATTTTTATCAACATTATAATGATCCACATATTTGATTTTAGTTAAAAATTTGGGGGTTTTGTTTTTTTTGTTTCAATTAGTTTATGTTTGAAAACGATGAATGATGTTTGTTAGGATTGATGTTTTCATTTAGTGTTTTTTAATTAATATAAATATTTAATTAGGTTTTAGAGTATTTTATGTTTTTCTCGAATAGCATTTAGATGTTTATTTTATTTTTAAATAAAATTAATATTTAATTTAATTATTTTTAATATATTTTAATTAACATTAAATATGATTTCTACATGCTTAAATAGCATAAATGCAAAATTGATGACTTAAGAATTAGAATTTCAATTTTGTATTTGTTTAAATGACATAAATTTTAGATTATGCTTTTAGGGTGTTATGTATTTTTTCTTTTTAATTAGCATTAAACATGAAGAATGAATACTAGACTTTTGTTAGAACTTAAAATTTTAGTTTTATTTTTGTTTCAATGAGCATAGATGAGAATTTTAGTTTTTTTTGTTTTAATTAGAATAGATGAAAATTTTAGGTTTAGGTTTTTATTTTGTTTATTTTAAATGTTTAATTAGGGTTTTAAAGTAAATTTATGAATATTTTAGGAATTAAGGTATTGATTTGGGCTTGTCCAAGTGACAAATGTTTAATTAGGGGTTTAAGTTTTTTTTGTGTTCTTTTTCTTAAGAATTATCTGATAAAAGCATGAATATGTTGTATTTTCTTTTAGCATAATATATGATTTTTGTTAGGGTTTTTTTTTTTATTTAGTTTATTTTTAAATAGCATAATATTTAATTAGGGTTTTAAGGTTTTTTGTATATTTTTTAATTAGCATTAGGCATGCAATTTATGCTTATTTTTAGTTAGAATATTAGGATTTTTTTTCATTGAACCCAAATCCATGAATTTTTTAGAGATTAGGGCATTTATTTTCATTTTTTCAAATGATGCAAATGTTTAATTATATTTTTTTGGTTTTTTGTTTTATTTTTTCTTTTTATGTATCTTAATTAAACATTTTCTTATATATTTTTAATCAACAATAAACATGATTTCTTGAATGCATGTTTTATTTTGACTAAAATTTTAGAAGTTTTATGTTTCTTTTTCAATTAATATATCCATGAATGAATCATGTTAGAATTTGGGGTTTTGATTTGTCTTTTTACTGTGCGTTTGTGCCAACCCTAGTTTAGATTACTGGGTCCCCCTCTTGTCACAATTGGGCAGATGGATGAGAAGAAGACCACACGGTTCTGCTTATAAGATCCGTTGGATCTTAGCTAAGGTAAGAATAGTGTAATTGAAGGAAACGTGAAGATAAGGCATGTGACCTGCTGGGGATGGAAAGCGTCATTTGTAAGATAAAAGTCGTGGAAATTCGCATATCCAAATTTTGGATATGGATGTTCATTGCCTGATACATCCCAAAATCAGTGGGATCGTATCCCATGTATCCAAAAAGAAATAACTGTATATACATGTAATCTGTCAGCAAGATAATATAAAGAAATTTCAACTTCTTCGTCATCGTGTTTTCCTCTCTACGTACTGATATACATTTTAACAAGATCTTGATGTCCAAATATTCTCCTAAGAATGTTTGGATGATGCTGAAAACCAAAATTCCTCGGAATTCTACAAACAATTAACAACCATCCAAATTCCCTCTGTGCCCAAATGTGGCATCACAAAGAATATGATTTTTGTGCCCCTAACTGCTGTTTAGGTGTCAGATTATGATGGCCTTCAGTAGAGATGGTTTGGTTGTTTTCTTTGGAGGGTCATTTGAATAGGAGGGCAATTGCTATAGAGTTTGAAGGAGGAATTGGAAGCAGGAAACCGTTGGATTGTAAGATACCAATTCCCTGGAAACAAACAAGGAAAGGGAATTGGCATGGCAAATTCTCTCTGAAATGCCCCGCGAATCCAAACACAAACTCATCGTGGCAAATGTTCACCAAAATAGGCCGCAATTACGTAGAAGAAAACTTGTATTAAGATTTACATTCATTTACATTTACTATGGAAATTCCCAACCAGAACTTTTTCTAGGGAATTATATCCAAATGTGGTAAAACTTTTTCTTTCCATATTTCTGAAGAGATCATCAAGGCTTGCAGATGAGCTTCTCTCTCTCTCTCTCATATGGTTGGAACTGATGAGATGTTGAATCTCTTCCCGTTCTCTTTTTTCACCTTCCTTTCTCCCTTCACTCAATTTGGTCCCCAACAACTCAAATACATAACTTTTCTCAGTGACCCTTCTGCCTCTTTACATCTCTCTTCTCCCATCTTTCTCTGAACCAAAGAAGTAGAGGAGTTGATTGTTGAAGACGAGATTCTCATGGATGGTAGAGAGGCACCATGGTTCCTCCTGGCGCTTTGGTCCAATGCTCTCACCACCGAACTGATTCTGATCCCTTGATCCTTCAACCCTTCCACTGCTGCAACTACGCCTGCCCTTACCAGTCCTCTGTTCATGTGACTCATCTTGCTCGCTCTTCTTGCTTTTCTCTCTAAACAAACAGGGTAAGAGAATTCTCCCCAACGAAGGTGGTTAGAGTTCTTTCAAAGTCTTGGATGATTGTAGTAGTTTCTGACTGATGAGGAAATCAAAAGATTTATAGAGTACAGCAGAAGAGGTGAGGATGGTCACTCATGGTTTTGCAGCTGGTGCTAATGGTTTTGAGGAAAAAACCAGGTTCTGCACCAAAATACCAGTGGCTAATATGTCCTTTTTCTCAAACCGCTATCAAAGTTTTCTCCTCCCATGGTTTTGGTGTGAGGAGATTTGGACCCACCCATATTTACAGCCACAAATTTGCTGTTATTTTTCTAAATTGGTAGTTTGTACTTCCCACCTTTCTTATGACAATGGCGCCAGTTTTTTTTTTTACGGCAGGCAATCTATTTCATTTTGATAGGGACCTGCCTCTGTATGGATCCACGTTTGACTGTTTATTTTGAACTTGGTTTGGTCTCATGGATAAGCAATTTTTATCACAAGATTTACTCGAAAAATAGAGCCAAAACTAGAATTATGTAAAGAGTTTAGGGCTGGGCAAACCAGGCGAGCAGCTCCGGTCTCAGGTCATGTTGGTCTCGCAAAGATCTCGTTAGGACTCGCAAAATATGCTTGGCAAGCTGAACATGAACAACGAGTGTTTAACTCTGTTCAGCTTGTATAGACTATATCGTAGAGGTAGATGATTGAAGTGTTTGCCTTGTAAGCAATAAATTTACAGTTCAAATCCCATTTCGTACAACTTTGTGACAATATATTTATTTTGTAGATACGCCAGCTTGAGCTTATGTTAGTAGGATTGGAATCAAGATTTTATTATTTTAGAAATATATTTTGTGTTGTTAATGAGCCAGCACGAGCTCAGCTCATTGAACTCGGGTTTGCCATGAGCTTGAACTCGACCTAGCTCTCCACAAGAATGACACGAGCTTATACACCCTCTGTTCAGTTTGGTTGACTTGTTTATCAGACCTAGTAACAAACATCAAATGGGGTCTAGTGGAAGAGGTTTTGGATCCCTATAGGAACCAATGTGATATGCATATCAGACTTACTACCATTATGTTTTGGGACTGACTGTGGCCCATCTTAGGCACAAGAATATATAAGCCCATCAAACCAGTATTTGACACAGCCCACCAAGTTCTAAGAGCTGATTAATGTTCAGGTTGTCATGGAGACAGATTGGACAATCTAGAAGTAGGTCAGGCTTCTTGAAAATGGGGCTAAGTAGGCCAAGCCCTGTTTTGAGGTAGGGCCAATTACATGTCTAATGGGTTCAAGCTACGTTTAATCTCCCATACTGATCAGAAAGAGTTCTTCGGTATAATTATCATACTGATCGAGTTAGAGTTCAGTAGAACCATAACCTGGCCCATAGATCTTGACCTGTTTGTTTGAGCCTGGCCCATATGCATCTGTACTCATTCGTCATAAAGTCTTCAGACTTGTAAAAAGAGTACCTCTTTAAGATCAATAATGCAGTCTTTTATATATTCCAAGAAAATGGAGCTCATATTGGGGGGATGAATCCAATGAGGGCCCAATCTAACCTTATCATGGTGGACCCAAAGAGATCCTGCTGAGCTGAGACACTGGTGGCTACCTTCTTTGGCCACCCAAGTGCTACTATCAAAGCAGCCGGAGAAAACCTCCGTTGGGTGCTCTAAGAGCGGATGCTGACACAGGAGGATGATTCATATTTTTTTGTAATTCTCTTTCAATTAATGATTCCTGGTAGGAGTCCGCCTAACCCTAACTTTGCTTTTTAAAAAAAAAAAAAACAAAGCCCAAGAAAAGAACTCCAATAGCCCCCATTAATGGGTGCCCAAAGGATCCAAACCAAGGTGGTTTCCCAATACATGAGGCTTGCTCAAACGTGTTAGTTAGTTTGTTTTGTTTGATTGTATAGAAATATGGCCAAATTCGTCTCAGCAAAGGACACCGTTGGGGGTGACTCTTGTGCAATACACACTTCATCTCGGTAATACCTTCATATTCATGCTTCCAAGTACCTCTAATTATCCTAGTTGTGAGAACTTTATAGTTCATGAATTTGGTGGCATTCAAAACAATGCCAAGTATCCTATGTAATAAACCTTATGTTTGCCACGGGTATGCACCATGGTACTAATGAATAATACATATTTGTACTCTGTCTGTTCATATAACAAACTGTTCCCTGAAAAATATTAATGTTTTAATTTCTTCACCTCCGTTTATATTGTTCATCCAGTATCTGTCCTTGCAAATACCTCGCTTCATGGCCATTCATTCTATTGTTTCCGTATGCTTGTGACAGAGTGAAATGATCAGGTGCAATATAATTGAACAAATTTTTGTGCATTAAGCACCTGATCACCCTCCATCTTGGGGACAGGGCCTGTCAGGTGTGGAGCCCAAGACCTGATGCAGGGTGATTGGGTGCTTAATGCACGATATTTTGTGCAATCATATTGCACCCAATCCGGACTCTGTTACAGACTCTCCGCTGTTGTAGTATTTCCCTCTTTTGTTTGCTTACTGCTTAAGGATAAGGTTTGGTGTTCGTGCTGATGAGTGTGCAGTTCAGTTGGGTTTCAGGTTTACAAATATGCTATAATAGGAGCGCCTTGCTCTCTCTCTTAAGCTTATTGTCCACAGCCTGTCCTTAGTTTTCCAACGGTAAACAACCAAGCCTGTCCCTTTAGTATTCCAACGGTAAACAACTTTTCTTTTCTTTTTTTTCATGGTTTTGGGGTCACTGCTGAATGAACGCTTAATCATGCACCAGACATTGTGTTAATGATTACACGACACCCCCACTCGTCTCAAAATCCTGTTTTTCATCCTTGCCTTTATCCTTGCATGGATTTTGATTTTAACCTTCATCCTCGCCTACATCCCTGTTTCATGTCCTCCATCCTCGGTTCAAACGGGGCGAGACAGGGCCTTCCCTCGGTCCACTGCCGTCCCTAAAAAAGGATCGGGAACGAGGCGAGATGAAGACAAAAACGGGGCAGAAAATAACGTAAGTTCATACTTGCCTCCATCCCTTCACGGTTTTTTATTTTAACCTTCATTCTTACCTCCATCTCTACGTGGGGTTTGATTTTAACCTCCATCCCTACCTCAATCCCAGCACAGATTTAGATTTTAACCTCCATCCCCGTTTCATGTCCTCCATCCTTGGTCCAAACGAGACGAGGCGGGGCAGAGCCCTATTTTCCCGTTCACCTGCCATCCCTATTTGTCAATGCATCAGGATCGTACCAAACTCTATAAGCTAGGCGAAACAATACCAAAAAAAGGACTGGTGATAAAATAAGAAAGTATATTATTGAACCAACTCTTTGATTTTCATTTTTTTATGTCCAAGTGCTAAACCCTCGTCGAATCAACATTGAAAGAGGCTCTCCAATGCTACAACTGAATCTATCTGCCACTCAAAGTTCTTACACAATATAATATGATACCTTATCAAACATAAATCAACCTTAGGCCTCCCACGTGCACATTTCATGAGTTAGCCTAGTTTTTCTTATATAGGCTTGATTGAGTACAGCCAACTACTGGAATTAGAACCGTGACCTTTCGATTAAGACTGCCATGATTTGAATACCATCTAGCCATCACATCCAATCTCAAAATAAGTGGTCTTTATCATGGTAACTAAAACTAGCATTTTTAAAGAATGATATAAATGCCATTGTATAATGATAGGTCTTATCATTCTCAGTTATCACTATAATCGTTATATGCATTTTTGCAACATATCATGTGGCTCAACATGGTCTTTCAATAAAAATTTTAAGTTTGAGTTCTTAACATGTAAAAGCTAATATTTTGATTTTAACTTGCTTCGGCGAAGATTCCTCATTATAAAAAAAAAAGATACGTAAAAGAGCTTAAATTCTTGCCTGATAAACTGAGAAACTCCATCAACATTGTGCTTACATTCTGATCCACCCAAGAAGGCCACCATGGAAATGATGAAGTTGACAGCATTTGGCTACAATAGGTTCAAGTTCAACCAGACACCAGAGCATATCATCACATTATACCTAAACAGAAAGATAGAAGGCATCAATCCTCTATGCAACATCTGATCGAACTCATCCTCCAGCCTGCTTCATCTTAGGAAGAGATATACATATACACATTCTATTATATAGAGAGAAGAAGGGATGGCTTATAACAAATTGAATAACGACTCTGTGATTTGAGTATGAGTAGTATTAATCCTGCAGTAGCTTAACTTGTAGGCTTATTTAATGCCTTCAGCTGCTTTGAAACGCATTGTCACGTAACACGGGCACACCACCTTTTTGGGGGACACAAATTAACATCCATTTTTTTTGGAAACTCGAGGAAGACATGGATCTTTTTGTTTTTTCAATTAATAGGTAATAATTGACGTTTATTAAATATAAAAGTTATTTGTTGGTAAAGACTGTATATTAATTTGTCATTCTAAAAATATATATGAATGAATACATAATTTTGCCTTTCTCTCAAAAAAAAGGACTTGATGGTATTTAAATATTATTGAACGTATTATGATGTGTCACTTGACGTGTCTATGTGGCGTTTTCACAATACATCCAGCAAATCCCTTCTCTCATCTGCTTAGATCTGGAATTTCACATGGAATACTTACATGTGAAATACTTCAAAATTGAGATTTTGGAGGGTTTAGGGTTCGACTAAGATTTTGGTTCTGCTCAGGTCTGGACCCAGTGAGTTAAAGTAGGAGCCAAAACTTGGACAGATGGAAAGCAAACAAGCAGAGGAGTCAAATACACAAAAAAATAGTCTCCAGAGTGTCGCTAGAGATCTTTGCCGGCACCTTTTAAGTATCGTAGAAGTGCCAGGCAAAATTGCATCGCCAGAAATGCATTTCTGCGGAGACTTTGGAAAGCGACACTACTTCTAGTGACGCTTTTAAAGCGCCAGCTAAAAATCATTGTCAAAAGCCACTTCAAGTTTTAGCAACGCCGCTAAAGATCATAGATTTAGAAACCTTTTGGCGGCACTTTTAAAGCGCTGCTAGAAGTCTTATCGTTGAAAAAATCATTTTATATAATAATATTATAATTTGTATTTCCACACATCCATCTCAGCATACACATCTCAGCTACGTACACTCATTTTTTGAATATGATGTCTCTTGGCAGCCCAACATTCTATACCATATAGTAAAACGGGCCTAATAGTCGTCCTATAAAACTTTTCCTTCAACCGCAATGACATTCTACGATCGCACAACACTCCAGTTGCACTTTTCCATTTCATCCACCTAACCTTTATCCTATGATTTACATCTTCATCAATTTCTTCATACTTTTGAATGATAGGTCCCAAATATTTGAAACAATCATCCACCGGTATTTCTTGCTCACCAAGCTTCACTACACTCCCATCATAATTCTAACTTAGCATTAACCCCAGCTCTAGACTCATCAATCAAAACAATATCATCAGCAAACAACATACACCAAGACACATTTTCTTGAATTGATCTCGTAAGATCATCCATCACTATAGCAAATAGGAAAGGGCTTAAAGCAGATCCTTGATGTAACCCAACCGTTATAGAAAAATTGGTTGTCACCCCTCCACAAGTGCGGACATTGGTTACTACTCCTTCATATATATTTTTAATTATACTAATGTACTTGAGAGAAACACATTTCTTCATCATTGTCTACCAGAGAACGTTCCTAGGTACTTTATCGTATGCCTTCTCCAAATCAATAAAAACCATATACAAATCTTTGTTCTTCTCTCTATTTCTCTCAATAAGTTGTCTAAGAATATATTATTTTTATAATATATGTATATTATTTTAATATTTCAAACTATAGTAATGCACGTTTATATAATATATTACAATAATGTAATATATTTTTAATAATATATATTATGTTACTCTAAACTATATTAAATACACAATTATATAAGAGCGCATTACTTTGTCTATTTTAAGCATGAAAACCTTTTTAGCTATGGAATGGTCCTGACGGGGTTCAAACCCAGGACCTTTGGCTTAAAATTTAACCAACGCTCTAACCAATTGAGCTACAGGACCAGGACAGACAATATAAAATATTCATAAACACTATCCATGATGTTATTCTAAAGTTATTTGAATATTATATCAGTCTGTCATGAAAGAAACAATAAATAAGTAAAATTCAGCTGATAAAAGTTAATGCTTGAATAATATTTTACTGGATATGAGTTTCAGGCTATATTGGGTTTTGAGATTTTGGTAATAGTAGAACTACCAAAACTAAAGACAGACTATGTTGGGGTTTTTACCATTATTCAGAGAAGCTCAAGGCTCAAGACAGACGGCTATTCAGAATGCTAGGACTCCAACCTGTCAAATATGAATATCATGAAACTGTATATGGTACACAAGCTTTTGACTCCTAACTTTTAAGCATACTAAACGAAACATCAAACATGAAAATGTTCAGAGGATGACAAAAAAGGAAAAAACAAACCAGCTAAGGAGCTAGTATATGTTCTGAATATTTTTAAGCATACTAAACGAAATCAATCAGGGGAAAACTAAGCTCACAAAGGGCATGCATATGCACACGCTCAATGCAAACAAAAGAAAAAGCGAAAAGTTGATGAAACGACATGGTTTTCACTCATGAATAAAGCTCTGTAGGACTCACAACTCTACCAAAAGGCAATGGAAACTTCACGTTGCCCCACCTATAAATGAATAAACAAGATGTCAATAAGATAATTTAAATGAGCTAACATTTAAAAGAGACCTGAAATTAATAGTGAAATTTGAGAACTCAAATGGTCTCCAAGGCAAGATAGTGCCATACTTCTTGAAGTTCTTGAATGCTGCAGAGTATCATCCAATTCGGATCTCATCTCTAGGATAGTAAAGCCCATATCTGGGAATAATAAAACGTAAAATTGTGATAGAGGTTAGAGGTATTAACTATTAACCTATAATTCAAAACCACAAGAAATCACACTAGGTTGAATGGGAAACCTTAAAAATATGAATATTTAAGTACCTAAAATATAGAGCACATATCCCCTCGAAGAAGCAAGAATGGAGGGTTTCTCTTTAGATTGGAAAAGTCACTTTGCAGTAATTCCTAGACACCATCTCCAGTAATTTTTGAGGAAACAATTCATTGATTCTCCTCTTTTTGTCCATCGGCCAGATCCCTTCAATTTCTCGGACTTATAATTTTCTCATATGTCAATATATTTTGCAGAAATAATCTCCTAAGAATGTTGGGATACCGCTGAAAATCCAAAATTCCTTGGAATTCTAAAAAAAAGTAACCATCCAAATTACCTCTGTGCCCAGATGTGGCATCACAAAGAATATGCATTTTGCCCCCCTAACTGCTGTTTAGAGGTGTCAGATTATGATTGCCTTCGGTAGAGATGGTTTGGTTGTTTTCTTTAGCGAGAGGGCTTTGAATAGAAAGGCAATTGCTAATTACTCCCTCTCTCCCATATAATTGAAAAGGATAGAGTTTGAAGAAAGGAGTAATTGGAAGCGGGAAACTGTTGGATTGTAAGATACCAATTCCCTGGAAACAAACAGGGAAAGGGAATTGGCATGCCCAATTCTCTCTGCAATGCCCCGCGAATCCAAACACAAACTCATCGTGGCAAATGTTCACCAAAGTAGGACGCAATTGCGTAGAAGAAAACTTGTATTAAGATTTACATTCATTTACATTTACTATGGAAATTCCCAACCAGAACTTTTTCTAGGGAATTATATCCAAATGTGGTAAAACTTTTTCTTTCCATATTTCTGAAGAGATCATCAAGGCTTCCCGTTCTCTTTCTTCATCTTCCTTTCTCCCTTCACTCAATTTGGTCCCCAACAACTCAAATACATAACTTTTCTCAGTGACTCTTCTGACTCTTTACTTCTCTCTTCTCCCATCTTCCTCTGCACCAAAGAAGTAGAGGAGTTGATGGTTGAAGACGAGATTCTCATTGCTGGTAGAGAGGCACCATGGTTCCTCCTGGCGCTTTGGTCCAATGCTCTCACCACCGAACTGATTCTGAATCCTTGATCCTTCAACCCTTCCACTGCTGCAACTACGCCTGCCCTTACCAGTCCTCTGTTCATGTGACTCATCTTGCTCACTCTTCTTCCTTTTCTCTCTAAACAAACAGGGTAAGAGAATTCTCCCCAATGAAGGTGGTTAGAGTTCTTTCAAAGTCTTGGATGATTGTAGTTGTTTATGATGGTGAGGAAATCAATAGATTTATAGAGTACAGCATAAGAGGTGAGGATTGTCACTCATGGTTTTGCAGCAGCAGCTAATGGTTTTGTGGAAAAAACCAGGTTCTGCACCAAAATACCAGTGGCTAATATGTCCTTTTTCTCAAACCGAAAAAGTTGCTATCAACGTTTTCTCCTCCCATGGTTTTGGTGTGAGAGGAGATTTGGACCCACCCATATTTTTATTATTTGGACAAACCGCCTCAGGCACATAGACCTAGCCAAGCTGGCTCAGCTTGCTGTACTATGGGTTTCTGTTCATGTCGACGTAAAACTTCGAGAGCTTACCTCTCAACCCCAAAAAATCGCCAAGGTGATGCTTTGAACCTATACTGCCCTTCAAACGAATCTAAACCCCATCCCACCATGCCAAAACCCTGGGTTGGACCCACCCATACTTCCAGCCACTTGCAGTTCTTTTCTAATTGTTTGTTTGTACACCTTTCTTATCACAATGACGTTATTTTTTCATCAGGCAGTCTGTTCATTTTTTATGGGGACCTACCTATGTATGGATCCACGTTTGACCCTTATTTTAACCTTAGTTTGGCCTCATGGAGAAGCAATTTTTATCACAAGAATTACTTTGAAAAATAGATTCAAAACCAGAATTACGTAAGAATTTGCAAGCTGCTTATGTCTCAGTGGCTCGCAAAGTTCTAGTTTAGCACTTGTGAAATATGTTCGGCAAGCTGAACATGAACAATAGGTATTCAGCTCGGCTCGGCTCGACTCTACTCATATAGATTATATCATAAATGTTGATGGTTGAAGTGTTTGCCTCGTAAGCCATAAATTTAGAGTTTAAATCCTATTGCATACAAGTTTAAGACAATTAATGTATTTATTTTGTATATGAGCAGCTTTAGCATGGGTTTGTAAGTTTAGGACCTTATATTGTTTTTTAAAAAATATTTTTCATTGTTAATGAGCCAGCTCGATTAATCTCAGCATGTTGAACTCGGGCTTGACCTAGTTCTCCACAAAAATGAACCGAGCATGAACACCCTCTGTTCAGTTTGTTCGACTTGTTTTATCAGAACTAGTAAGAAATTAACACCACTAGTTGAAAATGTTTTGGATCCGCATCAGAACCAACGTGGTATGCCTATGTCATTTTGGGTTGTGATCAACCTATTGACTTCACTAATTGAAACAACTAGACTGGGCCTGTTGAGCACATTTTTCAGGCGGCTCAGGCGGGGGCGGACTTCTGCAGTTACATTTTTTTTTGAAAGGCAAGCTCGGGTTAGGCAGACCCCCCACCAGTTATTATTCAACGTACTACTGGGGTTTTGAACCTGCAACGTCCCACCACAAGAGACGTGTGGTTTTGCATAGTATAATGTCATCGAAGGATTGATGACCCAAAAAGACTGGAGCCCATCTTAGGCAAACAATATATAAGCCCAACAAACCAGTATTTGACACGGGCCACGGGCCACTAAGTTCGAAGAGCCTGATTAAAGTTTCAGGTTGTCATGGAGACAGTGGCCGATCTCCATGTTGGTCAGGCTTTTTTTTTTCTGAAAAGGGGGCTAGGTCGGCCAAACTTTGTTTTGATGTAGGGTCTATTACATGTCTAACGGGCTCAAGTTACATCTAATCTTCCATACTGAGATAAAGTTCATTGATATATTATCATACTAAGGTAGAGTTTCAGTTGAACCATAAGATGGCCCATAGATCTTGGCCTGTTTGTGTGAGACTGGCCCATTTGCATCTACAATTCGCCATAAAGTCTTCAGAATTGTAAAAGAACAACATGTCTCTTTAAGACCAATAATGCATACATTTATACATTTCAAGTGAATGGAGCTCACATATTGAGGGATGAATACAATGAGGTCCCAATCTAAGGCTTATCATGGTGGACCCTAGAGATCTTGCTGAGCTAAGACACTGGTGCTAACAACTACCTTTCTGGCCCCCAATTGTTGCTATCAAAGCCGGAGGCAAAGAAACCCAATGGCACCCATTAGTGGGTGGCCAAGGATCCAAACCAAGGTGGTTTCCCCAAAACATGAGGCTTGCTCAAACCTGTAAGAGTTAATTTTGTTTTGTTTTATTGTATAGAAATGGCCAAGTTCTTCTCAGCAAAAGATAACGTGGGGGTGCAATGAATACTTCCATCTCTTTTTCTTTTTTTTTAAAGGCAAGATGGGGTTAGGCAGACCCCCCACCAGTTATTACTCAACGAACCACTGGGTTTTGAACCTGCAACGTCCTACCACAAGGAGACGAGCACTGACAGCTCCTACCAACCAAGCGGAGCGCGCCCCCCCTTGGTAATGAATACTTCATATCGTTAATACCATGATCATGTTATATCCATGTTACCAAGTACCCCTTAAGTATCCTAGCTGTGAGAACTCTGTAGTTCATGAATTTTGGTGACATTTCAAAGTATGCCAAATATCTTAGTGGTGAGAACTTTGGAGTTATGAATTTGGTGGCATTTCAATGGATGCCAAATATCTTAGTGGTGAGAACTGTGTGGAGTTCATGAATTTGGTGGCATTCCAAAGGATGCCAAATTCTAGCCTTCTGCCTAAACCACCATATAATTTCAGAGTAATGCACCAGGTAATTCATGGCATAAGCAGGGGCAGCCTAAGAGAAGTTGAGGCCTTAATTTTTTTCATTGTACATAAAAATTTTATTATTTATTAATCATTAAAGGGGTTGCACTTTTTTTTTCTTAAATTCTTAATATCCTCCATATTTATTCATTGGGTTTATATATATATATATATATATATATATATCATACTACACCAAAAAAACATAAAATAGTTTTAAAAAATATTATCTAAAATTCATATTTTTTTATTTTAATGATGCAAATGTATTGATTAAATCTTTATAATCAAGCTTTGTCATTATATCTCTTTCAGTAGATATCATAGCTAATCCACTTAATTTTTCTTGTGACATAGTTGTTCTTATATATGACTTAATCAATTTTAATTTTGAAAAACTTCTTTCGGTAGAAGCAACGGTAACAATTACACTCAAGAGTATTCTATAAGCAATATATGCATTGGAAAACGAATTTGATCTTTTTTTGAAAGTTAGTGTGTCCATTGGATTGTTTGTCTCTTTTTCTAAAAAAATTCTTAAAACTTTTAACTCTAAAAATAAATCTGAGTCATCTATATCTAAATATATATCAATTTTTAAAAATCATACAAGTTTAACACAACAAGCTTTTAAACTTTCATCCTATAATGTTCTTAGTTTTTCTAAATCAAATACCAAAATAATCTTCATATTTTTTAAATTGTTCAAATCTAATATTAATGGAGGAAGTGACTTGATCAACAATAAATATAAAATAATTAATTCTAAAAGATTCTTTCACTGATTCATAGATTCATCACTAACATTCTCATTAAAATGGTTTTTCCTAAAAATGTTATATTTTTACAGAAAAAGTAGGCTTTATCTTCATGTTACTTACAATCTCTTTGACACAAGTTAAAGATTATTCAAATCAATTTTCTCTAAAATTAAAAAAAAGGCCTTCTAATTGACTTATGAAAATATCAATATGCATATCTTTAGATTGTAAATTTTTATTAATTGTATTAACGGCAAACACCATATCATACCAAATAACCATCCCTAATAAAAAATTCAAAATCTTCTATGTCATGTGTAGCTAAACTTTTTGCTTCACTTTTTATTTGAGCTTCTTCACTAATTTTTGATATTTTAAATAATGCATCTCTTATGTATGGTGTTTGGTATATTATTGCTTTAACACTTTGAACCTGACTTTTCCATCGTGTTGTGGACAATGGTTTAAGACTTAAAAATTAAAGGGTGTCTTGTATAATTTTTCATCATTTTGTAGAAAAAAAAATAAGCAAAAAAATATATTGTATAATTTCAAAAAAATATATAGTTTTAGGATAAAAATTAGCCATATCACTAAGTATTAAGTTAAGATTGTGACAACCACAGGGTGTGTAAAATGCCTTAGGATTTAAATATAGTAGTATTTTTTGCACACCTCAATGTTTTTCCTTCGTATTAGATCCATTGGCATAACCTTGTCCTCTTACATTATTAGTATCAAGTGATTGTTTATTATGTACATTTGCTACTTCATTAAGAAGACTGTGTTCAGATGTGACACCAACATCAAGTGAGTGCTTATTACATTAGTTAATTAAATTCTATTAGGTTTCAATATGAATAACTTACAACAAAAACAAAACACTTTAATAACATCTTTTGAATAAATTAACCTTTCTATTATGTTTTTCTCCATTTGGTAATTCTCGATAATAGTAGAACATAAAAAATTGTCTTTATCGAGAGAAAATTTTCTTTTGTTTTTTCTAATTGGGCCTCATTCAACTAATAAATCTCGTAATTTTATATTTATTGTTGGCCAATGTCCTAAGTCATAAATATTGATAGAGTCATCAACTATTATTTGTGGTTCCCCTTCTAAATGTTCTTGAAGTTTCTCATTTACTTTTCTATGTTCTTTCTCTATATTTTCATGATTTTTTTCAGGTATTGTTCTTAGTTCTTCTAAATTATTGACACTTTCCTCATTTTCTTTTATTTTACCATCTTCTAAAAAAAATTCATTGTGGGTAATAGTATCATTATTCAAGTAATTTATATTTTTTCTATTAATAACAAACTTATCAAGAGCACCCTTTCAAGAAGCAATTAAATGTTTTATTTTTATTTTTTTCGCATTATTTATGTTTAGATTCAAATTTTTTATAAGACATAATTATTTTAACAAGAATGTAAATAAAAGAACAATAAAACTTGATAATTTCTTGAGAATGAATCTAACAATTGTCAGACACACCACATATGTGTGAGACCTAGTAAACCTGAACATGGAGCACATAAGATTAAAAAAATTATTTTTAATATGATAGAGAGAGATCATTTATGCTAATTAATTAAACAAAAAACATTAATATTTTAACCAAAATCAAAATGACTCTCTGGGTCAAGGAACAATTAAATGACACTCTGGGTCAAGAAAAAAAGAATGAAGGAATTATTTGTCAAATTTGTGGCAAAAAGAATCACTCGGCTCTTAACTACCATAATTGGTTCAATCACTCTTTCCAGCCCAAAGATATTGAGGTAGAAGATGTTCATGGTAAGATTAATAACGAGTAGTAGTGGACAAAATATCAACAAGATCAAGAGTAGCAACACCAACCTCAAAATGATCAGGTTGAATCAAACAATCTTGAAGGTGTTACAGTTACACATGGGGGCCCCTTACACAAGGCAAAACAGGATGCTCGCTAATGTTCGAGGGAAGGCATTCACGAAGTTTTACAGTGCCAAGACAGTAACTGTTGGTGTGTTCAAGCTAAGACCAGCATGATCAGGTATCTGATCTTGGGTGTGGTTTCTTCATGTAATAATGATCTCCCACTTTCAAAAAGGATAAAAAGATTTGAACACTGGGTTCAGGGCATGAATGATGCAACCAATTCATACTCGTATCAGTTCAGGTCCATCTTGTAATTAAAAGGTAAGTGGGACTTTGAGAGATTTTAAACTGAATACTAGTCAGAAGAAACAAGAATGATTTTCCTGCTATTGTGCAATGAACTCAACATGAGAATCTCCTCGACTTTAAAAATCTTAGCATCATGCATAACACTAGTTAAGTCTGATCATGCTATTGTTCCTCTTTATGGTAGCAAGGCAACTGGACCAATTTCAACCAAAACCTTGAGTAGGTTACATGATTTTTTCTTTACAGTCCATTTGAAGAAGAAAACTTTTTTTTATGTTGCATCACATAAACGCATAATATGTACATTAATTCATGAATAATTTATTCATATATGATTTGAATTGGCAAGAATGCGGACATGAAGAGAAGAGAAAATGACAAATTATTAGCAATTTGCAAATCACTGTAAAAGAACCCACAAAAAAATAAGAGAAGATTATATATAACCACTGGATTTCTCTATTATAGATTTGAGAGGAAACCAATGTAAAGTAATTCAGTGATATGGCATGACTAGTAGCAGTTAAAAGTTAAAACCGCTCTATTGCAGTTCAACAATAAGTAAATTTTCCCATATGGGATTTTTGTGGGTTTGGGACCCTTGCAAAATTTAAAAAAGCCCTAGGCAGTGGCCTCAATTTACAATGAAGCGTGCTGGGCCTGGTCATAAGGTGTCGTTGTTATCCAAAGGCTAGAGATGCTTTTGTTCTTGAGCTTGGAGAACGCACGCCAGGCTGACCAACCATCTTTACTAAAGGTTTACTAAGGTTTTACTGCATCAAAAAGACCAAAAATTGTTGTATCATGAGATGAGGTATTTCCGTATATGACACGTAGGTTCGAAGTGATAAACATGCCGTACAAAATCCATGTGCCAATGCACCATGTTCTTGAACTTCCTTCTTTTATCTGATTGATAAATAATCATGGCATTGAATACCATGAGACCTTTAGCTGAAGAGGTTGAGGTTTACAATTTTTAATTTATCCAAGTGTGAAAAGGGATCACCAAGAACCTACTACTCAACAAAAAAAGAAGAAGCTATAAGATTGGTATATATGTCAATGTGAACAACACTAAACAAAAAAATAAATAATATCTTTTTTTTTCCTATTGGCAAGGTTGAGCGAGGACAAACAGCCACCGGAATTCGAGCCCGACCCTTCGATTAAGACTGCCATAATTGGAATACCATCTAGCCATAATATCCAATCTCAAAATAAGTGGTATTTATCATGGTAAGCAAAACTGGCATTTTTTAAAGAACAATGTAAATGCCATTAATGATAGGTCATATCATTATCACTATAAGGCACTACACGGCATTTTTTCAACATATCATGTCATATATAAGTAACTTGGCTCAACAAGGTTTTTCAATAAAATTTTGAAGTAAATTTCCTTTTCCTTTTCCTTTTCCTTCTCTCTTAGTTTTGTTTCTGAAATTATCATATGCTCTCACCTTGAGTGTTCTTAACATGTAAAAACTAATATTTTGGTTTTTACCGTGATCGTTCTGGCAAACCCATTGATGCATATAATGTGAATGGTTGTCATGGCTTTCATTATATGACCTTTTTCTTTGAATGATGGATATGATTCATGTATCCCAATCTTTCCCATACCAAAAATATGAATCAAAAGTTGTTATTAAAATAGGGAGAAAAACAAGAACGCCTTGGTATTTCTTTTTTTGGGGAGAGCTGGTTTTTGAAAACCACTGACTGCAGTGTTGCAAAACCATAGGCTAAAGGGATCATTACCATTTCCCTTATCCTATAAATATTGATATTCCCAATCCTCTCATTTGGCATCAAGTGCTTCCCCATCTCCTAGCACACTCAAAATCATATTCTTGAGAATCAGTGTGTCCTTTTTTTCGATAAAGAGTTCAATGAGTTACATGAACAGCGCAGTCATAACCGCAAGCATGGCAGCAACTGTCGATGGTCAGAAAGATAAAGGAAGTACAATCCATTCCATTGTGACAAACCTGAGCCAGAGCATGAGGTGGAACTCTGCTTCTGCTTTTCAATTTCAGACACTTCCATCGTCTCCCATCGACTCCCCATCCTCCCCTTTCTCAAAGAGAAAGATGGTAGATGACAGAAGTGAGCAGGCAGAGGAATCTCTCAGGATGGTCATGTACTTGAGTTGTTGGGGACCAAACTGACAAGTTTGTGTATGTGTGTGAGTGAGAGAAATCTGAGGGAAGGGAAGGGTGCAGGCTGGTTGAGAGACCTGCCCTGCGTTCTTTTGTAAATTGTCTGTATATTAGCAGCAAATTTTTGGCTAATATATTAATATTTGTGATTTTTTTGGACGATAATTTTATAAAATATTATTGCATATATATATGGAAAAGGGTAGGTGCTTGACCCTTTTTGTGCCTACCGCATGCCTACCCATCTTTGATAGGGGTTTTGAGGTTGTTTTTTAAAAAACTGACCCTAGAGATATGTTCTGCATGATCTATTTAATAGGAAATCACACTTAGGATCATGTTCTTTTGATGATGCATTGATTATTTTTTGAAATTGTAGACTGATAATTTTTTAATCTTATAAAAACCTAACTTGTGTTGGAAGCGGACGATCTAAAAGTCGATTCCCACAAAATCAAACATGTACATGACATCTGTGGTCAGATTTTAGAAAAAATAGAAACAAATTTTTTTTAAAGCTTGATAGGCATGCGGTCGGTACAAAAAAGTGTCAGGCACCTGCCCCTTACTATATATATATATATATATATATATATATATATATATATATATATATATAGAGAGAGAGAGAGAGAGAGAGAGGTAGAAATTGACTATCACTTTTCTAGCCTACCGCAAGCATAATGGGTTTTCCATGTTTTTTGTTAAATCTGACTGCCTTGATGTGTTTTACATGGACGGTCTAAAATTTTCATAAATATTTAAGGGTTAAAACCCCATGGTTTTAGCCAAAAACATGATCCAAGTTTCATTTTCTAACAAATCGATCATATTAAACACAACTACATGACAAGATTTGCAAAAAATAACTTGAAAATACTCATTCACTTGCAGTAAGCTGGTGGTAGGCCAAAAAAATGATTTGAAATTACCATTATATATAATATAGTACGTGGTAGCTAGCTGAATATCACTTTTCTAGCCTACCACGAGCTTACCAAGCTTTGAAAGAATTTTTCATTTTTTTAAAATTTGACCATACATATGTGATCTACATGCTTTGATTTTATAGGAATCAACTTTTGGATCGTCTGATTCTCATACACACTTAGATTTTTATAAGATTTAAAAATCAACGGTCTATAAATTTTAAAAATATTTAATACTTAATTTTTTTAAACATGAATTTCCTAGCAAATAGACCACATAGTACACATCTGCAAGGTCAGATTTGCAAAAAACAATAAGAAAACACCTATTCATTGGTGATAGGCTGACTGAGGCTTTTTTTCTTTTATATATATATATATATATATATATATATATATATATATATATATATATATATATATATAGAGAGAGAGAGAGAGAGAGAGAGAGTAATAGGTAGGTGCTAAATAAAATATGCTAAATGATTCATGCTAGTTTTTTCTGCTCTTTCGGTGCTTTTTTTTGCAGTTCCGACCCCATATATGTGTTGGGCATGGTCGATTTACGAGGAATCAACACCTGGATCATGTATTTTTTATGAAAAAAATAATATTTGGAGCCTTGAAAAATATAAAGATTTTAGACCGTTGATTTTTTTTGAATCTTAAAAAACCCACCCATGTATCAAAATCGAACACTTAAGAGCTGATCCCTAAAAAATCAAGTACATAGATCACATCTGTACGGTCAGAATTAAAAACAAAAAAAAAAAAAAAAACTTGAAAACCCCATTTAGCATGTAGCATTTAGCATATATATATATATATATATATATATATATATATATATATATATATATATATATATATAGTGATTGGTAGCTGCTTACAGGTTAGGTGCTAAATGAGCGTGCTTTATAGGTTTTTCAACCTTTTTTATTTTATTTATAAATTCTGAACTTACAAATGTGATCTATGTACTTGATTTTATAGGGATCAGCTCTTTAGCATTGAATTCCGACATATGGGTGGGTTTTTATAAGGTTCAAAAGATCAACGTTCCAAAAATTTTTGTAAATTTTCAAGGCTCCAAACATCATTTTTTTCTCTCTATATATATTGCACTTAATGGAGAAGCTGAAAAACCTATTTAGCATGTTCATTTTGCATCTAACTTGTGAGCATCTCTCTCTCTCTCTCTCTCTCTCTCTATATATATATATATATATATATATATATAGAGAGAGAGAGAGAGAGATATAGAGAGAGATGGGTGCGTAGGGCTTAGATGTGCAGGCCCCAAGTGCAGCACTGTTAGATACCATTTTCCAGTAATTTGATCGTATGGATGTGTTGGGCATGTTCCATTTGCTAGGAACCAGTTCTTGCTTTGTGGTTTTTTTTACGAAAAACATGATTTTATAATATTTAAAATTTAAATAATTGTGAACCATTGATTTTTCAGCCCTCAGTAAAACCTGCTTATGTCAGAATCGAGTGATTCAAAAGCTGAACCTTGTTATTTAGAAGATTAGAGAAAAATTGAGTGCGCTCTATGCTCACAAATAAAACCGTGCGTACACCTACCCTTTACTCTCTCTCTCTCTCTCTCTTGAGGACCACAAACATCTATATGAGGATCGGTTTGTGGCAGAGGCAGGTCTTTGTGTTTGTGCTTGTGGGTCTCAACGCTTTGTTGAGTTTCGGCTCTCTCTCTCTCTCTCTCTCTCTCTTTCTCTCTCTCTCTCTCTCTCTCTCTCTATATATATATATATATATATGTGTGTGTGTGTGTGTGAGAGAGAGAGAGAGAAATTTTTTGAGTTTTTCTTGTTGATCACCTTATGTATATGATCTACAATAATTATTTAGTGGAAAATAAGTTTTGCATCATGTAATTAATTATATCGTACATGTATGCTTTTTAATATATTAAAAAATCAACGGGCTCACAATGTACCAAAATTTCATGACTAAAAAAATCTTATTTTTATGTCCAGAAAACATGATTCATATCAAATAAACTATGTTGATTACATCTAAGGCCGCCTGGTTGAGAAAATGCAACCTACAAGTATGATTTCTAGTAGAAAGGAGTAGGTGCTCAGCAGTAGCATATATATATATATATATATATATATATATATATATATATATATATATATATATATATATATATATATATATATATATATATATATATATACAACAACAACAACAACTACGCCTTCATCCCAAAACAATTGGGGTCAGCGATATGAACCAAAAAAGAAATTCATTTTGGGTCTTCCACATGAATCATTTTCCTCCAATCATTTCTATCCAACGCCATGTCCTCGGTGAGGTTCAAAGCATTCATATCCTTTCCTATCATCTTCATCCAAGTCTTCCTAGGCCTACCCCGACCTCTTTTAACTAATATATTTTCCCATTTCTCCAACCTTCTAACTGGAGCATCATTAGGCCTTCGCCGAATATGTCCAAACCACCGTAAACGATTCTCTCGCATCTTATTTTCAATGGGTGCAACACCTACCTTCTTACGTATCTCTTCGTTCCGAATCTTATCTTTTATTGTATTTCTACACATCCATCTAAGCATCCGCATCTCAGCTACACTCATTTTTTGAATATGATGTCTCTTGGCAGCCCAACATTCCGTACCATATAGTAAAGCGGGTCTAATAGTCGTCCGATAAAACTTTCCCTTCAACCGCAATGGCATTCTACGATCGCACAGCACTCCAGTAGCACTTTTCCATTTCATCCACCCAACCTTTATCCTATGATTTACATCTCCATCAATTTCTCCATACTTTTGAATGATGGATCCCAAATATTTGAAATAATCATTCACCGGTATATCTTGCTCACCAAGCTTCACTACACTCCCATCACTACTTCGTTGCTTACTAAACCGACATTCCATATATTCAGTCTTACTCTTACTCAACTTAAAACCTCTAGCTTCCAATGTCTGTCTCCATAATTCTAACTTAGCATTAACCCCAGCTCTAGACTCATCAATCAAAACAATATCATCAGCAAACAACATACACCACGGTACATTTTCTTGAATTGATCTCGTAAGCTCATCCATCACTATCGCAAATAGGAAAGGGCTTAAAGCAGATCCTTGATGTAACCCAACCGTTATCGGAAAATTGGTTGTCACCCCTCCACAAGTGCGGACATTGGTTACTACTCCTTCATACATATATTTAATTATACTAATGTACTTGAGAGAAACACCTTTCTTCATCATTGTCCACCAGAGAACGTCCCTAGGTACTCTATCGTATGCCTTCTCTAAATCAATAAAAACCATATGCAAATCTTTGTTCCTCTCTCTATATCTTTCAATAAGTTGTCTAAGAAGATGTATAGCTTCCATAGTTGATCTTCCAGGCATAAAACCAAATTGATTCTCCGATATCATGACAACCTTCCTCAACCTAGACTCAATCACCCTCTCCCAAAGTTTCATAGTATGACTCATGAGTTTTATACCACGATAGTTTGTGCAATCTTGTATATCACCCTTATTCTTATATAAAGGCACCAAAGTACTCTTCCTCCACTCATTAGGCATCTTATTTGTTCGCCAAATCAAGTTAAAAAGATTTGTCAACCATTCTAAACCTTGCTCTCCCAAGCATTTCCAAGCCTCGATAGGTATACCATTTGGGCCAACTGCCCTTCTTGATTTCATTTTCTTCAAAGCCTCTGCAATTTCTTTCTTTTGAATCTTGCGCATGAAGTCACGATTTATCTCATGAAAAGGAATGGAGAAGTCTCCAAGATCTTGAGCATGACTATCATTAAATAGCTTATCAAAATAATCTTTCCATCTCTCCTTAATCTCCTCATCTTTGACTAAAACCCTTTGCGTTTCATCTTTGATACATCTAACCATACCCAAATCCTTCGATTTTCTATCTCTCATCTTTGCAAGCCTATAAATATCCTTCTCGCCTTCTTTGGTATCCAACTTGTCATAAACCTCCTTATATACCTTAGCCCTCGCGTTTCGAACAACTTTTTTAGCTTCCTTCTTTGCTATCATATACTTCTTCAAATTCTCATTATCACGACTCTTACTTAGATTTCTATAACACTCTCTTTTAACCTTAATAGCTAATTTGACATCCTCGTTCCACCATAATGTATCCTTACCTAGTGGTGCACCGCCTTTAGACTCACCCAATACCTCCTTAACTACTTTTCTCATACCACCCGCTATCTTATTCCACATTGATTCTGAATCCTCCTCGAGACACCAATCAACTTCCTTAACTACCTGCTCTACAAACATTCCTTGTTTAGCTCCTTTCAGTGCCCACCACTTAATTCTAGGATCTATCCTATGTCTATCCCTTTTGCGGCATTGTCTAATTCTAAGATCTAAAATTAAGACTCTATGTTGTGTAGCTACACTTTCTCCTGGTATAACCTTACAATCGATGCAACAACCCCTATCTCTCTTTCTAAGTAGGAAAAAATCTATCTGACTCGTATTAACCCCACTTTTAAATGTTACTAGGTGAGACTCCCTCTTCCTAAACCAAGTGTTTGCTAAGATCATATCATAGGACAAACAAAAATCTAAAATCCTTTCTCCACTTTCATTTCTTTCTCCTATACCATATCCTCCATGGATATTCTCAAATCCCTCCCTACTAATGCCTACATGTCCATTAAGGTCACCGCCGATGAAAAGCTTTTCTCCATAAGATGTCTCTTGTACTACTCCATCTAAATCTTCCCGAAATTGATGCTTAATGGAATCATCTAAACCTACTTGAGGTGCATAAACACTAATAATATTAATAATATCCGTACCTAATACTAATTTAATAAGTAAAATTCTATCACCCTTCCTACGGACCTCAACTACATTATCTATAAACTGACGACTCATAACAATCCCTACTCCATTCCTATTCCTATTTATTCCTGTATACCAAATCTTATATCCCCAAGGTTCTATCACTTTAGCTTTCTCACCTACCCATTTGGTCTCTTAAAGACATAAAATATCAATCTTTCTCCTACACATAACATCTACTAACTCTACCAACTTACCAGTTAAAGACCCTATGTTCCAAGTGGCTAACCTAATTTTATGGTCTTGGACTAACTTCTTTACCCCCACCCGTCCAACAAAGTGAGGGAACCCTTGCCTATTTGACACCACACCCGGGCGCCGGTGTGACGCGTCGCTTCTGGGCGACGACCTAGCAACCCTTGCACATTTATCACTGCCTCCGGGCCTAGAGAGTACAGCGCGTCGCTCAGTAGGGAACGCCCCAACGAAATTCTCATATTGGTTCATTTTCATAGGATATGACAAAGTTTTTATGCTGGGTGTCACAGGCCTACCGCAACCCTCCTCCTTTATCTGGGCTTGAGACCGGCAGTGTATAACTACACAGGCGGAGTTATATATATATATATATATATATATATATATATATATATATATATATATATATATATATATATTCCCTTAGTCTGGTTATCTTTGGGCAAGATGGATGTCACTGTAGGGAATTGGATGGAATAGATTTTCATTTCAAAAGTTCAGCATTCGTTAATTTTGATTGGATCAATTTTGTGACATCCTTACAGTGGCCCCTGCAAGAAATACGAGGCAAGGGGCATGCCGTTCCTATTGATCTTTCAACGGTTCACTTATAGTGATATCATAAGAGAGAGATCATCTTTTGTCCACCTAAACATGGCTGGCAATATGGTGTTCGCATGGCCATCCTGAGCACCATACTGAGACACGAGGCTAGCTAGTTGATCTTACCTGAATGATTATAAATTTGGCCATCAAGGCTATTTAAAAAATACTGGCACGATAGGCCCCTCTCTTCGACTTCATTCTTATCCACCAAATTACCGTTAACATAATAAATCAAAAGTTCTCGTTTTAGCATATGGTTTTGTGGTACGCAATCCGGATTTACAACAGTTCCAAGTTTCAAAGCTTTTCCATCATTATGGGGGCCATAAATTCCACTACAAATATAAAAAGTTCAGTCTTCATTTGCTCAAATTCGCTAGCCAATCAAAATATATTCCCTTTTGGAATGCAACCATCCTAATAATTATTTATTTTTTTACGACGAAGATCCCTCGCCAAAAACCGGTCACTTAATGGACCCACCATCATGAGGTAAACTCCGAGTGAGGTTATCAACACTTGTGCCCTTACCGAGCCCACAAGTTAAAAGCACCTGCACACCTGATAGGAGTTGATCTTGGGATGAAAGGGATCAGCACCTTCTCTCTCCAAGCCTGCTGCCACTCAAGCAACCTGATCCCTTGCTTGCATGCTCCATGTTACACCTCTCCACACTGCACATTTAGTATAGTGAGAAGCATTAGAAGGATACGTAAAGTGTAGAGCAAGAATCGATTCTCTTAGAAATGAAAATATAAAACATAAGGCCGTTAAGAAACTCACGGAAAGCGAGTAAGAAACGATAAAAAAAAATAGAAAGTGACACAAAACAGATAAAATTTCTGTTTTTATAAGATTTACACTAAAAGCACAATTTTAAGAAAATACAATTCTACTGATGTAAAACGTGCATTTCCAACTTCAAAGATATTTGATTTCCTAATGACAAAAATGTGCTCCTAATTAAAAGCAAGCTTCTCACCAAGTTTTTAAAAATATTAAGAAAAGGACGAAAGTAAACTTCTATGGTTTCAAAGAATTTTTATAAGAATCTGGATGGATCGATCACCAAGACTCCTTCCCAAATGGACTCTCAAGATAGTGTCAATATGAAAAAAAAAGTCATCTAATGTTAAAAATCATTTGCTTGGAAAGTCGATAATGATAAGAAACTCCAAACCATCACCTGCTAAAGATCAGCCTTTACCTAATCCTGAAGATTAGGATAGAAAGGAAAGATCTTAACCCGAGATTTGTATTCTTAATTCTAAGGCTATTCTAGATTTTTTCAAATGCATTAAACTGGACTCTCGTTGTAATCTATATAAAAATAAGAAGAGAGAGAGAAACTATCGTGGGAGTAAGTGTTTACCAAACCACGTTACATTGGTCTTGTGTGTGTGTGTGCGCGCGTGTATGTCCTCTATTAATAAGCAAGGTATAGTAAATGGTGGCCTTATAAATTATATTTTTTTAACAAGGCAGACCCTTTTGAAGTATGAATATGAGTAGAAAGTTGCTTTTTGTATACTCTTGAATGCATCCATTCGGGTCACACTCTCGTGCACTATCATTACATCATAGATGGCGGGCTCTAGCAGCACATACAGTTGGTTGACAGAGATAGCTGCCTTTCCAAAATGCAATGCATCTAGCAAAGCTCCAAGGGAAAAGACGAACACCAACTATGAGACAATGACCAGTTTGATACCTCAAATTTACAAAGTAAACAAATAAAGTGTAGATGGCTCCAGGGGCAGGGGTCCTAGACTCTGAGTTTTAGGCTGCCGGCATGACGACCGTAGGCATATAAGGCTGAGCCAGCACGATCAGGTCTTCGTACCGGGTGTGGTTTCTTTGGTTTATAAATCTAAAAAAAAAGATGGGCATGTAGAATTGCTTGAAAAAAAAAAATTCCTTGGAAAATGGCTAGCAATTCTGATGCTAGCTTTTCACCCCCATTGACATTGGGGAATGTTTGGATAAATCTGTGTTACCCATGTTATTTTGCTGTAAGCTTTAAAATGTTTGTTTTTATATGAGACCGAATATAGGCAGCATGAAATATTTTACTATACCTTATTCCTATATGGCACATGGAAGTTCAAGCTATAGAAAAGAGCTACCAAACCGCTTCCCACATTTAAACATACCCTTGATCTTATAAAATAACATTATGATAATATCAAGAATACAAACTGATCCTATGCTCGGAAACTCGTCAAGCTGAAAACAAACCCTACGTGTTCTGGCTCGGTGCCTCAACTCATACAGGCTCGCTAAGTAATAATAAATATATATATTATATTTTATATCACATAAAGCACTTTGCAATAAATGGTTGAAGTTTTTTGGCTTCAACCAACAGTTTAAAGATACAATCTTATTGCTTCTAGCTTTAAAACAATGTGTTTTTTCCATGAGTTTGCTCTGCCTTGACTCAATTGGTTTACGTTAGGGGGTGTCAATGGGTTAGACCCCCGCTAAAATAGGTTGGTTAAAACTTGGATCCAACTAAGTGATGTGGATATCAGATATGAATTTGTGTTCAAACTTAGATTCAACTAAGTATATAACCATAGGATAATCAAGTTTGCACTCGTTAAAGGTTCGATTGTTGCGCTCCTTCCAAATTTTCTCCTATGCCGAAATCAACCAACAATGTCAAGTCTTGAGAATTTGATTAAAGTAGGCCCCAACAGTTGTATTTGAACTTGACAATGACAATGCATCAGGTTGTATTTGAACTTGACGCCAAAACAGCCTTATGGACCACCCACCTTATTGCCAAAACCATGGGAGGGATGTCTCTAATTCAGCCAATGGTTTAATTGCAGCGCAGAACCCGGTTTTGCATCAGCTCTACCCCTTACTTTCAAAACCATCCTACCTTTTACCTTTTGGGGGGTACCATGTTCCTTCCCCCTCCTATAAATGTGGTTATTCACACCCTTCACATCTATTTTGATTACAATCAATCAAGAGAAATTTGCCAAAGAGAAACAAACTTTCTTTCTATCTCTAGTTCTTCCGGTACAACAGAGTGTGAGAGTGAGAGAAGTTAACGAGATGATGAACCGAGCACTGATAGCAGCAGGCGTGACTGCAGCTGTGCAGGGGCTGAAAGATCAAGGCATCAGATTCAACTCAGTCTTCAGAGTCTTGCATCAGAACGCCAGGAGAAACTATGCTTCTTCTCTGCAGTTGAAGACAGTATCATCGACGGCCATTGACTCCTCTTCTTCATCTTCATTGTTGCAGAAGATGGGTCAAGAGAGAAGGAAAGAGGCTGAGGAGTCCCTCAGGAAAGTCATGTACTTGAGTGTCTGGGGACCCAACTGAAGGGAAAAAAAGAGGTGAATGATGCTCTTAAAGAGCTATAAAGCACAATGTCCCGGTATAATATTTTGTAAATATGAAAGGAAAGTTGAATGTACACAAAGATGTGCAAATTTTGGGATCAGACTTGTAACAACAGATGAATTTCCCTTTTTCTGTTTTTGAGAAAAATGATCAATTCTTTAATGCAATCTTTACTCTTTTGTTGGCCCATCATTTATGAAGCATCATCTAACTATTATCATTTTTAACTAAAGAATATTGTACACAAGGAATAAGAGTGAAAAGATACCAAAGTCGTAAAACTGACATTTGCGCTTGCTTGGTAAATTGGCACAATCCCTTTGTATCTTGCATTTACAAGTGGGCAAAATACCTGAATCAAGTTTGGGCATCATGTAGAATGAGACCAATTTCATGAACTCCAACATTGTTACGATTCTGGTAACGTGATCAGGTCTTTCACGAGAGTTGCACAATCTGCAAAAAGTTTCTATTTGCTGAAGATCCATCTCTTGCTGGAGTTTTCATTCAGCATGAGTTTTCTATTTGCTGTAAATTTAGTTTCCATTTGTTGTAAATTTCTGATGGTAATTATCTGTAAATTTAGCAAGAGAATAGATTTAATTTTTCTTTCTATTTAGTTTTTTTCTCTGTTCTTATCCCATAAGATGGTGGGATCTTTACTGTAACTATAAAAAGAGGAGAAGTGCCCGCAGCTAGTGCACGTCACCTTGTGTTGGAACGTTGCAAGTTGGACTACCAATGTTATCATTGTATAACTGGTAGGGTCTGCTTAACCCCAGCTTGTCTTTCAAATAAATAAAAATCAAAAGATGGGAAGTCCTCTCATACATGAATATGAAAAATATGTTTCACTCGTTCTAATCCTTCTGCGTTGCATCCTTCTTGACCTCTCCAACTTCACGGTGTGGGCTTTACTGGGTTGCATATTCTTGTAGCTCTTCATCGTGGCTGAGAACTTCCCCTCTCCTGATTGATGTTTAGATCAACAATTTTAGACGTACTGCAGCCATGTCAAGTGAACAAACTCCACCAGAGACGACTTCCATTAGGTCCACCATGCTAAGTATGGATATGCTGTCCAATGTATCAAGTCCTAATTTCTACGTTCATCATTCGGACAACCCAGGAACCCAGGTACAGTTTTAGTATTCCAATTACTTAATGGCGATAAGAGTCGAACCATAATCATGTACCTATAAGCTTGGTTCGTTGATAGTTCTACCCCTCAACCAGACCGGCTCCTGAATATATATGGATGAGATGCAATCATATGACCCTGTCGTGGATCTTAAACTTAATCTCTAGAGATCTACTAGTGTTATATATGCATCCACTGCTAAAGATGACTGGTTAGACCTTAAAGATCGTTTTACCCATAGCCATGAACTTCAAATTTATCATATTCGAAGTGCTACGAAGGTGATGATTGGAGCAGGTGAAGAGAAGGGTGGATTTTATTACCTTCAAGTGTTCGACATCCCACCGTCAGCTTTGAAACTGACTTATGGCTCTCGCGGTTAAGACATCCTTTTCTATCTGGTATGAATTTATTTAGAGACTGCTTTTAATGTTACTATTTCTAAGTCTTGTTATTGTGATATTTGTCGTAGCCAAACAAGCTAGACTTCGGTTTAATGATATTTTTACTTCGTCCGCTTTTGAATTAATTCGTTGTGACTTCTGAATCCTTTTTATCGTGATCACATATTTTCTAATTACAGTTGATGATTACTCTGGATGCACCTGTGTGTATCTTATGAGACACAAGTACGACGCTAAGACATTACTCAAATCCTTCTTCAACATCGCCCATAGTCAATACTAGACCCAGATCAAAAGTTTTTATAAGATCAGAATTTTTCTCACAAGATATGCAATTGTTCTGATAGTGTCATCCATCAAATATAGTTGTGTTGTCATGGACTGGTAGAGCGAAAGCAATATCATTTAGTGAAAGTTGTTAATGTTCAACTGTTCCAATCCAACTTACCACTCAAGTTCTGGGGTGAAACCAAGACATGAATCTCAATGTCCTGAAAAACAAGCTGAAAAGTACAATGTTTATAGGCTTTCCAAAAGCCTATGGAATCCATACCCACCTTATCTTCACCACCATTGTTTGATCCACAAGTACCCATTTTTTTGCCCCGCCTCCAAAAAAAAATAGGCAATGAGCTTGAGGTGACAGAGGGTGTGGGATCGTCAGACCAAGGAGTGAAAGTGAGTATGAATGGTGTGAGCTGCTTGGTCTATGAGGGACTGAGCTCGAGCGTGGATTCAATGTATGGGGTGTGGCTGAGTTCGGGTTGTGATGTGGGGAGCTGGAGGAGGTGGGTTGAGGGAGAGGTGGTGGAGGGCGGATTTAATGGCAAAGAGACGATGGAGGGGCTGGAGACAAAGGGAATTGGGTTGAAATTGTCGTAGCGGTGAGTGGTGGTGGTGGTGGTGCTGCTGCTGCTGCTGGAGAGAGGTGGCGATGGTTAGGAGGGCTGAGTCAGTGGTGGTGGTGAGATGAGATTGGAAGAGGAGCTACACTAGTTGTAGTCGTGGGGGTGGGAGTGTGTATGTTAAATCAACATTTTCTCTTGGTAGAAAAAATTCTTTCACCGTCAAGTGGGAAAATGTTTTTCATAAAAAGTCAAACCTTTTAGGAAAACTATTTTAAAAAATATTTTTTCGTTTGGAACGATAGAAAAATCCACTCTTTTCTTTCCTACCTTTATTTTTTTTAACTTTTTCTCACTTTCAAACGTATATATATATATATATAGTGAGTAGTAGTTGCCTGACCAAAACGGACGAGCACTGAGTGAGATGGACGCGCGCTGAGCATCCATCGTGATGTGCGATGAACGCTCAGCAAAAAAATCTCACTAAAACACTTTTAGGCGATTTTTTTTCGCTGCTAAAAGTCTTAACAAAGACGTTTTTGTGGTTGCCTATTGGGGTGAGAGGCAAACAACACAAACTTTTCATTTATATTCTTACCCTTTATTTGACATTATAAAAATTATGTCACGTAAATATCAAGGCATATGGATGTTGAAATGAAATCTTTAAAAAAAATATCTTCAGCCAAGAAATCCGAATTAGGATGGGCACGATGTGTGAGTCATTGGAACGGCTGGCAGAGAGAGAGAGACTCAGTCATTTGGCAACTTATGAATTGCCACTCATATAACTTATCAGCTATATTGCATATATATCGGTAATTTATCGACAACTTTTACTATTAAAATTTAAATATATTTGATTGACCAAATCAATTTGATTGGCTGAAACTATCAATTAATCTAAGGAAAAAACACAAATAGAGAATGTAATTAAAGTTCCACCCAAAAAAGTGAAATTATATGGATATTATATTTTTTCTTAGCAACAAAAAAAAAAAGAAAATTAAAGGTGGTGAAAAAAAAAGAAACGTGATATATAAGCGTGTAAACTTCTCACTCTATGCAGTGGCGGAGCCAAAAGAGTTTTGTTGGGTGGGCAGACTTCGGGTCTCGAGGACAATGCTATGGTCTTGAAGGGCGATCCATTTATTTGGACCAGTGGCTGAAATCACATTCTTTCTTGATGATTGAACCAGTTTCTTAATAAATCAACCCATGAGACCAAAAATATTCATAAGTAGCAGCGGTGTCTACAACCAGATTGAGGAGAGGATTGCCAATCTACATAATCAGAAAGAAACCAAAATTTAAAATAGTGAACTTAAATTCAGAAGACCAACCTTTATATACAAAAATTGGCATTGCCAACTTGAATGAAAATACGAGCTCATGCCAGGTCAAATCAAATGCCAACTACTTATTGGCTCAGGGCTTCAATATATTTGGCAATTCTATTATGGCTTGCAAGGTCTTCATTGATTGGTAATTTATCATGTGCCATGTCAATGAGACGGGTTAACTTACAGCTAAACCCTTGTGGTTGAACTTGAACCCAGATGAATGTCTATTGTGGTGTAGCAGAACACTTGCCAACTGAGGTATGCAGTGCCCTATTAGTAGTCATAAGTGAGGAACTAATCAAGAAACACAATCACATCACATAGACTATAAATTTATAGTTTTCAAGACCTGCATGGCTTTCTCCCGTTAGAAACAAAGCTCTTGATTTGTACTCTGGAAATTTCTCATACCATCCCACAAAAACCGAGAATACAAGCAGAAACACAGACACCCACAATGCAAAATCCATGTGTGGAGCAGAATGAAGAGGATCCATCACGTCAGAGGCCCAGAATCAAAGGAAAAATAGTGGTAGTTTTCAGAGGCATGAGTGATGCTTATATTGAAAGCGGGATGGAATAGGAAGATTGGGGTTTCAGTCTCAAAATTTAGAAGAATATAAACAAGAAATACACAAACACCATCCGTCCCAGATGGTGTTTGTGTATTTCTTGTTTAGTTCTTTACGTATAACAAATTCAAAAACACCCAAAAAAGGAACCGTTCAGAAAACATGAAAGAGAACGAAAGAAAGAAAACGAAGAAGAAGGGGAAGAGAGAGAGAGATACCGACCTGCTTCAAGCCTTCAACCGGTGGTCCACCATTCCGACATGATGGCAGACGACGGTGATGCTTGGGGTGGGCATGGGTGAAGCAGCAGCCCAAATGAAACGGTGAAAATGAAATGGAAAACCTCAATCCATAATTTTTTTGAAATGTCCATACTCCTGACTCGGCCGAGTCACAATAGACTCGGAGTTGGAAACCGAGTCAAGTTGACTCGGCTGAGTCCCGAATCGAATCAGTTTCTAATTATAGGGTGGGCGACCGCCCACCCCTGGCTCCGCCACTGACTCTATGGTGTTTGGTATTCACAATGATGATGACTTTGCTTGGCCATTAGGAGTTAAAGCAGAAACTTTGATCGATTGCTGCTTAGATGGTGGCATCATAGTGGGCCTTCAAACTTTTTGAGAGGTATCCAAAAACTGCTACTCAATCGCAAGAATGAGTTATCTATGGTTGATTATGTCAAAAAATTTAAGAACATATGTGATGAGCTAGCAGCTATAAGCAAACCAATAGAGGATAAGACTAAGGTGTTGCGGTTACTAAATGGACTTGGATTTGGCTACGAAGCATTTGTTACAATGATGCTAAAACCACTGCTTGCCTCGTATAAACAAGTTGTTGGTTTGCGTTTATAGGTCAAAGTTTGGGAACCAAAAATATCGGTATCCCAACAAGAAATGGCAATTCAATTCAAAGGGTTGTGAATGGGAAATAACTCAGCACCCAATCAAAATTAGTTCAATGATCAAGGGTTGAGTCAAAATCACAGTAAAAATAGGAAAAAAGGTATGATTTGTCAAATTTACTATAAGTCAAATCACAGTGCCATTAATTGTTCTCATTGATTCAATCAAGCATTAAGCTGAAGACGTCCCACAAGATCTTGTTGTCTTGAAGTTGTCAGATGGACAGGATACCATGAAGCTACCGCCCACATTACTTCATATGCAGGTAAACTTGTTAATCTCAATAGATACAATGGACCGAAAAAAATTATGATTGGTGATGGTTCTAAACTTGATATTACTCATACCAGAACTGCAAACTTGAATGTTGAAAATCAAATTTTGAAACTGGACAATGTTCTTGTTATTCATGAAATTAAGAAATTTGATTTCAGTTAATCAACTGAGCACATCCCTATTCTTTTAAATTTTTATCTAATGGTTTTTTTGTAAAGGACAAGGCCAGCAACAAGGTGGTGGTGACAGGCAATAGGAATGGAGAGCTATATGGTGTCACCTCAAAAAGTAAACAGGTTTTTTATTCTTCCTGGTTCATATCTATTAATAAGGATGTTTGGTACTCAAGGCTTGGTCATCCCAATATGCAGTTGATAGATTTTTTAGTTAAGAATAACTATATTGAGGTAACTTCACAAAATAAGTGCTCCTCTATTTGCCCAAGATGTCAAATGGGCAAAATGTGTAGGTTACCTTTTCTTTCTGTTGATGAACATTGCTCTGAATTATTTGAAAAAAATCATTGTGATTTGTGGGGATTGAAAACCATTTTTTTCAAAAATTCAGATTTTATGTTATATTTGTTGATAAATTTTCAAGATTTACTTAGTTTTACCATATGAGAGCCAAATCTGATCTCACGATGGAATTTATTGAGTTCTACAACTTTGGTCCTTACTCAATTTGAGAAAATGATCATTTTTTTTTAACTGATGAAGGGGCATTTAACAACAAGGCATTGAAAAATTTTGTGAAAGCTAAAGGTATTCGACAAATGAAGGCATGTCCTAAGTTGCCTGAACAAAATGGGATGATCCAGCACAAGCATCATACCATTATTGAATTGGGACTAACTATGATATTTCAGAGCAACCTCCTTGCTCGGTTTTGGGTGGAAACCCTTATCAATCGATTACCATCACTCAATCTTCATATGAAGTCTTCTTTTGAGGTCCTCCTAAATAAACAACAGGATCACTCTTGTCTTAGATCCTTCGGGTGTAGATGCTTTTTCTGTATTCGAGACTATAACAAAAACAAGTTTGAACTACTGTCATTACCATGTATTTCTTGCGGATAATATCGCGAGAAATTGATTGAAAGTTTAAAATGGTAATTTCTTGTGAGATTTTCAAAATATCGCGAGATTTATGAAAAAACATAAATATCGTGATTTAAATGTGATATTTATGTTTTAAAATGCTATTTATCATGAAAAAATGTGTATTTTTATTTTAAAATAATTTTTATTAATATTTTCTTATAAAAAATATTTTTTATATTTTAAAATTTATTTTTTTATTGCCAAGATTTTGCCGAAAAAGAAATGAGATTTATGAAAAAAATTCAATTTCTCCCAAGCTTTTGAAAAACAAGATTTTGCTGTTTTTAACGTTAATTTGTCACTATGATCCCGGGTCCAAACGAAACAAGACTGGGCGGGACCCGTTTTCCCCTGGTCCACTGCCATTGCCTAGGTAGAGGAACCCTTCTCTCCCTGTTTTGTTCTTCCTATGATGAGGTGTAGTCCAGCGGCCTGCACATGTGCACTCCGACAGGTTGTACAAGAGGAAATGGGGGGGCACATTGCAAATTGCAGCTCATACTGCCTCCTATTTTATGAGAAAAGTGACAAAATTATTTTAATGAGATATTAACGTGTTAGCAAAGAATCCCGTGTTTTTACTGTAGACCATTTTTTAAAATGTCAAAGGAACCGACATTTTTGAACCACTAAACGCTTGGCTTGCATTTGGGAGCTCCAGTATAAAGATTTTCCTTTTTATATACCACTAAACTCTTGGCTTTGAATCGTAAGCCACGGTTGATAAACACCTGAATAAGTAATATTCACCATGCATTTTATATTATTGATTAAAAAATTAAAAACGAAATCTCGTCCTCGTGTTCAATTTTCTGAATTTTTTTTTATTTGAGAGTCGAACGCGTGTATTCTTTTGTTCTTTTGTGACAAGAAGGGGAGGTGTAGGGCCCCTCTCTTAATGGAGGGGCGGCTACTACATGGCTTGGAGCTGAGCACATGTTCTGCCCGATAATTGGATCTGATCTCTTTCAAGAAAATGAATAAAACATGACTAAGTTCTTTGAGCGATAATTGTCATATATATATATCTTGTTCTTGAAAATTTGTGGACGGGAAAATTTTCACATTGTTTTCAACAGTCTAGTTTTTTTGGGAAAACATTGAAAATGTATACATATCAAGGAGAGGGTGGTGTATGTTCCCCCCGATGATTCACTGAATCTCACGTCTGTGTTCAGGGCTTTGAATGAGCACCACGTATACAAGCACATGGGGCTCGTATTCCCATGTATATTGACATAACTTTGCATCAGACTCTGGTGTTGTTGCAAAGACTTAAGTACCCTTTCTTGCTATTCTTCTCATAAAGTGATGGTTTAAAAAATGACAAAAATGCCCTTCATTCAAAAAAGAAAAAACAAACAGTTCAAAAAAAGGACAAACATGTCCTCCATCCAGAAAGTCGAGGATGATGTTGACTCTTCAAAGTCTTCTTCTTCTTTCTCCGTTCAAAAAAAAGACAAACATGGCCTCCATCCAGAAAGTCGAGGATGATGTTGACTCTTCAAAGTCTTCTTCTTCTTTCTCCGTTCAAAAAAAAGACAAACATGTCCTCCATCCAGAAAGTCGAGGATGATATTGACTCTTCAAAGTCTTCTTCTTCTTTCTCCGTAAAACACTGTAAAACCCTCTCTCTCTCTCTCTCTCTAGAGAAGAAATCAAGGGAGGCCATGAACATCAACTCTCTCACTCTCTCTCCCTTCTCTCTCTACTTTTGTGCATATCCAACAAACGATCCTACATTGCTCCATCAAACACTGACTGACATGCACACTGACTGTAGCATCGTTCAACTTGAAGAGTTGTAGAGTTTGATTCAGAGTTTTTGCCCTTACAGAAGAAGGGTTTGGGGGCTCCTCCCAGCGTGGGTAGCATCGTTCAACTTGATTTGTTGTGGAGCCTGATTTAGAGTTTTTGCCCTTACAGGAGGGGGGTCCTGGGGCTCCCCCCCCCCCCCCCCCCCCCGGCGCGGATCCCGCTGCGCGGTCAGCGGGCGGGGGTCCAGGAGGGGTGCCCCTGGCGGGGGCTCGGGGGGCAGCGCCCTCCGGACCAAAATTTTTTGGGGCCTTCCAACAGCGATTTGTACTGTTATCGGGCTTTTCTACAGCGATTTATAGTATTTTCAGGTCTCCAACGAAACACTATAGTGATTTGCGGAAGACACTATAAATCGCTATAACGATTTGCGGAAGACACTACAAATCGCAAATCGCTATAGCGATTTGTAGTGTCTTCCGCAAATCGCTATAGCGATTTGTAGATTCTTCCGCAAATCGCTATAGCGATTTATAGTGTCTTCCGCAAATCACTATAGCGATTTGTAGTGTTATTCAGTAAACAAATCGCTGTAAATCGCTACCTGAATTAGGACCAACTTGTAAGGGCCATATCTCCCTAACCGGAGGTCATATTCCAAATCCGTAAAAAGTGGTGTCTTTGTTATTGAGTTTAGTTTATTTCTGTAAATTTTCAGCGATTTCTATTGTCATTTCATTTCTCATTTTAACTAAAAACCAGACCCCTATTATTTTGTGTTATTTGAGTTGCACAACATCATTCTCGCTTGACATCCACATCTTGATTCTGGCATGCTCCTTGTTGAATTTTCCATTGATTTCTTCCAACCTTGCTTAGAACAAACATATGTCTTTCTCACCACGACACCATGTGCATTTTTTGACCACGACACCCGGGACCCGTGCCGGGGGGAGCCCTCGGACCCCCCTCCTGTAAGGGCAAAAACTCTAAATCAGGCTCCACAACGAATCAAGTTGAACGATGCTACCCACGCTGGGAGGAGCCCCCAAACCCTTCTCCTATAAGGGAAAAAACTCTAAATCAGGCTCCATAACGAATCAAGTTGAACGATGCTACCCACGCTGGGAGGATCCGCCAAACCCTTCTCCTGTAAGGGAAAAAACTCTGAATCAGGCTCCACAACGAATCATGTTGAGCGATGCTATCCACGTTGGGAGGAGCCCCCAAACCCTCCTCCTATAAGGGTAAAAACTCTGAATCAGACTCCACAACTCATCAAGTTGAATGATGCTACCCACGCTGGGAGGAGCCCTCAGACCCCCCTTCTGTAAGGGTAAAAACTCTGAATCAGACTCCACAACTCTTCAAGTTGAATGATGCTACCCATGCTGGGAGGAGCCCTCAAACCCCCCTTTTCTGTAAGGGTAAAAACTTTGAATCAGACTCCACAACTCTTCAAGTTGAATGATGCTACCCACGTTGGGAGGAGCCCCCAGACCCCTCTCCTGTAAGGGTAAAAATTCTGAATCAGGATCTACAACTCATTTTGTTGAATGATGCTACCCACGCTGGGATGAGCCCCCAAACCCTCCTCCTGTAAGGGTAAAAATTCTGAATCAGGCTCCACAACAGTCAATGTGCAGGTCAATCGGTGCTTGATGGAGCAATGCAAGATCTTCTGTTGGATGTGCATAGAAGTAGAAATAGAAAGGAGAGAGAGAGTGAGAGAGTTGATGTTCATGGCCTCCTCTAGGGGAGATTTCTTTCTCAGATAATCTTGCAGTGCAGAGACTGGGTCTTAAATAATCATCTTCGGAGCACTTAAGTCTTTACAACCACTCTTTTTCAAGAATCGTCATTTTTTTTTGCACCAATGGAGGAGAGGGTACTTAAGTCTTTGCAATCGCATCAAACTCCAATGCTAATTAATGCTGACAAACATGGGGATACGAGACGCACATGCTTACATACGTGGTGCTCTTTGGCACCCCCGAACATGAGATGTAGCTAACTGCCCTGTTCGGGGGGGGGGGAACATATAACCTGCTTCGCATATCAAGATACTTTCAGTAATAAATTCACTATATTTTTCAAAATCTAATGAATATCTGCTTGACTAAGCTATCCTTCGCCCCAGCTCTTTCTATACAACCAGCACTAGCGGCTTCTTCTTCTTCTTCTTCTTCCTCCACATTTTTATTTATTGTTTTCAAATGGGTAGCTTTCACAACACAAATGGAAGTTTCAAGCCATTAGATGCAGAGAAATTCCGAGAACAAGCACGACAGATTGTGGATTTTATTGCAAACTATTACAAGGAGATTGAGAGCTATCCTGTGTGTAGCCAAGTTGAGCCTGGCTACCTCCGCAGACTCTTGTCGGCGTCCTTGGAGGCCATACTTCATGATGTTAGGCAACATATCATCCCCGGCTTAACACATTGGCAGAGTCCTAACTTTTTTGCCTACTTCCAAGCCAATGCTAGCATTGTTGGGCAACTGGGAGAGATGCTTTGCAGTGGCTTTAACGTCGTTGGTTTCAATTGGATCTCTTCATCGGCCGCCATCGAGCTCAAATCGCTTGTCATGGATTGGATGGCTGACATCCTTAAGCTCCCCTCACCATTTGTATTCACTTATAGCAATAACGGTGAACGCAAGGTTGGTGCTGGTGGTGATAGCGGTGGCGGTGTTATGCTTGGCAGCACATGTGAGGCAATAGTGTGTACTCTAGTGTGTACAAAGTCTTGAGCAGTATAGCTTATGAGAACATAACCAAACTTGTTGTGTATGGCTCTGATCAAACACACTCGTGCTTGCAAAAGGCATGCAAGATAGCAGGGATCGACCCCAAACATTACAGCCAATTGCCACATCTGCTGCCACCTGCTTTGCGCTCTCGCCAAATGTCGGTCACACAGCAATGGCTGGTGATGTGGCTACTGGTTTGATCCCACTATTCCTATGTGCCACTGTGGGCATGACAGGTGTCGATGACATCGACCCACTCGAAGCACTAGGACAAGTGGCAAGAGAGTACAAAGTCTGGCTCCATGTTGATGCAGCCTATGCGGGTAGTGCTTGCATATGCCCAGAGTTCAAACACTACCTAGATGGGGGTGGAGCATGCACACTCGCTAAGCATGAAACCACACAAATGGCTTCTTAGCAACATGGATTGTTGCTGCCTATGGGTCAAACACACTTCTCACTTGGTGAGTGCCTTGTCCACAAGTCCTGCTTACCTGGCCAACCCGGCGAGCACGAGCCTAATGGTTATCGACTACAAAGACTGGCAGATTGCACTGAGCCGACGGTTTTGCGCCATCAAGTTGTGGCTTGTGATCCAAAGCCATGGCCTAAGTAACCTTAGGGAGCATATAAGGAGGCATGTTAGGCTTGCTAAGCTCTTTGAAAGGCTGGTTAGTATGGATGAGAGTTTTGAGGCATAGAAGGTTTGCGTTGGTGTGCTTTAGGCTGAAACCAAGAGGAGGGGATGGCAATGGCTTTGAGCTGAACTGCAAGCTGCTTGAGGCAATCAATGCTACAAGGAAGGTCTATATGACACATACAGTTGTAGATGAGATGTATGTGTTGCGCTTTGTTGTTGGTTCTGCATTAATAGAGGAAAGTGAAGCAGGTTATATGTCCCCCCCTCGGAAGACGGTCGTTAGCTACATCTCGTGTTGGGGGTCCCAATAAGCACCACGTATGTAAGCATGTGAGGCTCGTATCCCCATGTTTGTCATCATCAGTTAGCGTCGGAGTCCGATGCGGTTGCAAAGACTTAAGTACCCCTTTCCTCCATGGGTGCCATAAAAATGATGATTCTAGAAAAGGAGTGGTTGCAAAGACTTAAGTACCTCGAAGATGGTTATTTAAGACTGCAAGATTATCCGAGAAAGGAATCCTTTTTGAAGAAGGCCATGAACATCAACTCTCTCTCTCTCTCTCTCTCTCTCTCTCTCTCTCTCTCTCTCTCTTCCTGCCTTTGTGCACATTCGGCAGACGATCCTATACACTGCTCCATCAAGCACCGACTGACCTGTGCACTGACTGTAGCATGGTTCAACTTGATGAGTTGTAGAGCCTCATTCAGAGTTTTTGTCCTTACAGAAGGGGGTCCGGGCGCTACCCCTGGCGCGGGTCCCGCTGCGCAGTCAGCAGGTGGGGGGTCTACTGTTGATTTTTTTTTTTTTTGGGGGGGGGGGGGGGGGCTTGTATAAATTCTTTCTTTTTTCCCCTCTTTTAAATGTCAAAAAAGATTAATCAAGTGTTTTGTTTGATCGTGGCGCTCATATGTTTCCTTCAGTTGTTTCTTGCTCGAGGTTTTTGTAACACTCTTTTTCACGATTTTCTGTTTTTTTTTGCTACGCGATTTTCGTAAATCGCTACTCGATTTAACGATTTTCTTTTTTTTCGCTATGTGATTTTCGTAAATCGCTACTCGATTTAGCGATTTGCCATTTTTTTCGCTACTCGATTTTGCGATTTGCCATTTTTTTTTTTTTGCGCTACACGATTTTCGTAAATTGCGATGCCGAACACCGCCCCCTTAAGCATGATCTTTGTTGTGATCAGGCTGTAGTCGTCAGCCATCCCGATGGCAGTCTTGAGGTCCGTGATGGGGAATCTAGAGAGGAACATGCCATTCCTGATGCCTGTGTTGAGTCACGTCAAGGTAGCCTGGAAGGCATAGCCCTGATCGGAAGTATTGTCGACGTAGGGGATAGACAGATTGTACTTTGAAAGACTCTGTTGTAGGTGTACTGAAAGAAGATTCTGTTATAGGTATCCCTCAAAGGCGGAGGAGGGGCCGCCGCAGTCGGTTGCCCGCTGGATGAGGGCAACATTCTGACCACTGCTAGCAGAAAGAGGATGACGATCACCATCGGATTGCCAGCTCTTTGCCTCCCTTAATTTCTTCTCTAGAGAGAGAGAGAGAATGAGTTTTACAGTGTTTCATGGAGAAGGAAGAAGAAGAAGATGACGACGAAAAGTTCAAACAGAAAAAAAGAGAGAGTATTTCAAGTTCGTTTCGTTGTTTAGACTTTGAAGAGTCAACATCATCCTCGACTTTCTGGATGGAGAACATTTTTGTCCTTTTTTTGAACCGTTGTTTCCCTTTTTTGAATGAAGAACATTTTTGTCATTTTCTCGAACCGTCGTTTCATGACAAAAATAGCAAGAAAGGGTACTTAGTCTTGGCAACCGCACCGGACTTCGATGCTAAGTGATGCCAACACACACGAGAATATGAGCCCCATGTGCTTACATATGTGATGCTCATTTAGACCCCCAAACACGCATTGTGACATTCAATGCATCTTCGGGGGAGAACACACACCACCCTCTTAGAGGAAAGGCATGTTCATGGTGCCTGGAGTGTCATACAACAGCAGGCCAATGTACTATTGGCCAGAGATGCAGCCAGTGTTGTTTAGGCATGTTGTCACATGGAAAATGCCTTCCATGTCTAATCATAGTAACAAACTTTTTAAACAGAAATTTCTCGATTTTCAAAAACTTGTGAGAATTGAAAATTTTTCATAAATCTTACATTTTTTCTGCAAAATCTTGGCAATAAAAAATAAATTAAAAATATAAAATGTATTTTTTATAAGAAAATATTAATAAAAATTATTTAAAAATAAAAGTACATGTTTTTTCATGATAAATAGCCCTTTAAAACATAAATAACACATTTAAATCATGGTATTTATGTTTTTTCCATAAATCTCGTGATATTTTGAAAATCTCATGAGAAATTGCCGTTTTTAACTTTCAGGCAATTTCTCACTATATTATCTAAGATTTTCATAAATCTGGCGATATTTGTCACTATGCTTCTAATAAATAAGTGGTTAATATCCACCTGCCAGGTCTGTAGCTTTTAGAGTTTGTCCCTAAAGCATACTTTGCTTTTCTTATTTGCACCAAAGTTCCCTTGGTAATGCAAATCAGGTGGTTTGAGATTATGGAACTTGACCTTTGGATTCTACTGTGGGTCAATGTACGATTGCTGTTATATCATAAGTTTGTCATGCCATCTTTGTAAAAGTAAATAGAGCTTCTGTGCAGAGAAGGGGGGCACTCCGACCAAGGAAGGTCAAAAATCAGAAACAAATGATGTTAGTGGTAGATTTTGTTCACTTAATGGGACAATTTAAATGTGCTCATTTTTTTTATTAATCAAGAAATGCTCCATGATTCTGGTTCAATTCAATTGTGTTGTAAAAGATTTTGATGCATTGCAAGCCAATGTTTTTTTAGTAGTATTAGAAACCTGTCTAAATCCCAAAATAACACAATCAAAAGCATGGTTTTCACTAAATAAGCTATAAAGATCAAATATGTTTTTGCTCAATAATCATTGTTGTAAATTTTGGACATTCCTTGTCCCCCTTCTCTTTGGAAGGGCAATGTATTAAGTATTCACATGTATTGCACTAATAATCTCAAACTTTTTTTTTTGAAAGGACAAACTGGGGTTAGGCGGACCCCGCTTACCACATGGGTTGGTGGTTAATAATCTCACACTTTGCCTATAAATATCTGAGAAACTATGCCACAATCCCTTAGGAGGCATTGGTTTCAGAGCCTTTCTTTTGAAATGGCCCCATTTTCATATAAAAGGGGTTGTTTCCTATCAAAGCAGAAACGATTGTCCCCATGAAAGTTTTGGCTCCTACTTCCTTGTACAAGGACAATTGCTTTAACCGCAGGTGGGATGAACAATTACAACCGTGATAATTCAAGTTGTGATTGTTGTTGACAAGGTCAATCTTGTGACCAACTTTCATAAGATTCAAGGCAAGAACATGAAGTAACACAGGCCACAAAAATCACATAAAGCAAGTAACAATTTTCGGCTATATTGAGCCTGCGTCCATGATGCCAAACACTCATATTTCCACTCTCATTTTATGAAGAATAAATACACCAGAAGTGATAAATATGGGTTTAAAATACAAAATTCAATATATATATATATATATATATATATATATATATATATATATATATATATATATATATATATATATATATATATATATAGGTTATCAAATACCCAAACAGTCTGAAAAAAGAAATGAAGATATACCTCAAATGGAGTTTTTTCATCCAACAATGATTTCTTCTGATTTCTCCTAAAACTTCTTGTGGCTATATCTCTCAATCTTAATCTCTCAATGGTACCAAAGAACTGTAGTTATATTGAGAAATGTCATTTTTTCCTCAATCGCTCCTATTAATAGGTTTTCCTTCATATGTAACTACATTTTAAGAAGAGGTTAGTTATAAGTGACTTTTAGGTTATCGCGCTTTGGCTTATCCAATCCAGGTTCATTCAATTAATGAATTTTAACATTTACTATTTACTAGAATCGTGAGTGTTGTGGGATATCCATATTAAGGTTGAACCTCTAAATAAGAGAGAATTTCAATAAGTTCTTTCCTAAAAACAATATTTAAAAAAAAGAATTCTTTCAAAGTTCAATATCCCATATAGGCCTTTTAAGAATAAAAGTTACTGTCAAACCCGTAGCCTATGTAGTTAACCATTAAATATCCAAAATACTAATTGGATCTTATAAAACATTTTCATAAAAATCTAACAAAAAATTTTAAAGTATAATTTTAATAAAAGACATTCCAATGTCAGACACATTTAAATGTGCTTAGTTCTAAGAATAATTTAAATAGGTATTTAAGAATATCAGCAAACATTTGCGAACCTTCTCGGAGAGTATTTAGTTAAAGAAGGTTTGTAGGTTATATTCATAAAGTTCGTATTGTATTTGCAGATGTCTAATCAACATGTGAATATCGGGACATTCACATCAAATATTTATGAATGTCATAAAAATTTATAGAACTCCTTGAAGAGTATTTACTTAAAGTGGTTCATAAGTTATATTCGCGAAGATCGTATTGTATTTGTAAACATCATACTATATTTCCGAAAGTTTCATCATAGTGCAAAAATCAAGAACAATCACAGTAGGTATTTGTGAATGTTACACACATTAACAAAACTCCTTAAGAAGTATTTACTTAAGTGAGGTTCAGAGGTAATATTCGCAAAGGTCATACCATATTTGTGAGTATTGTATTGTATTTGTGGAATCTTTATTTATTGAAAGGTTGAAGACTTCCTACAACATAACTATTAGGGGTGCCAACGAGTCAGGTTTGGTTCAGACCTAGTTGAAACCACACCTGGACCCAATATCATGGACCTGGGTCTAATCGGATCTACCATAAGAGATACCCTACTCGAACCCAATAAGAAGTATATGAACCAGACTTACACCATACCTCATAAAATAATATTTTTTATCATTTTTGCATTGAAAAATTATAGGTCTTAATCGAAACTTGGGTCGGGGCTAAGTCTGGTATAAAATTTCACAAACTATACCTGAATCTATATATTAATCGGACCACTTGGGTCCTCTTATTTATCACCATACCTGCACCCTATAGGGACTTGGTTTGGGTAGGGTTCAGGTGAACCTGACTGGTAGACACCCTTAGTGTATATATATCGTGCGAACATATCCTAAAAAACTCTTAGTTGGGTTTTCCCATGTGTGAAGGGCAAAAACATCCTAAAAAAAGTTAGATATCATCGATTTTAAATATGCAAAAGATTTTGTCAAATTGTTAGGTATTTATGAAAGCACGGGTCTTCTTTGCATGTGTAAAGGGCAAAAATATCCTAAAAAAATGGACGTCAACTATTTTAAATATGCAAAAGATTTTATCAAATTGTTAGGTATTTGTGAAAGCCCACCAAATTGCAAGGACAGTAAGATCATTTTTGGTGTAAAAAATCTCTTATTATTTAAAGATAGAACATAATGTTCTATGCATTCTTTTTATATATAACACATAAACTACATAATATATTTTATCTATATGATGAACTCACTGGAGCCGAGTCCAACTGAACACCATGCACTTGTTTAAACTAAATGAGCAGCTATCATAAACGAATTCATGAGAGTCCAGCCAAGCCAAATCACAAAACTACTCGGTTGGTTTACCAGTGTCATTTTAGGTCCCTCTTATTCCTTTCTCCTTTACGCTTTATTTTCTTTTTTTAAATATATAGTATAACTGACATGCATGCTTTCAGGGTTTTTGTTTTTAAAATCCAAGAACTGTCACAGGGACACTCCAACCTGCCCGGTGTCCTGTCCTCTTTGTATACTATAGAGATTTACACAAAAATGGTGTCCCATGCACCGTTAGCTGCATCCTTGTGACATATAATTATTGCCTAATAAACCCCAGGTGAGTGTCCTAACCTTCAAATAACCACCACCAAACAAGACATGATTCTAGTGAGAATCAATTCTGGGCAAAACGGGATTAAACCATCTTCCCAAGAAACACCCTAACCACCTGGGCAACCCAAGTGGGTTAATGTTTCAATTTTCTGTCGTGACTTTTTTTATGAAAAACTTGTGTTTTACCAATAATTAAATTTTTTATCTTGTTAATATTTGATAAAAGCACGACATCATGATATTTTACATCGGAGGTATTTGTGACAGGCTTGTAAACAAAAAACTGCTGAAATTACTGCTGTCTAAGGACACGCTTGCGCAGATATACGCAAACAAGGTTGGTGAATTAAAAGCTATTTATTCCAGAAAATTTTGTTCCCGACAGAAAAAATGGTTGCCATTATTGAATTAGAAAGGAGGACGCTCCTAATCATAATTGCTCATTTATGACCTGTGAAAGAAAACAGACTCAACAGAGCTTGTGAATTTGATGCAAATTTGAAATCAACAGTTCACAAAAAGGAGAGAGAGAGAGAGAGCTTTTCCCAGAACATGAATGACACAATACCAAACTCCAAGGAACAGGTTATAAGTTCAAAAGTCACATAAAACGACACAGGAAACAGGACAAGCAGTATTTTCAATGGTCTCATCTATTATTAGCCTACCCAACCTAATTAACCTTCACATATTAGCCAAAGCATCATTCACACAATCAAATTCAAAAAATCGATTGTCATCTCTTATCCACCCTCCGATCCAACAAAAAACAACCATTACAAATAAAAGCAATGCATCATCCACATGCTTCACACTGAATAATTTCTTTCCATTTCAAATTTTAACAAGTCTACACATCAACAACATATTCATACAGATATTCCACAAAACTCACAGTTTTGTCTGTAGTGTCTGATTTATCTTCCAACTAAACAAAACAAACAAAGACATATACCAACAACCCCATGCATGAACACCAATCCTAGACCTCCCTACAGCCCGCTCTGATCCAACAAAACAATATATACCAATTAAGGCAGGGCATTCTTTCAAGCAGATTAACACTTTGTATAATGGGTTTTTTCTTATTGTTTAAACTACAAAAATTTTACAAAACCTCAATCGACAATCCATCTCATAAATACATAATATGAACACCAATTTCAACACTTTTTTTTCTACATCTTGTTGGATCAAAGGGGAGGGTTTTTCATCAGACTTGACTCTAGTTGGGACCCCAGCAACTGAGATACATGACGGTGCGCAGTGACTCCTCGGCACGCCTGCTCTCCTCCTCGGCGGCCCTCCTCTTGACGGAATCGAGCGCGCCGGAGAACCGCCGCAGCTGGTTGGCGTCCCTCCGGCCGTTGATCTTCGCAGCGACGTCGCACTTAGGCGCCTGGTCCTTCAGCCCCTGCACCGCTCTGCTGCCGGCGGCGAAACATATCCTACTCGCGTGCCTCAGGCTCATTTCCCTCACTACTGATCGCCGGATTGGAAACGACCCTCTTGGTGAAATCGACGGAAAAGCTGATGGAAAGCTTCCAAAGAGAGAATTCGAACGATTTGTGAAGACCCACTTGGTGGAATCGCCGGAAAAGCTTGTACAAAAAGGGTTTTTGGATTGACTAGAAAGGATGGGGAGCGTTTGGGAAGGAAAGGAAGAAGGATATTTGATTGGCTGTATTGCGATCCTGGGGGTGAAAGAAATGCGTTCAGGGAGATCTTATAGGGAGGGAAATCGCCGTCGGGTTGGAGGAAACCGCGGTACCTCTATGCGCGTGGGGGAGGGGAAGGGACTAATGGACGGCCGTGATATCTTATGTAGATACGTGGCTATATCTTGAAAGCTGATGCTAAGATTGTAGGCTTTGTAGCTGCCGTGGTGAATACTGTGGGTTGGGTTCTTCTAAAAAAACATACTGTGGGTTGAGTCATTTTTTTCGTAATTTATAACCAGAAGAAACCTCACGCAGCGTAAAACTCCGATGATAGAACACCTTCCCTTCAGCTAGACATTAGCTTCGGCTTATGAGCGACACCCATGAGAATCGAACCTTAACTGCCCAGTCTAACAGCCAAGACGTCACCCACTACGTCAACCCCATTAGAAAATCACTTGAGGTTTAGTCTTTATAATTACCCTGAAAAGACGAAAAAAAGCCTCATATGTGTTTTTTAATAATGAAAATACTATTATAGATAGGGATGTCAATCAATCGGATTTTATTTGGCATTTGACCCGAATTCGATTCAATTTAGTTTAATTGCATTTGGTAAGCAAAAACCATATCCAATTATGATCAGATGCAAATATGGTTTTGAAGTTTTGCTATTGAATCCGACAAATATCCAAATTTGATAGATATCTGAATCCATTTACATGTAAAAAAGTGGATCTGGTGTGAGCTTTTCTCCAACCAAATTTGAATCCCACATCCAATTAGTCGGATATGGCATTGGATACATCATATCCAAAACCCAAACCATTTACATCCCTAATTGCGGCGGATGCCAACGGTGGGATCCAGTTCAAATGTAAGCAAAAAGTTTTTTATTTAAAACATAAATAATAGAAATAAAAATAGTTTATTGATCACATCCGAGTTCCCATTTCTATTATAATAAATAGAAATAGCTTATTCATAATAATAGAAATAACCTAACTAATTGTCTCCACGAGTTATAGTTTAATTATCAAAAAATAACCTTTTGAATGGGTTAATTAACAACAAAAAAGATCTAAAAAATGCAATGCAGTTCATTATTGTCAAAATAAATCCAAAAAAAAAAGAAGTCCGTGACCCTCATCACATCATTGAGTCCACAATCTTTGAGCCGATGTAGATCAACTTTGGCTGTCGATTCCTTGGCCATTTGAAGTTAGGGTACATGGGCTAGAAAACAAGACAAGTTACTCATGGCTCAATTTGTGCTCCTTGAATACGTAAAAATCGCTCAGCAAGGTGAACATAAGGTTACTCATGGCTCGGCTCAATACTTATAAGCTTGTTAAATAGTAATAAATATATTTTAGAATTGACTTCACATTATATGTAGCACAGCTGCATGGCGGCCACCTGCCTGAGAAATGTCAAGATGGATGGTCAGCAGAAGTGAAGCTGCATAAAAAATAAAAAGTGACCTCTTTAGTTTTTTTTACATTACTGTTTAATGCACAACTGATGATTGAAGTGTTTGGTTCACAAACTCTAGGTTTAGAGTTTCTCCTATTGCTTCCAGCTATGAAACAATGTATCTTTTTCATAAACATGACAGCTCAAGCTCAGCTCACTTAGTTCGGGTTAATCATGAGCTTGCACGAGCCAAGCTTCCACACTGCAAATAGGTCAGATTCAGGCCGGATCTTGTTAGATGTAAATCCAAATTCAAGTTGTAAACAGTCGATCCGAATCAGATCCAAGGAGGTAGGGTTAATAGATTCAAATATGGATCTGGATTCTAATCAGATTCAAGGAGGTAAGGTTGAATCCAAATCAGAAATACACATGGTAATACTGGATCTAAAAAAAAATACAACGAAAACAAGCTATTTATATGTAAAAATTGCAATCCGGTTGGATTTTGATTTGGACAAACTCCAGATCCAACTTAAAATGCTGATCCAAATCCGATTGAACAGATCTGAATCCAAACTGATGTACATTTGGATTTTACTTAAAAGATCCATATCTGGAAATAACATGCCAGACTTGGATCGGCCCGTTTGCATCCCTACTTCAAACTCGCTAATTTGCAAGCCTTGGTACATCAAATGTAATGCCAATCAAGTCACCATAACATCCAAGACAGATGCATCAAACTAGGTTCTTGTTCATACCAAGTTTGGTCAATAATTACACTTTTGCTGAACTGATATGCATACAGATTACAGACCAATTGACATCATACAAAGCAGACCCAAAATAAAATAATGCACTTTCTGTTTGTTCTAAGTATTAATGAAAACAATTTAAACATTACAACTACAAACCAATGCGCACTGTAAGAAAGGACACAAAATCACAACCCACGTTTCAAAGAGTATCAAATCAAATTTCCACAGCAATGAGCAGAAGGTCTAACTGTGGTGAGTGGCAGCATCATCATCTATTGAGAGCCTGAAAGTGTCGGCTGCCCCAAACTTCCTTTTTACCTCAGATCCCTCATCAGAATCCATGCTGTCCTCATCATCTTCCTCTTCATGACCATGAGATGGAGAAGAAGGGTCCTGGATACTCTTGGCTATACAATCATGGGTAGCAAGCATATTGACTTGACCAAGATGCGAGATCTCAACCACAACAGTCTCATCTTCACTAGGGAGAGGCTGCTTCCATGGTTCTCCATCCATTCTCATGTATGTATGATCTGTTGCCCCCTTGTGAAATTCAAAGCGAATACCACGTGCCTACATCAAGTTGCCACAATAGTTCAAATAAAATTCATTAGAGATGGTAGACTTATCACACCTTTTTTTTGTAAGAAGTAAAGAATCAAGTCCAAATGATGCAGGGGTGCAACAATTATGGGTTCATCCAACTCTAGTTAACAGGCAGATTTAGTATAAGCAAATGATGACCATGTGTTACAAGAAACAGCAAAGCAAGAGCCCTCTACATTGGCAAAAATTTCAACAAAATATTTTCATATCAAAGTTCCTATATCTATAAAAGATTCTTGTATGGTAGCATGCCCGCAAGTGAACATACACAGGCAAACACACACACACACACACACACACACACACACACACACACACACACACACACACACACACAAAGAGATGGCCGCAATACAGAAAGGATTATGAAGGAGCTGAAGAAACTTAATTATCCTTTGAGTGATTTAAGCTGTGAACATGGATGGCAAGCTTGTAGAGTAGAGCATAGTTTTAAAATGGCAATTTATCGCCTAGATTTTCTCATGAGATTTTCAACTTTTTTATTTATATTGCATTTTTTGGAACTTATCCGCTAAAAACAAATAAATTAAAATTTAAAATATATGGGGGAAAATAAATAAAAATTAAAAAGACACTTCAAGGTCTTGTTCGAAATTCAAACCTTTAAATAAAATCATTCAAAGCTTTTATTTTGGGAAAACGTTTTCTACTCTCAACACATTCAAAGCCTTTAATTTCTAAATGGATTTTAGGAAACTGTTTTCTCCTCTGAACAGTTTCCAAAACCGAATTTTTTAAAAGGTTTCCTATTCTTGGTGGTTGAGATGAAACTTTATTAGTATTGAATATGAGGGAAAGAGAGAGAGAGTGAATTTAATGATAGTGTTTAATGAGACTTTATTTGCACAAAATGATGCTATTGAATGCATCTTAAACAAATTTAAAGTAGCTAGCTGTCTGTTTTTTTTCGAAAATCCTGACATTAAAACGTAAAATACTTAGATAAAAATATGATATTTACATTTTGCTGGAAATATTGACATATTTTGAAAATATCGCGCTATTTTGAAGCTTAAAACGGTCAGCCAGCATATAGTGTTTTTTCGCAATATCGCCCATATTTGTCACCATGGGCTACAGTGAACCAAATAACTGAGCCCTCAACCCAACATAACTAGGTTTAGCCATTTAAGCCAGAAAATCTAAGACTTCAGGCTACTTTCTGTCCTAATCCAGCAGGATTGAGTTCTCATGGTTAACACATTGGATTTGAACTGGATCACATGACCGAGTCCCAATTTTATGTGTTGGCCCATGTGAGTTTAATTTGACTGGATTTTGCATATGAATATCAACTTGGGTCATATATTTTATTTGAATCTCCATGAGGACTTCAGCAATAAATCAAATAGGCACGTGTCAAAATGACCTGGATGACCTCTATCAGTTCTATTACTGCCACAGATAGACATTCACGTGGATATTCTAACCTACTGACCAATTGTGGGAGGTCAGAAGGCCTGGCCATGGTTACTGCATCCTCTACTTTGGGATGGCAATGACCACATTTTACCAGCATTTCACGTGTACCTATTTGTTTCTAGTTCAATTGATCCTACCCCAGTTTACTGACATAGCTGGACCTTGGAAATCTATGACCTGCAACAAGTGAGCCTGGTGGCTATGGCTTTGATTTTCAATTTATTGTGAAAATTTCAACACATGAAAAAAAAATCTCGAGGTTGTACATGGATATGAAAATAGAGGATGAGTCGGTCAAAAACCATAATCTCCTGGCGAGAAATGAATAACCACTTACCTGTGCAAGTCGAGTCCCATGTCCTTTGGGGGTAAGCAAAACAAGTCCGTGCCAAGCATCTTTGAATCCCACCACCTCTAGGTGACCATCATCAACAAATGGTGCAGTCAAATCCCTCTGCCAAATGTTAACAGTTCATATCAAAGTTAGGAAACAGCAAGTGGCTAGAAGTCTTTGTAGCTAAAAAAGCATGCAATGGGAATTATAGAAATACCCACTCACATCTCCTTTTTTCTTACTACTTGGTGTTCCCCATGGATTCAACCCCCCAGAAAAGCTAGGCAAGTTCAGGCATATAATGGATCTGATGCTGAAGATTGAGAATGAAAACAAGGGTAAGCACTAACACAGTGATGACAATCAATATGAAGAAGATGCAGTAAATCATTGAATCTGTTCATGAGACACATCCTGAGTGAAAGAATGTTAAGTTCTGTAAGTCAAACTTTCTGTTGTCTTTAGAACACGACTATGCTATTATGTTGCAGTCAATATTTATTATCTTGAACTTTCCCTGCTTTCAATTTCAACAATTTGTATTTATGATCAATTATCTCAATTATAAAGCAAGCTATTTGTTCTAACTTGACCAAATCATGTAGGATTATTCTACGTGTAGCTTGTACACTGTAGTCGCCACAAGTTTGTGCAATCAAACGAAGATGTTCTTCACAAACACAACCCAACAGGGTCCATGCACAAGAGTCACTTCACACAACCCAAATATGGGTTTAAGCACAAAAGACACTAAAGGCCAAGAGAGCACAAAAAAAATTTATTAATGTCAAAATGCACAAAAAATGCATTGAATATAAGGGACAAGAGTTCCCATATTTATACACAACATAAGAGAGAGGGCTCCAATGTAGCCGTTGGAGAGCTCCCAACGGCTATAATAGCCAAGGACAAAAATGCCCTTGTCTATTACACAAAGGACTTATACAAAAATAAAAGAAAAATAAAAAGACTGTTCTGCCCCTAATGGGTAGATCCTATTACAAGATAAAATGACTAAAATAACCCTAGAGGTTATTACCTATTACAATAATAAAAGAATATATATATATATATATATAATGTATATATACATCATATATATTAAATACACATATATATGATATAACCATATATATATAATATATATACTTAGGGCATTAACTTAAGACCCCCTCAAACTCATGATGCCACAACCGAGAGTTTGCCAAGGAGGAATTGAAATCTCGGTTACGGAAGTGCTTTGGTGAATAAGTAATGGTTTTTTTAAAGAATTCTTCTCTAACATAATGACAATTCATTTAGATGTGTTTGATTCGCTCATGGAATGTGTGATTGTCCACGATATAAACTGTGCTTTTGTTGTCACAATATAATCTTGAGGGTTTTGCTATGTGAACTTCTAAGTCTTCTAACAGTTGTCTCAACCACACCAATTCAAAAGTAGTGGTTGTCATAGCTTAGTATTATGCTTCTGTGGAAGATAAACACATTTTGTTGTTTCTTGCATTTTCATAAAATCAAGGAATCACCTACAAAAACACAAAAACTTGTAGTTTAGTATCAATCGTTTATATCTTCACCTCAATTAGAGTCTGAATATGCAATGACTTCTAACGAAGAAGAAGATGACAAAAATAAACCATAACTAATAGATTCTAATATATCTAATAATCCTCATTACAACACTGATACATACTGTAGTAGGAGCATGTTGAAATCGACTAGCAGAGTGAATGGCATGAGCAATATCAAGCCGAGAAATAGAAAGGTAAGTTAGAGCTCCAATAATTTGTATATATAGAGTTGCGTCCTTCATATGTAAAACTCGAGAAAAAAAATATAACTGGATTTGAATCGGATCCAAACCCGACCCGGACCCAATGGAGGCACCGCCTCCCTCGCGCCCTTTAAGGACAACAAGGCAAAGGGGGGAGGTTTCTCGAAACCTCTCTCTCTCTCTCTCTCTCTCTCTCTCTCTCTCTCTCTCTCTCTCTCTCTCTCGTTTCTTCACGCCGGCGACCCCCTCCGACAAGCTCCTCTCCTGCGACGCTCGCACGCCGGTGACCCTTCCTCTGGCAACCCCCAGGTACGCCTCTTCTCCTTTTCTTTTCGTCTCTCTTTCTCCTTCACCTCTTTGTTGCGCAGGGAGGGGGTCGAGCCGCCTCCCTGCTGCCCTAAATCGCAGAGGAGGGGCAAAGCCCCCCTCCCTGCAACTCCTTTTAGCGAGGGAGGGGGCTGAGCCCGTCCCCTGTGTCGTGTTTGGTAAGGGAGGGGCCGATCCTCCTCCCGGTGCCCTCTGGTTGCATGGGAGGGGTCGAGCCCCTCCCTGCACCCTTATAGGCAAGGGAGGGGGGTCGAGCCCCTCCCTGCTCCTTGTTACAGCAGGGGAGGGGGTTGAGCCCCTCCCTGCTCCCTTTGACGGTAGGGGAGGGTCGAGCCCCTCCCTGCACACTTGTTGTTCAGGGGAGGGGTTGCGACCCCCCCCCCCCTACACCTTCTAGCGATAGGGGAGGGGCGGAGCCCCATCCCTATACCCCCTGTATGCAAGGGAGGGGTTGAGCCCCTTCCTTGCATACCCTCTGGCAGGAATGGGGCCAAGCCCCTCCCTGTGCACTCGTTTTGCAAGGGAGGGGCCGAGCCCCTCCCTGCACCCTCAATTTGGCGGGGGAGGGGCCAAGCCCCCTCCCTGCACCTTCTCCTTCTAGTAGGCAGGGGCGTCGCTCCTGCCTTCGCTAATTTCGACAGGCAGGGGCGAAGCCCCTTGCCTCCTCCTTTGTGGCTAACGGGGGGGGCCTAGCCCTTGCCTCTTTGCTTTTTGGCTGAAAGGGGCAGAGCCCCCTTCCTCTCCCCCGGCATCAGGCAGGGGCTTCACCCCCTGCCTGTTTGCATAATCGCCAAGTAGGGGACAAGTCCCTGTCTCCTTGCATGCTTGACAGACAGGGGTGAAGTATTAAGATTGTATTATAAACTGGATCGGGTTTTCCAGTTAATGTTGGGTTCTTTAATGTAACATATAACTTTATGTTTGGGTATGGATCTAAACATTTGGTCCAACCCAGTTGTTTGGGTATGGATCTAAACATTTGGTCCAACCCAGTTACTACTTTGTATATATATATACATGAAGTAGGGCATGGCTTCGGTTGCGAAGTCTCCCCATTTACTGTCGCAGCTCTCTCTCTCTCTCACAGGGCCATTCTCACATGGTATCAGAGCAGGCTTCTGCACCGTGAGTCAACTCTGAAGGGCATGTCCAGCGAGATCGACAATGCAGGTGTTGTTTCGTCCAGGACTATCCAGCGAGATCAACGTCCCAGGTGCTGATTCTTCCAGGTTCTTCCATCTGCCATCTTTTCTATTACCGTGCCCTCTGTTTAGTCGACCATCCTTTCCTCTCCTCTCTGTTTAGTCGATCATCCTCTCCCCTCCTCTTTGTTTAGTCATCGACTGCTTCTATTTCTTATTGAACCTTCTGTTTTCTTCAACTATCGGTCAGATCTGATCGTAGATCTCTTCGGCTGCGTGACTGCTGCTCTCTTTACCCTGCATGACTGCTGCCCTCTTTACCTATATTCTTTTTTTTTTTGTTCATCACGTCTGATTTGGATCAGACAGTCGGACCCAAAGACTATCTGAAGTCCGAATCTGCCCAGACGTGTATTCTGATATCAGATCTGTTTTCTTAGTTGTTGTGTCTTCTTCCCCTGTCACGGTTTGATCTGAGTTCACTTCAGATCTGAAGCGAATCATTTTTTTTTATTTTCCTGATCCAAATTCATCCCTTTATTCCCGATTTCTGATTTCTGGTCATTCCTTCTAGACCTAAAATACCAATTCTTTATTCTTTATTTTTTTTCTTCTTCATTTAATCTGGTCTGAATTTATTTCAGTTCTAAAGTCATTCCTTAAGTGTTTGGCAGCAGTCAGATACATTCAGTTTTCGGTTCAGTTTTCATGGATTCTCCTACCCTGCCATCTAGTTTTCTAGGTCAACTTATCTCGAACAAACTGAGTAACAACAACTATTTGACCTGGAAGAGGCAGATATTGCCTTTCATTAAGAGTCTTGATCTCTATGGACACCTAGATGGAACGATCTCCGCACCACCAGAATTTATTGTGCAGGAAATTGTGAACGATAAGGGAGAGGCTTCTAGTAGGTCGGTTCGAAATCTTGAATTCACCACTTGGAGAAAACAAGATCAAGCAGTTGTAGCCTACATTACCTCTACTCTTTCGCAAGAGGTTCTTGTAGGTATTCCAGATGAGTGCTCAGCAATGGAGTTGTGGGAACAACTTACGAAGACCTATTCTCAAATCTCAGAGGCAAGGATTATGCATTTGAAGAGGGAGTTTCAACTCCTTAAGAAAGAAAGCATGACTGTTACAGAGTATATGAACAAGGTGAAGATCATCACAGATCAATTGGCTATGGTGGGCTGTGTGATTTCTGATAAGGATAAAGTTCAACAAGCGCTAAACAGACTTGGATCAGATTATCATATGCTGGTAACATCTCTCTTGTGTCTTCCTTCACTTCCTAACTTTGAGGACCTTCGAGCGAAATTACTACAATATGAAATTTCCATTAAAGGAGAAGATGTAGGCAACAATTCAGGAAACCAAGAAGTATTGTTTACAGGGACAAATTCAGGGAGAGGACGGGGCCACTTTCGAGGAGGACATGGACAAATAAGAAATAATCAAGGGGGGCGTGGATTGTTTCCCACGTTTAGCATGCCGTCAGGTAGTTTTTCAGGAAATCACAATTTCAAAAATGTTCCAACGTGCTATTTATGCAACAAAAAAGGGCATATCAAGGCAAATTGTTGGCACAACCCGCAAAACAAAGGGAAAATGAATGTCACAGGGTCGTCGAGCAAGGGAAAAGCTGGAGGAAATCAATGGGATGAAGACAATGTCAAGAGCCTTTTAATATCAGCTTTGTCAGGATTGAATTTCAAACAGGGTGATCAGAGAACTTGGTATGTTGATTCTGGAGCTGCAGCTCACGTGACCGGTGATATTGGTAAGATTTTGAAACCTATCCCTTATCATGGAAATGCAAGTATTAAAATTGGAGATGGAGCTCTCCATCCAATAACTTACACTGGAAATGTGAATATTCCTCTTTCTGATGGTTCCCTAAAATTGTCCAATTTTTTCATTCTCCTAATATTGTCAAAAATATCATTTTCGTTTCTAAATTGGTTGATGACATTCATTCTTGCGTCGAATTTACTCTTTCTTCTGTCTGTGTCAAGGATCCACTCACGAAGAAGACGCTCATTGAGGGAAAGCGAAAGGGAAATATATATATCCTCAAAGAGACTTCTTCACCTGTTCGTAGAGCTGGATCAAAATCGTCCATTGGTCAACCATTCAAATTGGATTCATCTAAGGATTGTTTGAGTTTATCTTCGTATAATAAGCCAAATATTTGGCATTGTCGTTTGGGTCATTGTAATAATGCTTCTCTTGAGAAACTGGTGTCGAGCGGCTTTATTTCACGGTTAAGTTCGCATAATAAGGTTGATGGTTCCCTTTGTTGTGAAGGGCATATGGAAGCAGTTAAACGGATACTACGATATCTGAAGGAAACAGTTGGGGATGGTCTCATATATAAGCGAAAGACAAATGGGCAAAATGCACATGAGATCACTATTTATTCTGATGCGGATTGGGCGGGAGATCCAGATGAACGCAGATCAGTATCCAGCTATTGTGTATTTGTTGGGATGAATTTGGTTTCTTGTAGTAGTAAGAAACAAAAGGCTGTTGCCAGATCCAGTACAGAGGCTGAATACAGGTCAATGGCAGCCGCCACTGCTGAGGCTACTTGGGTTAGACATCTACTGACAGAAGTCGGAGAATCGATATCTCGATCACTTCTTTTGTGTGACAACCAGAGTGCCATTAGTATGTCCTTTAATCCAATCCATCACAGTCGTGCCAAACATATTGAAATAGAACAACATTTTGTGAGACAAAAGATAGAAGAGAAAGAGATTGAGCCTGAATTTGTTCGAACTACAGATCAAGTGGCTGATATATTTATAAAAGGATTGACAAAAGACAGATTTTGGACGTTAAAAGGCAAGTTGCTCATGATTCAAGATCATGCACAACTTGAGGGAGGGTGAAAAGAAGTGTTTTCACTGGTTACGGGTCATGGATCTGAAGATCCAGACCCGTGACATCCACTTCTTCATTAATGGCATTATGTAATATTAGTTATTGTAATGAGGGTATTTTAGTACCCTAATTTTGTAATCACATGTTAATATAAAGGAATATACACAGCAGCCGACCCTAACACTGCAGGGTATCGGTTTTTCCCAAACCTCTCTCTCCCTTTCTCTATCTCTCTTTGTTTCGCAACTCTCTCGCATGGAACGATCTGCAGGTTGCAAATCTAACACTTAGTACCCTCAAATTCAGGTATAAGTCCATCTAAAAAGTGATAAAAATGCTCCGCATTAATTTTTTCATAAAGCTCTATGTTCATGGGACAATGCCATTTAGGCTCTAAAAGAGCTAACTCATCCCAAATGATAGATAGAGCATTGTAATATTCTCTTATGCTCATGTCTCCTTGGGTTATAGTCATAACTTTATGTTAAAGATTATATACATAAGCGATGTCCTTTAAAGAATACATGTCTTGGATATACTTCCAAGCATTATTTGCAAAATCAAATTTGGCTAGGGTAGAACACTTTTTATGTCAAAACTATTAATGAGTCCTGCCATAATCTTGGAATGACACATCCTCGATGCCTTTCATTTCTTTTCATATTCGGCAACAACTTTATTCATATTGTCCTCTTGGAGTGACACTTCTTTACTATTGTCGATCTTTGTAAGCTTGAGTTTGGGCTCTTTTTCTGAACCATCTACCAAACCCTATAGACCTTTACTCCAAATTTGATGTTTGACAATCGATGCCCACATCATATAGTTGGAGTCATTTAATCTCACGGGAATGGTAACAATGTTTTCTCAGTTCTCTTCCATGGTGATGTCACAAGAGTGAAGGAGAGATATAAGAGAGCAAGAGAGAGGGAAAGGAAGATGAGAGGTACAATGCTCAAAGGAACCCGAAGAGCCTCACGATCACATGATCCACAAGCTCATGTCCACATGAGCAACTTGTCTTCAAGAGTCAATTTACCAAAGCTCTGATACCATGTAATGAAACGAAGATGTTTTTTACAAATACAACCCAATAGGGTTCATGCACAAGAGTCACTTCACACATCCCAAATATGGGTTTAAGCACAAAAGCCACTAAGGGCCAAGAGAGCACATAAAAAATAATAATTTTATTAATGTCAAAATGCATAAAAAATGCATTGAATATAAGGGACAAGTGGTCCCATATTTATACACAACATAAGAGCCAAGGACTCCAATATAGCTGTTGGGGAATTCCCAACGGCTGGGGAATTCCCAATGGCTAAAAATCCAGCCGTTGGGGACTCCAAATGGCTACAATAGCCAAGGATAAAAATGCACTTGGCTATTACACAAAGGACTTAGATAAAAAAAAGACTGTCCTGCCCCTAATGGGCAGATCTTATTACAAGACAAAATGACTAAAATACCCCTAGAAGGTATTACTTATTACAATAATAAAAGAATATATAATGTATATACACATTATATATATTATATATATTAAATACACACATATATATGATATAACCATATATCTATATAATATATATACCAAGGACATTAACTTAACAGTTTGGTGTATGTCAACAAATTCACATAGTTTTGCCAGCGCTAACAATTTTCAGATCTTCATGAGAGCTGAATTAGTTCCCACCAGTTACAAATGACATTATGAATAAAGATGAAGAAGAAGAGACATGGAAATGAATAAAAGTGTTCAATTATAAGTAATTAGTATGCCTTAATAATCAACCAAATTATGAAGTATATACCAATTATTTTGGAACAGGATTCTTTACATTCTCAAAGATATCAAATAAATGAATCCAAATTAGAGAAATACTGACAGCAGTAGTAATATATGATCCTTGAAAAGGTATATCACCTTCGTGAACATCAATTGATATAAGACATGAAAGCTGATATGTCTAAAGTTCGGTCCAGGAGAGATTCTCAAAAGAGAGAAGTGATAGAGAACCATCAAAATTACCTGTGTGGAATGTGGAGGTCCTCCCATTTCCCATGCCTTTTCATTATCTTCACCTTTGCAAGTTGAGCGATGTTACTGCAGACATAATTCACAGGGATGACACCTTCATTGGTAAACTAGATCTCACAATGAAATCAGATAACAGAAGTAGAACATAGATAAATTGGTATCCTGGATACATCATCTGTTTTTCTCATTTTCTTTGTCAAACCTGCTCAATGAGTTTCAGAAACTTACAAGTTCAAGTTTACTACAAAATCATTAACAGAAAAGTAAATTCAGAATTTCAATGGAAATGTCCTTTCCAATGATGTTATAAAATAAATGAGCCTAAGAAGTGTGAACCCTCCAAGATAGAACAAGATAGAATATGGAGGGACCTACTGTAGATGAAGTTAGACAAGGGTAGCAGATCCAAGTTGTTTTTTTTTTGGCACTTTTATCCTGATATGAGAGAGGTTAACAACGACCCCTTATTATTATTTTCCTTTATATCATTTATGTTAAGAAAGTGTACTTCAGTATTTGGTTAATTGTAGAAATTTTAATGCATCTACAGAGTGCCATAGTCTAGAAAGAAATTTAATCCCTATAGTGCATGAGTGGAAGCTTCGTAGTCTTCTATCACTCCTTATTTCTTCTTCTTTTTCTTCTGTCAGATCTTGCACTTAGATCAACCATTTTTTAATTTACATAATCTCCCTAAAAATTTGAGATTAATATTTCTGACATATGATTATCATTCATCCAATTGGATCTGAAATAAGTCATTCGAATGAGCAATTCTCCATTTGGATTAAAAGTATTCATATGCAGAGTTCCACAATCCATAAATGTCCTTTGGCAAACAATACCTATAATACCATATGTAGATCATATCAGGCAACCAACTGTAATGAAAAGAGGCGGAAGCACCAATAGAGCAAAAAACACTCTTTAAGAGTGACCACAAGAGCCAAGAACACAAACACTGAAGGTGTACACACAAAACTCACAAAAGTAGAAAATGACTTAAAGTCATAAGTTGAATATTATTGAAGAAAGAAAGAGAAGGGTGAAAACCCCATACCATTACAAGTGAGAGCCTTCTCTATTTATAGAGGAGGAGGGCTAAAAAGGAGACCATAAAGGGGGGCTCCCTTCTAGTCGTTGGGAGCTCCAACGGTCATAAATATGATCGTTGGGGCCCCAACGACTAGATGGGTGGGGCCCCCTATGGTCCTACGAAAAGAAGAAAAAGAAATAAAAAAAGGAAAAGGAAAAAAGAAAAAAGAAAGAAAAAGGAAAAAATACAAAAAGGAAAAAATACATGGTAAATTACCAAAACACCCCTATTGGGTTTTTGGTTGTACAGAAAAAGAAAAATAAATTATGTATATATACATATATGTATATATATACTTATATATATACGAATGTATATATATATAAGTATATGTATATATATATTAATATATACATAATTTAACACGCCCCCTCAAACTTTACGGGGAGAAGACCGAAAGTTTGCTAAGAAGAAACATAAATCGTGGAGTTGGGAGCGCCTTGGTGAATAAGTCAGCCAGTTGATATTCTGAAGTAACATATGGTAATGTGATAGTTTCTTTGAGATATTCGTCTCGAACATAATGGCAATCCATTTCGATATGCTTGGTCCGCTCATGAAAAATATGATTGCTTGCAATATATATCGCACTTTTGTTATCACAGCAAAGCTTGGTGGGAGTGGAAATGAGGACGCCCATGTCACCAAGGAGACTTCTGAGCCATACGATTTCCATAGTTGTCATTGTCATGGCCCGATATTCAGCTTCAGTGGATGATAGTGATACCTTCTGATGTTTCTTGCATCTCCACGAAATGAGAGATTCACCTAAAAAAATGCAAAGACCCGTAATTGAGATACGATCATTGGGATTTCCTCCCCAGTCAGCATCAGTAAAAGCAGTTAATTCAAGAGATGAGAAAGAGGATAAGAAGAGTCCCTTGGAGATGGTATTTTTGATGTATCGCACAATTCTCATTACGGCTGCCATATGAACCGAAGTAGGTGAATGCTAAAACTGGCTTGCTGCATGAATCGCATGAGCTATATCTGGACGTGTGATGGATAGATAGGTGAGGGATCCAATTAATTGACGGAAGGAGGTTGGATCCTCAAGAAGAACACCATCTTCAAGTCTCAGTTTTGCATTGATAGCTTCGGGAGTCTCAACTTTCTTTTCATCAGATATTCCTGATTTGGTATAAATTTCTGCAGCTAATTTCATTTGAGATAGGATGTATCCTCGCGCGGAATAAGCCACTTCAATTCCTAAAAAATATCTCAAGTATCCAAGATCAGACATATCAAAAGTTTCTTTTAACATAGACTTTACATCATTTACCCCCTTTTTGTCATTCTCAGTGATGATCATATCATCAACATATAGCAGAAGCATAACAATGGAGTCACCTGCCTTCTTAATAAAAAGAGCAGTGTCAGTATAGCAAGAAGAAAATCCTAAATTGATTAATACATTACTAAACTTGTCATACCAAGCTTTAGGAGCTTGCTTAAGTCCATATAAGGCCTTTTTTAATTTCAAAATTTTTCCATTTAAATTTATACCCGGAGGAGGTTCCATATAAACTTCTTCATTTAAATTTCCATTCAAAAAGGCATTTTTGACATCAAGTTGAAAAATTGGTCATTTTTTAACAGAGGCTATAGCAATAAGAGCTCGAATACTAGTCATTCGAGCAACTGGGGCAAAGGTTTCATCATAATCTACCCCATATTCTTGGGCATATCCTTAGGCTACTAACCTAGCCTTATATCTATCTAATGAACCATCACTCTTAGTTTTTACTTTAAAAACCCATCTACATCCAATGGGTTTCTTGCCATTGGGAGGATCAATGATTTCCCAAGTTTGTGCCTTTTTAAGAGCATTAAGTTCTAGTTCCATAGCTTCATTCTAATGAACATATTGTTTAGCATAATTGTAATGAGATGATTCATGAAAGGAGTGAAGAGCAAGTAGACATGCTCGAAAGTTTGGAGAAAAAGAATCATAAGAAACAAATCTATTTGGTACTTTGGAAATACGATTTGATCTTCTTTGAGAGGTTTCTTCGATCGACTCACTTTGAGAGAATTTTTCAAGGGCACAAGGAGGATTTCTTTCATTCCTTCTAGAGTAGACTTGTATTTGCCTTGAAACATTTTCTTCTAATTTTGATCATTATTTGGATGTTCAAAATGATCTCCAATAAGAGGTTCACTAGGATCAATATGATCATCTATGATGTTTTCTTGATGCAACAAGTCAAATAAAAAGGAATAATCAATATTTTCATTTGGTTGGTGCGAAAAACCATTTTCTTCTTCTAGGAATGTGACATCTTTTGAGATATAAAGTTTGTTTTTGAGTATGTCAAAACATTGATAACCTTTTTGTTTTTCCCCATATCCTAAGAAAATACATTCAATAGCCCTAGGAGAAAGTTTATCATTTTTGTGAGTTACAACAAAGCATTTACATCAAAAAATTCTTAGCCTTTTATAATCGGGAGACATATTGTAAAGTTTTTCAAATGGAGAAAGATTTTTCAAAGAAGATAAAGGGGTTCTATTGATAAGGTATGTTGAGGTTAGAACCGCTTCGGCCCAAAAGGATTTTGGAATATTTTTTGAAATTAATAACGTTCTTGTGGTTTCTATTATGTGTCTATGCTTTCTTTCCGCAAGACCATTTTGTTGCGGAGTGTTGAGACAAGAACGTTGATGACAAATTCCATTTTCTTTTAAATAGCTTTGAAAATCATTGGACATATATTCGCCTCCCGAATCGGACCTAAGAATAGATATGTTCCCCAAAAAATGATTTTTAACCATCGCATGGAATTCTTTAAAGAAGGAGAAAACTTCGGATTTGCGACTTAGGAAGTAAATCCATGTAAATCGAGTGAAGTCATCAATAAAGACCACATAGTACAAAAATCCTCCTTTAGACAAAATAGGGAAAGTCCCCACACATCGGAATGAACAAGTTCAAAAGGCCGAGTGGTGAAGTAACTTCTTTGAGGAAATGAAGTAGCTTTAGATTTCCCAAAAATGCAATCTTTACAAGTCATGTGATTGTCTTTACAAGTATTGTTCAAAAAAGGAAAAAAGACATTTTTACAAAAATTGGATGACCAAGTCTCTCATGCCAAATTCCAATACTTTTGTCTTTTACAAGATTGCAAGATGACTTAGATGGAAGAGTCAAAAAATCCATAAAATAGAGATCACCCCTTCTATGGCTGTGAACACCCCAAATTTTTTAAAATCTTTTTAAATATTCCCTTTTTGCCCCTAAATTCATTTTTTGAGCAAATGAGTCATTTTAAATCTAAATTCCAGTTCATTTCTCAAGCTTTACTGAAATTAAATCCATTTTATATGTTTAAATTAATTTCGGATCTGGATCCATTGTCCAGATCCAAATATGAGTCTCATTGTCCAAATTTTAAATTAAAATTACAGAAAATACCAAAAATAGTTTTTTTAAAATAGCTCGGACAGTCCATCCGACATCCGTTTGGATCCATTACGTTATATTTCTCGATTCGAGTTTCAAAACTCAAACATTTTCTCAAAACTTGGGTCCAAACTCATTCTTCTGAAGAATTTTCCCCAAAATGGCCTGAAATTCTCGGAAAACACTTTTGTAAATATTTCTCAGAAAAATACAAAAAAAATAGTGTTTAATCTTTGTTTTCTCGTAAAATCTTAGATTTTTATTCCAAAAATACAAAAAAATGAAAAAATAAAACAAAAATCAAAAAAATTGGAAAAATATAAGGAAAGCAAATGGTTTTAAAGCTTGAAAGAGTTGAACTTTGCTAAAAACCTCATTTTTAAAACCACTTTTTCAGAAAAAAAAAATTTAATTTATTTAAAAGGAACCCCTTTTTATAAAATACTTTTTAAGAGGGGGTCGTCGAAAGACCTTTTAGGGTTTTGAGATCCTTCGCAGAAAAGGGGTTGAATCTTCCTCTCTTCATCGTCTCTCTCTCCTTCGCTCATTACGAAACTCTCCAGAACCTTCTCCCCTTCTCGCCCAAACCCTCCATCACCCACTGGTAAACCTCCTGCTCCATCCTTCGTCCATCTCCAACGGACTCGCATGCTTCATCTCCTGGGCTCCTCCACCCTCCGATCCTCCTTAGCCTCCATCTCACGTTCATCCTTAACGAACTCTACCCTTCTCGAACCATCGTCCCCCTCTTTAAGAGAGGCACAATGAGGAAACCGAGAGGGGGGGGATCCATTAAGCAGCCTGTCGTATCGATCATCTTGATTCCTTTCTCCTCCCCTCGGGTCTTCGACCTTCTCTTGCTGGACGCCCATTCCCTCCCCCTTTGCATGCGTTCTCTTGGTCGTCTGCAAGGAATCGAGATCTGCAGCAATAGAAAAGGCGCCTCGTCGCCACCACTGTTCCTTCCTTCAAGGCTCCTGCGAGCAAGAAGACCTCCTCCAGCTCTGTTGAAGAAGCATCGCTTCTCTCTTGTTTAGACTCTCTGCAAGGCCGCGGTGCGTCTCCTCTCTCTCTCGATTTTGGTTTTAGATCTCTTTTGGTTTCTGCCCCATCAGAGCACTATCGTAGGTATCAGTCTCGCATGTAGCGAATACTGATCCATACATATTGTGCAAGATCAAATGGAATCCTCTCCGATTTCGACATCTTACTTTTGTAATTATCAAATTTTCTTTTAGATTTCTTTTTTTTTATCTCTCTGTTATCTCTGTAATTCGTGGTGTATCTTCACAATTTATTCTTGTAGTCTTTGGTTTCTGGGGATGTACTCCCCTCATTTGCGAATAGAGGTTATCAATCACTGATATTAATTCGTGCCTTATGAGAGTGAGCTTCTGTAAATAATAACCCGAATGTATCATTTCGTCCAAACAATTTGGGGTCTTTCGGGGTGATATCCTTGCGACTCCATCATAAGTGTGTGTTCATGCTCTGCTGTAGCATAAACATGCACCACCATCCCATCTCCTATGTATCGATCAAGAATTTAGTGGTTAAACATGGTTCGATCAAGAGGGAGGAAAGGCTGAACGTCCACTTTTTACAAAATGCTGATACCCATCGTGATGTATGATCTACTGTTTCGGCTTGCTCTACCAAGGACAACTCCTTCGATCTGTCAAAAGATTAGATTTGTCTCAAGGGAAGACATCAACCCCTGTTGTCAATTGAGAATGGAGTTTCCCCTCTTTGTTGTGCTCATTGCAATGTACGCCTCTGCTACGTTGAGGATATCCCTCTGAGAATGCTTATGTTTGAATAAACGTTATGCACGATTCATAGTAGAACCTCCCTCATTTCGCTGAGTAATTCTCTTGTGTGCACTGCTTCTTTCTTTTCCATAGTTTGTTGTTCTGTCATTTGCATGATTTTGCATTACATCTGGTGGATCTATTACAGTAGCCACAAATGGAATCTCCAGCAGGTATTCCCCTAACACTCTCCTCATCATATGCGTTGTAAATTTCTGCTGGATTCAATGACAGGGAATATGATAAGTTGATTTTGCTATTATAGGTTCGATGTTTTCATTCTCTCTAGAAAGTATAGTTGGGAAACAGGGGATTGTTAAAGATTGTTAGCTTCATTTTCCTATTGCAATAACGTAATGGTCTTTCCTGTTATCGATATGGTGATTATTTTTATTCTTGCGTGAGAAGTCCCATGAATGAAAAGGGTATTGTTTGAAAAATATTTCATATTTTGTGGATTAACTAAGCTTGTCTGGTCATTTTATGAGGAAGATCTTATTATAGCTGTGTGTTATGGCATAATTTGGTCACACGGTTAATTTTGCACAATATGTTTCTCATTATATATTGAGCTGAAACCTACAAGTTAAATGTATATGAATAAGGCCACGAGACTGTTGATTTTATTGTTGAATTACATATAATCTGTATAATGGTAGTGAATAATAAGTTTTACTTTGGGATAGATTAAGGGTGGCCATGGTGCAACATTTTGATCATGATGAGTTGTTTTGGATTAGGAATAGCAAGGTGATTTAGGTTTCATAAGGTGGAAATCACTACGTGCTAAACATTATTCCTGTTTTAGTATTTTCAAATAGAAGAGTTTACCTTCAATTGGTGAGGGAGTTCAGTGACCATCGTTCACAGTGAATAATCTTGATAGCATCAGCATACCTGGCCACTGTTTGAGCTTGTGTTAGTTATCTGCTAAGCATCCATCTTACCCTAAAAATATTGTTGTTCCTTCCTGGTGGATGTTGCTGATTCAGAATTAGGTTTCTGAACTTCAGTGTGGAGTTTAGTGTTGATATCTTGTGAGGTTGATTTTGCAATAAAATTGACTCTCTGGACATGTCTGAAAAAACTGCCTTGTGGTCTATTCAAAAATCAATGTTGGTGGAGCCACGTTAGCTATATGGAACCTAATATATCACTGAGTGGTAACTGTCATGGGGATAATATAAATGGACTTCAATGTAGTAGTCAGTTCCAGGTTTATATATCCACTTCCCTATCATATACCCCTTTACATATAAATATGCATTTCTAAAATGCACCTGACAACTTCCCTTTTATCCCATCACAAGCACCATCAGTTACATTACCCCAAGTGCAGTTTCATAAAAAAAAAAGAGACTGATGTTCACAGCTATGGGATCACACTGTAGAAAACCTACTGATTCAACGTTAGAAGGAAGCTTCAGCCTGAGAAATTGGGTGGCTGCAGTACTCTCTGATGTGATAATGGGTGTTATAAACGACCATCTCTAAGTGAGCATTGGGATTGGTGCTGCCCCTGGATATGTTTTAAATCTGATCCAGCTTTGGAATTTCAAGTACCACCACCAATTCTGGAGGTGGGGTTGACGTGCACAGGAGAATTGCCAAAAGGTAATTTGGCTAGGACCAGTGCAGTGGCAAGATTGAAGAAGGTAAAGGAAGGTGTTGTTTGCTTCTGCCGATTGATTAATTAAGAGCCAGAGTGCATTGCATGTTTAGATTAAATAGCCTCCCTTTACACAGCATATCTCCCATTTTCTCACCCTCATTCATCCTTTTATTTGCACAGTTTCTTCACAACAGCACCTTCACAAATACCTGCTGTAATCTAATTGCCACTCTGCATGTTTCCCACATCCATTTTCCTGCAGTAGCTCATTAATCACAGCACCACAACACTTCATTAACTGTTTTACAGTTATGTTTTAAATGCTACAATGTCCCTCAAACCTACCCTTCCAATAGCCATACATCATCTGTGATGTAGCACATACACCACCTACTCACTGTGCACATCACCGATTTACTTACCACAGCATGTGCATCATATATGTATACACAGTGGTGTTTTGCTAAAGTATATATCCCTACCCTTGCTGTCTATTATATAGCTATCCTCACATCTACAGCAGTGCTCGGCACTGCTGTAGCCTCTCACGTGCTCACAGCAGTGCCCATGCACTACTGTCTCACTTTTTTTTTTTTCTTCCCATAATAGTGCACAAACACTCTTGTGGTTCTGCTTCAGGCACCCACCAAGGTGCTAGTCACCTTTAGCATACACCAGTGTCTACCCTTCATCCACATCCCCTGCTACAGCAACGTATATTCATGCTGTCACCTATAGCAAAGTCTAGGCATTACAGTGATTGCATCTTTGGTACCCACAACAGTGCATGAATACTGCTGTGATTTCATTCGGTCACCTGCGATAGTGTTAAATATCGCCGCAACTGGCTATATCTTCAGCACAACATCAACATCCGCCCAGCATACATATGCGTCAAAGCCATTCCCAGCTCATGATGCCAACACCTCTGTTTCCTTTCTTCACAACAAATATTCATCTTTCTTTTACCTCACCTATGCACCGCTGGAAGCAATGCCCCAGCCATTGGTATTCCACTACCCTGCATTTAGGCACCACCCATATTCTGCAAAAGGATATATCCTTCATATAATTAGCATTGATCTAAACATAGTTTCCCAAGGTTACATATCCTTCCTCAAATCTAAGCATCATATCTAGGAATACATGTACATGCATCTCAAATGTTCTCATTTATTTAGGATATCTCATATGTATTCAAGGATATACCTTCTCATCATGATGTACATTCTTAAATCTCATTTCATACTTTGCTAACTTTGCTCTTTTGCAGGAAATATACAAAAAAAAAAATCATTTCCTTCTTAACTTAGGAGTTGGAGTTTTTTTTTTCAGAGATGTAATAGCTAGATCTTAATAAAATTTACATTTCTTGCTTTAGATAGAATGAATGAGCATTGCAAATATCATAAATTGTTTATTTTCATGCTTTTTGCCTTTATTTCTCAAAAATCTCACCAATGGGACCACGAATGGCATGTGCACCATTTCGTAAGAGGTAAATTAATCCTAAGTTGATGGTTTACATCAATGGCCATAGTCAGGATGTAAACAAAACTTAGGATTTTTATCTTTTATAAAATAACATTGGATCCACACTGGATCCTCTTCAAAAATCATCATATTTTCAAATATTTTCTTCTTTTATTAGAGTTTAATTTAAAATTGATTCAATATATATACCAATGGCCATAGTCAGGGTATATTGAGAATTAATTTCATTTTTAACTCTATAAAAGCACCAAAATATGTTTTATTTTTCACCTGAATTTAAATATAGATTATTATATAATACATTCAATGACCATAGTCAAGGATGTATTATATTTTTTTTTAATCTTATTTCAAATTCATGTAAAGAATGAAATATGGTTTTAAAAAAAACCAATCTCAAAATTCTTTAAATTCATTCATCATTTAGGATAGAATTGCATCATATTTCCAAAATTCCCTTTTCAAAAACCCAAGTGATGTTAATATCTTCTTCAATCAATCTTCATATCTTGTAAAATCCTATTCATTTTTTTCATTTTCAATTCTATTTCATTTTCAATCTCAAAGTCCAATTTAACTTTGAGATTTCAAATTCATTTTGTATTCAAAAATTCCAATTCAAATCAGATTTCAAAGTTCAAATTCATTTTATATTCAAAAATTCCAATTCAAATCAGATTTCAAAGTTCAATTTGACTTTGAAATTCCAAATTCATCTTATATTCAAAACTCCAATCAAATTCAAAGTTCAATTTTGAAATTTTTGATTCATCTTCTGATTCAAAATTCAAACTTCAAATTCAAAGTCCAATTTGACTTTGAAATTCATTTGTATATCCAAATTCTAAATTTAAATCAAAGTTCAAAGATCAATTTAAATTCATCTTCTCATTTCAAAATCAAGTTTTATCCTCAAAATCCTCTTGAGATTGGTTATGAATCTCAAGATTCAATTCTTTTTCTAAATTTAATCTGGGTTTTTCAAAAACCCAGATCCATCTTCAAAGTCCCATTTGGACTTTCAAAAGTCCAAAGTCCAAAGTTAGAGTTCAAATCTCAATCCATTTTTTTCAGGATCCAGAATACAATTTTACTTTGGATCTCAGACTTCAGATCCAAATCCATCTTAGGATCCAAAACAATTCTACCTTTGGATCTTAGACTTCAGATCCAATTCCATCTTAGGATCCAGAACCCAGTTCTACTTTGGATCTCAGACTTCAGATCTAATTCCATTCTAGGATCCAGAACCCAATTCTACATTTGGATCTCAGACTTCAGATCCAAATCCATTTTATGATCCAGAACTCAATTCTACTTTGGATCTCAGATTTCAGATCCAATTCCATTTTCAGATCTCATTTGAACTTCCTAAATCCATTTTTAAAATACCATTTGACCTTCTTAGATCCATTCTAAATTTTAAACTTAAAAATCCAAATTCAATTCCATCTCAAAGTATTCATTTCCTTTCTTAAATTCAAGTTCAAATTCAAAATTCATTTCTGACTTTGAAACTTCATTTCCTTTCATTTCAAAGCTTCAAGTCATTCTTTCTCATTTATTCTTCCAACTCTGATTTACTTCAAAGACTTAGAACTTCCCTGATCTATCTCAAGTTCTAAGTTAGATTCAATCATTTTCTTCACTCCCTTATCAAGTTCATCTCAGAATACTTGGAAATTTTCAAAACATTCTTTTCAAAAGAGCATACATCCTTGCATTGCACAAGTATGATTCTTTGTGCATTTAGATTCAGAATAAATTCTTAGATTATATTTAGGCAAAGCAAAAGGCATAGATTCGATCCTTTGTTCGATTACCCCTGGTAAAGGCGCCAGGAACGGTCGAACCTCGTACCGACGAGCGAATCCCGTCTCTTCATTTTCCCGCAAATATTTTCAAAACGGAGGCGAGTTATCTGCTAAATATTTTCAAATCAAGGTAAAGTGAAACCGCGCAAAATAGTTTCTCTTCTCTCTTTCTTTCTTTCTTTTCTCTTCTCTCTTTCTTTTCTGTCTTTTATTCTTCTCCCGTCAAAAAGGAGGAAAATAGGGGTTGGAAAAGGAAAAGAGAAGGAAGAGAGAGAAACCACGAAAGAGGAAAATTTTTGCGATGATCACAATGGCCTTGCCCAATCAGCTTCCCTGACTGGAGATCCTGCACGGTGCAATCTTTAGGTGAGAAAGAGACTTGGCATCCGTGATCGGTGATTTGGGAAACGGAAAAAAGATTTAGATTAATTTTTGGAACGATTCTTACTTTAGGAACGAAAAAGTTTTTAGAATTTTTAAAATCAAGTGTTCCAATACTTTCAATTTTCAAAGATGTTCCATCGGCCGTTGAAACATAAGAGGATATGGGTTCGGAAAAAACATGTGAAAGAGAGTTTTTATGAGATGTCATATGAAAAGAAGCACAGGAGTCTAGTATCCACATACCTGGAGGTGATGAAGAATAGGCGATGGCGGCTCCGGATGTTGAAGAAGAAGTCTTGAGAAGATGTAGGAGAACTTCAGAGATATGATTAAGAGTTTCTTTAATATCTCCCTCTTTGGCACTTTCTTCTTCCTTCTCTGGAGAATTTTCTCCAACCGCGGCTACTTTTCCCTTAAGTTTGGGACAAACCGGTCTAATGTGTCCCGGTTCATTACAATAATGACATATCACTCCCTTTCTAGGCCCATTATTTTTGTTAAAGTGAGGAGGTCTATATGCTTTTACATTTGTTTCGGGCCTAGTAACGGCTAAAACTTCATCACTCTAACGCTTAGGCCAAGTCGAGTTTCTTTTTGGCATATTTCGGCAAGGGCGTCTTCAATGGGTAAGGCTTTGCTTCTATAGAGAAGTGATGCCCTAACTTGTTCAAATTCCGGTCGAAGATCATGAAGAAATTGGAAAAAGTGCTCTTTTTCAATTTGTTCCCTTCTTAACTCAATATCTTCCGGAGCCACCCATTTAGGCTCAAGAAGAGCAAGTTCATCTCAAAGAGGGGTTGGAGAGCTAAAGTAGTCCCGGACACTCATATTCATTTGTTTGGTGGAACGGAATTTTTCTTGACAAAAAAATTGTCGAGCAAGATCCTTTTGGGTATACATACCCTTAAGGAAAAACCATGCCTCATTGGCCCTTCTAAATTTGGCAATATTAGCACAATTTTTAAGGTCTACATTGTTCATAAACCATGCCAAAATTTTGGCATGGTTACTCTCCCAATCCTCATTTTTCGATTTTAGTGAGAACAAGAGAGGGTTCGGGAGTAGTTCCCATAACAAAACCCCAAAGTTTCTTACCTCTTAGATGATTTTTCATAGCGGAGGCCCACATAAGATAGTTGGACCCATTGAGCTTAAAAGAAAGCTTAACTTTAGAATCACGTTCCATCGGCACCAAATATTCTTCCTTTCTTCAAAAGCTTGAGAGGTACACGTTCCAAGATAACAAAGAGAAGCCCAATCACCAACCTTGCTTTGATACCATGTAATGAAAAGAGGCGGAAGCACCAATAGAGCAAAAAGCACTCTTTAAGAGTGACCACAAGAGCCAAGAACACAAACACTAAAGGTGTACACACAAAGTGACAAAACTCACAAAAGTAGAAAATGACTTAAAGTCATAAGTTGAATATTATTGAAGAAAGAAAGAGAAGGGTGAAAACCCCAAAACATTACAAGTGAGAGCCTTCTCTATTTATAGAGGAGGAGGGCTAAAAAGGAGACCATAAAGGGGGGCTCCTTTTTAGTCGTTGGAGCCCCAACGGTCATAAATATGATCGTTGGGGCCCCAACGACTAGATGGGTGGGGCCCCCTATGGTCCTACAAAAAGAAGAAAAAGAAATAAAAAAAGGAAAAGGAAAAAAGAAAAAAGAAAGAAAAAAGAAAAAATACAAAAAGGAAAAAATACATGGTAAATTACCAAAACACCCCTATCGGGTTTTTGGTTGTACAGAAAAAGAAAAATAAATTATGTATATATACATATATATATATATACGAATGTATATATATATATATATATAAGTATATGTATATATATTAATATATACATAATTTAACACCAACCACAAAATTGCAAAATAGGAGTAATAATCAAACAGGTTCCAGCCATGCTCAGAGAAGTTCCAGAAGTAATCACTTTAAAAAAAAACAGATGCTCATCTAATGGTTCCAAATCAGAGGAATAAATCAGGCACTTATTGTTAATTTGTTGGTAAGAACCATACCGTGAAGATGGATGCAAGAGAGAAGCACAAAACCATCCTTGTGAGCATCCAATCTTTGCATAGTTGCTCTACATAATTGTGAAAAATGTCAATTAAACAAATACATGGAACATGTCTTTACATGCCACTCAAGCAAGAAAAACAAACAATTAAATTAGTGAACATCATGTTGCACAAAACAATCATAGGGTACCATACAACATCCATTAGAAAGAAAAAAGAAAAAGCTCCAATAAACTGCTGATAGAGTATTTCAAAATCAGGATGGATGTTGATATTGTACACTATCATACTTTTCAATTTTTTTATCCATTAATCAATTTACATGAAAGCTATTTCCAAGTTGGTTCATGAGTATCAAACTGTTGCTGACTACCTAAGTACTTATCGACAGATGCATGCTAAATTGCTTCAGATGCCATCAAATCTCTGGTGCCTAATCTTAGTCAGCCTACATTTGTCATAACCAGTACCTGCCCGTTTAGAAACCTAACTCGGCCATCTCAGTCAGCTGTATGACTGAAGTGGTTTTTTCTAGGAGATATTCACTTATTGGACAAGAAAAACTATACGTCTCTTTCCATGTCTCAATATATGAACTGGAAATTTTAGAGTATAAGTTGTGACAAATTTGGGCTTCTTAGGCAGTTTTTGTAATAACCTCAAATTTTGTAATTTATTTATTTAAATTTATTTGAAAACAACGAGTATTTTTCTAAATTTGGGCCTTGGATCCATTATCGGATCCATAAAAGAACGTGTAAATAACCCACAATGGGGTATTAAAACTATACTTATAATAGTTAAATAAATAATTAATAGTATAAAAGAAAAGAAAAACCGAGTATTTAAGGTTGGATCCGTGTTTGGATCCAAATGGATCCAACATATGGATCTAAGATCCATAAAATGGTCTTTATATCCATATTCATAATAAAACTAATAATATAATATATAAATAAAATTTAAATTTTTATTTTTTTAATTATCCGAGGATCCACAGTTGGATCCATTCGGATCCAACTGATGGATCCATATGGTTGGGGGTCGGGTTACGGGCCTCGGGTCCGGACCCGAGCCGCACCCCCTGTGTAACCCTTTTAAAGAAAGGGGCAACCCGATAAGGGTTGCCCAATAGGGTTGTAGCAGAACAGAAAAGGGGAAAGAGGGGGGGTTACGCAGGCGTAACCGAAACCCCCACCCATCTCGGCAAGAAAAGGGGGGGTGGGGGGGGGGGGGGGGTCGGCGATAAATGGGAAGTGGAAGAGGGGGTCTCACCCTCTTCCCTCGTCTCCCTCGTTTCTCCCTTCCCTCAATCTCTCTCTCTCTCTTTCGCTGTGTGTGCGCACGCCGGAGGAAGGAGCCCATTACCGGCCATCCGCAGGCGTCAAGGGCCCCTCGAGCATCTCTTTTCACGGCAGTCGGAAGGAGCGTCACCAGTCAGCACCCCTATGCGACAACCGTCTCCGGCCACCGGAAAACCACCGTAAGAGGTACGGGTTCTCTCTCTTGAAATCGAATGAGAAACAGGATATGGACTAGATTTCATGAAATATTTTGAGGGGAAATCTCATCTTGAACTTCATGGTTCTTTTTGTTTTCTTTTGGGCTTTCGGTGGGTCGAGTTTGGGATGCTAGTGGTCGGGATCCAAAGGAAAAGGGATGTGGATTGCCGGAAAATTTCCCAAGGACAAGTGTCGCTTCCCGGATTCCTTTTAGGAACGCTGTTTCTGAAAAGCCCAAAATCTCAGATTTGGGTTTTTTTTTCCGATCCACGTTACGGATGGGTTTAATGGCTGCCAATTTGGGGATCTCAGCTGCTGGGAAACCCCGTTTTCAGATCAAGGTTGCTGCATGTTATGCAGTCTTTTGATGCTTAGAACCTCCGTGTTCACTTCCTGTTATGGCATATCCGGAATTGATGCGTTGGCTGTGGTACCAATGCTGGAACTTGTATTCTCTGTAGATGTCCCTGTTCTGTGAACTATTTAGTATTAGAGGTCATGCGAGTACATGCAAGAAAAAAAAAAGATTTGGTTTCTGTAATACTTCACCATCAGTCCGTGTGTATCTGTATAATGCTGAATCATGTTAACTGGTACCTGCCTATCATACTGAAATAAAACCCGGAATGGATTGGATGAACTACTAATCGATGTGGTAGGGGAAATTTCCAAAAAAAAAAATTGATACGTATAAATCTGATCAACATTAATATGCTTGTTTTGTGCTTTCCTCCGCGAAGTGATTTTGAAAGAGTTGCCATTAAAAACATGTCAGTGAGGCATGCATTCATGTAGTGTAAATTCGATATTTAACTTGTGATTTCTGTTTTAAATGTATTGCATAGAAATCAAATTTTGGGTTGCACATGGTCAAAGATATCATGAATTTTTCTGCATTAGGGAAGTACTTGCACACGGGCTGGCTCGGCTAACCCGGTCTGGCAGGGACTGGCCTGCCCAGTCCATCCCTTGGGCCGGACTGGAATAGGCCTGGCAGCCCATTGCTAGGTCCGGCCAGAGTCTGCCCAGGCCAGACCCAGCCGACCTGGGCCAGCTGGGCCTGTTTGGGGTCCCCAACCGACTTAGGTCGGCTGACTGTAAGCTGTCAAAAAAAAAAGAGAGACACCCTATATATATATATATATGTTGATTTAGAATCTGCACAGGTTGTGCTGATTCCATATACAGAAATACTTATGTGTAGGTGCACAATGGTTTCAGATATGATGATGTTTTAGCAGTATGATTGAATTGATGTTTATGCTTCCTATCATGTTTATCTGACATTCATATGCTACAAGATGACCTTACTTATGCATCTATGATTGCAATGTGACTACGTTTGCAGAAAATCTGTTTCCAAGTTCAGTGTCCTAGAAAGATTGTACATGGTTTACTAAGATTGTGGTGTATGATTGGTGAATTGTTGACTCGTGTTTTGGGTGACTATTCTACATAACTCTTTTTGGTCCAGTAACCAGTGCTAGAAGCTTCTGTTTGGTAAGCCAACATGGTCTTGGTCCAGGCCGCCCAGTGTTCGCCAATGCTACTTAGACCATATGCCTAATATTCATATTATTTGTCAACCTTCAAAATTCTTGGAAAAAGTTTTGGTGCAAGGGCTGTGCATTTTTATCATAATAAAAAGAAATCTTAGGACACCAAATCTATCTTGATTTATGTTTATGTATTTTGTTCATGCCCATTTACATTGTGATCAAGATACGTAGGATAGCTTATGCTGCATTACTAATGGTAACACTTGGTTGTTTTCTCATGCATGAGTCTACATGGAATTGAAGTATGTCTACATGCGAGTGGTTGTATGAGTGTGCACATAGCCGTTGTACGTATGTATTGCAAGGAAAGCATGCATACAAATACTCAATGAAATCATGCTGTTGACATGAATATGCAAATCCGAGGGACACATGCAATAAATATGAGACTGCGAATTCATATGCATGCATATGCTTATCATTGTTAGTGCGCATTTTTAATTGGCATGCATAAATGTATATTGTGAAACATTCAAAAGTGATGCTTTGTGGTATGCTATTCATGTTTTTTTTTTCATGTGGTGCATCGATGATAAATTGGATCATCAGGGGCTGGGTGAGCCTCGAGAACTAGTTGTTCTCCGTTTTAATTGTTTTTGACGCATTGCAACAAATCAAATGTGATATTGTTGTTTTACCGCACTGTTCTATGTTGTCACGGGCGGTGGTCCCGTGAAAAGCTTAGCATGCTGAGGTGCAAGCTTAGGTTATTAGTTCTGCATGTAAAATTGCAAATGTAAAAGAAATGAATTAATAACCAGATAAAAGAAAATAAAGAACAGTGTAATTCACTTTCTCCTTGATGTCCCTGCTTTAGCGTGGGAATCTGGGATATTGCGGTTTAGGGGAAACCGTGAGGATACAAAAACTCCGTGTGCGTTTTGTTGCCCCTGAACCCGATATTGAGGTTCTTCTCCTGGCCACGGTTTTAGGGAGAATCCGCCACTTTACCCGGGAGTGGTGTGCTAGTCACAGCTGTGAGTTTGTTTTGGTATACCAAGAAAGTGGCGCCAGTGGATGCTGTTTTCCCTGGTGTCCCCGACTTTGGATGTTGTTTTCCAAGGTTCCGATAGATGGTGCTGTTTCCTGATATCGGTCGAGGGCTAAGTTTGGAACCCGGTAATAAAATACAAATTGTGTGTGAAGCTACCCCGGGAACCCTACTTGACCTCGGGGATTGTACCCGTTTGGTGTATCCGCGGGCCACTGTAATTAAAAAGAGGAACTTAAGGATTATGTGCATTTAATAGGACATGCATATGGAAAGAGGAAAACTTAAATGGAAAATAATAAATGGTTCATGTATTGCACATAAATCATGCATATTCTTGCTATGCATTAGTTCATGCATGTTTACCTGTTCACTTGGTTGTTTATGTTGATCAGTATGATGTTGAGCTCTTTTGCATTTAATTGCCTTATTGATTAAGTTGTGATTAATGTTACATATTTCGTGTTCCCTCCTGTTAAATGTTACATGTTTAATTATGCATGAATGGTTAATTGACTTAGGAATTGAGTATAATCGTATTCCTCAAAATATTACATGGATCTTATTTATGCTCTTTTTCTTATTTGATTCATTAGAGAAACCTGTACGCAGAATTCTTCGGATTTCTAACCCTCTTATTTTATTGGTTTTTCCCAGGCACGGGTGAATCAGTGAAGTCGACTCGCTTCTGAGGGATACGAGGTCACATTTGTTTCAGACGACTTCACTTACAGACAGAGTGGCTCTACTGTTATTTTCTTTTAGTTCTTCTGATTTCCTGCAATTTGATATTTCATTTTTGACATGGAACATATTACTCTTATTGATTCATTAATAAAAGAATTCAGTGGATTGGTTATGATTGATAAATGTAAGTTGCTTTGTGGTGTATGGTTATCCAACTGAAATTGGAACTGTAGGGACCCCAGGTCTCTGGGAAGTTTTCCGCGACTCTTAGAAAAAAAAAAAAATTATTCCGCATTTTTCAAAGGTAGGAGTTGGGGTCGTTACAGGTTTGGTATCAGAGCCACCACAAAGACTTACACTTTTATCATCTTTCTTGTGTTAAATTTCTAAATTTTGGTATATGAGCCCTGTCCTGAATCGTCGACAAGTGTGACTCGTCCTCCAGAGCAGTCTTCTTCGCTTGTATGACTATTTAATACTTTTACTTTAAGTATGTGAATTTTATGTGATTGATTGAAATTATAGTTTAATATTCTTTTTATGAATTTAATAAGTCTTGGTATGATTACGTGAACTATTATTGTTAGTGATCAACCCTAAGGGGGTAGGATCAGTAGGAGTCTAATTTGTAGAAAGGATGTACGTTGTAGATGTCGCATTATACCCGCAGAGGTGCTTCGTCCTCTATTGCTGCTCCCTCAGACTGGCAGGAGCAAAGGGATTTCATGATGGAAGCCATTCATACTTTGACAGAGACTATGACGGCTCAAGCAACACAAACAGCGCAGGCGCTGCAAGCGGCCCAGAACCTCCAGGCGGCACAGGCAGCACAAACGGCGCAAGCTGCACAGGCTGCCCAGGCAGCTGCGCAGGCAGCCGCACAAGTAGCAACTCGTGACCCTCCTGTCAATATTGTTCCAAACGCAGGCGACGTTTCTTTCGAGCGGTTTCTGAAGTTGGACCCGCCTTCCTTTTCAGGAGAGGCAAACCCAGAGGCAGCAGAGCACTGGGTTGAGGAGTTGGAACGGGTGTTCGACGTCCTGTCTGTTCCTGAGGACAGGAAGACATCTTTTGGCACGTACCGTCTGAAGGGCGATGCCAAGAAATGGTGGGACACCCTGCGAAGGGTGAAGTTCGCCTATTGGGACGAAATCCCCTGGGAGACATTCAGGGAAGAGTTTCTGGACACGTATTTCCCCGCATACGCCGAGGAACAGATGCAACGGGAGTTCCTTGATCTGACTCAGGGAACCATGAGTCTGGTAGATTACACTACCAAGTTCCGGAACCTCGAGAGGTACTGTCCGAACCTCTTCAGAAATGAGAAGGCAAGAGCGTCGAAGTTCGTGCACGGACTAAATGATGGATTACGAGCTCGTGTACTGTCAGGTCGGCCTCCTACCTTGGCCGATGCGATCGAGTCAGCCACGGTTCTGACCAAGGACTGGGAGAGGTCTAGGAATGTGTCACAAAAGGGAGGAACAAATGGAGGGAATGCTTCGGGCGGAAAGAGGAAAGACCCGCCGATAGGCGAAAAGACTCAGGTTGGCAAGAAGCAGCGAACCCAGGAAGGATGTCAGCAGAGTGCGCATCAGGGACAACCTCAGCAGAGGCAACAGCAAGGGAAAGCCCAATCAATGTGTCGTAGATGTAATGAAAGTCATCCTCAGGGTTTTTGTCCGATGTTTAAGGGAGTTTGCTACCGGTGCCAGCAGCCAGGGCACATCGCTCCCTACTGTCCAAACCCGCCAGTAGCTCAGGGAGGACATCAGCAGCAGCAGCTACAACAACAACAGAGACCTCAGCAACAACAAGGCCAAAGAAAGGCCAACGGGAGAGTTTATGCCGTTATGACCACTACACAGGACGATCAGGCTGATCTGGTGTAAGGTATCGTCTTTGTTGTCAATCGTTAGGCTCGTATGATGTTTTATTTCGGCACTATCGATACTTATTTAGTATGTTTTAATTTCGAGGACGAAATTCTCTTAAGGGGGTAGGGATGTAATAACCTCAAATTTTGTAATTTATTTATTTGAAAACAACGAGTATTTTTCTAAATTTGGGCCTCGGATCCATAAAAGAACGTGTAAATAACCCACAATGGGGTATTAAAACTATACTTATAATAGTTAAATAAATAATTAATAGTATAAAAGAAAAGAAAAACCGAGTATTTAAGGTTGGATCCTTTTTGGATCCAAATGGATCCAACATATGGATCTAAGATCCATAAAATGGTCTTTAAATCCATATTCATAATAAAACTAATAATATAATATATAAATAAAATTTAAATTTTTATTTTTTTAATTATCCGAGGATCCACAGTTGGATCCATTCGGATCCAACTGATGGATCCATATGGTTGGGGGTCGGGTTACGGGCCTCGGGTCCGGACCCGAGCCACACCCCCTGTGTAACCCTTTTAAAGAAAGGGGCAACCCGATAAGGGTTGCCCGATAGGGTTGTAGCAGAACAGAAAAGGGGAAAGAGGGGGGGTTACGCAGGCGTAACCGAAACCCCCACCCATCTCGGCAAGAAAAGGGGGGGGGGGGGGGTTGGCGATAAATGGGAAGTGGAAGAGGGGGTCTCACCCTCTTCCCTTGTCTCCCTCGTTTCTCCCTTCCCTCAATCTCTCTCTCTCTCTTTCGCTGTGTGTGCGCACGCCGGAGGAAGGAGCCCATTACCGGCCATCCGCAGGCGTCAAGGGCCCCTCGAGCACCTCTTTTCACGGCAGTTGGAAGGAGCGTCACCAGTCAGCACCCCTCTGCGACAACCGTCTCCGGCCACCGGAAAACCACCGTAAGAGGTACGGGTTCTCTCTCTTGAAATCGAATGAGAAACAGGATATGGACTGGATTTCATGAAATATTTTGAGGGGAAATCTCATCTTGAACTTCATGGTTCTTTTTGTTTTCTTTTGGGCTTTCGGTGGGTCGAGTTTGGGATGCTAGTGGTCGGGATCCAAAGGAAAAGGGATGTGGATTGCCGGAAATTTTCCCAAGGACAAGTGCCGCTTCCCGGATTCCTTTTAGGAACGCTGTTTCTGAAAACCTCAAAATCTCAGATTTGGGTTTTTTTTCCGATCCACGTTACGGATGGGTTTAATGGCTGCCAATTTGGGGATCTCAGCTGCTGGGAAACCCCGTTTTCAGATCAAGGTTGCTGCATGTTATGCAGTCTTTTGATGCTTAGAACCTCCGTGTTCACTTCCTGTTATGGCATATCCGGAATTGATGCGTTGGCTGTGGTACCAATGCTGGAACTTGTATTCTCTGTAGATGTCCCTGTTCTGTGAACTATTTAGTATTAGAGGTCATGCGAGTACATGCAAGAAAAAAAAAAGATTTGGTTTCTGTAATACTTCACCATCAGTCCGTGTGTATCTGTATAATGCTGAATCATGTTAACTGGTACCTGCCTATCATACTGAAATAAAACCCGGAATGGATTGGATGAACTACTAATCGATGTGGTAGGGGAAATTTCCAAAAAAAAAAATTGATACGTATAAATCTGATCAACATTAATATGCTTGTTTTGTGCTTTCCTCCGCGAAGTGATTTTGAAAGAGTTGCCATTAAAAACATGTCAGTGAGGCATGCACTCATGTAGTGTAAATTCGATATTTAACTTGTGATTTCTGTTTTAAATGTATTGTATAGAAATCAAATTTTGGGTTGCACATGGTCAAAGATATCATGAATTTTTCTGCATTAGGGAAGTACTTGCACACGGGCTGGCTCGGCTAACCCGGTCTGGCAGGGACTGGCCTGCCCAGTCCATCCCTTGGGCCGGACTGGAATAGGCCTGGCAGCCCATTGCTAGGTCCGGCCAGAGTCTGCCCAGGCCAGACCCAGCCGACCTGGGCCAGCTGGGCCTGTTTGGGGTCCCCAACCGACTTAGGTCGGCTGACTGTAAGCTGTCAAAAAAAAAAGAGAGACACCCTATATATATATATATATATATATATATATATATATATATATATATATATATATATATATATATATATATATATATGTTGATTTAGAATCTGCACAGGTTGTGCTGATTCCATATACAGAAATACTTATGTGTAGGTGCACAATGGTTTCAGATATGATGATGTTTTAGCAGTATGATTGAATTGATGTTTATGCTTCCTATCATGTTTATCTGACATTCATATGCTACAAGATGACCTTACTTATGCATCTATGATTGCAATGTGACTACGTTTGCAGAAAATCTGTTTCCAAGTTCAGTGTCCTAGAAAGATTGTACATGGTTTACTAAGATTGTGGTGTATGATTGGTGAATTGTTGACTCGTGTTTTGGGTGACTATTCTACATAACTCTTTTTGGTCCAGTAACCAGTGCTAGAAGCTTCTGTTTGGTAAGCCAACATGGTCTTGGTCCAGGCCGCCCAGTGTTCGCCAATGCTACTTAGACCATATGCCTAATATTCATATTATTTGTCAACCTTCAAAATTCTTGGAAAAAGTTTTGGTGCAAGGGCTGTGCATTTTTATCATAATAAAAAGAAATCTTAGGACACCAAATCTATCTTGATTTATGTTTATGTATTTTGTTCATGCCCATTTACATTGTGATCAAGATACGTAGGATAGCTTATGCTGCATTACTAATGGTAACACTTGGTTGTTTTCTCATGCATGAGTCTACATGGAATTGAAGTATGTCTACATGCGAGTGGTTGTATGAGTGTGCACATAGCCGTTGTACGTATGTATTGCAAGGAAAGCATGCATACAAATACTCAATGAAATCATGCCGTTGACATGAATATGCAAATCCGAGGGACACATGCAATAAATATGAGACTGCGAATTCATATGCATGCATATGCTTATCATTGTTAGTGCGCATTTTTAATTGGCATGCATAAATGTATATTGTGAAACATTCAAAAGTGATGCTTTGTGGTATGCTATTCATGTTTTTTTTTTCATGTGGTGCATCGATGATAAATTGGATCATCAGGGGCTGGGTGAGCCTCGAGAACTAGTTGTTCTCCGTTTTAATTGTTTTTGACGCATTGCAACAAATCAAATGTGATATTGTTGTTTTACCGCACTGTTCTATGTTGTCACGGGCGGTGGTCCCGTGAAAAGCTTAGCATGCTGAGGTGCAAGCTTAGGTTATTAGTTCTGCATGTAAAATTGCAAATGTAAAAGAAATGAATTAATAACCAGATAAAAGAAAATAAAGAACAGTGTAATTCACTTTCTCCTTGATGTCCCTGCTTTAGCGTGGGAATCTGGGATATTGCGGTTTAGGGGAAACCGTGAGGATACAAAAACTCCGTGTGCGTTTTGTTGCCCCTGAACCCGATATTGAGGTTCTTCTCCTGGCCACGGTTTTAGGGAGAATCCGCCACTTTACCCGGGAGTGGTGTGCTAGTCACAGCTGTGAGTTTGTTTTGGTATACCAAGAAAGTGGCGCCAGTGGATGCTGTTTTCCCTGGTGTCCCCGACTTTGGATGTTGTTTTCCAAGGTTCCGATAGATGGTGCTGTTTCCTGATATCGGTCGAGGGCTAAGTTTGGAACCCGGTAATAAAATACAAATTGTGTGTGAAGCTACCCCGGGAACCCTACTTGACCTCGGGGATTGTACCCGTTTGGTGTATCCGCGGGCCACTGTAATTAAAAAGAGGAACTTAAGGATTATGTGCATTTAATAGGACATGCATATGGAAAGAGGAAAACTTAAATGGAAAATAATAAATGGTTCATGTATTGCACATAAATCATGCATATTCTTGCTATGCATTAGTTCATGCATGTTTACCTGTTCACTTGGTTGTTTATGTTGATCAGTATGATGTTGAGCTCTTTTGCATTTAATTGCCTTATTGATTAAGTTGTGATTAATGTTACATATTTCGTGTTCCCTCCTGTTAAATGTTACATGTTTAATTATGCATGAATGGTTAATTGACTTAGGAATTGAGTATAATCGTATTCCTCAAAATATTACATGGATCTTATTTATGCTCTTTTTCTTATTTGATTCATTAGAGAAACCTGTACGCAGAATTCTTCGGATTTCTAACCCTCTTATTTTATTGGTTTTTCCCAGGCACGGGTGAATCAGTGAAGTCGACTCGCTTCTGAGGGATACGAGGTCACATTTGTTTCAGACGACTTCACTTACAGACAGAGTGGCTCTACTGTTATTTTCTTTTAGTTCTTCTGATTTCCTGCAATTTGATATTTCATTTTTGACATGGAACATATTACTCTTATTGATTCATTAATAAAAGAATTCAGTGGATTGGTTATGATTGATAAATGTAAGTTGCTTTGTGGTGTATGGTTATCCAACTGAAATTGAAACTGTAGGGACCCCAGGTCTCTGGGAAGTTTTCCGCGACTCTTAGAAAAAAAAAAAAATTATTCCGCATTTTTCAAAGGTAGGAGTTGGGGTCGTTACAGTTTTTGAGGGTCAAGGTTACTTGTCATCTTGTTCATCGTTTTTTACCTTTAATGGAGCTTGTTATTGATATTTCTCTAATGTACTTTTTTTTATGAGAAGGCTGTACAGAAATCTAAGTTTTTTAAAGAAGATATCTAAGCATTACATGGGCAGCTATTTGCTGATTACACCCTATTTAGATATTGGTGTATAACTATTAAAATGTAGTCATATATATATATATATATATATATATATATATATATATATATATATATTTCTCAAATGTAAATTGTATTGCCCCTCAAGGGTATTTTGGCCATTTCACTCATATAATAGGGATTGTCCACTAGGGACAACACTGACTTTTTTCTGTATTTATTTTATTGCTATTATTTTAGTCTTTTTTTATTGTGTAAGGGCTCTATGGTCTTTTGACCATAGAGTCGTTGGGGTAGCTCCCAACGGCTATAAATATAGCCATTGGGGCTCCTCAAGGCCCATAGAGGTGTATATATAGGGGGTCTCCCCCTCTCTTTGTATTATGCTTCTAAGACCATAGAGTCGTTGGGGTAGCTCCCAACGGCTAATTATAGCCGTTGGGAGCTCCTCAAGGCCCATAGAGGTGTATATATAGGGGGTCTCCCACTCTCTTTGTATTATGCTTCTCTTAAGCATTTTTAGGATCCAATAATATTTATGTTTTTAACTTTGTATTTTTCTTTTGGCTCCTTGAAGCCTTGTATGCACTTTGTGCTTATGTAGTGCCTTAGTACCTTTGTATTATCCCTTAGCGAATTTGTATTTGTGCTTGTGCACATTGTACTTTCATTTTCCGCTTGTTTCATTGCATGGTATCAGGGCCGAAGGACCTTAAAACAAGTTGTTCATGGCGATCAAGGATTGTGTGCTCGTGAAGATTATGGTGGACATGCTTTTGCCATCTCTCTTTGTCTATTTTTCTTTTCTCTCTCTCTTTTCTCATCTTCAAGTATAGAGCATGATTGTAAGATAGATCACTCCTTCAAACTTAATGGTACAAACTACAAGATGTAGACCACCGTCATGGAAAACAACCTCAAGGGAAGGAAACTTTGGGGTTATGTGATGGACATGGTGTAACGAAATACAAAAGATATTCAAATGTCACTTATGGACATACACAATCGTAATGACCACTTATGGGTCAATTGCATGAACACAAGAGACACAAATCAGCCACTTAAGGGTACACAACACATAGAAAATGTAAAATGTTATTTATAAAATGCTCTAAGAAAAATCATACAAGGATTGGGGTTTCAACCCCTTTATATACACAAAGGAAACAAGAGGGAGCCGTTGGGACCTCCCTAACGACTAAAAATGTAGCCGTTGGGGAGATCCCAACGGCTCTATAGTCTAAAGACCATTAAGTCCTTCCCTAATCTATCAATTGAAAAAATAAAAAGAAAAGAAAGAAAAGAAAAGAAAAATGAAAAAAGGATATACAATGACAATAATACCCTTATGTACAAAAAGACTAAAATACTACTATATACATTGACACTCCCCCTCAAACTTACGGTGCCTAACAAGAAATGAAACCTCGGAGAACGAAGTGCTTTAGTGAAAAAGTTAGCAAGATGATATTCAGATACGACATGTGGCAGCAAAATCGTCGTCTTCAAGAATTTTTCTCTGACATAGTGGCGATCCATCTCGATGTGTTTAGTGCGCTCATGAAAAGTATGATTCCCAACAATCTCCCAATGGAGCGCTTCTTCTTTTTCTTCTTATACTAGGCGTTCGGTGCTTGTTTGAGACCATACAAGGTCTTTTTAAGATGAAAAACCTTTTCTTTCGGAATATCATACCCAGGTGGTGGATCCATATATACTTCTTCCTTCAATTCTCCATTAAGAAAGAAAATTTTGACATCCATTTGGTAGATAGGTCATTTCCTAATAGCAGTCACAACTATATGTGTTCTAACAGTGATCATTTTAGCGACAGGGCAAAGGTTTCATCGTAGTCTATCCCATATTCCTGTGAATACCCTTTAGCTAATAGTCTGACTTTATATCTTTACAATGTTATATTTCTCTACATATATGTCATCTTTTTATTTTGAGGTAAAGAATTAGGTCAGTTTTGCTTCTTACTTTGAACCAATATGCATCAAACACCTAATACACAGTTACAATGGGACACTATGTAACATATAAACTTTTCACACAGAAATCAACACACAAAAAAGTAAAATGTTTTGCCAGCAAAAAAGAATAAAAAGCAAAAAGGAATACAAAATATAAAATGTTGCACAACTGTATATAAGGATATAGTCCAATTTTTAGAAACTTTCTAGGTCAATACATTAAAACACCTAAAAGATAAAAAACAAACAAAATTTAATTTAGTCAATTATACATTTTTATGCCATGACTTAATAGTGCAATCAATTTAGATTTCACAGTTTTGTGTTTTGAACAAACAAAAATAAAGGAAATTCTTTGTGACAATAAATGCTTAGTGCCCTTAATCATGTCTTAGCCTAATTTTTTATTATATAAATTTCTAGATTGTAAAGTTTCAAATGTAGTTACGTATTCTTGCAGTTTTTTTCCTCTATAAAATTTATAAAAGACAAAATTTTGTAGAAACCAAATTTGTTGAGAGAAAAGTGCCAAAATGATGTTAGGTAAGACCCAAAAGGTCAAATAACCAGCAAAACAAGGGTAACATGTTTCTAAGTGAACATAACGCCACTCAAAGTGCCAGATTATAAATATTACATGACAAACTTCAGCAACTGTGAATTACAAAATGAGAACTCAATAAGTTGATATAATTGATGGTTCAAAGAGTAGAAAAAAGAACTATACATATTACCAAACTTCAATAATTAAGGAAGCAAGAGGTTTCAAATTTTCCATAAAAAGAATGCATGAAAATAACCTGGTTGACCAACTGATTTTTGAATCTTTCTGGGTGCAGCTTCCTCTCAGAATGAAATTCATAGGATACTTGGGCGTCCATCCCTGCGTCATGTAAAAAATACAAAGTCACCCATTTAATTCACCAATATTACAAAAAGTGCCTCTAGAACCAAATAGCATCTACATATTTCTTCATCTATTCATCCATTTCATTTTAAACAATTTGACTTTTAAATGCAAAAACATCAGCAGCCAAGGGCATCAAATCATATTGCTCATCCACCCACGAGCTCCTTGCCAATGCACACAGATTAGTGATATTTCAATTACTGTACATTGATTTAGTTACACAATTGTCATAACTACTAAGCATTAATCTAGAGAAGCAGGGATCATGGATAGCATTTGCATTGGTAATTGGGTGTCTTTATGAGTGAAGAACCTTGCCAGGGATTTATGCTAAAAGAAGGTGATTAGCATATGATGCTTCAATAAAGAGAATCAAAATATATGGTCTAAAGAAAGATTGCTTACCCATGCTGAAGTAGTTCCAAAATCCACCACGAAATGTGTGAAAGCCATCCTGTAAGAGGTCATAGAACATGAAAAAGTAGTGTGCATAAACAATGTGATGCAACATCATAGACCTAAAACAAGACAAGGGATCCATCTATAAATATGCTATCTAGATGAATTGGATTCGGTGTTCTGTTTTACAATGGAGGTATACATTCAAAGTTCACTCTAAAATAATGCTATGTATAAAACTTAAACTAAATTTTTGCAGACCTTTAAATTCAAAATAGTGATAAGATTAAAATAATTTATAATTCCATAGAAGATCAAAAAAAAAATCAAGGTTGCTTCCTTCATTAGCTTCATAGCAGAAATTCCATACTGAAAAAAAGAAAAACCATGCACATTGTTTCCAAATTAACATAGCCAGTGCCACAGGTGCTATGCATCTCAAAGCAATTAAAAATTAAATATTAGAACTTTCTTAGTTAATGTTAGAAATTTATTATCATAATTTAGTAAAATTGAAATTTCTTTTAAACTTTTTTAGAATTTCAGAATATTTGTTCTTTACTATTGTAGGCACCATCTAGAAATTCTGACTCCATAGCTCATCAGATAACAAGATGTCCGAAAACATTAAGTTATCAGGATATTGATACCATTTGCACTAGAGAAAGTTTCTAAATTTTAGGTGATCACTCTATTCTCTCTCTGGTATTTCTTGCTCTAAATTTTAGGTGATCACTCTATGCCACAAAAGGGATAGACATAGGATAGATCCTAGAATTAAGTGGTGGGCACTGAAAGGAGCTAAACAAGGAATGTTTGTAGAGCAGGTAGTTAAGGAAGCTGATTGGTATCGCGAGGAGGATTCAGAATCAATGTGGAATAAGATAGCGGGTGGCATGAGAAAGGTGGCTAAGGAGGTATTGGGTGAGTCTAAAGGCGGTGCACCGCTAGGTAAGGATACATCATGGTGGAATGAGGATGTCAAATTAGCTATTAAGGTTAAAAGAGAGTGTTATAGAAATCTAAGTAAGAGTCGTGATAATGAGAATTTGGAGAAGTATATGATAGCAAAGAAGAAAGCTAAAAAAGTACTTTGAAACGCGAGGGATAAGGTATATAAGGAGGTTTATGACAAGTTGGATACCAAAGAGGGCGAGAAGGATATTTATAGGCTTGCAAAGATGAGAGATAGAAAATCGAGGGATCTGGGTATGGTTAGATGTATCAAAGATGAAACGCAAAGGGTTTTAGTCAAACATGAGGAGATTAAGGAGAGATGGAAAGATTATTTTGATAAGCTATTTAATGAAAGTCATGCTCAGGATCTTGGAGACTTCTCCATTCCTTTTTATGAGATGAATTGTGACTTCATGCGCAAGATTCAAAAGAAAGAAATTGCAGAGGCTTTGAAGAAAATGAAATCAAGAAGGGCAGTTGGCCTAGATGATATACCTATCAAGGCTTGAAAATGCTTGGGTAAGAAAGGTTTAGAATGGTTGACAAATCCTTTTAACAAGATTTGGCAGACAAATAAGATGCCTAATGAGTGAAGGAAGAGTACTTTGGTGCCTCTATATAAGAATAAGGGTGATATACAAGATTGCACAAACTATCGTGGTATAAAACTCATGAGTCATACTATGAAACTTTGGAAGAGGGTGATTGAGTATAGGTTGAGGAAGGTTGTCATGATATCGGAGAATCAATTTGGTTTTATGCCTGAAAGATCAACTATGGAAGTTATACATCTTCTTAGACAACTTATTGAGAGATATAGAGAGAAGAACAAAGATTTACATATGATTTTTATTGATTTGGAGAAGGCATACTATAGAGTACCTAGGGATGTTCTCTAGTGAACAATGATGAAGAAAGGTGTATCTCTCAAGTACATTAGTATAATTAAAGATATGTACGAAGGAGTAGTAACCAATGTCCGCACTTGTGGAGGGGTGAACCATTTTTCCTATAACGGTTGGGTTACATCAAGGATCTGCATTAAGCCCTTTCCTATTTATTATAGTGATGGATGAGCTTACGAGATCAATTCAAGAAAATATGTCGTAGTGTATGTTGTTTGCGCTGATGATATTGTTTTGATTGATGAGTCTAGAGTTGGGGTTAATGCTAAGTTAGAATTATGGAGACAGACATTGGAAGCAAGAGGTTTTAAGTTGAGTAAGAGTAAGACAGAATATATAGAATGTCGGTTTAGTAAGCAACGAAATAGTGATGGGAGTGTAGTGAAGCTTGGTGAGCAAGAAATATCGGTGGATGACTGTTTCAAATATTTGGGATCTATCATTCAAAAGCATGGAGAAATTGATGGAGATGTAAATCATAGGATAAAGGTTGGGTGGATGAAATAGAAAAGTGCAACTGGGGTGTTGTGTGATCGTAGAAAGCTATTGCGGTTGAAGGGAAAGTTTTATAGGACGACAATTAGGCATGCTTTACTATATGGTACGGAATGTTCAACTGCCAAGAGACATCATATTCAAAAAATGAGTGTAACTGAGATGCATATGCTTAGATGGATGTGTGGAAATACAATAAAAGATAAGATTCAAAATGAGGAGATACGTAAGAAGGTAGGCATTGCATCCATTGAAAATAAGATAAGAGAGAATCGTTTACGGTGGTTTGGACATATTCGGCGAAGGCCTAATGATGCTCCAGTTAGAAGGATGGAGAAATGGGAAAATATATTAGTTAAAAGAGGTCGGGGTAGTCCTAAGAAGACTTGGATGGAGATGATAGGAAAGGATATGAATGCTTTGAACCTCACCGAGGACATGGCATTGGATAGAAATGATTGGAGGAGAAAGATTCATGTGGAAGACCCAGAATGATTTTCTTTTTTGGTTCATATCGCCGACCCCAATTGTTTTGGGATGAAGGCATAGTTGTTGTTGTACTCTATTCTCTCTCCCTCTCCTTCCTGCCCTTCTGGTGCCCCTTTGCTAGAATTTCAGGGGGGTGCCACCATCCATCCTAGTTAGCGGCCATGCAACAAGGTTGTGGACCAGTGGTCAACCAGAAACAGAAAACAAACACTCAATGCCAACCCATCACCCCCACATCAGAAGAAAAGACAAGAGTAAGGTATCTAGACCATCCTGCAGAAAGTAGAACCTTGTTTGAATAACAAGATTCATAGTATAAATGTCTTTAATGACACATGGCAAGTAATACTGCAGAATGAACACACACTTTATGGAAAAGTATGTGTATGTGTTCTGCGCATGTCACCGATATCGGCGATATTTTGAAAATATCGCGAGAAATACCAATATTTTAAGGTAGCTGATATTAAAGGTAATATCTCACTATATTTTCAAAATATCGCCAAAAGACATTATCGTGATATTTTTGGGAAAAACTCTTTTTTTTTTAAAGTTTGCATTTCCTATTTTTTTGTTTCTTTTATATTTTAAAACCTTTAAAACATGTTTCTTTATATTTTTGAATGAAAAATAATGCATAACTTATTATTTTCTTTGGTTTTTTGTTGTTATTTATATTTTTTCAAAATTTTAAACTCCCCAGATTTATCAACTTTTGAAAATCTCTCCGAGAAAGACACTCTCTGAGAAATTACCTTTAACATACAGGTGACTGGTTCTGCATGTGCATGTACCATGTACTCAACAGAAATATCGTGTACAAGCAAAAAATGTGGCGAACTTGCTAACATCCACCAACACTAGCGGAAGTGCATTGGGACAGTAGCATGATAATCTTTTGGAATTTTTATAGGGAATAAAATAATACAGCTGCTTTAAAAAGCACACTTTTCATTTTCCAATATGGAATATGCATGCCTCAATACCATATGCAACCATTACCTATAACATTTGTCATTCCGATATTCATATATCTCTGGCAAAGGTATTATGCATTCATAAAATTTACTTTTCATCTGTTTCTTTGGATTTGTAATTTGACCACTTGTTACATTCTAACCAATTACCACACTTAAAATAGAAAACTTCTAAGAATTTCATCAATGATAATACACCAATTTTATTTTTGGCATACAGTTTGCTATTATAAAATGAATCTAAAACAGTGCAGAATTCAGTATATCAGAAGATAAGATGAATCTAGTTCCTGAATTCATACAACAAAATTGCAGGTGCACAGAGAATATTATATGTATGGGTTACCTCACTCATTGAATCTGTGTGGGATACACGCTTAAATGCATGCAAAGAATGTGGCAGCTCTAGAGGTGCAATAGGATCACAAGCACCTTCTGCTGGAGCTTTCATCCTCATGAGAATGTGCCAACTACAATAGTAAAGCAAAGATATCAATGAGAAGTCCTTTTGTACAATACGTTCATGTTGCAATATGGTCATTTATTCTAAATTCTTATTTTCTCATGCTACAAACCATAGTTTATGCAAGTATTATCAAAAGTTCAAAACTAGTTCAATATCATTGCCTGACTTGTAGAGTGGCACTATCTTTAATCGAAGAGGTATTGAGTTCAAATGCCACAATGGACTACGTCCCTGATTGGTTCATTGACTTAAAAAAGAAAAAAGAAAAAAAAAATACTAATACAAGCATGAGACATCATTGTACACAAATGTTAAAACTTCAAAGGGTTAACCTCGGTATTCCACCAATACTGTAGTTTTAATATCACTGCAATAAGGCATGTTGTGCAACATAGATGATATAGAATGGAGTATTCATGACATGCTTGTAGACCTTCTAAAGGTCTCATGGAAATCCCATTTGGTCAAAGTCATTTTTGCAAGAACATCATAATGGAAAAAATACCTAGCCACAAAGAGATTCTGCAGTTAAATTCGTCGTCAAACTGACATAACCAAGTTATGAAGTTATAATGTAAGCATGGCTTACAAAGAAAACACATATGAGCAACAGATATTTTATTCCAACTAACTAGCTAAAGTATTTTGGTAACCACCAACCGAGTGAGTGCTTCATATGCCTGAAAAACATTACACAAAGTAAATACAAAAATTCTAGGTAGCATATTTTCTGTGTTGTATTCTTTCAAAATTAATAATAATCTGTGATGGATACAACAGGGAGAAGGTTTATCCAGGCAAAGAGTGCTAAAACAGGATACTGTATGACCTGTTTTTGTCATGACAAGTTGGGGAATAGTCACCTGAGAGATTTCTTACCTGAGATGCCATGACAAAAACTAGTGACTCTATAACATAATACTCAAAGTTTATGAAACGTGGGCCACTAGTTTCAACCCATAGTGGCTCTCAGTCATTTGTCAAGTAATAAATCTGGTACCTATGTGTCCAGAACAGCTACGAAGAAGAAGGGCTCCTATGATTCCCAATAGAGAAATTGTGTGATATGCTCCGTTATTTATAGAATATGAAATAAAGTCCTTCCAAAATATAATAACTCTCTAGATAATAGAAACATACGCAAAAGGAAACCGTGTACAAGTAGGGAACCTACACAAATAGGAAACCTTATATAAATTGGAAACCTACACAAATAGAAGGCATGCATGAACAAGCATATTCCTGTATGCTGGTTCTGAATATTGGATCTGGATCTGGGTCTGGATCCAATATCCAGATCTAGTTGACATTATCTCTTGATAGCCTCCCTCAAGTTGTACATGGTAATCGCCATGGACAACTTGGACTTCAAGTACAAAAACGTTTGCATTGTCAAGCTTTTTGAAGAGATCCGCTATTTGATTTTCTGAGCCAATGAATCTTGCTTCAAGTTCCCCATCTTCACTTTTGCTTCTGATGAAGTGTTGATCCGTCTCTATGTGCTTGGTCTTTCCATGATGAACAAGATTCAAGGAGATATTGATGGCACTCTGATTGTTATATAATAAAATGGATCTAGGGACTGTTTCATCTAGTTCATGTAATAATCTTCTTATCCATGTCAACTCTGAAGTTGTTGTTGCAATAGCTCGATATTCGGTTTCAGTACTGGACCGAGCTACACCTCTTTGTTTACGTCTTGACCAAGAAATTAAATTACCCCCAACAAATATACAATAACCTGAAACTGATCTCGTTTCATCTAGACCTCATGCCCAGTCAACATCTGAGTAGAGCATGACTATAAGAAGATTTTTTTTTTATCTCTTCTCTTATAAAACAATCCGTCACCTAGGGGGCCTTTCAAATACCTTAGAAACCTCTTCACTACTTTCATATGAATAGTTCTTGGTTGATGCATGAATTGAGATACTTGATTTAGTGCACACACAAAATCTGGCCTGGTGAAAGTGAGATATTGTAACATTCCCACAATACTCCGATACTCAGTAGGGTCATTATATAACTCTCTATCATTAACACTTAACTACTGATGTACTAAAACCTTAGTTGTCATAGGCGCTAGGCAAAGCCTACGTGGTGAGCCCCTAAAAAGGCTTAGGCGGAGCCTAGGTAGTACCCCAAATAAAAAATTTAAAAAAAAAAACATAATAAGAAACATGTATACAACATAAAATCAATCAATAATAAGTAATAGACAAATAATATGCCGTTGAACACTGTAAAGCAATTATATTACATAATCTTAACCGGATCAAACAAATTAGGAATAAATTAACAATTGAATAAACAAACCATATAACTAACAATGTGAATGAACAATACATAAAAAATAAAATCATATATACAAAAAAAATAACAACAATAGACATTACATAAGCAATAGACAAATAATGTATTCTTCTTCTTCTTCTTCTTCCCAACAATAAACATAATACAAGCAATAGACAAATAATGTCTTCTTCTTATCGAAAATAGACATAATACAAGCAATAGACAAATAACATGTCTTCTTCTTCTTCTTCTCCTCCTCTTCGAAGAAGAAAACAAATGATATATTAAAAAAAAACTCTTCAAAAAAAAAACAAGGCTCTAAAAAAAGCCCAGGCGGTGCCTAAGTGACCTAGGCCGCAATATAGGGCCCCACCGCCCAAACCTGGTTGCCCAGGCAGTGGAGCTGCGCCTAGGCACCCGCCTTTGACAACTAGGAGTAGAACAAGTGTTAATAAAGGCTTACAATCAGACATACCTATTTTGTGTAAGAGATCTATGGTGTATTTATATTGAGTCAAGGCCAAACCATCTTTCCTTTTATCAACCTCAACTTCCAAGAAGAATTTCAACTGGACAAGATCCTTCAACTTAAAATGTTTATTCATAACTTCTTTTATTTCCTGAATATGTTTATCCGAACTTCCTGTAATAATGATGTAATCCATGCATATAAGCAAAAGTCATATATCCTTAACTTTTGTGAGTGAACAACAAATGATCAAGTGAAGATTTGTAGAAGCCATGTCTTTGTATTTTCATAGAAAAACTCTCGAACCATGAACGAGAGGCTTGTTTTAGCCCATATATTTCCCTCTTAAGCTTGCACACATATTCAGTTGGATCATTTTCACAGTATCCTTGTGGTTGTTTCATGTAAACTTCTTCTTTCAAGTATCCATGTAAGAATGCATTCTTAACATTATATTGATTTAGTGTCCAATCATGATCCACTGCTAGGGACAAGATGATATGTATTGTTCTCATTTTCACCATAGGGTTGGACGTCTTCTCATAGCCCATGTCATACTCTTGAGTAAATCCCTTTGCAACAAGTCAGGCCTTATACCTTTCAATAGTCCCATATGGTTTATACTTAATCTTATAAACCCATATTCTTATATGAATGTCTTTTAACTACTTCTCATGTTTGTGTTAAAATGTATCCTATGTATATATCTATACATATATATAGAGAGATACATATACATACAATATATATCTATATCTATATCTATATATATATATATATTTCTTGTAATACCCTAAGGGTAAATCTATTATTTCTCATTTTGCGCATATTCCCCTTGGAATATGTATGTAATTTTGTTTTTGTATTTTTTTCGTTTTTTTCTTTTTTATTTTTTTATTTCCTTTTTAAACCATTGAGGGAACCACCATATAGACGTTGGGCCCCTCCAACGGTTACAATTGTGACCATTGGAGGGGCTCCAACGTCTATATGGAGCCTCTCCAAGGTCTCCTTGAAATATAAATAGGGGTGAACCCCTTTGTATTTCTTAAGCTTTTTAGCAAAAGCTCTCTTCCTTTTTCAATAAAGATCTATATTTCTTATGCCTTTGTGCATTTGTGATCTCTTGAATGTGTTGTGCCTTTGTGCACATTTGTTCTAAGTGTTCTTATTGTGCCTTTGTGCACGTGTTTTTCATTAAGAACTTAGTATTCTTGTGTATGTTGTCTCTTTGAAGACATTTTCACATGGTATCAGAGCAAGTTCGCTAAAAGATTAGTTTGTGATTTGCCTCATCTCAGTGGCCACCTCGAAAATCGTGCCCGTTCTTCACTCTTGCATTTTAGCATGGAGAGCTTCTACAACTCATTCCTAGTGAAGCACACCACATCAAGTAAGCATTAAAGACTAGTTGTGGTAAGTGCTTTGTGAACACCCCAAATTTTTCAAATATTTACAAAATGACCCTTTTGTTCCTGACTCCATCTTCTGAGAAAATCAAGGTGATTTCAAAGCTAAATTTCAGTTATTCTTCAGATTTTCTGAATTAAAATTCCACATTGATATATTCAAATTCAACTCCGGATCCGAATCCAGCACTTTAAATCCATATTTCCTCCAAATCCGGATCAAAACCCATTTCTGAAGAAATTTTCTCAAAATAGTTTTTAAATTCTCAGAAAAATTCCTTTTTGTAAATATTTTTGCAAAAACACAAAAAAAGTTAGTTTTAAATCTTTAATTTCTCGTAAAACTTTAGGATTTTATTCTAAAAATACAAAAAAAAAGAAAAATAACATAAAAACCAAAAAGAACAAGATTTTAGAAAAACTACGAGGAAAAACGAACGATTTCAGGCTTTTTAAAGTTGTTTTGCTAAAAAACTCATTTCCCAACCATTTTTGCAAAAATTTCTTAAAAGGAGTCCTCTTATTGGAAAATGAGAAATTCTACAACGGAATCCTCCCGCGCCTTCTTCCTTCTCCTCTCCACCGTTGATCTTCCAACAGCCTCCTCTCTCCTCAACCTTCGATCCGAAACGACCTCCATTCTCGAATTTTCCATTCCCCCTTTAAGAAGAGGCGAGCTCCTGTCTTTAGGCATCCATTATCAGCATCTTCGTCATTAAGCTTTCTCTGCAAAATCCATTGCAATCCATCTACTTTCACGCATCCGGTTTTCGATCAACACCTCTTCTCATCAAATATCCATTGATCTTTCTGCTAGAGCAACTTCATCGCCTCTGGCCCCATCATCACCCTTTTGCCTGGCATCGATAGCTTACCCCTCTTTTCTTCTTCTTTCCCTCTCTTTCCCTTTTCTTCTTCTTCTCCTTCCCCTTTCTCTCTTCTTTGGTGGAGCAACAGACCGGTGGTGGCGCACGGGCTGGAGATCGCCCTCCCTTCTTCTCTATACTTTTCTAGTTTCTTTCTATCACCTGAATAAGGTAGATCCTACGACAGAAGCTCTACCGAGGTAAGTACTTCTGCTCTTCCCCTTTATTCCTTTTCTTCTCTTATCTCTAAGTTCTCTGCCACGAATTCTGTAGTGTCTGATTTTTCACTTCTCTTTTTTTTTTTTATTTCTTCTTTCGGAGGCAAGCATCCGTGTAATGTCGATACGCATGTAGCATTATCGGCTTACATATTGCAAAATCAATGGATTACTTATATTCCAACAATTCTTCTTCATTTTGTAATGTTGAATCCTTTTTTTTATATATGTATGAACTGAATCGATGCTCCCATCATCTGCTTATATCATTAGTTTATTATACTTACTAATGCCATTCATTTCTCCCATTTATCTTATTCTTAATAAGTGATTTCAGATTTCAGTTCATCTCCTGTATTTGCAATTACAAGTTATGTGTTTTTCAGACCCTGCATAATATAGTGAAATCTATTCAGATCATCACGTTTACTGTTCAGAGTACATAGATTAGTGTATCTAGATCGTAGTTTCATCAAGCATTTTTTTTCTTATTATTTTCTGGATACGCAATCTCCAGTATTCCACATATATATATGTTTCTGGTTTCATCGTTTTGGATGTTCTTGTTTTAAAGAATCATCAAATACCGTTGAGATCAATGGGGTCATGAACCATATCATCTCATTGGCCGAGTTTTGCCTTCTACATTTCCCTTAGTTTTTTTTTTTCTACATTCGATGGCATCTCTTCCTGTCCCATCACGGTTTTCTCATTAAAGAATTCCGTATGGATGACCCACTCAGGATAAGGGTCAAACCTGAGCCATTTGCGAAAGATCATTTGATTTCAAAAGCTATTTCAGTCTCAGCAATGAAACGCCCAATTTATTCCCCTTTTCAAAGCTTTAGGGACTCTATATTTCCTCCTTTCGCAAAAACCCCTCTCGGATTTGTTCGTCCAAATTCCGAAGGTCCCATTATGGTTTTCTTCATTTTTGAGAAACCTGTATGGTAGATTTCTCCCACTCAGGATAAGGGTTAAACCTGAACCATTTGCGAAAGATCATTTAATTTCAAAAGCTATTTCAGTCTCAGCAATGAGACGCCCAATTTCTTCCCCTTTTCAAAGCTTTAGGGACCCTATATTTCCTCCTTTCGCAAAAACCCCTCTCGGATTTGTTCGTCCAAATTCTAAAGGTCCCATTATGGTTTTCTCCATTTTTGAGAAACCTGTATGGTAGATTTCCCCCACTCAGGATAAGGGTCAAAACCTGAACCATTTGCGAAAGATCATTTAATTTCAAAAGCTATTTCAGTCTCAGCAATGAGACGCCCAATTTCTTCCCCTTTTCAAAGCTTTAGGGACTCTATATTTCCTTCTTTCGCAAAAACCCCTCTCGGATTTGTTCGTCTAAATTCCGAAGGTCCCATCGTGCTTTCTCTATTTCTGAGAAACCCATATGGTAGATTTCCTATCCATATTAAGAATTAACTTGGAACCTCGCTTCGCGAGGTATCTTCCTTGCAGGTTTGGGTTAAACCTGAGTCACATTCCCATGAGATTCCTCGTTTTGACGAGATGTTTTCTTCCAGTCCCATCATGGTTCTTCCCATCAAGGAACCCATGCTTTGTATATCCATCCAGGATAGGATTCCACTCGAGCTTCAATTCACGAGACATTTCTCAAAATGTCCCATTAAGGTTCTCATGTAGCCTTTTCCTCATTCAATTCATTTTTGATATATATTCGTCCCATCCAGAATAAGGGCTAAACCTGGATCATTCCAAAAAGAGTATCTTGTCTCACCCATGAGACCTGATCAAAATTTTCATTTCCCACCATTTCAGAATTTCCATCTAAAGTCCCATCACGATTTCCTCATTTTTCTACTCAATCATATCATCTTCGAGGATTTCGTCTCCCCAAAACCATTCAGGATAAGGTTTCAAAGCCTGAGAAGCCATATTTCCAAAATAATTCTTCCACACCTAGTTCAGATCTGCTGACTGGGGCATTTTCAAAATTTGGAGTGTTGTCTTTGCCACTAAGCTCGGCTTTCAACCGGCTTAGTAGCAAAGAAGGGCATCTGTGAACACCCCAAAATTTTCAAATATTTATAAAATGACCCTTTTGTCCCTGACTCCATCTTCTAAGAAAATCAAGGCGATTTCAAAGCTAAATTTCAGTCATTCTTCAGATTTTCTGAATTAAAATTCCACATTGATATATTCAAATTCAACTCCGGATCCGAATCCAGCACTTTAAATCCATATTTCCTCCAAATCCGGAACAAAACCCATTTCTGAAGAAATTTTCTCAAAATAGTTTTTAAATTCTCAGAAAAATTCCTTTTTGTAAATATTTTCGCAAAAACACAAAAAAAGTTAGTTTTAAATCTTTAATTTCTCGTAAAACTTTAGGATTTTATTCTAAAAATACAAAAAAAAAAAGAAAAATAACATAAAAACCAAAAAGAACAAGATTTTAGAAAAACTACGAGGAAAAACGAACGATTTCAAGCTTTTTAAAGTTGTTTTGCTAAAAAACTCATTTCCCAACCATTTTTGCAAAAAATTCTTAAAAGGAGTCCTCTTATTGGAAAATGAGAAATTCTACAACGGAATCCTCCCGCGCCTTCTTCCTTCTCCTCTCCACCGTTGATCTTCCAACAGCCTCCTCTCTCCTCAACCTTCGATCCGAAACGACCTCCATTCTCGAATTTTCCATTCCCCCTTTAAGAAGAGGCGAGCTCCTGTCTTTAGGCATCCATTATCAGCATCTTCGTCATTAAGCTTTCTCTGCAAAATCCATTGCAATCCATCTACTTTCACGCATCCGGTTTTCGATCAACACCTCTTCTCATCAAATATCCATTGATCTTTCTGCTAGAGCAACTTCATCGCCTCTGGCCCCATCATCACCCTTTTGCCTGGCATCGATAGCTTACCCCTCTTTTCTTCTTCTTTCCCTCTCTTTCCCTTTTCTTCTTCTTCTCCTTCCCCTTTCTCTCTTCTTTGGTGGAGCAACAGACCGGTGGTGGCGCACGGGCTGGAGATCGCCCTCCCTTCTTCTCTATACTTTTCTAGTTTCTTTCTATCACCTGAATAAGGTAGATCCTACGACAGAAGCTCTACCGAGGTAAGTACTTCTGCTCTTCCCCTTTATTCCTTTTCTTCTCTTATCTCTAAGTTCTCTGCCACGAATTCTGTAGTGTCTGATTTTTCACTTCTCTTTTTTTTTTCTTTTTATTTCTTCTTTCGGAGGCAAGCATCTGTGTAATGTCGATACGCATGTAGCATTATCGGCTTACATATTGCAAAATCAATGGATTACTTATATTCCAACAATTCTTCTTCATTTTGTAATGTTGAATCCTTTTTTTTATATATGTATGAACTGAATCGATGCTCCCATCATCTGCTTATATCATTAGTTTATTATACTTACTAATGCCATTCATTTCTCCCATTTATCTTATTCTTAATAAGTGATTTCAGATTTCAGTTCATCTCCTGTATTTGCAATTACAAGTTATGTGTTTTTCAGACCCTGCATAATATAGTGAAATCTATTCAGATCATCACGTTTACTGTTCAGAGTACATAGATTAGTGTATCTAGATCGTAGTTTCATCAAGCATTTTTTTTCTTATTATTTTCTGGATACGCAATCTCCAGTATTCCACATATATATATGTTTCTGGTTTCATCGTTTTGGATGTTCTTGTTTTAAAGAATCATCAAATACCGTTGAGATCAATGGGGTCATGAACCATATCATCTCATTGGCCGAGTTTTTGCCTTCTACATTTCCCTTAGTTTTTTTTTTTCTACATTCGATGGCATCTCTCCTGTCCGTGTATTTTGAGCAATCAAATTCACGATACTCTCCCCTTTCAACTATCAACCCAGAAGCAATGAGGCCATCCATTATAAAACTGATTCAGAATTGATTGTTAATTCCCTTCATCGTGCATTTCTACAGTGACAAGTCTCCTGTACATTTTTTTTTCGGTTTAGCATAAATGCTCTGCTTCCCCCTAATAATTGTGTATTTATCCTTTAGGTCTTTTCTTTTGATTCCTGTTTCAATCCCGATCGTCGGTCGATCTCGATTGGTGTATTAGTATCAGTTCCTAATGGGCATAGGATTTTAGATTGTTTATAACCAGTTGTGTCATCATTTTTCTTTTATTTATTTATTTATTTTTTTTATTCTTTTATTTATCCCTTGCCTTTTCTGTCCCTATAACATTTCGTTGACATTCTATTTTATTTAGTTTTCCACTCTCAAATTTTTTTTTTCCTTCTTCTTTTCCTTTTGACTAAATGTTATAATAGCAGCTCCAGGAGTGCTTGGGAATCAGTTCAATCTTACATACAGTTTTTTTTTTTCCTGCACATGATCCCTTTGCATTTTACTGTATCTGTATACATGCCATATCATATTAGTTCATTTCATTTGCCTATATCTCGTTGGTGATAATCTAACCACAAATAATTGGTTTAAGCATAGCACCCATACCCTGTCATTAGTACCCTGTATTAGTTTTGCATATCTCCACTTGTACACACTAGTTTTATATACCCGTGTCACAAACTCACAGTTAATGCAAAGGGTAGTGTGAAATTTTCTTCAATAACATATACAGGATATTCTTGTTATAAAGTGATGATTCATCTGCAAAAGAAAGCTGGTGCCTCCCATTCATTCGTAATGGTAGCATTCCTTTGATCTTTGTGTTCATAGAAATCTTCGCCATATAGTTGAAATTATCTGGTGGATTTGGGAAATGCTTTGATTAAATCTTGGTGCCAATGCCTCCATCCAGAGTAAGTATTGTAGAAGACCCACCTTCGTTTCTCGCTGCATTAGTCATTACACTGGTGACTTTCATATCATTCACCCTCCACTGTGTTTTCCACATCTCACGCTCATTTAACATCTACCGTAGCACCCTCATCCATCTATAACCCTGTTACACAGATTTCCCTATCTCCTTATACCGGCATTACCTACCTGCACCATACTCCATGCCTTGACCTTTCCCTCATCAACTTGCTGCACCTTCCCTTATGTGCCACGTTGGCATTACCATTCATTTCCTGCACTACTTCTATAGCAAGTGTCCACTGCTATTAACTCATGAATGACGCCTTCATAACATTCCTTGGAAATTAGATTCTACTGATAGGAACCATTCACCAACACATTCACCTCCAAGTACCTACATCTAATCCACTTCAACCACCTTTTTAGCTCCAGCAATTACATCCTTATTGCTTCTTTTCAGCAAATTTAGCATTGCTTACAGTAGCAGCATAAGCCTCTCCATACCTCCCTTTATTATATGGTTGTACAGGAGATTGAATTTTCCGGACGCTTAATGGTTGACTTGAACAATAGCAATTGGGGCCTGTATATAAATCCATTTTTTTTTTGGGAATTTCAGCCATTGGGATTCAGTTAGCATCTTTTTGCTGCATTTCGCCTATTTGCTGCTACTACAGCAGCAAATCCTGCATTTTGCTGCACAACACAGCCTTGCCATTGCCTCATTAGCTGTTTCCTACCCTCCAGGTCCATTCCCATTTGTCACACTCCGCAGTCATCCTCACCCACAGCAGTGCGTGGCACTGCTATAATGTTTCATAGACTCACATCAGTGCCTATGCACTACTGTGATACTCTCTTTTGTATCTGTAGCCGTGTCGGGTACTGTCGTACCCTCTAAACATGCCTACAACAACACCAAGGCATTGCTGTGGTTCATCTTTTCAGACCTACTTCCACTGCTACAACAACATTTGTATAGCCCCTGCTATACTTTCACACCATCTCTGTATACATTTACAGCAGCATCACTCCCCACTGTTGCCATTAGCTGCAAAATTGCGGCATGCATAGTGTTTTCCCTTACACTTCCCCTAGTCCATCTGCCAAATTTTATCATATTCAGTATGTTGTCACCACACTCACTTCATCCTCCATACAACATATCCCTATTCTAATAGTGGCATTTGTATAAGTACTTCACCTAACCATTTATGCATTCGAAGCATTCATAACCCCCACTTAGATATAAATAGCCCATATCATGCAATATATCATAGCCACTTGCATTTTCTTTACAAAACCACCTGCTGTGTATGCATAATATCACCTAAATAACATGTATATGTATGTTGGCTAAATATGTATATCATGTTGTCTTAAATTCCCATTGTGACATCTCTTGTGATATATTATCTCTTGTTTAGGCTAACTCTTGTTTTGCAGGAAATATGTGTATAAAGTTATCTGAAGTTGTAAATTTGATTTTATGAGATGTAATAGTTAGGCCTTAATAAAAATTTACATTTTCGGCTTTAGGTAAAATGGATGAGCATTGTAAACATCATAAATTGCTTGTTCTCATGCATTTTTTTTCTTTTTCTCTCAAATTCTCACAATGGTGAAACACGAATGACACGTGCACTATTTCATAAGAGGTAAATTAATTCTAAGTTGATGATTCACATCAACGGCCATAGTCGGGGTGTAAACAAGACTTAGTATTTTTATCTTTTATGAAATAACACTGGATCCACACTGGATCCTTTTCAAAAATCATCATATTCTTCAAATATCTCACCTTTTATCAGAGTTTAACTTAGAATTAATTCAATATATATACCAATGGCCATAGTCAGGGTATATTGAGGGTTAATTTCATTTTAAATTCTATAAAAGCACTAAAAATGTATTTTATTCTTCTTTTGAATTTAAATACAGATTATCATATAATACATTCAATGACCATAGTCAAGGATGTATTATATTTTCAATCTTATTTTTAATTCATTTAAAGAATGAAATAGCTTTTCAAATTCCAAATTTTAAACTTTTTTTTCAAATTCATTCATCATATGGGATAGAATTGCATCATATTTTCAAAACTTCTTTTAAAAAAAAATTCCAAGTGATTCTTCTTCCTAAATCAAATCTTATTCAAATCCAATTCTATCTCATTTCAAAGATTCAAAATTCAATTTCAAAGTCCAATTTGACTTTGAAATTCCAAAATCATTTTATATTCAAACTTCAAATTTCCAACTCAATCCAAAATTCAATTTCAAAGTTCAATTTAACTTTGAAGTTATCTTCTGATTTTAAAATCAAGTTCACCTCCTTTATCTTCAATCAAGGTTTGGATTTGAATCTCAAAACTTAAATTTTGGGTTTCTAAAAAACCCAGATCCATCTTTAAAAGTCCTATTTGGACTTTTCATTACCCAAATCCAAAGTCAAATCCTAGTCTCAACTTGGATCCAGATTTCCAAGTATAAACTCCATTCCATTTTGGATCTCCCATCACAGATCCAAATTCCATTTAGGATCCAAATCCTTATTCCACTTTGGATCTCCCATCACGGATCCAAATTCCATTTAGGATCCAAATCCTTATTCCACTTTGGATCTCCCATCACGGATCCAAATTCCATTTAAATCCTTATTCCACTTTGGATCTCCAAATCATAGATCCAAATCTCTTTTAGGATCAAGATCCTCATTCTACCATTGGATCTCAGATTCGGATCCAAATTCCAATTCTTAGGATCCAAAATCCAACCCTACTTTGGGTCTCAGATTCAGATCCAAATTCCAATTCTTAAGATCCAGAACCCAATTCTACATTGGATCTCAGACTTTAGACCCAAATCCATTCTAGGATCCAGAATCCAATTCTACTTTGGATCTCAGACTTCAGATCCAATTCCATCTTAGGACCCAGAGTCCAACCCTATCTCGGATCTCAGATTTCAGATCCAAATACCATCTTGGATTCCAAATCTTGAATCGAATTCCATTCAAAATTCCAGATCCAAATTCACTGTAATTCCAATTCTTAAAATCAATTCCTCTTCACTCCAGATTTCAAATCAAGTTCCTATTTCGGATCCCAAATCCAAAAATCAACTAAAAACTCTATTCAAAATCCAGAACTTGGATTCAGATTTCATCTCGAAATTCCAACTTTTACAAATCCCATTTCTCAATTCCTTTAGATTTCCCACATGTCCTTCTAAATTCAAGACTTCAAAATTGGATTTCAATTCCACTCCAAATATTCATCCAGGTTCAAACTTCTAAATTCAAAGTCCATTTGTGACTTTGAAAATCTCCTTCTCTTTTTATCTCAAAACTTCAAAATCAATTTCCAAATTCCAGATTTATTCCCAAACTTTTGATTATTCTAAAAACTTATAACTTTAATCTTAAGTTCTAAATCATTTCTTCACTTTATCAGATTCATCTCAGAAACACTTGGGAATTCTTCAAAACATTTTCAAAAAGAGCATACATCTTGGCATTTGCACAAGCATGATTCATTGTGCATTTAGACTTAGGATAAATACTTAGATAAATTCTTTGCAAAACAAAAGGCATTAATTCGACCCTTGGTTCGATTACCCCTAGTAAAGGCGTCAGGAACGCTCGAACCTCGTACCGACGAGCGGATCCCGTCTCCCAGTTTTCCCGCAAATATTTAAAAAACGGAGGCGAGTTATTTCAAAATTCTTCAAAATTAAGGTCAAGTGAGACCCGCAAAAGAGTTCATCTTCTCTTCTCTTCTTTCTTTTCTCTTCTCTCTTTCTTTCCGTCTTTTATCTTTCTCCGTTCAAAAAGGAGGAAAATAAGAGGTTGGAAAAGAAAAGAGAAGGAAGAGAGAGAATATTACGAGAGGAAAAAATTTTGCGATGATCACATGCTTCTACTCTTGAAATCTCTCATATAAGCTTCTCATATGGCGGAAAAAGATTCTCACTTTTCTCTTGGTCTCAAACTTAATGGGTTAAACTATCATGTTTGGGCCGGTAATATGAAAGCTCACATCAAAGGTAAGGGACTTTGGGGGTACATGCAATGTTCAATACCAGAACCGGAGCAAAAAATTACGATGGTTGAAAATGGGAAAATAAAAGTTCTTAATGGAGAAGAAAGAGCCAAAACACTTGAAGAATATAGCAAAAAGCATGAAGAATGGGAGATGAAAAACTACAAAATCCTATCATAGATTTTTTCTTTGGTTGAGACTAGAATCAATGCAAAAAAATTTAAATTTAAAAGAGCATCTCAAGTGTAGGAATATCTTGAGAGGATGTATACTTCAAGAGATTTGTGTCATAAGTATTATCTCCAAAAGAGAGCTTTGACTCTTCAACAAGGCAAAATGACCATTAGAGAATATTTCGCCGAATTGTCTTCTATTTGAGATAAGCTTGCTATGCTTGAACCAAAGTGGAGTGGAGAAGCCATTGAGCTTCACCACCAACAATTTAAAGAAGATTGGCTCTTTAATTTTTTGAATGGGCTTAGACCCGAATTCAAACAAATAAGATCTTCTCTCCTATCCTCTTTTACTTCTCCTCTTGAAGATATTCTTACCAAATTAAGTGGAGAAGAGACTTGTTTGAGAATGAGTAAATAAAACCCAAGTGTTCTTGTCATGCCTTCAAGTAAAGATAAAAACGAAGGTGCTTATGTTGTCTCTAGGCCCGAAAGCAATTTAAAAGCATATAAGCCTCCTCATTTTAATTAAAATCAAAATCAAGGAGTAAGGGAAGAAGGATGACAAAAGAGAAGATGGATTACTCTTTCTTGTTTGAGTTACTATCTAGAGATGATGATATTTCTAGCGATAATGAACTCGAATATGATGATTCTAGAAATAATGAAAATAACAACTCCCATTATCAACCTATTGATCATCCTATAGAAAGAGCTTCTAATGACCCTATCACCTATACACATAGAGATAGAAACAATTTTAAAAGTGTAATTGAAAAATATAGTGAATCTTCTTTAACAAATAATCCTCGTAGAACCGAGAGAACTAGAAGAAACCCTTCTAGATTTATTTCCTATGAATCCTTCTCACCTAAACATAGAGCATGTCTTAGTTCCATTCATTAATGTATAGAACCTAAAAGTTTTGAAGAAGCCAAAAAAATATTAGAGTGGAGGGATACAATGATAATGAACTTAGAGCTCTTAGGAAAGCTAAAACTTAAGAATTCTAAGATTTGCGTAAAGGAAAGAAAACAATAGGATGTAGGTGGGTTTTCAAAGTAAAAACGAAGAGTGACAGGTCTCTTGAGAGATATAAAGCTCGTCTTGTCGCCAAGGGTATAGTAAAAAATATGGTATTGATTACGATGAAACTTTTGCTCCGGTTGCACGAATGGTTACTATTAGATGCCTAATTACAATTGCATCTATTAAAAAATGGAACATATATCAAATGGATGTTAAGAATGCTTTCTTAAATGGAGAGCTACATGAAGAAGTTTATATGGATCTTCCTCTGGGTATGAATGTGCTTAAAGGTAAAGTTCTTCGCCTACAAAAAACCTTTTATGGTTTGAAACAAGCTCCCAAGGCTTGTTATGATTGATTTACCAGTATAATGGTAGAAAATGGTTTTGTCTCATGTTACACTAATATTGCTTTATTTGTCAAGAACTCTTATGCAGGTATTGTAATTTTGTTATTATATGTTGATTATCAGGTGATGATGCAATAGGAATCAAGAGTAACAAGTCTACTGTAACGAAAATTTTTGAAATGTTGGACTTAGGTTTTCTAACATACTTTTTGAGCATTGAAGTTGCCTATTCTCATAGGGGTTATTTTTTGTCCCAAACTAAGCTTGCTTATGAGGTCATTGACAAGTCAGGTATTTCACATGACAAAACTTGTGAAACTTCTGAAGTTGTAGGGACAAAGATGAAGATTGATGATGTGATTTTGCTAGAAAATCCTACTCCTTACAGACAACTCGTTGGTTCATTGATGTATCTTAGCATCACCAGACCAGATATCTCTCATGCAGTGCATGTTGCAAGCCAATTTCAACATGCCCCTACATCAGTTCATATGAGTGTTCTTCGGATTATCAGATATATGAAAGAGTCCATAAATAAGGGAGTATTTCTATCTTCGTCTTCTGAGTTAAATTTAATTGTTTATACTGATTCTGATTGGGGAGGTGACCCAAATAACCGTCACTCTACCACTGATTTTTGTATTTTTAGGAGAATCTTTAGTTTCATGGAGATGTAAGAAACAACAGAAGGTGTCCCTATCTTCTATGGAAGCTGAGTACCAAGCCATGACAACTACAACCATAGAAATTGTTTGGGGTGAACCCCTCCAAGGTCTATATGGAGCCCCTCCAAGGTCTCCTTCTTGCAATATAAATAGGGGTGAACCCCTTTGTATTTCTTAATCTTTTTAGCAAAAGCTCTCTTCCTTTTTCAATAAAAAAAATATTCTTTATGCCTTTGTGCATTTGTGATCTCTTGAATGTGTTGTTCCTTTGTGCACATTTGCTTTAAGTGTTCTTATTGTGCCTTTATGCACGTGTTTTTCATTAAGAACTTAGTGTTCTTGTGTATGTTGTCTCTTTGAAGACATTTTCACAGTTTGACACTTATGTAATGTCTTCATTTCATCATTCATTGTCTCAATCCATTTCTTATTCTAGATGGCTTGGGAATAAGTAACTGGTTCTTGTTTGTTTTATCTCCATAAGGAAAGCCTGATAATCTGTGCTAAAATTTTCATAACTTACCCAACTTTCAATAGGATGTCTGGCCCTGTTTGATCTCCTAAGCCCTGGTTGTTTTACTACTTCATCAAATTGGGTGATAGTATTTTCCATGTTTTCTGACTCTTGTCTGACTTCATTACCAATTTCCCTTTGTTCCCCAACTTCAAAACAAGTTGCCCCTTTATTTCTTTTGGTATATACATGGCCTTCTTTATATCTCTCATCCATAGTTGCATTTTCTTCATAAGCTTCTCTTTCTTGATTGTGGTTTGTTGGAACTCCTTGTAGTGTGGAAACATCATTAGGCTCTAAAAACAACTCTTGTAAAAACCACACACACAAAAAAAAATTTTGTTGTTCTGGACCCGGGCCGGGTCGGGTCCGGACCCGACCCGACCCGGACCCCCTTTTCATTAGGGTTTTAAGTAACCCGACTCCCGAGCATTCCCGAGCACCGCACCTCCTCCCCTTCGCTTGCGGGCGGATTAGGGAAACCCACCAAGGGTTTCCCCATTCGTTGCCCCCACTGTGCCTTTAAGAGAAACGTTGGAGGGCGAGGAGAGTCACACCTCCCTCTCGCAGCCCTCGCCCCCCATCGCGCCAGTCTCCTCCCTCGCTGCGCACGCCGCCGACGCCGGCCACCGCCTCCCAGGTTAGTACCTTCCCTCGTCTCCTCCCTCTTCTCTTCCTCCCCCCTCCCCCCCCTCTCAGTCACCTCGCCGGGAGGCCGACAGGCGGCGCACGGCCCCTGCCGCGCCCTCCCGCCTCTTTTGTACTCATCGGAGGGCTGACATGTGGCCTGCGAGGCCCCTGTCATCCCCTCATCCCTCTGGGGGGTGCGCCGGAGTGCCGGCAGAGGACCAATGGCCCCTGCGACACTCCCTCACCTCTGTGGGTGATAGGGAAACCGACGGGAGGTCGGTTGCCCTCCCTGTCACCCCCACCCCGGTCTCTCTCTTTCTGGCAGGGGTCAGTCCCCCTGCCACCTCTCGATCACCTGTAGGCAGGGGCAATGCCCCTGCCGCCTCATGTTTCTCGGCAGGCGGGGGCTCGCCCCGCTGCCTCTAGAGTTTTGGCGCGCAGGGGTAGTGCCCCTGCCGCCTTCATGTCTCGGCTGACAGGGGCAATGCCCCTGTCGCCCTTTTGTTTTGTTAGGCTAGCAGGGGCTCACCCCCCTGCCACCTCTTGGCTTCTGGGAGGGTAGGGGATAACCCCCCTGCTGCCCCTTGATTCTCAGCACGCAGGGGCTTGTCCCCCTGTCACCCCCCCCCTTGTCCCGAGCTCTCTCCCTCTCTGTCGGCAGGGGTTGGCCCCTTGCCGCCTCTCGACTGTCGGCAGGGGCTCAGCCCCTGCTGTCTCTTGGCTGTCGGCAGGGGCTCAGCGTCTGCCGCTTCATGGTTTTCGGCAGGGGCTGCCTCCTCTGCCGCATCGATGCTGTCGGCAGGGGCTGGTCCCCTGTCGTCTCGTGTTGTCGGCAGGGGCTGGCCCTCGTGCCGCTTCGTGGCTGTCGGCAGGGGCTCAGCCCCTGCTGTTTCGTTGCGGTCGGCAGGGGCTCAGCCCCTGCCGCCTCATTGCTGTCGGCAGGGGCAAACCCTCTGTCGCCTCGTTGCTGTCGGCAGGGGCTGGGCCCCCCTGCCGCCTCGCTGTTTTTTGTCAGGGGCTCAGCCCCTGTCACCCTGCGGTTGTCTGCAGGCAAGGGCTCACCCCTTGTCGCTTTTCTGATTTCGGCCAGCAGGGGCACACCCCTGCTGCCTCTCTCTTTTTCGATCAACAGGCCTGTTTTTCTATTTCTCTGCATGATAAATAGAGTAGCGCTGAATACTTATACTTTTGCAGACTTCGTATCGAACCCCGCTTTGGCTCCGCGGCCTGAGCCTCGTATCATCTACACTCGTAGACGCACGCAGCTGGACGACATTCCGAGGTAGGGGAAAGTCGCACGAAGAGTTTGTATGAACAAAATAAAATAAGACTTCTGATATAGAATAGTTATTTTGCATACCTGCTTATCTGAAGAAGTATTTGCTGGTCAGAGTTTACTCTTTTTTATTCTTTTGAAATCACATGCTCAATGGTAGACTCATTTTAGAAAGAATCAAGTAGTTAATTGGCTTACCTGTTACCTGTAGGATTACTTAACTCGTGATTGTCTGTTTTGCATGCTTATTCTGTTGAAACTGCATACTTAAGGTAGACTTTATGAATAGACTCATTTATGGAGAGAAAACCACTGAAATTGCTATTGTAACCGAACCTTAAGGCATGTACGGTATGAATTTTATGTGAGGTCATGGAGTATCTTGAAGTGGGAATTAACACTTTATTGTTTTGATGTGATATTATCGGCCTCCACAGGCCAATTGCTCAAAAGAGCAATACATGTCATGTATGAACCAAAAGAATCATAAAACATTATATGTTGCCCTCTTATCGTAGTCGTACCTCTAGGGAGGTACAACCATACTTTTGGACAAGTACGTCCCATGTGGGTTACGATGGTTGGAGGATGAGGTTGTAGCAACCTCGATGCGTGCAATTAGCACAATGCTGAGATCACATAAATGGTGACCATTCGCCTTCACAGGCAAGATGCTCGAGTGGGTCTAATAGACCAGAGCATGTAGGATGGGGCAGCGGTTAAGAAACCCCCGTCGTACCCATTCGACCTTCACGGTTCATCAAGAGAGAGGATGGATGGTACAAAAACTTCGATGGACAGGTTGTTAACAACCACCCCACGGGCAAAAGACCCGGCTTCCCCAGTCATCGGAGTTAGGGGAATTGGGATTACCATAAATTATCCTAGGTGGTAACTCCCAGGTACTTCTGCAGAAGTTGGATGCATCCATGGGCCACGAATGCCTTTGGGGATTTACTCTCTTGGTCACTGACCGTCCCCTTAGGAGCGGACTCAGTCAGCCATCCGGGTTAATGAAAACACCTGACATAATAAACCCCCGGATCGGTCTCGGATGTTTCTATGTTTCGCGTCTGTGCGTACCCACATGCCAGTTAATATCAGAACTAAAAGAATATTTTCATGAATAGTTGTAGATGATTGAGACTTGCACTGCTGAAAATGCTTTAACTAACAACTCTTTGCACATATTACACTTGTTAGAATAGATTACAATTGTATTGATAGCTTCAATATCATAATTGCTTATCTCATGAATGCCCTGGTTTATTTTCATTCTACTTATCTGTTCGTGCACCTACTGGTTTGTTATGAAACTGACCCATTTCATGGGCAGGTGAGGAGTAGGACTTCACTGGCGGCCGATGGCGTGGTGCAACATGGATCAAGATTTATCTTCTTTCTGCTGGCGGCTTGGCTCTGGGTCTTTTTGGAGTTTTCTTTAGATTTATTGAACTTTGGAACAAAATGCTCATTTTGTAATAAACTGCAGATTTTTAATCTATTGCCTTATTTCTTCAATTCCTTTAAGTTGTTGTACATGTGAATGATGATTTTCAACTAACGTACCCAGGATTGTTGACTTGTGCTCCTTTCTAAATATCTTCCGCTGTCATTTTTAAAAGTTAAAACTTTAAATCTTTGAAAGGTTTTTCGATAAGGTTTTCGAAATCACAAGTCGAAATTTTGGGGCGTTACAACTCTCTTCTTATTCTCATGGTCATTGAAAGATCTCTCAAAATGTGATGGTTTGTAAGTACAAGTGTTAGAGTCGGGCCTAGACATAGTCAAAACCAAGTCCTCATTCTTAGAAATACTCTTCTTTAGCCTATTCTCCTCAATAGCCAATCTTTCTAATGTTTTAACAATAGAATGAGTACTCCTTCTATGAAGAGAGCGGATTTGGTGGCCTCAAGCTTGGGTCTAAGCGTATAGTTAAATTGGTAAAAATGTTTTGCTTTTAACGGAGCTCAACATCCAATGAATAATGCCATTTGGGCTCAAGCAATGCTAATTTATCCCAAAGGACAGATAGAGTATTATAGTACTCACGAATGCTTATGTCTCATTGAGTGATAGTCCTCACTTTGTCTTGTAAATCACACACATGTGAAATATCTGAGTGAATACATATCTTAAAGGTACTTTCATGCATCATTAGCATATTAGAAATTTTTCAAGCTTGCACACTTCTTTATGTCTATACTACTAATGAGCTAAGACATAATTTTTGAATGACCCATCCTCCAATCCTTTCCATTTTTATTCATATTTGTTAATATCTTTATTCTTTTTGTACCCTTACAACATCACCTTCTTTCAATTGACGGACTTTGTGAGGATTAGTTTAGGCTCTTTATCGGACCCATCTACCAAACTCCACAATCTTTTACCCCAAATATGATGCTTCACCATAGATGTCCACATCACATAATTGGAGTCATCAAGCTTGATAGGGATGACAGTAATAGATTCCTTGTCCTTCATTACGAGAGTAAAGGAATATATAAATATATATAGAGAGAGAGAGAGATAGAGAGAGAGAGAGAGAAAGAGAAGGAACAAGGCAGACAAACACCATGAGCTCACGGCCACACCATCACCACAAGTTTATGTTCACACAAACACTTTGATCACCAATATCCCAAGAATCAAGAGCCCAAGCCTTTGATACCATGTAATGAAATAAAAAGTGGGCACACACAAAGCCAATAAGGGGGTAAACACAAGCCACTAAAGACGAGAACACACAAAAATAAAAAATAGTTACTTTATTGATCTCACAAAATGCACAAAATATGCATGCATTACAAGAAGGGGAGATCCCCTATATATACAAAAGAGAGGCCACTAACTAGCCATTAGAATCGTCTAATGGCTAGTTTGAATAGCCGTTAGACTAGTCCTAATGGCTAGTCAAAGGCTGGTCAAACCAACCACAAAATTAAAAAAAAAGGAAAAATAAAATAACAAAGGAGAAAAATAAATGAAATAAATATATATAATATATACATATAGTATATGTAACATATACATATAGTATACGTATTATATACATATACAATCACAGTATTTAAATACCGATGTTGTAAGTATCGTACAATACATATTGTTACTATGAAGGAAAATGATACGATACACACTTGTATCTCGAAACGAGTGGGTATCATATTTGTATCGTATGTATCATATCATATCATATAATACAGTATGATACGAGCTCAACGCACTTAAAAAGGATTTGAATCATAATTTTACAATTTTGGGTTATAAAGACCTCTTGAGGGCTGACACCCTCACTTGTGTAGAGGCCATTAGAGGGGAACCCATGTACCCTAGGAGCCGTGAGAGAAATTTGGGGGCCGATCTGTGAGTTAGGGAGAGGGATTTTGCGATTTTCTCAAGTAAGAGTAAATTTTCACCTTTTTTTTCACTCAAGGAAGTGGGTTAAGGTAAAGAATCTCTATTTTTTGCTTTTTACTGAGTTTTTTGGGGGAAAGTTATAGCTGGTGCTAGGAGGAGGGAGTTCTCATAGGCTGGTGGTTGGGTAGTCTTATTTCGTTAAACCAAAAAACTATTTTGTTACAATGAAGAGCATAATGAAACATAGTTGAGCAGGCAAATGTTGTACTGTTATGACTCCTCAACATTTAGTCGAGCAGACAAATGTCGTGGTTGTCAACATTCGTACTGCTAGGACATAAGTTTGTTATATATGTGTAAACTTGTCGAATATTTGTATGTATGCCTATATTTTTATTTTGTAGTTAATTGGCTATGTTTTATTTTAGATCTTTTGATGTCGTCTTTAACAGATTTGATCACAGGAGATAAGAAGAGAGAGAGAGTGAGAAAGAGAGAGAGAGAGAAATTCACAAATGGCTGGGGCGGCACTTCAATACTCGACCTCCAAAACCCTAAACATTATAAAGTAAAAACATATACATTTTACAAGAATGCCATTAATGAGATCCTATTTAACATGTGTTGCATATAATATGCGTATGGATCTGGATCCATATCCATACGCATATGCAGACTGTATTCTAACACCCTCCCTCAAGTTGTACATGATTTTGGAGCATGTACAACTTGCTCTTCAATAGCCAAAATTGATGTCCTGTTAATCCCTTGGTAAACATGTCTGCCACTTGATCTTCTGTTCGAACATGACGTAGTTCTATCTCCTTCATCTCGACTTTCTGCCGTATGAAATGTTGATCAATCTCAATGTGCTTCGTTCTGCTATGCTGGATAGGATTACATGCAATGTTTATTGCGCTTTGATTGTCACAGAAAAGAAATGATCGAATAATTGTCTCCCCAAGATCACTCAATAAGTGTCTAATCCATGTGGCTTCTGCCGTGCCTGCAGCCATCGATCTGTATTCAGCCTCTGTACTGGATCGTGCCACTGCCTTTTGTTTTCTGCTACTCCAGGACACTAAATTGTGCCCAATATAAACACAATATCCAGAGACAGATCGTCTCTCATCTGGATCCCCTGCCCAATCTGCGTTTGTATAAGTGATGAGTGCATGTCCTCTATGCAGATTATCGTTCTTGCGATAAACAAGTCTGTCTCCTATAGTTCCTTTTAAATAGCGTAGAATGCGCTTCACAGCTTCCATATGACCCTCCGTTGGAGCATGCATAAACTGGGATACCTGATTGACAGCATAAACTATATCAGGTCTGGTAAAGGTCAAGTACTGTAACATCCCCACGAGACTTCTATACGTTGTAGGGTTGATACAAAGATGACCATCTTCAGAGCTCAGCCTTTGATGTAATACACTAGGAGTGCTGACTGGTTTGCAATTCGTCATCCCTGCTCTTTCCAGAAGGTCAAGAGTGTATTTTTGTTGCATGAGTGTCAATGTGTCTTGTTGTCTGTTAACTTCCACACCAAGAAAGTACCGCAACTCCCCTAAATCTTTCATCTTGAAAGTTTTCATTAGAAACTGTTTCACGTTTTGCACATGACCATCTGAGCTCCCAGTGATCACAATGTCATCAACATATATAAGAAGAAGTATAACAATGTCCGCCTTTTGGTAAATAAAGAGTGAGTGATCCAGAGAGTATCTTATAAAACCATAACTCTGAATCTGCATAGAGAAACTTTCAAACCAGGAACGGGACGCCTGTTTCAACCCATACAGAGATTTCCTTAGTTTGCACACCCAGGCAATAGGATCATTCCCGGCATAACCAGGTGGTTGCTCTATATACACTTCTTCCTTTAAGGTTCCATGCAAAAATGCATTTTTAACATCCATCTGGCTAAGGCTCCAACCTTGATCGACTGCTAGGGATATGATAATACGAATAGTACCCATTTTGACTACGGGACTAAAAGTTTCGTCGTAGTCTTCACCATATTGTTGTGTGAATCCTCGAGCAACAAGTCGCGCCTTATATCTGTCAATACTTCCTTCAGGCTTATATTTTATTTTATAAACCCATTTTGAGCCAACTACATTCTTTCCTTCTGGTCGAGGGACTATTTCCCAAGTCTGGCATTCATGAAGAGCTTCCATTTCTTCATTCATAGTTTCAGTCCAATGGCGGGATTGAAGAGCTTGATTAAAACAAGTGGGTTCATCCTGTTTTGTGAACTGAGACATAAACAACTGGAAATCAAGGGAAAAGGTCTCATAATTCACCCATCGTTGAATAGGATGCTTAATGCGTGACGGCCTTTGAGCTGAATCATTGGCGATGCTTTCCTCCACATTCCTCGGCTCTGTATTTTTGCTCTGTCTAGTGTATATCTGTCCAGAGAAACGTTCTACTGGGGTTGGCTCAACTGGAGATAATTCAACATGCATTTGTGAGTCATTCAACTCCCTACTCAAGCCGAAGGAAGAACAATTTGTTTGACATTTTTCTCTTGTATTAGCAAAAAGATCTGCGCTCATCCATGGATCATATACTTCTAATTCTCGAGGTGGCAACACTGCAGAGTCATTGACCTGAAAATTTTGTTCGTCAAAAACAACATTTCTGGAGGTCCTAATACGTTTTATAGTAGGGTCATAGCATCGATAACCTTTGTATTCATCTGCATACCCAACAAATCTGCACTTGACAGCCTTGTCCTGAAACTTATTTCGCAGAGATGAATCAATATGTACATAACATACACAACCAAAAACACGAAGCTCATCGTAAGAAGGATGTTGCCCAAATAAAGTATAATAGGGAGATTTTCGATCCAAAAGTGCCATAGGAAGACGATTTATGATATGAAAAAATGTGTGAAAAACTTCTGTCCAGAGACTAACGGGCACATTGCTATCATGTAACATGCTCATCGCGCTCTCGACAATATGCCTGTGTTTCCTCTCCGCAACCCCATTTTGTTGAGGAGTATGAGGGCAAAAAACCTGTCGACTTATTCCTTTATTCCGAAGAAAGGCAATAAACTCGTTCGACGAATACTCTCCTCCACCATCACATTGTAAATGCACAATATCACAAGCAAACTTTGTTTTGACCATCGAATGGAATTTCCGAAATATTTGAAAAACTTTATGCTTGAGTTTTAAGAAATATATCCAAGTATAACGGGAATAGGAATCAATAAAGACAACATAGTAACGACTGCTAGAAAGAGAAGGAATAGGTGCGGGTCCCCAAACATCGGAACAAATAATCTCAAATGGCTTTGAAGCTCTTTTATTTATAATATGAAAAGGAAGAACATGGCTTTTGCAGAGTTCGCATGAAGACCATTTATTATTATTGTCAAAAAATGAACTTAAACTAGACTCTGGAAGGAGACCATCAGATACAAGATTTTCAACGAAACCTCGACTACAATGTCCCAAACGACTATGCCAAATATCTGGCTTATTACAATAAGATGAATTAAAAACTTCCAATGAAGGAAAAAACAAAGACTCTGAAGGTGAAGACACTGAAGAATGCTTGGACGACTTCAACTGGAGGACTGGGACTGAGGGCGAAGACACTGAAGGAATCTCCTTGAAGACGTACATGTTTCCTTGTTGCTCCCCCTTAGCGAACGTCTCCTTCGTTCGTAGATCCTTAACATAAACAGAAGAGGGAGTAAATTTGACGGAAGAATTCATATCGTCAACAAGTTTAGCTACAGAAACAATGTTCTTTTTAATATTAGGAGCAAAAAGGACATTTGACAAATGAAGTGAGGATTTTGACATAGAGATATGTGCATTGCCAGTATGACTAATGGAGTGATAAGTTCCATCTCCCGTAACTATACTACCTTTTTCAAAATAAGGCAATAAGTGAGATAACTTACCCGCATTACCCGTAACATGTGTGGCGGCACCTGAATCAACATACCATTCACCTTGTTCATTCTGCTTGATCGTCATCTGTGACAATGCTGATAACAAAAGTTGTTGCACATCTGTGGATGGCACTTTTGTGTCCAGAGCAGTAGCTGATTTATTCTCAATTTTGTTTATTTTCCTCTATTCTGTGGATTGAACCAACAATCAGCTTTCACATGTCCTCTTTTGTTACATAAGAAACAAGTGGGCACTCTCCTCTGATTCCCTGTATTAAAAGCCCCTGAAATATTAGGTGTAGGCAAGATACCACGTCCTCCCTGCCCGAAACATCTGCGGCCTCTGCCTCCTTGATACCCTCCATTCCCTCGTCCAAAACCTACAGAAGTGTCCATGGCCAAAACTGAATGAGGACGAGCTGATTCATTTCCTTCTGCCCTTTGCTTCATAATCATCTCATGCTGAAGAAGTTTCGCTTGGAGGTCGTCAAAAGTAGGCAAGTGAGGGAGGCATGATAAAGCTGTGGTAAACATGTCAAAATCAGGACCCAATCCATTGAGAAGTTGTTGAACTTTATCTTTATCTGCAATAGCACTTCCAACAACAACCAATTGATCAGTAATACTCTTCAAGCGGCCTATGTATTCCATGACTGTCATAGAGCCTTTCTTCAAACTTTGAAATTCATGTTTTAAGTACATAACTCGGACTTCTGATATCTGAGAGTATGTCTGAGACAGCTTACTCCACAGATCTGCCGCAGTGCAATCATCTGAAAGAGTAACCAACACTTCTTGAGAGAGTGTTGACGTAATATAAGCAACCAAAGACTGATCCCGCTTCCTCCAAGCTGTATACTCTGGATTCTTAATAGAAATGGTAATTGTGTCACCCTTCTCATCCTTGGTTTCCTGCAAAATAAGTCGTGGTGGTATAGGAACTAAACCACCCAAATGTTCATCGAGATTCTGACTCCGTATAAAAGGAAGGATTTGCCTCTTCCAGGTCAAAAAATTAGAATGAGTAAGTTTTTCAGTAACGAGCCAGATGACGAAGAGAAGTCCATAGCAGTGAAATGATGAATAAGCAAACAAGATGAATGGGAAGAAAATAAAACAGATTTTGAGATCACTTAATCAATCAGTAAACCTTGAATAAGGCATATACCTGTACTACCAAAAGTGTTGCACAAAGAACACTAAAACAACAATAAAACAATCGTTGGTGTTTAGGAAAAGATGGAACCAACACAGGTCTGAAAACCAGTTGTTGATGTTGAGGAAAAGATGGAATGAAGAAGATAAAGGTACCAACTTTCAGAATATGAAATTTCAGATTTAGAAGATAAGATTTCAGATAAGATAAAGAGAAGATGTCACGCTGGGTTTGTTGTTCATGTTGGGTTTGTTGTTCACGCTGGGGTTGATGTGAAAGCTGAAGAACCACGATCTCACGCTGGCTTGTTGTTCACGCTCCTCACGCTGGAACTGTTCACGCTGGGCTTTGAAGAACCACGATCTCACGCTGTGTTGCTGGGCTTTGAAGAACCACGATCTCACGCTGTGTTGCTGTTCACAAGAACCATGATCTCACGCTGGCTTGTTGTTCACGCTTCTCACGCTGGAACTGTTCACGCTGAGCTTTGAAGAACCACGATCTCACGCTGGAACTTCTTCACGCACAGGATTAACCTGAGCTCTGATACCATAACAGATTTGATCAAAGGGGATAAGAAGAGAGAGAGAGTGAGAAAGAGAGAGAGAGTGAGAGAGAGAGAGTGAGAGAGAGAGAGAGAGAGAGAAATTCACAAATGGCTGGGGCGGCACTTCAATACGCGACCTCCAAAACCCTAAACATTATAAAGTAAAAACATATACATTTTACAAGAATGCCATTAATGAGATCCTATTTAACATGTGTTGCATATAATATGCGTATGGATCTGGATCCAGATCCATACGCATATGCAGACTGTATTCTAACAATCTTCACATAGAGATGATCTTGCATGGTGATACTACAGAAGCATGGATGATGTACCACGATCGGAGTCATCATTGAGATGTGTGTTTTTTGGTGCTATTATTAGAGGTGAGTTGCATAGATTCATACAACATATTGTAGGTCTTCGTAAAAAAGTATGTCCATGTGATTCTCCATCTATTCCTGTCACTTTTCGTGTTGATATTACTGTTGAACTAGAAGCAATTAAAATGATAAGAAGGTCGCAAAAAATACAAAGAAGAAAGACTTCCAACCATTATTCCAGATTCTGAAGATGATGATGACCCACTTGCCAAAAAAGAGTATCAATACGAAGAGGTGGTGGCGCAACAATTGGATGCAACAATGAGGATTTTCTATCCTAATTCTTGGCCTATTAAAAAATAGGATCTTTATAGTTTAGACTTTAGAAATGAAGATTAACAGATAAGACATTGGTTACATGTGATGTTTTGAGTTATCATGAACTCTCAATAGTTTAATTATGACTTATGACATTTCAGTGTGACTTGGATATGAATTTAATATTGTTAAGGTTTTAATTGTGTTCAAATTATGTAGTTGCCTTTTATTTATATTGTCAGTTATCAGTTACATGGTTTGTTTTATGTGTTATAATTTTTTTATAATTTTTGCTACTTTTCTTATTTTTTTTGGGAATTTTTATTAAAAATTATGATATTTTATGATATGATACAGTATTACTTTGGGACCAACCAATATAGGTAATGATATGATACTTACAACCTTGATAAATACATATATATATATATATATATGTACATATTAATAATTAACATTGACAACATAAACAACAAAACATCCCTTAAAGCTGGAATTTACATAATAAAGGCCAACCAGCTTTCAAATTATATTGATACAAAGGAAAACAAGTGTACATGCATTCCATGAATATCAATGCAATACATTCCTATTAGAAAGACAAGTCTCTCAAAAATCAATCATTAATGTAATATAAAATACCTATCTATTTTCATCTCCTCTGCCTTCTTCACTTGATCAAGGAAATTTTTTACAGATTCCCGATCTGTAGCAGGATTTTTTTTCCCCTGCAAAATCACTTACTGATGGTAACAGATATGGCAAAACCATAAACGATTCTTTACATGGATGAATCATATACTGTGCTTATCATTATTCATCTCAAGTGCAAAAATGATGGAAAATAAGCAGGCATAGAACACCCAAAATACTAATTACCAACTGTTGAAGAATGCCATCTGTTTATCTTGTAGTTCGCTATTGGGAACAAGTACTCTCTTTGATTTTGATACATGGAAGTTTCAAAAAGGTAAGAAATCCTTTGAGAACAACCACTATAAATTAATGAGCCCAATAAAGGAGTCCTGGACATGTTAACAATTTTGTTGGACATCTCAAGATAATTGTTGGGATATAACACATCTTAAGATCATTTTTGGGATATAACAGCCCTTTAAAAAACTTCTCTTCAGACATATTAAACAAAACTGACCAACCTGATTTGCTGCACATGTGATGTACAGCAGTACAGCCTAGTAAAGATCAATGCTGAAGCATTTCCCTAAACAGTTTTATTTTTGGTGGCCTCATTCTTAATGCTCCAGGAACTAGAAAATACAGCCTATATACTTAACCCTGGTGCATGAAGAAAGAAGACTTCTTAAATGACACAGCATGCAAGTGTTTGTCTAAGAGAAACTGCCATGGAGATGGATGTTCTGTTTGCTACAAGATTTTAATCAACCAAGAGCACAATCTATTGACAAATGTCACTGAAGTGTTGAAAGATCATTCTTGGTTTCCTGATTGTGTATTTTGCAATTTACATTGAGTAATGCTATGTGCATATTGTAGTACAAACGTGATATCCATTCCTTTATAAGAAATGAACAAGGAGGAAGCCTAATGGATCATGATCCGTTGTGGAATTATGAAAATTATCAAAAATACACTCCTGGCGCTTGCTTTAGGACATACGTCGTTTAGCTCTGCCCAACATTTACTTCGGATCTACTTTACTATACCTGAGACACTTCACTTAAGGACTATCCTACTGACAAAACATGGCTTCAGAAGGTGGGCCTTCCATTTCTAAAAGGATACATGATTCCCTTTCAGTCAAATACCAATTAGCCAATGAGATGCCAAAATGCTCTGGGATTTTTATCACTGGGAGCTGCATGGGCTGTTTACCTCGCCTGTAGCCAGCCTCTGTTAACTGTATTGGCTCCAGAAGCAAGATGCACAGTAATATAACAGATACATCCAGTGTAAGTCTGCAACTAAGCCAACCAACCACCGCTTCTTGGTAAACTCTGTGGTGGGAAAAATGCCTAAGATAAACTGAGGATATTCTCTTGAAGAATGTGCTATCCCTATGATGAGTTTCCCACAGAACTTAATCGATAAATTACCATCCAATATTCATCAGCATTTCCTCTCTCCAATTTCAAACAGCAAATTGAGTTGTTTTCCAAGATTTCCATGAGATCTCCAAAGGGAAACTTCCCCACATCACACCATCTTCTCATAGAATGGTGCATGTATCTCAACTTTTATCTGTTGGCTTGTCTTTTCTGTTAGATAAGTGCTTGATCTTAAGAATTCTACAGTTTTTGTTCTGCATAAAAGCAACATCCTACCTAATTCATCAATTTGTGAGAAGATACTGATTACTGAACTTTCACTTGTTGCCACACATTGGCTTGCAGGATGACTGCTTCAGTGGCTTCAGAATGTGAATTTAAGAAAACATATCATCTCTACTGTTCATTCTCTTGGCAACAGTACTCCACCTTTTGACAACTATATCACTTCAATTTTGCTCATTTTAGGCTTTCCATCAATAGTATCCTCATTAACGAAAGGTTTACAGTACCACAATACAAACAAGAATTTCAACTTTCATGTTAGCAATTTTTTATGTTATTATGCTCTTTTCTTTATTTTCGTATGTGTCTAAAGGAAATTTTGTAATTTATTTCAGAGTTAACTCTCATTTTGGCTAAGGCAATCAGTAACTAGTATACTGAACAGTATCTAAATATTTAAGTATATATAAGCATTAAGGCTTATAAATTGCAATGACTAATTCAAGTATATAGCCGTGTTCAACAAGTGTATGTTCAGATAGACTTCCAAAACTAGATTATATACCAGTTTGGACCTGACTAACTTTTTCAGTGTTGGCTAAATATTGTTTCTCACAATTTCATCTCATTACTATTTCTTTTTATAGTGATTTGAGTTTTTTTCTTTATTCCTTTCTTTTCTTCCATTTGCCAATTTTCTTTTTTTTTCTTCCAAATTGTTATAAGTTTTCCAAAAAATTAATGAAAAAGGGGCCTAACAGAGCAGAATAATTATATTTAAACCACTAACTACCAATAAATGAATTTTACACCGAATTGGCATAATGTCCATTGGGCACAACATAGACATGCAAACAAATTATGGATTCTCGAAGAATGGTCAAGGTTTCCCTCAACATAGTGTCTTTCATTCTTCCAAATTCACCAATAGAACATTTTGAAGGAAAGAAAAAACAATTTGAAGCTTACCCAACCAAATGAAAATGGCAGATTGTTCCCAGTTCCTAGAGGAACTGTAGCTACAGGAGGTGGCTGAGCGAGCTTGAGATCACATACTACACCAAGAATCCAACCTGCTGTACCATCCCCACCTGCAGCCTGTATAAGCATGGCCACTCACAGAATCACAAATGTACCCATACACAGTCAAACTAAACTGAGTTTTCACAAATAAAGAATCTCTTATAGATTGAACAAACTGAATCTCCAAAAGTCGTTCTGGGTTGCAATATGTCCATGAAGCCAAAAGGACCCATGGAAAAAACTCACAATTATTCGCATCCTCTTCTCAATATCGGAAACAAAGCTATCGCCATTGGCCTTAAGTCGTTCTAGGTTGCCATAAAGCTTGTGAAGAACCTTGTCAGGTGCATGCTCTCTCAAATCAAAAACCTGAAAAGTAACGCGAATACCAGATCAGACATCTTTCTAGAATTTAAAACTGAATGTATCCTCTGTTTCTCTTTCTAATGTTTAAGAAGGAATTCACCAGTTCTTACTGGTTCATCCTGCTTTGTGTTAGAACAAACTTTACATTCAGCAATGCAGCCACCTAACTCACTTGAGCTGGATTAAGAAGTGTTTGGTACGTTTTGAGCAATTCCCCACCAAGCTGACCACCACTTCTGGAGTTAATGAACACTAGCACTGGAAATTCTGGTGTGTACGACATCTCCTGAATGCTGGCTTCAGAGTCGATTATGTAATCCGGAATATAGAACTCCTTCAGGAACCGAGTAGTATCTGAACTGCAGTCAGCCATCTCTGCTATTCTTATCTTGCAGAAGGTTTGTTGAGTCCTGTCATAACTTACAATGAACACTATGAGGACCTTATAAGCTTGGTGAAGTTGTTCACCCAAACAAGGGAAGTCTCAACTTAATCAGAAAAACTGAATTTCTTTCCTAGCAGCTTAGCCAGATTATAGTGACATGTTTGCAAGCCTAACTGCAATCTAGTCTTTAGCCGCATTATATATATATATATATATATATGCTAACCAATCAGCAAAAAAACACTCATTTATTATTGTACGTAGAAGTAGATAAATAATTTATTTAAATAGCTAGCGAGAAAAATGTTTCGCATGTAATTCCAATCATGGGAATAGTTTTTCCGTGTGATTTTCTTTCCTACTTTTCCAAGTTGCAAAAACAGTGCAGCGTTAACAACAAGGACTCCACTCATTTGGTAGGGGAGACTTGTGAACGTCACCAATTCACGGGACACAACGAGTTTAGGACCCACAAAGGGTGTTGCTTGCCGCAAGGTCCTAACTTGGTGTACTCCCAGTGAGCAGAGAGGACCTCAAGGGCTTTACCAACTAGAGGCTTGCAAGGTGCGGTTGGTGGTGATGGTGTTTTCAACGAATTAAGTATGGTTTGGATATCCAGTCTACCAATTACTCCAATTCAGGAAAGCATTCCAGATCCAATTAACTAAACATGCCATATTCTGTTTCTAGAGTTTTATATCCGTGTCTGAATCTGGATCCGAATGGAACTAACATCCAAAACCAAATGCATTAAAGTGTATCGTGGATGAGATGATAGCTTCTTCCATTAGTATCCAAATGTGATTAGACCTATCCAATCGTTCACATCCCTAGTCACTTCAGGTTATTGATAAACGCCACACAACACAATAACTCATGCCAAGATCCAGGTTGAGTCGCTCGGTAACGGTCGTTTGGTTGGATAGGACTGCAACCTACAACCTATGTCACAAATATGACCGACATTATGAAAATATCGTGAGTTTATCATGATATTTTGAAAAGCCCAATATAACACCAAAAAGGTGATATTTTTCAAATATCACGTTCTTATGACAATTAATGCAATAACCACCAATTTTGTAGCATTTAATATTTTTCAGAAAAGCGAAAATTTTATTGGGAAGACTCAGGAAAATAAAACAGATTAAAAATACAAGACATAAACTAAATTAAAATATTAATCACCTAGTTTTCTCTTGCCCAGGGGCCTTGGCGAATAGACTGGCAGTCAAGGTTCAATTCCCATGAGAGTTGCTCATGCTTGTCCAAGCCAATGCCTAGCATAGGCTGTGGGAGCAGGGGTCCTAGCCTGGGAGTTTTTACATTGGCGGCACGACGACCGTAGGTATGGCAGGTTGAGCAGCAAAACCAGGTCTTCCAGACGGGTTCGGTTTCTTCGAGTTATAAATCCAAAAAATCATGAGTTTTCTCAAGATTTTTTATTATGTTGAATAAATATATTTTTTTTCAGTTTTTTTTACAACAGTAACAACACAATGGTAACTTTTTCAACACACAGAGTTCTGATTAGGGATGGCAGTGGACCGGGGGAAAACAGGGCCCCGCCCCGCCTCACCCTGTTTGGACCGGGGATGGAGGACATGAAACAGGGATGGAGGCAGGGATGAAGGTTAAAATCAAAACCCATGCGAAGATGGAGGCAGGGATGGACTTGCACCGATCCCTGCCTTGCCCCACCCGTACAGTCCCGTCCCCAATCCTTCTAAAGAATGGCAATGGACCAAGGGAAAACGAGCCCACCTCATCCGGTTTTTAACAGGGGATGGAGGACATGAAATGGGGATGGAGGTTAAAATCCAAACCCGTGCAGGGATGGAGGTCCGTATTTTGAGACAGGGCGAGGGTGGAGACCTTGTCCCCTGCCCCGGTCCACTGCTATCCCTAGTTCTGATTCTTTAGCAAAACATCATCTCTTTTTAACGATATTCTCGAGAAGTATTCAAATATTCATCACCAAGGTGTTTGCTTATGATGAAAACCCATGTTTAGATATCACTGCAAGTTCAGATTAGGAAATGAATTTGATCTACATGGCTTTTCTCACGGTGTAAGAATGACGATGCTAAGAGAGCGTTTGGAGTAGGCAAAAAATTAGACACCGATTGGGCAACGAATTTCCATTGTTTGTGTGAAAATCAACTTCTATAGAACTTGAAATCCTGCAGAACTAGAATACCCGGAATTCCAAATTCACACTAGACTGCAAAAATTCCCTTTCCACCGTATCACTGGATATGATGGATTCTCTATCACCACATTATCCCAAGAAAATTAATTTCACAAGAAAACAAATTCCATGGATCTGAGAATCCTACATTTGTCGTCTCAGCGAAAATACAACAGGCATACCTAAAAGCCAATTTCAGAAAATTGTCATCCCAATGCCCCTGACGGTAAGGGTGTTTTTTATTGTTTGTTCGAGTTTGGATGAAACAACAGAGAGAACACATGTTCTGTCTTTTCCGTAGCAACCTTACTACGTATGCATTTGTTTTGATTGGACAAGAAGTTGTGTTACTTGTGTCCGGCATTTGATTTTTACTCAATCTGTCCCCACCATATGAGTGTTTTAACATGTTCATTAAGCATTTTAACTTCTAATATGGATATTGGATTGGATCTAAAAACTAAAAATTGTTTAAAATTTAGATAATTTGATAAAAAGCTAAGAATTGATATTTTTTATATAATATAAATGCTTTAATATGCGTTATATTGGATCTAATTATGAAAGTTTATTATGAATTTTAATCTTAAATATGTATCTCAAACTGAATGTAAATACCAAAAAATGTTTAAATTTTGAGTAATTTGAGAATAATAAAGAAGAATTCATATTTTTATATCCAGATGCAAAAACCATAAATAATCCATAAAATCCTAAAATGCAAAAAAATAAATCATAAATAAACCAAAAAACCCTAAACTACAAGAAAAATATTTGGTAAAATAAAAAAAAACCATAAATAAATAATACAATTAAATATAAAGAGCCCTAATTTAAACCCTAATCAAAGAAAAACAACCATGGTCAAATACAAGAAAAACTCTAATCAAATTAGCTATAAGAAGCCTTAATTTAAAATTTTTGATTTAAAGCTCTAATCAAAGAAAAAAAAAACATAATCAAATAAAAAAATCCTAATCAAATTAAATATCAAAAGCCCTAATTAAAGATACTTAATTCAAAGAACTAATCAAAGAAAAAAGCCCTAAACAAATAAAAGGAAAGTCCTAATCAAATTAAATATCAAAAGCTCTAATTAAAGATATTTGGTTCAAAACCCTAATTAATAAAAATAAAAAAAGTTTAATCAAAGGAAAAAACCCTCGTCAAATTGAAAAAAACCCTAATCAAACTAAATATAAAAAATCTTAATTAAAAAAATTGATTCAAAGCCTTATCAAAGAAATTTCTTATTCAGAGCAATAATCAAAACTCTAGAGAGAGAAAAGAAGAAGAACCAAGAACAAGAAAGAAAAGAAAAAAAAGAAAAAAAGAAAGAAAATAGAGAGAGGGCCTTTTGCTGTGGGCCTCACTGCCCCGCTGCTGCACAGGAGAGAGAGGTAGGTTAGACGACCCCTCCGCCGAGTTTTTCTTTCAAGTGGTGTTGCCACAGTCATGTTCTCAGCGTAACAAGAGGGAAAGTTGGGAAGGTATGCACATTCTTCGAGTTGGCCACGTCCAGCGTTTGATGGGCGCAGCGTCCGGCGCCATCGAACACACCCTCGACCAAGACATCACGGACATTTTCGTCCTACGGCATTTAAGATCCCGAAATCACGAAACTTTCAATTCCCCGAAAACTGAAAAACCCCCAAAATCTAAACTCCCTAAATGCAAGGAAAACTAAAAAAAAAACTACCGACTCAGCGTGACGAACGAAACAACAAAAAGATTTTCAACGGAACCGAAAGACCGCGATCGATAAAAAGAGGGCGGTGGAGATCCAAACAGAATTACAACGAGCTGAACAAGGAAGAAAACAAAAAAAAAAATCAAGGAAATCGGTTCAACCAAACGCCAGAAAATCAGAGACTCACCACGATCGGATTTCGGCCTAAACTCCAGCGATCGGGATCGGGTCGTCGAGGGATCTTAACCTATCCTTCCCACTTTTTGTGTCTTCTATCACTCTCTCTCTAGCTTGGGATCTGAACCAGGAAGAGTGAATCTGGGGTTAAGGGTTCAAGCCTCGAATCTGGCGCAGAGGAGGGAAGGAAGCAAGAAGGAAAGGAATGGATATAGGAGCTGTGGGGCCCGCGGTATCTCTTCCCCGTCGCGAGCGCAAATGGTTATCCTTTTCTTTGTCAAAGCCAAACGGGGACCCTTTTTCGTAATTTTCTTTTTTTTTCTGTTCAAAAAACACGAAATTGACTTTTCTCTTCTTTTTTTTCTTTTTTATGGATTTCTTTTTGACATATATTAGCCTCGTCTATTTTTTTTAGGAGACAGCACTGCCCTTTGACTTATCAATGCGGAGAGCATAGCGACAAAAGCTAAAAACGGCAAAAAAATCGGCGGCCAAAAAACTCGCGAGAAATAGAATTTTTTTAGCAATAAAAATAAAATAAAAATAGAAAAAATTACAGAAAATTATGTAAAACTAAAAAACACGTTTTTTTAACGATAAATAGCCTGAAAAAACATGAATATCACATTTGAAACGAGATATTTAGGTTTTAATGAAAAAATCAAGATGTTCTGAAAATTTTTCAAGAAATAAAAATTTAAAACTTTCAAGTAATTTCTTGACATATTTTTTATTTTATTTTTATATAAATATCGCCGACTCCAATTGTTTTGGGATGAAGGCGTAGTTGTTGTTGTATAAATCTCACTATATTTGTCACATTGGTGGAGAGCAAGATCAGGTGATCGAATCCATAACAATCAAGCCTCCGACCTCCAGTTAGGGTGATGCATCTATTGTTGGACCCCGGAAGAATGTGGGTTGTTTCTCTAGGATCAGTCAGTGGATCATGATCGAGCCCATCACCTGACCCGCTCTCTGTAAAACAGGTCGGGTTCAGGTCCACAAGACATCACCCAACTACTATTATGTTGTGATGGCGTTGGCTTGGCTACCAGTTAGAAGCGTAGTCCCAAACAGGGCTGTCAACTGGTCCGGGTACCCCGACTCATTAGGGTATATTGAACCCGCCTGAATAGAGTCACGAAAATAGGATTTCAGACCCAAACCCGCACAATCTCATGATTTTTTATGAAAAATACATATAAAGTACTCAAGTCGGTTACTGTACTTGGCAAAAAAGCAGAGTCGGGTTGGGTAGCCGACAAAAATCATGACCCAAACTCGGTCTGCATATTGCTCTGATGGGGTTCGGGTCAACCCGAATATCATTCAGGATGACATTTTCATGCCCATACCTAGGAATTCGGGTTTGGGTCAGGTACCCAATACAAACCCAACTCATTGATTGATACAAGATATTTTCAAAGTGTCATATGGTTTTTAAATAGCAATATTCTGTGGCCTGTATTATCATGACATGACACTTTGTTTATTTTTTTATTATTTGTATTTTTGTATATATTTTTTCTTATTAGGCCAAGAGAAAACCCTTAATTGCTGATCGTATATTGACAAGAATCCAATTGGTAAATGCTTTGAGGTCCAAAGGATGATCAAGTGCAATGTGATTGCACACTTTTAGTGTGCACTTGATCACCCACAATCTTTGAGATGAAGTCTATCAGTTGTGGGGTGATCAGGAAAAGCAGCACACTTAAAGTGTGCAAACATATCGCACCTGATCTCAATTCTTGGGGTCCCCACATCTCACCAAGTGGACCCAACTTCGACCTGCCCCCAAGGAGGGCCTCCATGGTCCCATGAACTTATAGATACGGATATTTTACAAGCATCCAAGTCAAGCCATCCTAGAAGCACATAAATAAACATTTTTCTTTGATCACATTGTCAGTGGTCTTGAGTTCCAATCTCATGGATGTTATACCCCAGCTTGCCTATGAAAAAAAAGTCACACTTGGTCAAGGACTCTTTAAGTCATATCGCTAAGGGTGCAAATGGGTGGGACTTGAGCCTTATCTTGCTAGATCTGAATATGAATATGTAAGGCTGAATCCAAATCCAAAATACATGTCGTAATACTGGATCCGGAAAAAAATCAAACAAAAACAAGCCATTTACATGTAGAAAATGCAATTGGGTCGGATTTTAAATCAGAGCAATTTGAGATCCAACTTAAATGTTGATTGGAATCTGAAAGTAATCCCATTGAACAAATCTGAATCCGATCTGAATGTATATTTTGATATTAAAGGATCCATATGGGGAAGAAAACGTCAAACTCCGGTGGGATATCTGATGTTATCTAATCCGTTTGCAGCCCTACATATCACCCTTGTCTTGTCACCAACTCAAGTTGTGGCAACCATGTCCATCTTCCAAAAAGATGAGGAGCCTACTGACCCAACGTTTTCAAGACGAAAGTGTCTGTTTGGATAAAATGGAGGATGGTTGTCCCAATTTGTTGAGTCAGACAAAAGTCTGTTGGGACAAAAGTGTCTGTTTGGACATGCATCCGTACAGGGTTGTGTGGTGGATATCAATAAGTGAGAACCAATAAGTGACCCGGTTCTGGGTGAGTTTTTTTTTTGGTTATCAAATTTTCTTTTGTCAAGGATTAATATCTCAAAAGCTAGATATAAGTCAAGTACTGCATAATAAATAATGCATTCACTAACGAAATATAAGTCAAGTACTTTGTCCTACTCACAAAATTTATTATTAAGGATGGACATCATTCATGAATTATTACTACCTTGTATTGTAGCAATATAGAGGCACAAGGAATAGTGAGGTTAGTTGCGCTCTCAAGGCACATAATAGTTTAGTAGCTGTGAGTGTTACCAAAACAAGCATGAAATGCATGACCCATTGTTTAAAGAAATGGAACTAATCCTTATTAGGCAAGTGTCCACATGAGTCTCATGGAAGGGTAACATTATGCCACTAACTAACTATAGGTATTGCTTTTTTATTTTTTTGAGAGGCAAGTTGGGGTTAGGCAGACCTCTACCAGATATCTCTTAAGCCCCATGTGGCAGAGGGATTCGAAGCTGGGCCTTCAGCTTGGCGCAAGACCCCGCTTACCACATGGGACACCACCTCGGTCGCAACTCTAGGTATTATTTCCACACATTCTTGTGTCAAATTGTAAAGAATCTGGATTTCAATCATAAAATCTGGTTTCCTCAACAGTAATCCCCTTAAACATATCTTAACGTATCACTCTTGTGATATATATATATATATATATATATATATATATATATATATATATATATATATATATATATATATATATATATATATGTGTGTGTGTGTGTGTGTGTGTGTGTGTGTGACTAAAGAAAATCCCGAGAACTTGTGTCACTTAATGAGCCAGCCTCCTTGTGAGGTAGAACTCCGGGTTGAGGACACGACCATCCAACCTTACATGCCTCAACCGTGATAAATAGGGTTGCAAACGGGTTGGATTCAGGAAGCTAAATTTGCAAATTTTGGCTGTCCTGGATCCGAATCTACCCAACTTCTCAATAAATTTTGAGATCCGAAATCTGATATGTTTGCATCCCTAGTGACAAAGCAACGGCAACCCCCATTCACCAGCAAGAATGGTCTTTCAACCTGGCACAGGACCCTACTGACCACAAGGGTAACTACATGAACATAAGTATCTCTTTTGTGAAATGTTTTTTATTTTCATGACTCTCCAACCTAAAATATCAAATTGCCATTTGAACTAATTGTGACTCAATCCAACACTCAACGAGATGTACTGACTCAAAATGATGTACTAATTGTGAACATAGGGTGAAATGATGTACTGACTCAAAATGTGTCACAAATATCGCCAATATTTTGAAAATATCATGATATTTTAAGAGGCTAATTTGATACCCAAAAATATCATTATATTTCATTAATAGTTCTAAATGTGCTTTTATGTATCTTTATATATATTTATATTTTATCTATGCCAACATTTTTCCTGAAAATTTCTTAAGAAAAAACTGATTTTTTAAAACATCACGAGATTTTCCTTCACCGGTATTTTTGCAAGATCCACAGGATTTGTCACATTGACTTAAAACTTGGTCAGATGGCTGATGAACTATTTTGTATTGTTAGTTACTGACTAAACTCAAGGTTAATAGACATGACTTATTCCACAAATGCGTTATATTCAGGAAAACTTCAGACTTGAACTGTACTTATAGACCGTTTATGTGTTTTCCTAGTTTAGACCCATGTCACAGGGACACACCATTTTGGGGGCATGTGCCTGATGACACAAGCGGACACATTAACACGGACACGTAGGGCATTATTTTAATAAGTTTTAATAATATTTTAACACTTTGTATATTATATTTTCAAGTAAACATGCATTTTTACATTAAAATATAAAAGAATATTTTTTATTGATGAATATTAAAAAAATCCATGTCCTCGTGTCCTACTTCTGAAAAAAATCGAACTTGCCAGTGGAGAATGTGTCGTGTCCTTGTGTCGATGAATCATGACATAGGTTTAGACCCAAGACCAGATCTACTTGGTCAATGCACATATAAAGGAAAACTTCAGACTCCAACCGCACTTGCTGTACATCCTACTGGCTTAATTTGGGCCTGTACCAAAACAATGGTAGAAAGATTAAATAAGATTTACTTAGTTATGGATCAATCGAGCCTAACTCCAACTGGATTTTTTCATTCATTGAAATGAAACATGGTCTTCTGCCTAGAACTCTTAGTCCCTTGTCTTTTCAATCAAGCATTTATCAATAATAAGTAGGGGTGTCAACATGCCGGTTTTACGGAGACCCCTCTAGACCACATTAAGACCCGGGTCCTGATCGGAAGGTCCGATTAATACATGGATCCGGGTATAGTTTGTGAAATTTTATACCAGACCCAGGCCCGACCCGAGTTTGGATTAAGAATTGAATTTTTTCAATGTAAAAATGATAAAAATATTATTTTACCGGGAATGGTTCATGTAGTTCCAGTTAGGCTCAAGATAAATTGAGGCCCTAGGTATATTTCATTGGAGGCCCATATTTCTTCATTTTTTTTTTCATTGGAGGCCCTCAGCATGTGAATAGGGGTGGCAATAGGGTCGGGTTGGCGTGTCAGCATACCTCAACCCGAACCCGACCCGTTTATTAAACGGGTCGGCTGTGGCAAACACGAACCCGACCCGTTTAATAAACGGGTAACCCGACACGACCCGCCAACCCATTTAATAAATGGGTTGGGTTGGGTAAACGGGTTTTCAGGTTCACGGGTCGGGTTGGCGGGTTGACGGATCGGGTTGGCAGGTAGGCAGGTTGGCGGGTCGGGTTGACGGGTCGGGTTGGCAGTCGGGTTGGCGGGTTGACCCACCCGCCTAACCCGTTTATTAAACGGGTCAGCCGGGTTGGCGGGTTGGCATACCCCCAACCCGAACCCGACCTGTTTAATAAATGGGTTACACGGGTCGACCCGTTTATTAAACGGGTTGGCTTAAGTCCAACCCGAACCCGCCTAAGAGGCGGGTTGGTCGTGTCAGAAATTGCCACCCCTACATGTGAAATATAAGCGTTATATATATTTTTTCATTTGAGGCCCTACGAGGTGACCTCAAATATCAAAGATGCCAGCTGGATTTGGGTAGTTCTTATGGGGTCCCGGTATGGTTTCTTTTATAGTAGACCTGATTAAACCCGAGTCCGAACACGATACCATACCCAAAAATCAGGTTGAAGTCTGATTCCACCTGGGTCCGAACCAAACCCAACCCGTTGACACCCCTAGTAATAAGGTGCTTGGACACACCCACTTTTCGGTTTAGATGGGTGCAATCAAGCACCTCTTAGACATGCAAAATCCCCAGGATTACAATGTTCAGAGTTCAACAGAATATTCTTTGAGTAGGGATGTAAACATTTTGGATTCAGATTGGATGTGACCAAGACGATATTCAACTAACCGAAGTTGGCTAAATGGATTTGGATACAGATGGTGAAAAGCTCACACTAGATCTACTTTTTTACATGTAAACAGATTCAGATACCTGTCAAATTCAATTTCTTGTCAGATTCGATAGCAAAAAATGAAGACCATATCTGTATCTGATTATAATCGAATATAGTTTTTACCAAATTCAACTAAATGGATTCATGTTTGGTCCGATATCCGATAAAATCGGATTCATTGACATCCCTATTTTTGATCAATGTTGATTATAGTGCTCATAAAGTAAACAGAGTAATAGAGTTAGGTAATGATATTTACCGATCTATGATAAGAAAGCCGGATGTCGATGATGATGGTGGTGGTGGTGGTGGAGATGCACACACGATAAATTTGTAATAAAATAAATCAGGAATCAAATTACTGTTCACACTTAAATATAATATGATCCAATAGAAACGCAGCAACTAAACAGCATATATAGCACAAGGACTAAATAATATTTGACCTAAGAACCATGATAAGGAAAGGAGATTGAATCCACAACTTTCCTCCCTTTTCTTGAATTTTCCAGATCTTGAGAGAAAATTTGATCATCGACTCCTGTCTTGCTATCAGGTGTCATTTTGGAGAACTATACTGCTGCCAGGTAGCTAGGGACCAGATTACAGGTCACCACCATGACGTGGCATGTCAAGTGCATGTAGACCTAGCCCAATTGCCAGCGCCTCATCTGAGGGTGCAAGTGGGTCAAGTCGACCCAACCAGGCACAGTTGTACATGGTTAGACCATAGTAGGAACCGAAGAGTTGAGCCAAGTGCATTATGTGTATTCAACAACCAATGGTGTGTTCGCTTCAGTACATTTCATTTGAGTTGATTCAGTTAGACCCACACGCATACTAAATCTGAGTTGAATCCATGCTTGGACTCGAAACCAAACACGACTAATAACTGAGGGCCGCACGTGTGCCTGGGACATGCATGTTATAGACACGTACTAATCTCTAGCTATAACAAATGTTGCACAAAGCTCACTGGTCTACAACCATTTTGGAAAAGATAAGTGAGAATAATTGTCTTTGCAAAAAGCTCACTGATGTACAAAGATAACTAAGGACAACCAGGTATGGTTTCACTTTATCTAATGTTCCTTGGAAATATTTTCATGAGAAATTTTTTCCCCTGAATTTCTGCAAAGACTATACTGAGTCCTTCCTGCCATATTCATGTTACTACATTTTCAATATTTTTTTTAAGTTCAGCGTGTCCATGTAAAGAAAAACGATGAATAGGAGGGAAAGATGACAATCAAAATATGAGGGTAATCGGACTACTTTAGAAAATTTGACCAAGTATGCAAGTAAAGATTAACCAACTTAACTCCAAAAATGAGAGATTAATAATGATTGACACTTTGACAGGTACAAAAAATGCAGGTGAAGATTGTTACCAGTAATCGTTACAAGAGCAAATCCCCTCTTTGAAGCGGTGAAATCGTGTTCGATCTCTAACAATAATTTCTCGATCATAAACCTTCGATATGAACTTGGTCACGTCATGACAATCCCGACACACCCTGAGATTCTTAACAATGCGAATGACAGTGTCAGAGCTCGTGTTCAGCAAGCCAAAAGCAATTGCCAGCTTCTCACTGTGGCGTGCTAGTGCCTCTTCCTTGTCCTCGTCATCAAGGTCAAGCAACACCTGAGTTCTGTCAGGCACATACCCTTCCAATTTCGTTAGCCTCTCTATCGCTTCCCACATTATTTGTATTTTCTTAATCTGTGGATGTGATGTATCACCAACACGAAATTGATGTATAATCCCTTTAATTTCAATGAGACTACATCCAGGGGTCTTTATCAACCCCTTTACTTTCATTATTTCTCGCAACTTCCGAGCATCTCCATGTCTATTGGATGCCGCATATATATTAGCCAGCAGGACATAAACTACACTGTTGTTAGGTTCTAACTGAATCAAATGCTTGGCAACATACTCTGCAAGATCCACATTGCCATGAAATCTACAGCCAGCCATTAGAGCACCCCATATAAGACTATCAGGACTCATCGGCATGCTCTCTACCATCTCCCTTGCCTTATCAAACTGCCCAACACGTGCAAGGAGATCAACCATGCAACCATAGTGCTCAATTTTAGGCTTAATATCATACATTGAACTCATCAATTCAAAATAATGGCACCCCTCATCCACCAACCCTGCATGAGTGCAAGCACAAAGCACCCCAATAAAAGCAATATCATCAGGTTTTATACCTACTGCCAACATACGGGAAAACAGATTGAGCGCTTCATGCCCGTGCCCATGCATTGCCAGCCCTTTGATCATAGTGGTCCATGCCAATAGGTTCTTATCGTGCATCTCATGAAAGACTTTCAAGGAAAGGTCTACACACCCACACTTAGCATACATATCTATAAGTGCAGTTCCAAGTATGACACCCAATTTCATACCATTAGCTCTCACAAAAGCATGAACCCATTTACCTTGTTCGAGCGCACCCAGATGAGCACAAGCCGATAGCACACTCACCAGAGTGGACTCATGGGGTCCAACCTTAGCAACTTGCATTTGGGAGAAGATAACCAACGCTTCCTTAGACAATCCCTGCTGCACATAGCAAGAAATCATGGCGCTCCAAGAGATCACATTCTTCTCCGGCATCTCATCAAAGAGAGATTGCGCTTCGTTGGCGTCTCCCCGTTTAGCATACCCCGAAATCATAGCATTCCAAGACACTGTATCTCGATGGGGAATTTCATCAAACAGTTGGCGTGCGGTCTCAACACACCCACAAAAACCATACATATGAATCAATGCATTGCCCACATACACGTAAGAACTAAATCCAAATTTTATCGACTGCCCATGAATCGTTTCGCCTTGCCGGAGGTCCGAAAATTGGGAGCAAGCCTTCAGAACGAAGGGAAAAGTATAGAGATCGGGGACGAGGCGCGACCGGAGAATGTGGGTATAGAATTCAAGGGACTTGATGGGGTTGGGACTGTTCGAGTATCCTCTAATTATGGTATTGAAGAAGAAAATGTTGGGGTCTTGGATTTGGGAGAAGAGGAGGTGGGCGTGGTCGAGATCGCCGGAATTGGGGTCGGCACAGAAGGCGAAGAGGCGGCCGAGGAGGAATACATCGCCGTCGAGGAGGCCGGCCGTGATGAAGTGGGCGTGTATCTGCTTGAGCTGCTTCATGGTGGTGCATTTTTGAACGAGGATTGGTGGGAGGAATTTTCCGGCGACCGTTTTGATCATTCATCCGTTTGGCTACTTGAAAGATTTTGTGGTGGGTATCGTACACGCCATTTTTGGGTTGGATCGTATCTCCCAAAAGCTTTTTAGTTAAAGCATTTGAGAAGCGTGATACGGCATGAATGGGATTTTACCCGATATCCGATCGAATTCGGTTCCGTTCAGTTGCATTTGGTAAGCCAAAACTATACCCGATTATAATCCGACATGGATATGGTTTTGATTTTTTTCTATCCAATCCGACAAATACCCGAATTTGGTAGATATCCGAATCTGTTAACATGTAAAAAAAAAAGGAGAGACCTGGTATGAGCTTTTCACCATCTGAATTAGAATATAAATTCCAATCCATTTAGCCAACAATCAATTAGACCAATATAGTAATGGCCACCTCCAATCCTAATCCGAATTGTTTACAAGAGTAGTGAAACCACACTCATTCCAAGCTTTACGGTACACTCCTATTGTTCATTTTCCTCATTCGTTTAGGAAACCACACTCCTATTGTTCATTTTTTTTTGTTTTTTTACCTAAAAGGCTAATTTGAAAGTTAAATATTAATATATACTTTTTTATTAAAACAATACATAAATTATAAAATATTAAAATATTGACCATATGTGTCAGTGGCTGTGCTTACATGAACTCATGTCACTAGGGACACCATCAAAATGGCGAGTCCTTGTGACCCGGTGTGTTGTCGACAGACATCTTATGTCAAGCTATGGTCGCCACCTTTCACGATGCCGTGTGCGGTGAAAAGAGAACCCAAGTTAGCAGTGGAAGGCCACCAACCTTTGCCCATTTAGGGAACCTGTTGCTTTGGACTTCGACAAAGAATGCACACACCACGGGTAATTGAACTCTTGATGTCCTTAAGCTTGAGCGCCTTGGGGCAACCCCACCTAATCAGGTGTGTAGACACTGTAGAGCCTTTGTAGGCACGAGAAACACACTTTTGGTAAAAGGTCAACACGTGGTGATGTGGCATTATCTGACACTATTCTCACACCGCATCGACTGGGGATGCTGTAAACGTGACACGAACGACCAATCAAAACTCAACAAATGCACCCGAGTCTAATCAGGCCCAAACCATACCCAGACTTGATGAACCCATACCAAGTAAAATACTATTTTTATCATTTTTACATTGAAAATTAGTGGGTGTTAATCGAAACTCGGGTCGGGCCCAGGTCTGGTATACATTTTCACAAACTATACCCAGATCCATGTATTAATGGACCTTCGGGTCCGAATCCGGTTCTTAATCGGGTCATCGTATTTATCACCATACCCGGACCCTATAGTGTTTGGTATGGGTGGGGTCCCGTTGACATCCCTACCTGTATCGGCTGATACGCCAGAATTTTATCAGAATTTCGATACGATGCAAGCCTGAATCAGATATTTTTTTAATAAATGTAAAAATTACCAAAAATAATAATATTATTTTAAATTTATTTTAATAGTTTTAACATGTATCACGTTGATTGACACATAATAAATTATTATTATTTTTGAGCCGATACATAACAACGATTCAGTTGAGTATCGGTATCAGCCTATACAGCTGAATCGGTGGCCAAACGATTCAGGGCCGATACTGACAACATTGCTATACATAACCCCGATTGTCGCAAATTGCTCATAAAACAACACATATTTGTCTCACCATACATATGAGAGAGAGAGAGAGAGCACGCAAGGGGGTCACACTACAAGAAAACCGTGGATTAGCGACGACCTCTATCCATCGCTAATCCGTCGCTAAACTGTTTAGCGACGGATTAGCGATGGATAGAGGCCATCGCGAATTTTTGTTCGCTAATTAGCGGAAAAAATTATCTGTCGTTAATTCCGTCGTTAATTTGCGACAGATTAGCGACAAACATTATCCGTTAATCTGTCGCTAAATTTAAAAAAAAAATAAAAAAAAAATTGATCCTTGTCGGGCGGTATTCCGGCAGCACTAAGCCGGACTTATACCGCACCCGACAGGCATTGCATGCACAGAACGATCGCTCTGCCTCATCGCGAACCGGCGTCGCCGTCCTCCATGAACTGGCACCGTCATCTTCCGTGAACCGGTGTCGCCGTCATCCTCCGTGGACCGACGTCATCGTCCTCCGTGAACCGGCGCCGACGTCCTCCAGCGATCGCCGACCGTCCTCCGCCGTCACCGTCCTCCGTGAACCGACGTTTGTTGTCCTCTGTGAACCGACACCGACATCATCCAGCGATTGTCGACCGTCCTCCGGCGTCGCCGTCCTCCGTGAATCGGCGTTGTCGTCCTCCGTGAACTGGCGCCGACGTCCTCCAGCGATCGCCGACTGTCCTCCGGCGTCGCCGTCCTCCACTCTCATGTACATGCTCTCCAACGCGCTCTCCGACGTCGCTCCGTTTAAATCGAGCGCGATCGATTTAAATTTCGAATGGGGAGAGAGGGAAAATTTCGCGCTCGGTTTAAATCGAAAATTAGCGACGGAAAAATTCTGTCGCTAAATCCCCCGCTAAAATGTTTTTCTTGTATTGAGAATTAGCGACGAAATAATTGTTGTCGTTAATTCATCGCTAATTAGCGACGAAACAACTTTCATCGCTAATCCGTCGCTACTTAGCGACGGATTCATTAAGAAAGTTTTCTCTAGCTAATCTGTCGCTAATTTGCGACGGAAAAAATTTGTCGCAAATTTCCGTCGCTAATTAACATTTTTCTTGTAGTGTCAAGAGTGGCAAAGCGTAGCAAGTTGCTTGCATACGTAGACGACGAAATCAAAAGGGTATAGTGATTGGAGATGGGGGTGGAAAACACAGGAAAAGCTGAATCTTTGGTCATCTGAATGGAAAGTAGTAGGGTATGGGGGGGTGCAGGCTAACAAAGATTGTCAGATGAATGATAACAAAGATTGTCAAGTAGGAAAGATGAATCTTCTTGTAGATTTGTTGAGGTGTAAAACATATGAGGGTTGGACAATATCTTATGATCAATACCTGCTTGCATCAACTGTGAGTAGTCCAAAACTTTTTCATTTGATGTGGTGCAATTTGGGATATAGGTGATGTTTTGAGCATTGAAATTTTGACATTGGTTCTCAATTTGAGGGCTTGAAGAGTGGTTTGCTTGATAGGGAATGAAAACTTGATTGCTTCAAAGGCTTGTATTCTGTCTTTGTGACAATAGGACGTTTATAGCTAGCTTGAGCACCTCGGAATTGCATAGAGGATTGGTACCATTACTGAGATCAGAAGAGGAAAGAAAGGAGACCATAGTGGAGAAATCCAAGAGATCAAGCCTAGTACTATGAGTCACTGGGTCAATTCCCATTCTTAGAAGCTTTTTCCTTATGTGGGTGTTCCGGTAGTTCTTGATCTCATTATCTGTCCTTCCTGGCAGACGTCCAGCAATGGCTGACCACCTTCAATAACAAAGAAGAAAAAGGTTAAATATGTGATTTGTTTCATAAACAGTACAAGGAAAGGCTAGCTACTAAATTTTGATTGGGTTAATGAGGCTTTACTTGTTTCCAAGAATGCCATGCAATTGAATAATGGTCTCCTCTTCTTCAGTGAATCGACCCCTTCTAATATCTGGCCGTAGATAATTAATCCAACGAAGCCTACAACTTTTTCCACATCTTAATAGACCTGAATAGTTCATGAAAACAACTTTCATCATTCCTCTGATCCAAAATCGGTTTCAACATAAATATGACAACTGTTTTTGATTGCCCAACAACATTAGTTTTGAACAACAAAAATTCTTGCAGTGAGTTCTCAACATGATTAGAAGATTATTTTTAATTTTTATTTCACTTTTCTTTTGGTAAAAAAGAACAGAAAGAATCACTTTTCTTGTAAAGAGAGTGACCCCATCAAAAAGTGCTAGCTAGCCTGTTCTTTATACCTACATTCTTAGGGAGTGTCCTCCAGTTCTCTGCCCCATGCCTCTGAATGTAATCAATCATCTTCTTATCCTCCTCTGACGTCCATGGTCCTTTTTTCAGTCCATCTTTGCCACAACAAGAAACCCTCCCCATCTCTTTCAACATCCTTCTTTGTACCCTTCAATTTCACCCCTCCAAACTTTTTTTTTTGGTATCACTCAAAACACTCAAATTCCAAGCAGAGAGAGAGAGAGAGAGAGAGAGAGAGAGAGAGAGAGAGAGAGAGAGAGAGAGAGAGAGAGAGAGACGAAAGTAATTCAACATTACCACTCATGAAGATCAACAAAATGTTGAACCCATGAACTGAACAAGAACAAAAACCAAAACAAATAAAGAAAGCACAAGAGAAAAGAACATTAGACAGATAAAATGGGCTCACGCCAGAGACGCTTGCCCAGATTGCGACAAAGGATAAGTAGCATCAGCAGGAGAGAGTGGAAGATCACTAAGATGCATACGCAAGATCGCATAAACATCTACCAAGATTTTATGCACCAGATTTTGAATGTTAACTCGAATATGACGAAAATGAGCATCGTTTCGCGCCATCCAAACAAACCACCAAGAAGTAAGCAACCATGTCCGCCAGATGAACCTCCACCTCTTGCTGCGCCTAATACAAACCGGCCCCAAGATCAGATCTAGCGCAAAGGACTCCTCCTTAACAAATACTTTCGGATGCCTCCAGGTCCTACTAAAGATTTCCATAAAAATTGGGCAAGACCAGAACAAGTGAAACGCAGATTCTTCTGCAGGTTGACAAAGTACGCATCAACTCGGGAGTTGAATGCCCCACTTCTTTAAATTACTGTGGGTCTGGATCCTATCATGCAAAATTAACCAAGCCAGGACTCGAGAACGGGGGGAAGGACCCTTCGCCCAAAGCACATCCTCGGGCAACCAATCAGCCCCTGGCGGTAACAACGATCTATAGACTTTTTTGGTGAGAAACTCTCCGCTTGGTGCCAACGCCCACTGCAACCACTGACCAAAATTTCTAGAGACCTCAAAATGGTCTCTAAAGCAGGCTAAAGCCCTCAACCACGATTTACGCAAGTGTGAGAGCGCCAAACCTTGGGTTCCCAGACGAACCAGAATAAGAGTTGGATCCCCATATTTAGCAAGAAGAAAACTAGCACAAGGGTTATCCGGTTGGTAGGCCAACCAACATTGCTTGGCGACAAGAACAATGCTTCGCAGTCTGGGCACTGGAATGCCTAAACCACCCATACGCCGAGGTAGTACCACCGAACGCCAACCAATCAAGTGACACTTACCTTTGACTTTACACCCAGACCATAGAAAGCCTGCCAGCAAGCGCGCCAGCTGCTTCTCTACTCCCACATGCATTATAAACAGAGACATGAAAAATTCTGGAATAGTTGAAAGAACATGTCTGACTAAGGTTAGACGTCCAGCGCTAGAGAGATAAGATGACTGCCACGAAAGCAATTTGCGCTTCACTTTTTGAAGTGTCGGAGCTCGAGCCGCTGAAGAGAAGGGCTTCACTTGTAACGGCAAGCCAAGGTACATAATAGGCAAGTCATAAGTAGTGCAATTAAAAATTCTCTTTCCAGCTGCAAGCATATTGGCATTAACATTGAACATGGTTATAGAGCATTTGGTCTCATTTAGGGAAAGCCCGGACATGAAGAGAAAGAACTGAATGATAAGCTTGAACCTAAGCATCTGTTGAACATTTGCACGACAAAAAATGATCATATCATCAGCATAAGTAAGAATATGACCCGGGAAGTCGAAAACCTGCAAAGGATCAATGAAACCCGATACAACAGCCCGCTTAAGCAAGACCACAAGACCCTCAGCATTTGCATTGAACAACAAAGGTGACAGGGGGCACCCTTGCCGCAAACCCCGCCCTAGCTTGAACCGGTCTCCTCTAATACCATTGATATTTAACATGGCCTGGGCATTTGAGACCAGCTCTCTCACCCAACCAGAAAAATGACGACCAATACCGAAATTTGCTAACATTTGAAATAAGAATGGCCAATGCACATAGTCAAAAGCTTTATGAAAGTCTAATTTAAGGACAAAGTAAGGTTGACCGTTATGCTGCAAGGAATGGACCACCTCGGACGCCATGATGAACGAGTGCTGAACCCTCTTATTACGGACAAAGGCGAACTGAGAGTCTGAAAAAATCTGGTTAGCTATCGATTTCAGCCTATTCGTCAAAACTTTGACAAACATCCGATAGAGAACACTCATAACTGAGAGTGGTCGGAATCGAGAAATATCATTGGCCTCATCATCTTTCGGAATGAGCGAAATAATAGCAACATGCAAATGATAAGGCAGTCTCGAGTTACGATGAAACTCATCAAACATACTCACCACGTCTGATTTAACATAGTCCCAAATTTTTTTAAAAAAGTCGACATAAAAAAGTCGAGAGAGAGAGAGTTGTATGATTTGAGATCACATGGTGCTGCTGTAAAAGCTATGTAGGTGTATAAATAGTGGCAGCTTGAAGAGAGGGCAAGGGGGCAAGAAGTCAACTTAGATTGGTTGGTACTGGCCTCCCCTCTGGTTATCTTCAGCTTCTTTGCAACGTGTCCCTCCTTTCATCGTGCCTCGTGGTGTTTTGTTACCTTTTTCTTTTTTTCAACTTTTTTCCATTGGTATTGAGAAGGCAAACTCAAGCTGTTTCGTAGATTAACCTTAGGGATCGGAGGGAAGATCAGGTGCAATGTGATTACACACTTGCACCTGATCACCTTCCATCTGTTGTTGGGCCACACATCTGACAGGCTATATCCCGAAGATGGAGGGTGATTAGGTGCAGCAGCACAATAAACGTGTGCAATCGCATTACACCTGATCCTCCCTCCATTAGCAGGGCCATGTAAAAACCGTTTGACCTCCCAGTAAGACTCCAAAGCTTCAGTGAGTCACGTTGGCAGCCATTAATGAGAGAGGAGACGTAATCTCTCCCCCCTTGTCGCTTTCATGGCGGTCAGCCATGATCGACTCAGTTTATCCGATACGATACTAACCGAAATGCATATTATAGGTAAAAAACCTGTTTGCTAATGGTGGGCGGTGGGGACGACATCTGTTAACTGCCCATTCTACATTAATGTTATCAGTATCGGTGCGTATCGGCCTGTATCGGCCGATACACAGGCAGAAAATCGATACCCTGGAACCCTGAATCGGCTATTTTAAAATTATTTTAAGGGTTTTAATACGTGTCACGTTATGATTGACAAGTAATAAATTTTTATTATTTTTAGGCTAGTACAAAACGATTCACTTTAGTATCGGTATTGGCCGATACAGCTGAATGATGGCCCAATGATTGATACCGATACTGACAACATTGTTCTGCACTATAAGATTGGAACTGACTCAATTGGTCTGGGAATCAACTCGTTTCGGAGAATCGGTTTGGTGATGGGGGCCATTGTGGGCCTGGAGCTGTCAATGGCCGGACCTAATCTGGATCCAACTTTGAGGTGCCATCCATATATATATATATATATATATATATATATATATATAGCTCAGAGAAACCACCTCAGAAGGAGGGACCCAGTTGCACTGACTCAGCCTGCCGTACTTAAGGTCGCGGGCTTACCCTTGACCTCACACTAGGGAGTTGCCAAGCTTATGCTTATGCAGGAGGGTGACGCCCATGAGATTTGAAGCTAGACTGCCGGGGCCTTATCACACTACGCCAAACCCCTTGGGTCCCAAGCTCGGATAGTTAGAATTAGACAGTGAGATCTCTATTTTTTCAATATTTGCATATGAAAGGATTGGATCTTAATCAGGTCTCTGGTTGGACTTTGAAACGCGATCCGGGTTCGTATGTTTTCTTTTATCGGAAAAAAGCCCCTTCCGTTCTGGTTGGATTCCTGTCTGGCCCAGAACCCAGTCCACATCTGCAGGTTGAATTCAAGGAAGTCCAACCTGAATCCTGGTGATGGCCATTATTCACGCAAAATTTCAAAGTCATGTAACACGGCCCTGTATTTCAAAATTCTATTTTTTCTAGACTCATCGTGAGTGGACCCCAATTAGAATGACATTTCAAATTGACCCGCATGTATGGATCTGGATCCAGAACTGAGTTAGGATTTACACTGCAATCTATTGATATTGACCAAATTTTCTTTAGCATAACTTGCAACTCCCTCGAAACAGAATAAGTGGTCAAGTGGCACGTTATCTCATAGACTATATATATATAGATACAATGTGGCAGAATTAATACAACAAGATTCAGCTGGATCACGGCTCATGTTGAAGTCAAGGGATCCAAACTATCGGGTAGTCAACGGCTCTCAAGCTCATTGAAGGCTCACTACAAATGTTAGGTTCATCGCTTATGGCCATAGGAAAGTAAATGGTTACGATTCGGATCTGATGTGGCCAATACCATATTCGACAATGATGGGATGTTGGCTAAACCGATTTGAATTCGAATTCAGATTAGGATGGCAAAAAGACATACCAAATCTGCTTTATAGCATGTAAATGGATTTGGATATCTGCAAAATTCAGATATCTATCTGATTCGGTAACAAAACAACAAAACCATATTCACATCCTATTATAATTTGATATGGTTTTGGCTTACCAAATGCAACTAAACAGAATCTAATTCGGTCCGATATCAGATAAAATCTGATTCATTGACATCCCTTCATGCCCATCTGTCTAGATCGACTGCATGAAACACGACCGGGATTCACCTCACTAAACAGTAATTAACAACACTGCATGTTCTATCGGTACCATTAGGCTCTTCGGACTCAATAATGGACTCTGAATTCGAACCCGCATTTGATCATCCACACTGACAGCCCAAGCACTTTAACTATTGCACTGAGAAGTGGTCTTCAGGTGGGTGCGACTAATTACTGAGTTTAAGTGGGCTAAGAACCTGATCTAACCCACTTCTATCTAAGCCATGGGTTGAGTCCGAGTCTACATATTGGTACTTGGAATCTAAACGAGACAGCTTCAAACCGTCAAAAAGTGTAGCAATTCAAGCCAGCACAATACGTGAAGCAATTAAACCCAACTGTTTCCACACCAAGTGTAATAAATAAACATGTGACTCATAAAACTTTCCAACCTGTGAAACCAATTGATGCCCACCAATTTCTCATCTAGCAACTATATCCAATGCAATGAAGTGGGCATAGAAGACTATGTGTCAAGCCAGGGAGGCCTCTCACAAAGGCATGGGACCCACCTCAAGGAATAGTCTCCAACTAAGATTCGTTTAATTGTATTTACCTAGGTCAGAACCTTATTAGTTGCACCTGAAGATGTTATGATTTATGAACCATGTATCAAGCAAATGGTGGTTTAACGAAACCGACATTGTACGTTGGTGTTAGTAGGTCATGTGTATATGCATACGTGGGCATTAGGGGGTGTCAATGGGTCGGGTTTGGTTTGGACCCAGGTAGAATCAGACTTGAGACAGAATTTTGGGTATAGTATCGGGTCCCATCCAGGTTCAAATCGGGTCCACTAGAAGAGAAATCATACTCAGACACGATAAAAACTACATGAACCAGACCCTGACCATACCCAATAAAATAAAAGTTTTTATCATTTTTACATTGAAAAAATTCTGGTCTTAATCGGAACTCCGGTCGGGCCCGGGTCTGGTATAAAAATTCACAAACTATACCCAGATTCATGTATTAATCAGACATTCAGGTCGGAACCCAGGTCTTATTATTTATCACCATACCCAGACCCTATAGGGTTTGGTTCGGGACATGTGCGGGTAAACTCGACCCGTTGACACCCCTAGTGGGCATGCAGTATCCAGGCAGGATTCTGCCGGCTATTTAAGCACCAATCCTTGCATAACGACGCTTCAGAATAAGCATAGTATGTCATCAATGAATTTACTTGCCTACTTGGAAATAGTTTATTTCACTGAGGCAGGAATGAAGCTGGACCCAAGTATATCCGTGTCTTCCAAGCCCAGTCTTATCAAACTCTGGATTTGATTATCAGATCCAGGTCCAGGCGACTGTAAGCAAACATTAACATAATCAGGCAAACCCCCCCCTTGTCTGGAAAGTTATGTTTTACAACAGACTGGACCATCCTCTGGTATTGGTCGCAGGCTGACTAGCTAACAGACCTGACTCATATATAGTTTGAAGCTTCGATCTGGCTAGGATATGAGTCCGTCTGGTGCTAGATCCACTGAAAATGGATATCGAATTTCCATGTGGAAAACATAAAAAGGGGTTGGGTTATAACCTTTCACCTGTGTATGACCCAAATTGAGATCTATAGTATTCAGAATATGGGTTGGATCTGGTTTGAGGTCGGGTCAGTACCCTGCCCCTTTTGCACCCCCACTGGATGACCATGACGAATACCGTCCTTTTCGTCAAGGTCTGAGGGTGCTGCCATCATGAAGTGAACATATTCTGCTGCTGTGAAGCGTAGGTCTTTCGACTCGACCCGACCTGTTTCTGGCCTCAGCGGTCATGGGACAGGTGCTGAGGTACTGACTTTGCCCAGCCTGAATATGGTGTTGTGCTGTGAAACATGTTAGCAGATATCAAGAACTGGATCCTAACTCCAGATCAAATCCTACATTCACGTCAATTACCACTGGTAAAATAAGAGAAAGTGATGACGCAAATGGAAAGCTGTTGAAATGTGTAACTTTAAATAGACATGATAATTAAGGATAATTGCTATTATCATGTAAATCAGTTATTGATTCTAATCCCTTGAATCAAGGGATCAGACGTGTATTCTGAATTATAAAAGTAAATGAATACTCTCTTTCAAAGATGATTAAGAGAGAGAGAGAGCACCGTGGATGTAGGAACCACCTTGGGACCAAACCACGGTAAAAGAGATTTCTTATATAGTATCAGAGCACAACGATCATGGCCTCAAGCTCGATGTCATCTTCTCAGTTCAGTGGAGCCAAAAATCAACCTTCTTCTACCACTGGCGGTTTAGTATTTTCTTAGGTTTCCACTAATCTTCACCATTTCTTATCCATTATATAAATTGACTTCTGAAAACTACTTGTGGGAATCCCAATTCAAACCCATTTTGATCACCTATGATCTTATGGGTTATGTCGATGGTAGTAAAACCGTGTCCTCCTCGATATGTCAAAGGGTCAATGGAATTGAATCTCTTGTATAGTGCCTGGCTAAAACATTATCAATTGTTAATGAGTTGGCTGATCAACTCCTTAAGTGAATCTATTCACAGTCAAGTGATTGAGTTAAGTTCCTCCTTGGAGGTTTGGAACTCTCTCAAGACATCATATGTGGCTCATTCGAGATCGCGTGTGATGCAACTAAAAAGCCAACTTCAGGATCTCAAGAAGGGAAACAAGTCAATCTATGAGTACTTTTAGCAGGCCATGTTCATATCTCACCAGTTGGCCATTGCATCTAAATCGATCATTGAAGATGATCTAGTTATGCAACTGTTGAAAGGACTTCCCTCTGAATTTCATGCTTTTAAAACATCTATACGGACCAAACCAGATCCAATCTCTTTGAATGAACCCTATAGTCTTCTTCTTATTCAAGAAAAACATCCTATTGGCATCAATAAAACCGAGTCCAATCAGATTAATGCTTCAGTGAACACAACATTCAAACCTAATTATGACAATCAAAATCGTGGTGGATTTACTCCAAGAGGCCGTGGCAATAGAGGCCAGTTTCATGGTAGAGGTGATCGACACCAAAATGATAAATCACACATTATATGTCAGATTTATAAAAAACTGGGTCATTCAGCCCATACATGTTATAAGTTGCAGTCTTATGTTGAGAACAACCCAACATCTCCTCCTAGTGTTTATCATGTGGCTCCTCACAATGATTCTAGTGGCGACAACAACTGGTATTCAGATTCAGGCGCTTCACATCATGTCACAAGTGACTTGAATAATTTGTTAATCCATTCGGAATACCAAGGTGATGACAACATCAGAATTGACGACGGGTCAAGTTTGAGTATCAAGGATATTGGCTCCTCCATTTTTGATAAATGTGTGATGAATAACATATTGCATGTGCCTCAAATCTCAAAAAATCTTTTGTCAATTCAGAAATTTGATAAAAATAACAATGTGTTTTTTGAATTTCACCCGAGTTGTTGCTATGTGAAGGATTGCAACACAGAAAAAACTCTTATTCAAGAGGAAGTGAAGGACTCTACAAAATGACTCTCGTTGGAAATAAGCAGGCGTATCTTTTTGAAAAAGACTCCATTAAACTTTGGCACAAGCACATGGGGCATCCTGCACTTAATACTGTGGTGAAAATTTTAAATAAGTTTGGTTTTCCCTTTCGAGGTTTTATTGATAATAAGGTGTGTGAGGCATGTTAATTGGAAAAAGTCATCACTTACCCTTTGACAAGTCCGCAACACCAGTAAATGGTTTGCTTGATATTATTTATTCTGATGTTTGGGGTTCGGCCCTGGTAACTAGAATTGACAGTTTTTATTATTATGCTTTATTTGTTGATGCTTACTTTAAGTACACTTGGTTATATCTACTGAAGCAAAAATAGAATTTATTTTATGTTTTCTAAAAAATCAAAGCCCATGTTGAATTATTTATAGGCTTTAAAATTAAGTTTCTTCACTCATATTGGGGAGGCGAGTATTAAGGTCTCTCAAATTTCTTGAATCCAATAGTATTGGTCATTGGGTGTCTTGTCCTCACACGCTAGAACAAAATGGGATTGTAGAAAGGCATCATCGTCATATTGTTGAATGTGGTCTTACTATGATGGCTGAAGCCGGTATACCATAAAAATTCTGGTCTTATGCCTTCAGTGCTACCACCTATCTTATGAATAGGACCCCAACTAAAGTTCTTAAAGGAAAAAGTCCTATTGAAGTATTCTTTAAAGTTGAACCAAATTATAAATTTTTAAAAGTTTTTTGTTGTGCTTGTTTTTCATGATTACACATTTATAGAAAACACAAAATGGAGGGAAAATCTGAAAAATGTGTGTTTATGGGATATGCTCCCAAACACCATGGTTATTTTTGCTTAAGCCCGAAAACCAGGAAAATGTTTATATCCCAACATGTTATATTTGATGAATACAAATTTTTTTTTAGAAGTGGAAGTAAGTCCAAGGACCTGGAATCCAAGGAAAAGATTAATCAAGACCCTTTTATTTTAAGGTTTCCCTCCAATGATGAATTAAGATCCAATGGCTCGATCATTGAGCCTGATTCAAATCATTCTAATGAATCTAGATTTGAAAGTGAAGCTACTCAATCCATGTCGATCAACGGTCAAGACCACACTCAGTCCATGACATCTAATGATCAAGCTTGTGAAGATTCTAACAGCATTCAAATGGTGCCTACCCACACTCATCACATGATAACTCGGTTTTAAGATGAAACCTTGAAGCCAAAAATCTATGGTGTGTCAAAACATTCATTGCCAAGTGCCTTTCTTGCCTCTTTGTTTCAAGACAAGGAAAATGTGACATTTGAAGAAGCCATGAGAGATCCAAACTAGAACTCTGCCATGAAAAAGGAAATTGAGGCATTAAAAAGAAATCAAACCTGAACCTTAGTTCCCAGATTCAAAGATTATCACATCGTCGAATGCAAGTGAATTTATAAAATCAAAAGAAAGATTGATGGGACTTTAGAGAGGCATAAGGTCAGATAGCTTGTCGCCAAGGGTTATAGTCAACAGTAGGAGATTGACTATTTCAAAACTTTTAGTCCTATCGTGAAACCTCTCACTATTAGACTTGTTCTTTCTCTGGTTGTTGATCAAGGGTGGTATATGCGGCAACTTGATGTCCAAAATGCATTTTTACATGAGTATATTGAGGAAGAAGTGTATATGAGTCAACCTCAAGGATTTAAGGATATCAAACATCCGAATTATATGTGTAAACTTCAAAGAGCCCTATATGGTCTCAAACAAGCGTCACGTGCATGGTTTTCTAGACTAAGCACATTTCTTCAAAGGCTGGGCTTTACAGGAGTCAAAATAGATAATTCATTATTTGTTCTAAAAAATGACAAATATACTGTTTATGCTCTCATTTATATTGATGATATTATAATAATTGAAAATCCAAAAAAAATTGTTCATCAACTCATATGCAGGCTTGGAAAGGAGTTCACTCTAAAAAATCTTGGAGATCTACATTTTTTCTTGGGTATTGAAGTGAAAAAGAACTCTCAAAGAATGACTCTGTCTCAAAAAAGGTAAATTAAAGAGCTCCTGAACATAACAAAATTATTAGATGCCAAGTTCGCAAATATACCTATGGCCATGTCTCCTCCTTTATATGCAAAGTCTGGTTCAGTTTTTAAACATCCAAGTCTTTATAGAAGCATCGTCGGGTCCCTTCAATATGCCACCCTTACTAGACCAGACATTTCATTTGCAGTGAACAGGGTAAGCCAATATATGCACACCCCCTACTAATGAACATTAGAAGGCGGTCAAAAGAATTCTGAGATATCTCAAGAAAACTATTGAGCATATCTTTCTTATCAAGAGATCTCAAAATTACTCTATTAATGCATATACAAATGCTAATTGGGCAGGAACCCAGATGATAGATTCCTCAGCTTAAGTTGTCGTAGTGCGCTTAGGTTATCATAGAGATATTGAACAGTCATCACAATGGTGGTTTGATGATGGTTTATCTGCAAGGAGAGGAAAAAGACGGTAAAAAGGTTTTATTATCCAAAGAACAAAGCATTAACTAAGATGCACATCTAGTCTCGAGCCCGATCCCTCTGCTACCACCACAAACCATGGTTGGATTTCTCGGCCAAACAACTTCAGACTCGACCGAGTCAACTCGGGATCAGAACCCACCTGAGTAAAAAAAAACCCAGTGACTCGATATTCACCAAAAACTTGCCCAATTCAACATTAAAACTCTGGCTGAGTCACGATCATTTTGCATAATCGAGACTCGGCCGACCAGTGGGTTAAAAAATCAGAAATCTCTGAGTTGCAATACTGATACGTATCGGCCGAGTCACCAGTGTTTTAAAACTTCTGTTTCAAAATTGTTTTAAAAACTTAAAACTTTTGAAACCCTAAGCCTCTCTATCTTTCCCTCTCGCTCTCAACTTTTGAAACCATAAATTTATGAAGCAGGTTATATGTCCCCCCCTGAACAGGGCAGGTAGCTACATCTCATGTTCAGGGGTCCCAAAGAGCACCACATATATAAGCATGTGCGGCTCGTATCCCCATGTTTGTCAGCATCACTTAGCGTTGGAGTTTGATGCGATTGCAAAGACTTAAGTACTCTTTCCTCCATTGGTGCAAAAAAAATGACGATTCTAGAAAAGAAGTGGTTGTAAAGACTTAAGTACCCCGAAGATGGTTATTTAAGACCTAGTCCCTGCACTACAGGATTATCCGAGAAAAGAATCCCCCCCTGGAGAAGGCCATGAACATCAACCCTCTCTCTCTCTCCCTTCTCTTTCTGCTTTTATGCACATCCAGCAGACGATCCTACATTGCTCCATCAAGCACCGACTGACCTGCACACTGCCTGTAGCATCGTTCAACTTGATGAGTTGTGGAGCCTGATTCAGAGTTTTTGCTCTTACAGAAGGGGGGTCTGGGGGCTCCCCCTGGCGTGGGTAGCATCATTCAACTTGATGAGTTGTGGAGCCTGATTCAAAGTTTTTGCCCTTACAAGAGGGGGGTCTGGGGGCTCCCCTTGGCGCGAGTCCCACTGCGCAGTCAGCGAGGGTACAGGGGAGGGCGGCCCTAGCGGGGGGCTCGGGTGGCAGCGCCCCCCAAACCAATTTTTTTTTGGGGCCTTGTATAAATTTTTTCTTTTATTTCCCTCTTGTAACTATCGAAAAAGAGCAATAAAGTGTTTTGTTTAATCGTGGTGCTCATGTTTCCTTCGGTTGTTTCTTGCTCGAGGTTTTCTTAACACCCTTTTCTATAATTTTTCTATTTTTTTTTTTCAGCTTTGCGATTTTCGTAAATCGCTACTTGATTTGCCATTTTTTTGCTACGTGATTTTTGTAAATCGCTACTCGATATAGCGATTTACAAAAATCACATAGTGATTTGCCATTTTTTTTTTGCTACATGATTTTCGTAAATCGCTACTCGATATAGTGATTTACGAAAATCACATAGCGATTTGCCATTTATTTATTTTTTTGCTACGCAATTTTCATAAATCGCTACTCGATTTTGCGATTTATGAAAATCACACAATGATTTGCCATTTTTTTTTGCTATGTGATTTTCGTAAATCGCTACTCGATATAGCGATTTACGAAAATCACATAGCGATTTGCCATTGATTTATTTTTTTGCTATGCGATTTCCATAAATCGCTACTCGATTTTGCGATTTGCCATTTTTTTTGCGCGACGCAATTTTCATAAATCGCGATGCCGAGCACCGCCCCCTTGAGCACGATCTTCGTCGTGATCAGGCTGTAGTCGCCAGCCATCCCGATGGAAGTCTTGAGGTTTATGATGGGGAAGCTGGAGGTTGTACTCTGTTATAGGTGTACTGGAGGAAGATTCCGTTGTAGGTGTCCCTCGAAGGAGGAGGAGGAGCCACCACAGTCGGTTGCCCGCTGGACGAGAGCAACATTCCGATCACTGCTAGTAGAAAGAGGATGACGATCACCATCAGATTGCCGACACTTTGCCTCCCTTGATTTCTTCTCTAGAGAGAGAGAGGGTTTTACAGTGTTTTACGGAGAAGGAAGAAGAAGAAGATGACGACGAAAAGTTCAAACATACATTTTTGATGGCTCAGGTTCATTTCGCCGGATCACCATCGGATCGCCAGCTCACCATCGTTTTGCTGGATCACCATCGGATCACCAACTAAGGCTCATTTTGCTGTGTAGACTTTGAAGAGTCAACATCATCCTCAACTTTCTAGATGGAGGACATGTTTGTCCTTTTTTTGAACTGTTTGTTTCCCTTTTTTTGAATGGACATTTTTGTCATTTTCTCAAACCGTCATTTTATGGCAAGAATAGCAAGAAAGGGTGATTAAGTCTTTGCAACCGCACCCGACTCGGATGTTAAGTGATGTCAACATACACAGGCATACAAGCCCCACGTGCTTACATACATGGTGCTCATTCGAACCCCCAAACACAGACGTGGGATTCATTGAATCATCGGGGGAGAACATACACCACCCTCTAGTTTGTAAAAATAAAACATAACCCTGAGAAGAACGACTAATCACTCGCTCGCTTTCTCTTGTGAACAAAAGAGAGAAATATGTGCCCTTCCCACTACCACGTTGTTCTTCTCAAGAAGCGGGTTAAGGAGGAGGACACTTTGTACAACAATGTTGAGCGCATTGCTTTTAGCTACCTAGTATCTGAAAAATGTTTCTTTTGATATTTATAGAATTCGCCTCAGAAGATTGGAAGATAATTGCCCTACCAATCCTAAAGGTTTTAACTCCGGAGGGTACAAGGTTATCTTTCGAGTTAAGTTATTAGATGCTATCTCTTTAATTATATTGAGTTTCAGCTTCTTTGGATTTTCAGGCAGAGGATATCCTTTCGAGTTAAAGCTTGTTTAGTGAAAAAACATCAACTTACGATGCATCAAAACTTTTTACAACACAAATGAATTGAACTAACCAGAATCAAAGAACATTTCTTCACAACAACAATAACAACGCCTTCATCCCAAACAATTGGGGTCGGCGATATGAACCAAAAAGAAAATCATTTTGGGTCCTCCACATGAATCCTTCTCCTCCAATCATTTCTATCCAATGTCATGTCCTCGGTGAGGTTCAAAGCCTTCATATCCTTTCTTATAATCTCCATTCAAGTCTTCTTAGGCCTACCCCGACCTCTTTTAGCTAATATATTTTCCCATTTCTCCATCCTTCTAATTGGAGCATCATTAGGCCTTCGTCGAATATGCCCAAACCATCATAAACGATTCTCACTCATCTTATTTTCAATGGGTGCAACGCCTACCTTCTTACGTATTTCCTCATTCCAAATCTTATCTTTTAGTATCTTTCCACACATCCATCGAAGCATACACATCTCAGTTACACTCATTTTTTGAAAATGATGTCTCTTGGCAGCCCAACATTCCGTACCATATAGTAAAGCGTGTCTAATTGTCGTCCTATAAAACTTCCCCTTCAACCGCAATGGCATTCTACGATCGCACAACACTCCAGTTGCACTTTTCCATTTCATCCACCCAACCTTAATCCTATGATTTACATCTCCATCAATTTCTCCATTCTTTTGAATGATAGATCCCAAATATTTGAAACAGTCATCCACCACTATTTCTTGCTCACCAAGCTTTACTACACTGTCATCACTACTTCGCTGCTTACTAAACCGACATTCCATATATTCTGTCTTACTCTTACTCAACGTAAAACCTCTTGCTTCCAAAGTTTGTCTCCATATATCTAACTTAGCATTAACCCCAGCTCTAGACTCATCAATCAAAACAATATCATCAGCAAACAACATACACCACGACACATTTTCTTGAATTGATCTCGTAAGTTCATCTAACACTATAGCAAAAAGGAAAGGGCTTAATGCAGATCCTTGATGTAACCCAACCGTTATAGAAAAATTGTTTGTCACCCCTCCACAAGTGCGGACATTGATTACTACTCCTTCGTACATATCTTTAATTAAACTAATGTACTTGAGAGAGATACCTTTCTTCATCATTGTCCACCAGAGAACATCCCTAGGTACTCTATTGCATGCCTTCTCCAAATCAATAAAAACCATAAGCAAATCTTTGTTCCACTCTCTATATCTCTCAATAAGTTGTCTAAAAAGATGTATAGCTTCCATAGTTGATCTTCCAAGCACAAAACCAAATTGATTCTCCGATATCATGGCAACCTTCCTCAACCTATACTCAATCACCCTCTCCCAAAGTTTTATAGTATGACTCATGAGTTTTATACCATGATAGTTTGTGCAATCTTGTATATCACCCTTATTCTTATAGAGAGGCACCAAAGTACTCTTCTTCCACTCATTAGGCGTCTTATTTGTCCTCCAAATCTTGTTAAAAAGATTTGCCAACCATACTAAACCTTTCTCACTTAAGCATTTCCAAGCCTCGATAGGTATACCATCTGGGCCAATTGTCTTTCTGGATTGCATTTTCTTCAAAGCCTCTGTAATTTATTTCTTTTGAATCTTGCACATGAAGTCACGATTCATCTTATGAAAAGGAATGGAGAAGTCTTCAAGATCCTGGGCATGCCTTCCATTAAATAGCTTATCAAAATAATCTTTTTATCTCTCCTTAATCTCCTCATCTTTAACTAAAACCCTTTGTGTTTCATCTTTGATACATCGAACCATACCCAGATCCCTCGATTTCATATCTCTCATCTTTGCAAGCCTATAAATATCCTTTTCGCCCTCCTTGGTATCCAACTTGTCATAGACCTCCTTATATACCTTATCCCTCGCGTTTCAAACTACTTTTTTAGCTTCCTTCTTTGCTACCATATACATCTCCAAATTCTTATTATCACGACTCTTACTTAGATTTCTATAACACTCTCTTTTAACCTTAATAGCTAATTTGACATCTTCGTTCCACCATGATGTATCCTTACCTAACGGTGCACTGCCTTTAGACTCACCCAAAACCTCCTTCGCCACCATTCGCATGCAACCCGCTATCTTATTTCACATTAATTCTGCATCCTCCTCGAGACACCAATTAGCTTCTTTAGCTACTTGTTTAACAAACATTTTGTTTAACTTGATTAATAAAAAATGAACACATTTAACTTGTCCCATTAAGTGGATAAAATTTATGACAAACATCATTGGTTGTAGATTTTAGACCTTCCTTGGTCGGACTGCCCCACTTCTCGGAACAAGCTTTATTTACTTTTACAAAGATAGCATGACAAACTTATGATAGCTCAAACACAATGCACCTCTTATATAATATAAGTCATACATTGAACAACAGTAGAATCCAAAGAACAAGTTCCATCATCTCGAACCACCTGATTTGCATAACCAGGTAGGGAGAAAACTCTAAAAGCTACAAACCTGGCATGTGGATATTAATCACTTATTTATTAGAAGCAAGACTTGATCATGAAACCATTTTCCACGTGAGAACAGGCCTAACCAACACTGGCTGCATCTCTTGCCAACAGTACACTGGCCTGCTGTTGTATGACACTCCAGGCACCATGAACATGCCTTTCCTCTGTTAATGCAGAACCAACAGCAAAACGCAGCACATACATCTCATCTACAACGGTATGTGTCATATAGACCTTCCCTGTAGCATTGACTGCCTCAAGCAGCTTGCAGTTCAGCTCAAAGCCATTGCCATCCCCTCCTCTTGGTTTGAGCCTAAAGCACACCAACGCAAACCTTCTAGGCGTGAAGATCTCAAAACTCTCATCTATACTAACCAGCCTTTCAAAGAGCTTAGCAAGCCTAACATGCCTCCTTATATGCTCCCTAAGGTTACTTAGGCCATGGCTTTGGATCACAAGCCACAACTTGATGGCGCGAAACCGTCGGCTCAGTGCAATCTGCCAGTCTTTGTAGTCAATAACCATTAGGCTCGTCCTCGCCCGGTTGGCCAGGTAAGCAGGACTTATGGACAAGGCACTCACCAAGTGAGAAGTGTGTTTGACCCATAGGCAGCAACAGTCCATGTTGCTAAGAAGCCATTTGTGTGGGTTCATGCTTAGCGAGTGTGCATGCTCCACCCCATCTAGGTAGTGTCTGAACTCTGGGCATATGCAAGCACTACCCGCATAGGCTGCATCAACATGGAGCCAGACTTTGTACTCTCTTGCCACTTGTCCTAGTGCTTCGAGTGGGTCGACGGCACCGACACCTGTCGTGCCCACCGTGGCACATAAGTAGAGTGGGATCAAACCAGTGGCCACATCACCTGCCATTGCCATGCGAACGACATCTGGCGAGAGCGCAAAGCAGGTGGCATCAGATGTGGCAAGTGGCCTGTAATGTTTGGGGTTGATCCCTGCTATCTTGCATGCCTTTTGCAAGCATGCGTGTGTTTGATCAGAGCCATACACAACAAGCTTGGTTATGTTCTCATAACCTATGCTGCTCAAGACTTTGTCCCTGGCAGCCACTAGAGTACACACTATTGCCTCACATGTGCTGCCAAGCATAACACCACCACCGCTATCACCACCAGCACCAACCTTGGGTTCGCCATTGCTATAAGTGAATACAAATGGTGAGGGGAGCTTAAGGATGTCAGCCATCCAATCCATGACAAGCGATTCGAGCTCGGTGGCGGCCGGAGAAGCGATCCAATTGAAACCAACGACGTTAAAGCCACTGCAAAGCATCTCTCCCAGTAGCCCAGCAGTGCTAGCATTGGCTTGGAAGTAGGCAAAAAAGTTAGGACTCTGCCAATGTGTTAAGCCGGGGATGATATGTTGCCTAACATCATGAAGTATGGCCTCCAAGGACGCCGGCAAGTTCGGAGCATTCTCCGGCAAGTGTTTGCGGAGGTAGCCAGGCTCAACTTGGCTACACACAGGATAACTCTCAATCTCCTTGTAATAGTCTGCAACAAAATCCACGACCTGGCGTGCTTGTTTTCGAAATTCCTCTGCATCTAATGGGTTGAAACTTCCATTTGTGTTGTGAAAACTACCCATTTGGAAACAGTAAATAAAAATAAAAATGCGGAGGAAGAAGAAGCCGCTAGTGCTGGTTGTCTACAAAGAGCTGGGACGAGGGACTACTTATATAGCATAGTCAAGCAGTACTGACCGAGTTTTACTCTGCGATGACAGAGGCCAAACCAGCGCGGCTAAGTCTCCGATCTTGTAGTAAACATCAATGGAAAAAGCAATACTAACTCCAACCTATGCCACAAATATTCGTTAGATTTTGAAAATATTGCTAATCTAAGGTGATATTTTCAGGAGACGTCGCTGTGACATAGGTATTCGGCCCTTTGATTAGAGAGGCGTGGGACCCCCTCTTAACGAAGGACGTACGTCGTTGGGCCCATCATTGAGCAAATTGTTGGAGTCCCCCAGTGGGCGTTACCTAGATTAAAGGACTTTCATGAAGGTGTCCATATCCGATAAATTTCACGATTTTGAAAGGGACATAACTGTTCTCTAATAAAGATTTACATTATATAAACGGGTGTCAATTTAAACCCATATCAATAGAAAAATAAAGAAAATGATTAAGAAAGAAATTACCCTTTCTGAATTTTTCACTAAAAAGGAAAAGGGATTCTGCTCACCGGTTGCTGAAGGTGCCTGCGGTCATTGGAGGACTGTGATTCAAATGAGGAGTGAATCTTCCCTGTTTCTTCTGCTCTGCGACACACCATCTGCCATTGCTGGATTGGAATGGCTTCTTCAGGTACACCTTCGAACTTCTTACACGCAGAGGATCCCAACATTGGGTTATGGACCCGCACCACTCTTTTTCGCTGCGCAGGCCTGTTGGCATTTTTTTGACGACTGTCGCAATGGGGCGACAATGTTTTCCGATAGCCTATCACTGCAAGGAAACGTAGTTCATCGGTATTCGGCCATCGGCGAAGCAGAGTCACCGTGGGACGACGTTGGTCGCAGGCGGCGACAACCGAACACAAAAAAATAAAGTTGGGGTTTTACTTGTGCCGTTGAGTTGCAGGGAGGCCGACCGGCGTCGGGGTTGCCTTGGACTGTCGCGGGGGGGGGGGGGGGGGGGGGGGAGGGGAGTTGTTTTTGCCGGATCACCGACATCCGTCTGACGACGTGCAATAACAAGGGTTTTAAAAACCCCCTTTTTCCCATTCTTTGTTCCATCTGCCGTCGGGTAGTGGGGCTTTCTTGCCGACATCTGCAGGATGTCGTGGGTGCATCATCGGGAAGAGGCGGCCTTCATCGGCCGCTTCACTGGCGTCGTGGTCCGTCCGACATCACACAACATCCAAGGCGGTGAAGCCCTCTTTTTTTTCTTTTTCTGGCTTCCCCTCTACCATTGGGTGAGGTGGGAGGAGCGTCACCGGTGGGGCTCTGGTGTGGGTCGCCGACAGGTGGCGTGGGCTGTCGCTCAGGCGATGTGGGTCATCGCTCAGGCGACATGGGTCACCATGAATTCTAAGAGAAACCCTTTCGGTTTCTCAGGATCGATCTGTAAACAGAACTTGGGTTTCTGTTTTAATGTTGGAACCAGTTCGGGTCTGATATTCTTGACCCGGTGATAGGCCCGATCCAAACCCATTCAGGGTAGATCAGGTCTGCCGTCATCCTTGGATTAGACCTGAACCCATAATGGATCTGGGTATGGGTCTGATCTTAAATGATTGGGTCCAATTCAGGTTATGATTGGATCGGGTCCTACCCAGATCCGATTTGTACATGGTCAGACCCAGATCTAGTTTTGTACCAGATCAGACCCAAATTCGGTCGTACCGGGTCAGACCCAGATTCGGTTTGTACCGGGTCAAACCCGAATCTGATTAGAACTGGGTCAGACCATGATCCAATATGTACCGGGTCAGACCCGACTCCAGTTATAATCAGGTCAGACTTGGATCCAATATATACTGGGTCAAACCCAAATCTAATATGAACCGGATCAGGATCTTAGCACTATTTGAAACTGAACCGGATCTGTGACTGATTTGGCCCTTTCCAGAACCAGTTCAGAACCGTTTTCACCGATTCTTTCTAGTTTTCACCAATTCTGAGATGCTAAGACCCTGTTTTCTTATATATAAGAAGATAGAGGGATTTTAGCATATGGTTATAGGGTTTTATGAATTTTTGTTCATACTTGACTTCGGTTCATAAGGTTTAGAACCGGTTCAGAGCCTTGGATGACCGGTGACCGGTTCGGGGCTATTTTCAGACCGGTTCAGGATATTTTTAGACTGATTCCTACTTATGGACCCACAGTTTTACCCATTAAAGCTTAGCTTTTGTTATTCTTCATGCATTTTATTTGTAATTATGCATGCATAAATGAATGTATAATATTGGAATCAAGGATAATTAGATGACTTAGTGAATTTATATCACCAAAGTGACTGAATGCACATATGTTGTCAATTTTTTTGTTCTATCATATAGCTTTAGCTAATATTATTTTTGTACTTAAATTCATGAAACGATAAATGACCCAAAGATAGTTTTATCGTGTTTAGAATTCTAACTAGGGTAGAATAAGACAAGTGTGTTGAGATATATCATGCATGAGTATCCAAAGGTACCATGTGTTGATGGTCTAACTTCACATGAGTCTTAGTTTTACCAATTGTGGTCGCTAGGCGAAGTGATTTACGCGTATTGGAGTTCTTATCAAAGTAAGACTTCAATGACTCCCTGCACTTGCCCAAAAATAAGCATATTCAGGGCTTTTTATTTATTGCTTTTTCCATCAGGTTTGTCTCGTATATGCTTTCTTTTGATACATATCTTTTGTCATGCAGTTTCTAGTTCTGTGATTCTAGATGACTCAAGTTCTATTTTTTTTCTTGATCGATCTAATTTTAGTGATTGAAAAAAAATTGTCCTTTTCATATTAGGATATATGGATCTGGATTTGGCCTTAAGAATGGATGAGCCTACTACCCTGACAGATCAACGCACTGTTGAACAAAAGAGTGCTTTTGACAAGTGATAGCACTCGAATAGACTTAGCATGTTGCTTTTGCAATCTAAGGTGGCTAAGAATATTCAAAGTGTTATCCCGCAATGCAGAACAGTGAAGAAATTCCTGAGTGCCATTGAGGCACAGTTTGCCAGTTCCAATAAGGCCAGGGCCAATATCCTAATATCGAAACTCATAACTATGAAATATTTTGGAGGGGGTATTATTAGCCAACACATTTTTAGAAATGAGGAACATAGCTTCTCAGCTGAATGACATGAAGCTGACCATTTCTGACCCATTTCTAGTGCATTTGATTCTAGCATCCTTACCTTTGGAGTATGGACCTTTCAAATTCTCTTATAATACATATAATGGTGAATGAACATTCAATGAACTTATGTCTAAGTGTGTTGAAGAGGAAGATAAATTGAAATGAGAGAATGTGCAAAGTGCACATATGACTTCTCATGGCTCCAAGGTAGGACAAAAAAAGAATGCATTTAAGAAAACTGCTAGGAAAAAGTCAACAGGAGATAAGTCATCTCAAAGCAAGCAACCCGATTCTGCTCCCATAAAGTGTTTCTTTTATAAAAAGAAGGGACACAGGAAGGCAGATTACATAAATTATAAAAAAATGGTTAGAAAAGAAAGGTAATTTATCATTTATTTCTCATGAATTTAATTTATTACAAATTCCTGAAAATAGCTGGTGGATTGACTCTGGTGCTACTATTCATATGTCCAACTGTCTACCGTCGTTCCTGAACAGAAGGAAACCAACAATGCATGATAAGAGCATCTATTTGATGAACAAGATGCATTCACATGTCAAGGGTGTTGGGACCTACATGATCACTTTAGATACATGCATAGATTTAGATCTTCATGATGTCTTTTATGTTTCATCATATAGTAGAAACTTAATTTCAATTTCAAGATTAGATAAATTTAAATATTGCTTTAAATTTAAAAATTCTAAGTTATTCATTTACAAAAATTCTGTCAAAATTGGTTCTGCATTAGTTTATGATGATTTATACAAATTAAACATGAAGATCCAAACTAAGGAGTCTTTGACTTCTGAATACGCATTGGTTGAGAATAAACGTAGCATGATTAATGATAAATCCTACATACTTTGGCTTCAAAGATTGGGTCATATCTCTGAAAGGAGAATAAAGAGACTTGTAAATGAAGGGATCTTGAAATCTCTAGATTTTATCGACAATGATCCGTGTGTTGATTGCATAAAGGCTAAGCATACAAACACATATAAAGATGGTGCCAAACGTAGTAGTGAGATATTGAAGATAGTCCATATGAATGTATGTGAACCTTTTACCCCTGTTGCACACGCAAAAAATCTTTTGTCACCTTTATTGAAGACTATTCACGATATATGTATCTTTACTTGATTTAGGAAAAATCTAATATTTTTCAGATGTTTAAAGAATTTAAGAAAGAAGTAGAGAAACAAACCGATAAAGTTATTAAGATAGTCAGGTTTGATAGAGATGGCAAATATTATGGTAGGTTTACTGAGATGGGGCAAAGGGAAGGACTACTAACGCAATTTCTTAAAGAAAAAGGCATTATGCCTCAATATACTGTGCCTGGTAGTGCTTACCAGAATGATGTAGCTGAAAGGAGAAATCATACGCTTAAAGAAATGGTCAGGGCTATGTTGAATTATTCAACACTTCACATAAAATTGTGTGGTGAATCCTTAAGGACTGTTGTGCATATTTTGAATAAGGTTACTACAAAATCTGTACCTAAAACTTTCTACGAGTTGTGGACAGATAGAAAACCATCACTGTCTTATATGCACATATGGGGATGTCATGCAGAGGCTAAGCTATATAACCCCTATATTAAAGCCTTTGATCCAAGAACAACTAGTGCATATTTTATTGGTTATCCAGAGAGATAAAAAGGATACAAGTTTTATTGCCCATCTTATTCACCATAGATTGTTGAAACAGATAAGGCAAAATTCTTTAAAGATGGTTCAGTTGGATTAAGTGAACTTCAAAACCTTGGTTTTGAAGAAATACAAAATCCAGTTTCATTACCTGTTAAGAAAAACACTGAAAGATACCATATTATTATCCCTAAAGATGATGTGGTTGATCACCCGTTTGTTGATGCACAAATTCAAAATGAACCTATTGTGGATAATGCAAAAGAATACAAACATATTCAATCTGAACCTGTGGAACAACCTGCTTGGAGATCCACAAGAATTAGGAAATCTGCCATACATCCTGACTATGTGGTGTACTTTCAAGAGCCTGATGATTTCATAGATATAGATAATGACCCATTGACTTTTATGAAAGCTATTGAAAGCAAATAATCTTCACACTGGATAAAAGCCATAAAACAAGAGCTGGACTCTATGGCTAAAAATCAAGTGTGGGATCTCGTTGAGTTACCTAAAAGAGTAAAACCCATAGGATATAAATGGGTCTTTAAGACAAAAAAAGACTCCAAAGCTAACATAGAGAGACATAAGGTAAGATTGGTTGCTAAAGGATTCACCCAGTTGGAGGTCATTGTCTATAATGAGACATTCTCTCCCGTCTCAACTAAGGAGTTAATGAGGATAATTTTGGCCCGCGTAGCTCCTTATGACTTAGAGCTACATCAGATGGATGTAAAAACAACGTTCCTCAATGAGAATCTGAATAAAGAGGTATACATGAAACAACCTCTTGTTTTTTGTGAAGATGATCGTTTGGTTTGCAAGCTTAACAAATCAATATATAGACTTAAACATGCCTTCCGACAGTGGTATATTAAAAATTTCCAAGTCATTGTGACTTTCAGGTTTACAGAAAATATTATTGATCAATGTATATACCTTAAGAAAAGTGAGAGTAAGTTTATTATATTGATGTTGTATATAGAAGACATTTTGCTGGCAACCAACGATATAAAGTTACTTACAAAGACAAAATAGTTTCTTGCATCACATTTTGCTATAAAAGATATGTGTGAGGCTGCTTATGTACTTGATATAGAGATCCGTTGAGACAAAGCAAAAGACTTTCTAGGCCTCTTCCAAAGATCCTACTTAAATAAGGTATTAAAGCAATATGGGATGGATAATTGTTCTCCCAGTATAATACCCATATCAAAAGGTGACAAATTGAGCCTAAAGGATTGTCTATAGAACAAAATTGACAAAGCACAGATGAGTGCTTATCCATATGCATTAGTTGTTGGCAGCTTGCAATACACACAGACTTGTTCACGTCCATATATTTCCTTCGTAGTAGGGATGCTTGGTAGATTTCTGTCTAACCTAGACATATCCCATTGAAAGGCTGCTAAGAAAGCCTTACGATATTTGCAAGGGATAAAAGACTATATGTTGATGTATCATAAGGTTAATCACCTCAAGGTCGTTGGCTACTCAGATGCGGACTTAGGAGGATGCCCTGATAGTAGAAAGTCTACTACTGGGTATGTCTTCTTACTTGCTAGGGGAGCGATCTCTTAGAGGAGTGGGAAGCAGACAACCACTACTGCTCACACTATGGAGGCAGAGTTTATAGCATTGTACGAGACTACTTCACAGGCCATATGGTTGAAGAACTGTATATCACAATTAAAGGTGGTTGATTCAATTGAAAAGTTATTAAAGGTCTACTGTGACAATGAAGCTGCAGTGTCCTTTTCGAATAACAATAAAAGTACTGTGTCATGTAAGCATACAAAATTAAAGTACTTTGTTGTTAAAGAAAGCATAGAGAATCATCTAGTGCATATTGTTAATATTGGCACCAAAGATATGGTTGTTGATCCTCTTACTAAAGGGCTAGCACCAAAATTGTATTCCGAACATGTATTGAGGATGAACTTGTTAAACTCTTTATTTTGACATATGCATATGAATAAAGTGATCACATACAGTTTATTGATTCTTATTATAGTTGTTAATCTCATAAGGATTAGAGATTTAAGTAAGGATTTGTAGAATAGATTTTAAAGGCCAATCTATTCATCAAGCAATTCCCATAAGGTATTCGGTCGAGGGTTTATCGCTGGGACAAGTGGGAGAATGTTGGAGTCACCCACGTAATGTGGGTGTTACCTGGATTAAAGGACTCACATGAAGGTGTCCCTATCAGATAAACTTCACGATTTTGGAAGGAAACAATTATCGTAACTATTCCCTAATAAAGATTTACATTATATAAACAGGTGTCAATGCGAAACCTGTATCAAGAGAAAAACAAAGAAAAAGATTAAGGAAGAAATTACCCTTTCTGAATTTTTCACTAAAGAGGGAAAGGAATCCTGCTCACCGGTTGCTGAAGGTGTTTGCGCTCATTGAAAGGCTGCGATCCGGCTGAGGAGCAAATCTTCCCCGTTTCTTCTGCTTTGCGAAACACCATATGCCATTGCCGGATTGGAATGACTTATTCAGGTACACCTTCGAACTTCTTACGCGCAGAGGATCCCAACACAAATTGGTTTTAAAAACAAAAGAGTAACACTCAATTTCAATGCGGTTTAGTGAATTATCACCTACGCCCACAAACCTCCACTCAACAACTCACTTGTGGAGGGTTCCACTATTTTAAAAGAATTACATGAAAATCGATTTTTCTAAACTCTTCACTATTACATTTGCTATATTGGTTTTTCTTTATCATAACAGAATTATCAAGATTATCGTTATAACTGATAATCTTGATATTCTTGGTGTTTTTTATCTCATCATGAGTCTCATTCCTGATGACCTTGATCACGTTGGCTTCACATGTAGCCTTATCAAAACTGTGTGAGAGTCCCATTATTGTATACAATATTGTTGAACTCTCCATTATAACTACTTTCATATTTGGCCTTATCAACATCTGTGGAGAGAGTTCTATTGATGTGCTCATTGTTATCATGACCACCTTCACATTTGGCCTTATCATAGCTCCTTGTGTGCAACATCATCTTATCGTGCCTAATATTTTTGCTAAAAGCTCTATCGTTAGCTCTATCATTAACAATCCCCTTCAAATTGGTTGTGGGCAGAACATAGAGTCTCAGTTTGATACAAAGATCGAGGAAAGGAGTGCGCGATAGAGGATTGGTAAAAAGATTGGCAAGTTGTTTTGACGAGGGTACATAGCGAATGATGAGAGTTCCGATAGCAACTTTTTCTTGAACAAAATGATAATCGATCTCAACATGCTTCATTCGAGAATGAAAAGCTGGCTTGATAGTAGTCTGAAGAGCCGAAATATTATCACAGAAGAGAACAAGCAGGTGACGAAGAAAAATTCTCAAGTTACATAGAAGGAACATAAGCTATATAAGTTTTGAAGTAGTAGAGGCCATTGATCGATATTAGACTTTAGAGCTAGACCGAGCAACAATCGGTTGCTTCTTAGCATTCCATGAAATGCAATTTGTCCCAAAGAACGTGCAGAAACCAGAGGTGGAATTTTGGGTGATGGGACAACTGGCCCAATTGGCGTCTGAAAAAACATACAAGGATAAGGACTTGTTAGAGAGCAGCGTGATGCCATGATCAATAGTGTCGTGAACAAACCAGAGGATCTGCTTAACCATTTAAAAATGAGTTTTGGTTGGATTTTGTATAAATTGATTAACATAGTTAACACTGAAAGGAAGATCTGGATGAATCATAGTGAGATATTGAAGACGTCCAACCAGACTTCGATAAAAAGTGGCATTTCGAAAGGGTAAGTCACCTTCTGCCGTGCCAACAACATGACCCACCATAGGAGTTGAGACAGGCTTGACGCCCACCATTTGAGCCCAGTCAAGAAGTTCATAGGCATAACATTTTTTATTGAAGAAGAGACCTCCAGTGGACCAGTGAACTTTAATGCCCAAAAAATAGTGCAAGAATCCAAGGTCTTTCATGGCAAACTCTTCACTGAAGTATGAATGAATTTACGAAGAAACTGAGAATCATTGTCGGTCAGAATAATATCATCAACATAAAGTAGAACAATAATTATCATGGATCCACTTTTGCAAATAAATAAGGATGGGTCAACAATACTAGAAAAGAAGCCAAGAGAGAGTAGAAATGCGCCAAACTGATCAAACCACGCTCGAGGAGCCCGCTTTAGCCCATACAGAATTTAGCCATTGAGGATCTTGAAAACTGGGAGGTTGTTCAAGGAACATTGTTTTATTCAAATTACCGTGTAAAAAGGCATTCTTAACATTCAATTGGTGAATATCCCAATCGTGAGCCAAGGCAAGAGTAAGAACGATTCATATGGTGGCTAGCTTAATTACTGGGAAAAACGTTTCCAGGAAATCAACACCCGATATTTGATCAAAAACTTCAGCAACAAGACGAGCTTTGACTCATTCGACATAGCCATCACTTTTAAGCTTGGTTTTATAAACCCACTTATACCAAATAATATGCATGCTAGGCTGCTTAGGCACAACTTTCTAAGTGTCATTGAGATGAAAAGCATGCATTTTCTCAAGCATAGCATCATGCCGCCCATCATTAGTGAGGGCAGCCTTGAGGCTCTTTGGTTCAAGAGGCACAGAGAGGGAAATAAAGTATTTGGGATTGGGGTTTACTATTCTATCTCGCATACGAGTCACCATGTGATGGATTTGAGAAAAAGGAGTGTCATCAGGACTCTCATCAGTAGCACCTCTCTGGCGAGTACCAAGAGTGAAAAGGTCACACGACTGAGAATACATAGAGGGATTACTAAACAAATCGGTTTGAGGCTGTTCACAAGGAGGAACAGAATCCACATGTGTAGAGTCACATGTCACATTTCATGGATCATGTGAGCCAATCATTGTATGGTCAGTCTTAGCGGACCACTCACCTAGACTTGTAAACTCACTTCTGTGTTGGTTTACAGAAAAAAAGTCTAGGTTTATGACAGGGAAAGGCATTTTCATAAAAAACATGCCTTGATGTATAGACTCGTCCAGTGGGAGGAAAGAAACAACGATATTCCTTATGATAATCACTATAGCCCAAAAAATACATGGTAATGTTTTTGGATCAAATTTGTTGGTAGCATAGTCTTGGAGGTAAGAAAAGCATCGACATCCAAAAACTCTCAAACTTGTATAATCTGGTTTCTTCATAAACACTTTTTCATAAGGAATTGCCATAGATAAGTTTGGCGTAGGTAACCGGTTGATGATCCATCCTGTCGTTAAAAAGGCTTTGACCCATAATCAGGTTGGAATTTGAGCACAAAAAATCATGATTTAGTCCAGTTTAGTGATTGACTGATGTTTTGGTTCAGCCATACCATTTTGTTCTAGAGTTTCTGGGCAAATTTTATAGTGAACAATCCCATTAGACTTTAAGTAAGTCCTAAGTTCATTACTCCCGATCTCACTTCCTTCATCAGTTTGAAATATCTTTATTTGTTTTTCAAACTGAGTTTGAACATACTTATGAAACTCGATGAATTTGTCACATAGTTCAGATTTATATCGTAAGAAAAATGGAAGCATTCATCAATAAGAACTGCATAAAATATGAACCCTTGATGAGAAGTAATAGTGGCAGGTTACCATAAATCACAGTGATTTTTTTCAAATAACTCTCTGCAATGATCACTAAGTTCTTTTTAATCTCAAGAATGACCAAAACATTGCTCAGAAGAAGGGAGTGGTCACCATTCTCGATTTTTGTGGATTCTATATGAGTGATATTTAGTTTAGCACCATTTCCAGCCATAACTTTTTCTGACCCGTAATACTTGGAATACGTTTTGATATTACCTATATTGGCAATGATATGCGAGGTAGCTCCTATGTTAAGGAACCACTCTTGATCTTGACTATCCACCAGTTTCATAGCAACAAAAGCCTGCAGAACATCTTCAGCTTGATAGGCATGATTAAAGCAGTGCCAATAGTTAAGGGCACTATGATTCATTTTTTCACATATTTGACACACTACTCCCTTTTCTTTTCCTTGATTGCCTTTGGCATTGGGTTGATTAAAGTCAGATTTGGATTTATTCCGATTGAATCGACTGCCACCCTGGCTAGCTTGGATAAAGCTGTGTCCTTTCGAGTAAAACTGTTGCCTTGGGTTAAATTAATTTTTCTAAGTGGTAAATTTTTTGGCCAAAAAAGGAAAATCTTTAAACCATGGTTTCACACCCTTGAAGTAGGCCAACAACATAATCATATAATGGAATTGGTGGCTTTAGCATAGTTGTAATAAAAGCATCGTGTTCATAGCCAAACCCATTGAGGAGCCAAAATACCATGGTTTCATCTTCCATGGGATTGTCAATTGATGCAAGTTCATCACAAATTTTTTTGAAGCCATTGACATATTCGCTTACCGAGATATTTTTCTGTCGGTATGATTGCAATTTTTGAGTCAAGAAAAATTCTCGTTCCTTCAAAACATGAGTGAAAGCCTTAATGAGAGTATTTTATACCTCACTAGATGTTTGGCGGCCAACGACAAGACCCAACACTTCTTCAGACAGAGTGCCTGTGATCCATCCTTGCAGTAGCCTGTCCGATTTTTTTTAAGGCAATAAATTCTTGATTCAGAACATCATCAATGGTTTGAACTATAATGGGAGTTTCACCATCAACAAACCCAATCATGTCTTGGCTCTCAATGAGCCCAAACAGCCATGTCTTCTATAATAAAAAATTTGAGTGGTTGAGTTTGATTGTGACAAAATTTGCCACATTCAGGTTGAAGGGGTACGAGAACTTGATGGAGCAATCAATGAATGTTGATGCCATTGAGAAGAAAACACAATCAACCAGGATGCAAGAAGTTCTGATACCATAAAAACAAAAGAGTCACACACAATTTTAACGTGGTTCGGTGAATTATCACGTACGTCCACGATCCTCCACTCAACAAGTCACTTGTTGAGGTTTCCACTATTTTAAAAGAATTACATGATTATCAATTTTTCTAGACTCTTCACTATTGCATTTGCTACATTGTTTTTTCTTTAACATAACAGAATTATAAAGATTATCGTTATCACTGATAATCTTGATATTCTTGGTATTCTTTATCTCATCATGAGTCTCATTGCCGATGACCTTGATCACGTTGGCTTCACGTGTAGCCTTATCAAAACTGTGTGTGGGAGTCCCATTATCGTATATGATATCGTTGGACCCTCCATCATAACTACTTTCACATTTGGCCTTATCAACATCTGTGGAGAGAGTCCTATTGACATGCTCGTTGTTATCATAACCACCTTCACGTTTGGCCTTGTCATAGCTCCTTCTGTGCAGCAGCATCTTATCGTGCCCGATATTTTTGCTAACAGCTCTATCGTTAACAGGTTTCACTCATCTCCCGTCATCCCTATCTTCGTAACCCTCCCTATGATTTCATTGATGCACGTTGTTTTGATCAAATCGAACTTAACAGATATTATTTACAACATTTATTTAGTGAAGATCGAGATTTAGATTGCCTAAATCCGACTTATATGCATGTTTTTTTAACAGTTTAAGGGATAAACTGTTGACAAAAATATACAATTTTATGATTTAAAAAATCATATTTTCTATTAAAAAAAAATACGATCGAAGGTCGATTCTTATTAAAAATGACCCTGTTGAATCCATCTATATTGTTAGATTTGATCAAAACAACTTACATCATAACATTTATTAGGGGTACGGAGACGGGTGATGACACGGGATGAGTAGAACCCAACTGTTTTACTGCAAGGACAGCTATCGTAAGTACTGCAGGCAGAGTTAAAAATCAGCAATTAACCTATTGCGCTTGCAAACAAAATACTTTGAATCATTTATTCTACAATATGTTATATGATGTAAAATATATTTCAAATATATTTATTACTATTTAATGAGCTAAGCTAAACCAAACACTTATTATTCATGTTTGGCTTACCAAACTTATTTTATGAGTTCGAGCAGAGCATGAGCGGCTTGCCTTATTTCCCAGCCTTGGCACACAAAAAGGAAAGACAAATATTGGTTAGTACAGATCCTTGGATATGATGAAAGCTCAGAATTTTATTAACTTGCAAAATTCATACCAGAAGGAAAAATAAAAAATCAATGACCATTGGATACTTATCAATGTCCAAACAAGTGAGACCCCCACGTGTTTGGATGTTGGCATTGGTTAGGACAACAGAAAAATTGCACAAAAGGTCACCAACAATTAAGAACATAAAGTGACTTTTTTGTATTGATACGGAGAAACCACCGCCAAGATTCGAGAACGTGTGGGCTTACCCATTGCCCCCAACAAACATAAAGTGACATGAATTTGAACTCTAGTGGTCCACCAGAAAATTGATATTTTTTACCATGACAATTCATAAGATTTGGTGACCAAATAAAATCTGGAAATGAAAAAGAGGCTGAGTGTTCTGATGATCTACCAGCCATCTGTAGTCAGCAGTCAGAGAGACTCAGTCATGACTCGGGCTTGAACCGCAGGCTAATGCCCAAGTATAAGTGTTTGGATTCAAGTCGGATATCCGACTTAATCCGGATATGTTTAGTTGGATTTTGTAGCAGAAGTCAAATCTGATTAATAATTGGATTCAGGTTCCATATAAAGTATTGCATCTCATGATCCCAAATCCAAATCAGATCTGAATTCACATCTGACATAGTTCTGAATCTCAATACACGTAAATATTGAATCCAATTAGCCATTTTAGGTTTTCTCATCTGAATCCATACTTACTGTGAATTCAGTTTACACAAAATTAAATTAGGTTAGATTCAGTAATATTTACATCTGAACCTAATCTGACCTGTTTTTACATCACCACCTAGAGAGAGACACAACAATGCTTCATTGACTCATTTCAACCCAGATAGGTCATATTATAATATGGGTCATGTTGGTCACTTCATAATTAATGGTAAGAATCAGAATGACCAGAGAATATACTAACCCCAGTATTGCTTATATCCTTAACAGTTTGTCTGGATCCAAAAACTTTCAATTTCGGTGGTTGGCAATTCTGCTAGGTCCACCACGTGAACAACACTTGCGACGGTGTTTGTTTGGTTATGGCAAAACTTTCAAAACACATACATCTAAAGCCACACTCGTACGTATAGAGATTCAAGAAGCAATCTTCAAGTGAATAGAGTTGTGCCCCAAGGGGGATGGAATAGTGGGGGTTGGCAGTGAAGGTTCTATTATCATGGGTGTCGCCTCTCTGCGCAAGCCAATTCGTAGCATAGGCCCTGGAGGCAGGGGTCCTAGCCTTGGAGTTTTATGCTGTTGGCACGATGATTGTATGTATGGCAGGCTGAGCCAACACAACCAGGTCTTCGTGCCGGGTCTCTTCGGGTTATAAATTCAAAAAAAAAAAAAAAAGGTGATTAGAGCTGTCAAGTGGTCCATTCTTGCCTAGATCCAGCCTAACTATATAATGGATATAGCCGTTAAAAAAGATGATAGCGATTAGAAGTTAAATGTAAAAGTTTAGTGGATTTTGTTGAATGGTTGATAAAATAAAATCTCACACATGCCAACACAACGCCCAAGTGATGCAGCTGCCAATGGGATGCTGCCACATCAGGCTTACACTTTAGTGTAAGCAACCTTAAGCATAAACGCATATGCAGGCAGGAAAGTGTCACGGTCACAAGGTAGTGTGCATCATCAGCAAATGGATGACATGGCAGCCAGCAGCGCGAGTAACTAACGCCAGTTCAACATGTCCAGATTCAGTGTATGGGAGCGTCTCACTTGGGGACCACTTGTGCAAGTGGCACAAAGTTTGTTAGGAAATCAGGCAGTTTCCAACTGCCATGGGCCGATTCCAGTTTTGCAGTTTTACTGTCTAGTAAGCCTATAAATAGGCGACCTGAGTTCATGTATTCTACTTTTGAATGTTTGGAAATTGAATTGTCTTTTGGAGAGGAATTTCCTCTTTCGTGCCTTTGGGCATTGGGATCTCCTTTGGAGATATTGAGGGTGTTTGGTGAACCAAACTCCTTTCGGCCAATCTCGGCTAGCTTAAGGCTAACCTAGTTTGATTCGAGCAATTGATCGGGTGATCGCCTTGATCAACCTCATCGCACATCTGGTGACCATAATGACAAATATTGCGAGATTTATGAAAATCTCACAATAATATCGTGAGAAATTGCCTGAAAGTTTAAAACGGCATTTTCTCATGAGATTTTCAAAATATCGTGAGATTTATGAAAAAAACATAAATATCGTGATTTAAACATGATATTTACATTTTAAACGGCTATTTATCATGAAAAAATCATGTATTTTTATTTTTAAATATTTTTTATTAATATTTTCTTATAAAAACTAAATTTTATATTTTAAATTACTTTTTTATTGCTAAGATTTTGTCGAAAAAAATGCAAGATTTATGATTTTTTTTTTTAATTTCTTGCAAGTTTTTGAAAAATGAAAAATTGCCAATAAAAATGTTTGTCACTATGATAGTGACATGAAAATTTTTATCAGATGATCGTTGTACTGGCGTGATTCCACATGCAATTCACTGCAGATCTCCTTGATCATCAATGCACCTGTGAAGACGTCAAGAGCACAATGCTCACTTTAAAGAATCAGTGAGTACTTGACTATTTGTAGTCTTTTCTTTGTTCCATCATGCGCATTCATTTACTTGCATAATTTGTGATGTGTTGTATGCCGCTTGAACTGAAATCAATTGAGTTTACACTTCAATGATCAGATGCTGCGATTCTGTGGCGAGAACTTTTGAATTCACTGCTCAGCTAAGGGAGGTTTCGAGAGGGTGGTGTATGTTCGCCCCCGATGATTCACTGAATCCCACGTCTGTGTTCGGGGGATCAAATGAGAGCCACGTATTCATGCACATGGGGCTCATATTCCCGTGTATGTTGACATAACTTTGCATCGGACTCTGGTGCTGTTGCAAAGACTTAATCACCCTTACCTGCTTTTCTTGCCCTGAAATGACGATTCGAGGAAATGACAAAAATATCCTCCATTCAAAAGTTGTGAAACGACTGGTCGAGAAAAGGACAAAAAAGTCCACCATCCAGAAAGTTTGATGTTAACCATTTAAAGTGGAGACGTTCCCTATTCATTAAACTCATGCGCCATCTGCTGTAACAGTTGCTCCCATTATCAACCCAAACTTTGCCTTCGTCTCCAGTCGAGCTTTCCGCCTTGTTTTTTATCCTGTTGTACAACACACTGTCGCCTTCTCGTGCCTGCCTTGTGTTACAAAATATTTCAGTGTCTTCTCTTCATTTTTGTTGTCGTTAGGCATCATGGAAGAAAGCAATGATGCACAAACATTCCAACTAGTGCCATTAAGGCAGCGTGAGTAGCTTTTCATCTCATCATGCTATCGATGAAGAAGGCATGTCGTCTTGTGTGCCATTAAGGCATTGTTTGGTTATTGCAGGTAGATCTTGTTCTTACGAAGGTTGGAAACTTATCGATATTTGTAAGACGCTGGGACCTATTGACAAGAATGCTTGTTTGCAGATGCTAGGAAGGGCCTCTACCCCATCAGGTATCCTACATTCACTCATCATATGCATTGTATCTCAAAACATTGTATTAGTAACAGACTCCCATTTTTGTGAGATACATTTTTGTTAGTTAATATCGATTTGTTTGCTATTATGCTCAAGTTCTTCCTTATCGATTTGTAATTTATTATGCGATATATTTATCGACCTTTTAGATAGTATGGTTTTGTATCGTCGAGTTGTAAGTTATTATGATGAACTGCCGTATCGATTTTCAATATCTTACAAATCGCTATACATATCGTTTTGTAAGATATTATATGTTTTGTAATATGTATTTGTAAGATATTTGTACACAGACTTTGAAAACACGTGGATGCAGAAACACATCGTTACACACATGGCGGGGCGATTTTCGCATGCATATCGCTGCTCTCTCAGCGACTTCTATTGAACTCGCTTTAGAGCCTCGTGGATATTATGAGAGCGTTATTGTCAACACACATGTACGACATGTGTATTTTATTGGCATGGTAAGCGACAAGCCGATGCTCAATATAAGCAAACATCAAACCGCACTTGCTTTGATACTTTCATTCATTAAATCGTTGCTTTGACTTGCTTAACCCTAGTGGTATCCGTTGTTATATGCATCCTGATTAAATCGTAGTGAACCTATGTCGCTTGCTAACGCAAATTGATATATTGCTTACAAAACATTCCACTGTCTTCTTTTATTTGTCGTTGTTGTTAGGCATTATGGAAGAAAGCAATGATGCACAAACATTCCAACCAGTGCCATTAAGGCAGCGTGAGTAGCTTTTCATCTCATCATGCTATCGATGAAGAAGGCATGTTGTCTTGTGTGCCATTAAGGCATCGTTTGGTTATTGCAGGTAGATCTTGTTCTTACGAAGGTTGGAAACTTATCGATATTTGTAAGACGCTGGGACCTGTTGACAAGAATGCTTGTTTGCAGATGCTAGGAAGGGCCTCTACCTCGTCAGATATCCTACATTCACTCATTATATGCATTGTATCTCAAACCGCTGTATTAGTAACAGACTCCCGTTTTGTTAGTTAATATCGATTTGTTTGCTATTTTGCTGCAAACATAAATTGATATATTGCTTAAAACATTGTTGAGCTTATCATCAGGTTGTAATAAAGACGATGTAGCTCAATCAATCGAAAGATCTGGAGAATTGAATATCTATACTTATGACACAACTGAAGAATTGAACATCTGTACTAACAATGCACATGAAAAGAAGGGTGCAGGCATTAGACCCACTCTTGACTTGAATGTTCCAGTGGAAGAAATGCAATTCAATGATGAGGTAGACTATCATGACAGTGCACATAATAAAAGTGTAGGCACCGGGAATGTACATGGAAGTACACTTGACTTGAATGCTCCAAGAGAAGAAATGCAATTCAATAATGAGGTAGATTTTGATGTCAGTACACTTAATAAAACCGTAGGAACTGAGAATGTACATGGAATTACACTTGACTATGTTCCTGTAGAAGGAATGCAAATTAATAATGAGGAAGATGCATATAAATTTTACAATGATTATGCCTTAAAAGTTGGCTTCAGTGTGAGAAGGTTTTCTTGGTCAAAAAATGCACAGGGTGTCTTGGTTAGAAAGACATATGTCTGTTCCAAGCAAGGTTGGAAGAAATCAATGGGAAAACCGACAAGGAGCATGCCAAAATCAAGATGTGGATGTCAGGCGAGATTGGTTTTGAGAAGACATCCGAATGGGAAATTTGTCGTGCGTACTTTAATCAGTGATCATAATCATGATTTATTTACATCATTTATGACTCCTATGCTAAGGTCACATCGTAAAGTAACTGTAACGCATGCTGCAATGGCTGAAATAGCCGATAGCACCGACATTGCACCAAGGAAGACATACAATTTGTTTACCCGCATAGATGGTGGTCGCGAAAATGTGTCATTCACACCTTTGGATCTAAGAAACCACTTGAGAAGGAAGAGGACAGATAACATGAAGAACGGAGAAATATGTTGTTTGGTTTGTTACTTACAGAATAAATCAAGCAATGAACATGGTTTCTTTAGTGCAATGCAAGTGGACAAAGATGGATATGTTGTGAATATGTTTTGGGCAGATTCAAAGTCTAGAGTAGATTATGAATGCTTCAATGATGTGCTTGTGTTTGATACTACAGTAAAGATTAATACTGAACAGTGGCCATTTGCGCAGTTTGTGGGAGTGAACCATCACGCACAGAGTTGTATATTAGGCGGTGCTTTTGTGTATGACTAGACCAAGGAAAGCTTTGAGTGGTTGTTCAGAGTATTTACACAGGCAATGAACGGGAAGCATCCTGAAACTGTACTTACAGATGGTGATCACGCAATTGCGGCTGTAGTGCTTCATGTGTGGCCAGATGCACATCATCGCCTATGTTTGTGGCATATCTTTCAAAATGCAGCAAAGAACATAGGACACATATTTAATCAGAATACAGGGTTTGACAAAAAGTTTACAAGGTGTGTACTTTATAGCGTAGACGAGGTCACCTTTAAGTCAGATTGAGACAAAATGATTAAGACATACGACCTTACTGACTGTCTGTGGTTACAAAATTTATATGCAGAAAAAGATAAGTGGGCATTGGCATATGGAAGACAATACTTTTGTGCAGGTATGATAAGCACACAAAGAGCCAAATCTATGCATGCCACCCTGAAGAAAACCCTGTATTCATGTTTAACAATGTTTCGTTTCATGGAACAATATGAATTATTTGTAGACGGTCTAAGATAGAATGAGCTTGAACAAGACGTGAAATGCTTCAATCCACGACCTCTAACTTTTGGCATGAAAATATTGATGCGACCTGCAGCTCTGTATACAATAACTGTATTTGAATGGATCAAGAAAGATATGTTGCATGTCATGAATTGCAAAATAGAAGGACTTGTGCAAACCGAGAATATGCACAAATACCATATTTTTTGTCAGGGCGAAAAGCATCAGGAAAGGCAAGAAGCACATGTCACGTACAATGTTGACAACGGAAGGGTAGAATGTTCGTGCAAAATGTATGAATTCAAAGGTATTCTATGCTGTCATGCATTAAAGGCACTCAATCAAGAGAAGATACAAGAAATACCTGAGTCTTACGTAATGCGAAGATGGATGAGACGCGCAAAGATTGAAATGCTCGTTATGGACAATGCGAGTAAATCTGGTGTTGACGAGAAGTGCCACATAGCCTCCCGTTACCAACAACTGTGTAGGTCATTCATGCATGTTGCTGATTTGGCATCGAGAAGTGAAGAAGGCTATGCATGTGTGAGAAAAGTTGCAACGGAGTTACTTGAAAACATGGAGTTAATTCACATTAAGTCTGTTGCAGCGAATGAATACCAGCCGAAGATAATGGGATCGAACAGCGTAGGTCAAAATCATGTTTCGCTTGACACTCCCGAGAAGTTGCGCCGAAGCGTAAACATTATCTTCAACAAGTCAGTAGTGAACATTGTTGATTATGATGGACATATTCATGAAGCGAAGGGTATCAAAAGAAAACCTGCCTCTGATCGCAGTCGTCGGAGGGCAAAGGGTGCAGTAGAATTGGTTGGCAAAAACAGGACTAAGAAACAACCAACCTGTAATAAAAAACAACAAAGCCCTTCGAATGAACAGATATGTAAAATATTATATTGCTTCTCATTGCGTGAAGCTTGTCAAATAGCTAACTCGTGTAATATCCATCATGCAACAATACCCTGCAGAAGTACCACCAAACGTTCAAACCTATATTCCTCCCGACAAGATTTCCGACAACGATTGCTACAGTTTTACAAGTCTTTTGGTATGTAATCAATGTTGCGAGGAGGTATGCATTTCTTGTGAAACTTAATTCAGTGTTTAATATTTTCTCTTTCATGACAAGCTCTGATGCATTCGACAGATAGGTATGTGACACAGGAATCTCGTGTGGGCTATTAATTTAGTTGTCATGCCTCTTTGCATGCCCCGATCTCCACAATGCCGGATTTGTTGAGAGTTTATAGTCATTTGTCACTAACGACTTGCGGTCCGTGGTTGGATTTGCTTAAATCGATAGATAGCGATTTTTTGTTTCTGCAGGAAGTCGATTGATGACATCACTGTATGGCGATTTGTGGTTATCGTTGATTAGCGATATGTGGCATCACAACGTAGTGATTTGAGTGTATTGTTCGAATGTCAATCAAAGCAGAATGACAAAGGTTGTTCAAGTAAGCTTTTTTCGGGCAATGAGCAAGGTTACGCTTTATTTTATGATCTAAGTATGCTATCACCTGCGCGGTTGAAAGCCTACTTAGATCATAAAATGAAGTGCAACCTTGCTCAATGCCCCAAAAAAGCTTACTTGAATAACCTTTGTCATCCCGCTTTGATTGACAGTCGAACAATACCCTCAAATCACTATGTTGCGATGCCACAGATCGCTATTCAACGATAAACACAAATCGCCATACAATAATGTCATCAATCGACTTCCTGCAGAAGCAAAAAATCGCTAACAGCCGCTACTCATAAATCACTCTCCGACTCACAACACAAAGTATCCAGCGATGACAACAAATTCTTGTCCAGATGACAGCACATTCGCTTTCCCACGTTAACCACAACTGTCTACGCAGGGAATACGAACTCTACTTACGCAGCTCCAAGCGATAATCACTAATCGAAGCTTACACTTCTTCGGCACCATGCCTGGACGAAGAGAGATCAACCATGGAACAAAGAAGAAATTCCGGTCAATTTACCAACTTTAGTTGGCAAAGCTATGACGTAGCGTCGATTCAACTTCTTCTCCAGCAAATCTTTCATGTTCCCGACACCTCCAATTGCCTTTTGAAATCATTATTGTTATCTTGTGAAAAGCTGTATCCATATATTATAAATAAAAGGCTACTCAATGTGTCTTTTCTCTTCCTCACTTCATTTCTTAAGAGGTAAGTAAACCTCTTCATCTGGTACAGGGGGAACTTTGTTCGCTTTAACAGTGGAAGTGCAAGTGTGAGTGGTACTCCACAATTTCTCACAATCGCTATGTAGTTCAACCCATAAGATCTTTCCAATCTGTGGGATTTTTATCAACAAACGTTCATTATCGCGTTATACTAGTATCGTTTAACACCGCAAATCGGTGTTGACTAACACCCTTTACAAAGGCTGAGTATTGCTGCACAAATCGCTTTCCCGTGATAACCACAACTCGCTATGCAGCGAATATGAAGTCGAATTACGCAGTTCCAACGGATAACCATAAATGTTTGATTTGTCGTACAATATTCATTGATCATGTTGGTTGAGCAGTACATCTTTTTAGGTCATAAATAGTCACACAAGTACTGAAAGTTGTGTTTGTCTTCTACTTCGTGAACTAGCAACAATCAAACCGACGGTTCCTTCATAAACCTATAGATCCGCCCTCGAACATAGAAAATTATGGTCGGTGAGGCAAACAAAGACAGCTACACGACCAACAATGGCGAATCATGGGTATATTGTCTACACATCGTCTACATGTTCAGCAAAATCTGTCTCTTTCATGTCATTTTTTGCAATTTGTTTTTGTGTACTATAAAATGTAATTTCAATATCGTTTGTTGCAATGTCCACATTCATTTCAGTCGAACATCCACCGACGAAGTTGGGCGAAAACTTATTCAATCACTCCTGGAGGACATCAACCGAATGCGCAGTGAATTCGCACAATACAACATGATCAATAATTTTGTTAGTATGAAACTAGTAGCAGTTGTCTATATACGTAAGCCATGTGTACGTGCGTTAACAACAACATATTTGCTGCAAACAGACTATATCCGATTTCGTCAATTATATTAAAAGCAATGCACCAAGCTAGACTGTAAGCGTCGTCAACCCGTATTTTATGGTATATCGGTTGTATTTTATGTTGCTTTTCATTATTGATTTAGTCCAATTGATTCGTATGTTAACGTTGGTGTTAGCAATGTTTCAGTTTGCAGACTATCTTACGCCGTTTGCCATACTCCAGTGGATTTCAAGACGGCATACCTTATTGGGTTAACGGTAATCACTGCAGAGACCTTTTGTCAAGTGAAAAAGTAAGCAAACAAACCTAGAGTGCAATATTACAGCATAACAGTGCTAACAACATTTTTTGATGTATTTGCAGATATTGATTCTTACACTCTGGCAATCTGAAAAGCATTGGGTCTTATACGTGATGGATTTACACGAAAAACAACTATGGTGTTACAATTCATTGGAAGTTGACAGTGGTTTACGGCTAGATATTTCCCATCTCGTAAGTTTCAATATCTATGTGAGGAACAAGTCGTGTACTGGGGTCATGAATTTACTGTCGGTCGCATTATTCTCAGATCGGTTTCCTCAAAGCCATTTTGGGAGTCGATGTAAGCGAGTGGATCTATCGCACGGCATACCATGCTCCTTTACAAGATAATGGCGTTGATTGCGGCGTATTTGTAATGAAGTACATTGAAGCGATATACAATGGTGCAAAACCCTGTTTTGACGCTATATGCCATTTCTTCGCCTTTGTTATTGGGGATTGAGTGCATGTCTATTGCTTCTACTTTACAATCTGTTTTTGCAGGTTGATATACCCGGATTCTGCGAAGAACTCTACAAAAAATTGACGTCCTTTCTAATTGCAGAGGAGAAACTGACAGAGGCCTCGCGAGGATCTAAAAGGCTTGTAATTGATAAAAGATGTGCGCTCAACCCGCGTGATTGGAGAAACTGACGGAGGCGTCGTGAGGATCTAAAAGGCTTGTAATTGATAAAAGATGTGCGCTCAACCCGCGTGATTGACAGTCGCAGAGTGAGACTGCAATGTATGCAATGAACAAAGACTTCTAATGTTCGAAATGATAATATTCAACATCGCTATGAAATGTTGTATGCTTAAACATCGCTTTATTGCTGGCATATGAAAAAAGTGGTGAATAAGAGCCATTAATGTCGCTTTCGTATTTTATGAATAGTACAAAGCGATACGCTTGGTGGTCTAACGTCAACTACACTGCTACCACAATGAAAACTTGTGTAAGAATTTGAAAATTTCTTGAATTTTAAATGACGTTTCCTTTAATTATGATCTTGCAGACATATGAAAAAGTATAGACGAATACGACAACTGCGTCAAAGCCGCCTATATACTCGATTCAAGAACAAGTCATTTATGCAGGAATTGTCGATTTGTCGGTTCCTTATTCGCGAAGCAAAGTGGAACTGTGTGTTGTGTCATTCAAATATTAATGAAACGTCCTATCACCCTCCGTCAGTTTTCAAGTATATATGTCAGTTTCATTAAACCAAAAGCAAATCTTCAATAAAAATGCACTCCGCATTAATGAAATTGAACAATGTCATGCCAAAGGGCTATTCTCAATAGCAATCAATGCGATTAGACCAAATTTTTTGTGAAATTCCACTAGAGGGGGGGTGAATAGTGAAATACGATGCAAATTGATATAATAAAAAATAAGGCAATAAGGCACAACACAATAAACACAGGATTTATACTGGTTCGGTCAAAACCCTGACCTACATCCAGTCCCCAAGCAAACCACTTGAGCTTTCCAATATAACATTTGAGTCACTAGATAAATAGTACAACACCCTCTTCCTCAGAGGTCTTCTTCTCTCAACAGAGAAGGGGCACACCCTCTTCCACAGAGGTCTTCTTCTCTCAACAGAGAAGGACAACACCCTCTTACACAGAGGTCTTCTTCTCTCAACAGAGAAGGGCAACACCCTCTTTCTCAGAGGTCTACTTCTTTTAACAAAGAAGGAATACAGTGAATAACAGAAAGTTACAATACTTCCTATAGAACCTTCAGAATGATATGAATGCACGAATGAAGGATTCTCAGAATGTTCTGTTCTTTTCACTCAGAAGATACTCTTTGTCAAAGAGTTATTCTTGACTTTTTCTCTTTCTTTTCTCTTTCTTTTTCTAGGCTCTCTTTCAAATATCGAATAGGAATTTTTCTTGTTGTAAGCTCACATATCCATTCCTTGTCTTGAATAGTTCATTTGAGTGTGTTTATATAGCTTTAAAAAAGTAGTTGTTACTTTTTGAAATCGTAGCCTTTTTGAGATGTGAAATGTCATGTCATTTCAAAAAACATCTTTAGAGAAATTCGAGAAAGTCTTCTTTCCATAAAAGTAAAATATAGGGTACACTAGTTGTTGTAATATTTTAGGTAGTATATATTTTATGTAAAAAGTCTATTTCTTACAATAGTACATTGAACGTTGGATTGTAGGCTGTCATGTAGTTTTGTCTTTATCCTAATTAATGATTTGTGGTACATAAGTACTTCTTTACTTAAAATGAGTGTAAGTACAATAAATGCTTTGAGATATTTATTTATACATAGTCATATCAAGAGTTTTCTTTATGATGTGTTTTTCAAAGTCTACAGAGAGAATGAAGACTACAAGTAAGTCGACATTCTTGAGAAGGATATTAACAAGGATTTCTTACAGGAGGTATTTAATGCTATACAAAGAGAATGATGACTTCAAGTAAGTCGACATTCTATGGGTTTGTAAAAAGGTAACTAGAGTCTTTTCAAAACATATTATATTTGTTTTCTTTGTATAGCCGATTTCATGTTTTGTCTTTTTCCTATATTTGAAATCATTTCTTTAAAGAAGGTAACTAGAGTCTTTTCAAAACATATTATATTTGTTTTCTTTGTGTAGCCGATTTCATGTTTTGTCTTTTTCTTATATTTGAAATCATTTCTTTAAAGAAGGTAACTAGAGTCTTTTCAAAACATATTATATTTGTTTTCTTTATGTAGCCGATTTCATGTTTTGTCTTTTTCCTACTTTTAAAATCATTAATTTTCAAGTTGTCTTGTATATGATATAAGGTACAATTATTACATTTTGAAATCATGTCAAAATACCTTTTTCATAAAGGGTTGTAAGAAGGTACAATTATTTGTTTTCAAAAAGGAGCTTTTTGAAACTATCGTATACTTTTATGAAATAGCTTTTATGAATGAGTATGTAATATGCAATATGCAATATGCATGCTTCTGAAGGTTCTGTTACATATGACTCTAAAGAAGAAAAAATCTTCAACTTGAGGTAGCCGATCTCTTTAGATGGTCTTTAGGAGTGCATGGCTCAACAAGCTTTTTCTTCAAGGAGTGTGATTGCACCATAGTTGTACTTGAACAGGAGGTCTCCATCCTTTTTGAGTGAGATATCCTTGCATCAAATACTCGTTAGATATATGGCAAAGCATATACAGTCATAATATAACATTTTTCAAGAAGACGTATTATCATATTATATGAAATCAAATAAGAAGTGTATCATATTATGTGACATCAAAACGGAGTTTCTCAACATTCTTCCCCTTTTTGATGATGACAAAATATGCTCCCCCTGTCAAAAAGACATTATGCATAGAAAGAATACTTATCATAAAAATATTAAAAAATGTTAAATACGAGTATTTTTCTCCAATAATGGAGACAGGTTTTCTCCCCCTTTTGTTATAGAAAAAAAGGAAGGGATCAGAGTAAGAGAGTTATTACAGACCAAAATTAATTAAAGTTATTACAGTAAAAAAAGATAAATTATTACAGTCCAAAAACAAATGAGTTTATTCCGAAGGTGGAGAGGATTGAAGTGAACGGTTGGCTTGATCCGGCTGGAGGGTCTGTAGAGTCTGCTGCAACGAGGCTTGATTGCGAAGTATGCGATCCTGAGAACGCTGGACATCCATCAGTGCAGAGAAGTAATCAAAGTTGGATGTTGGATCTTCTTCATCAGAGCCGGGAGGGTGCAAGGACCTTAGATTTAAGGAAGTAGCATTGAGGACCTGAGAGGGATAGATGATGACTTCATTTTGAAGGGGTACTTTGAAGTATTTTAAAATGGGAGTTATAAAATACCCGAAAAGAAGAGGTTGGAATTTTTGATAGCGAATAAAAAGGTCAAAAAGAATGTAGGACCAATTTATCTGAGTAGAACAAAAAATTGCGTAAAGAAGGAGAGAGATTTTTCTTGGTACTAATCCCTGGCGTGGAGGCTTGGGATAGATATTGTGGAGAAGAATCTGGGCAAGCAGTTGAGCATGAGGTTGGAGATTCCTCATGTGCCAGGGAAGGTGTGAGCAGTTGGTACGGAGAAGAATTTTGTGAAGTACCGACCGGTCGAGTGGGACTATGTTGTCTAGGTTTATGCCGGTGGAAGGAAGGTTTAGAATTCTGCCTAATGAGGAAGCATTAAAGAACATCAGGCGTCCGCGTACTTTGGTGGTGATGGTAGTTTGCTCATGATCAGAGGAAAAATTTGTGTAGAAGAGTCGGACGAGTTCGGGATAGTAGGCAGCTTGGGATGAAGATCCTAGTAAGTGTTTAAGTTCGGGGAGAGATCTTTCTAGGTCAAATAATACGAAGTCGTCGTAGTGAACCAATTTACCTTCATGAATTGGTCGTGAGCAAAGTGAGTTGTAGTGGTGAAATAGATGGGGATACCTTAGATCGGCGGCAGTGATTACATTGTTTGAGGAGGAAGTCATGGCAAGAGCTTAGGAAGAACGAGCAAGAGAGAAATAAAACTTGGAAAGAGTTTGTAAGAGAATAGAGATATTCGTAGGGAATGAGATATGAATTAATCTAATAAATAGAAGAAGAAAAATAATAGTGATAAGAAATGAATGACATTGGAAGTGAAGGATTTTTAGATTTTAGCTGAAAGAGGAAGTGCGTGAGTTGTAAAATAAGAAGCTTGTGAATGATAAATCAAATCAATTTTGGAAGATAGTGTATTATATTAGTATATATGTTAAGAAGGACAGAGTTTCGAAATGATTTTTCTATATATCTATCAAATTTACTATGGGCGAGTTTATTGAATAGTGAGAAGTGTCATGAATTGAGTATGAAGTGACATATTAAACTTAATGATTCAAGAGTTTTTAAAGATTTTCGTGAAGATCATGTAAGAAAAGTTATAAAGTGAATAATGGCCTAATAAGAACAAACAACTTTTCAAAGAATTTACTTTATGTGAAAGCTTTCTAAATGCGTGAAGGATGAGTTTGGAATAGGACAAACAGGAATGTATGAGGGGATGCAATAATTTCTTATTTAAGAAGTGTATATTTTGGTATACGTGAAAGGAGTGTGAATAGATATAAAGAAGGGTGATACGGATATGTAGAGAAATGAGAGTGGTCATAAAGGACAATAATCACTTGATGTTGAATAGGAGATGACATAAAGTGGAGTTATGATAGATAAGAAATAAAGTTTTGCTTAAGGACAAGGTTTTGATGATTCTCGATTAAAGAGAGATATACAATATATGAGAGAGTCATGATCACGGATGGAAAAGGTACTTCGTATAATAAAGAGAGAGAGAGAGATAAAAAGGTGATACAAATCATACTTATGAGTGGAGTACAAGTTTTTGAAAATTTTACAACACTTTTTCGTAAAAGATGTAAAGCATGAAGAGATGATAATAGATTGTTCTTAAGCTATGATATAATAGATGATATAGTAAAAATTTACGTGAAATATAACAACTTAAAAGGTGGTACGAGAGGATAATCATTTGAATTTTTCATGAAAGGCATTAAGATTTTAGTGAAGTGTCTCGATAGGAGGAAAGAAAGACATGATAGAAATAGAGTGTACGTAATATATGATATAACAAATGATATAGTAAAAATTATACGTAAAACATAACAACTAGATCTTTTTAGAAGAAGGTAAAAAGAACTAAAAAGATAATCATTTGATTTTGACTAAAATTTGAAAAGCAAGATTTCTCATAAAATAATATGTTATCATGTTGAAGGTGAACCAACTTATCGTAAGAGAAGTTTTCACAAGAGGATAAAAATAATAAAGGAGTTATGAGATGAGTGATGTGAACAATGTCATGATAGCTTTTACTTTAATATAATTAGTTCTTATGGATATGAGTGAAAGGAAATAGGACAAGGAGTCATTATGGATGTGTACTTGAAAGATAACAAGTTGAAAGACATAAAGAACGTGTCTTATAAGAGTTTAGAGTATACGTGAATATGGAAACCTAGTTTGACTAACAAAAAAATCGATAAGAAGAAAAACCTTTTAAAATAAGATTTTAACATAACTTATAAGATGTATTAATTTTAATAAGTGTGATTAATTTATAAGTCACTTAGTTTGCATATTCCTAGTTCTCTTCTAATTCGTGTAAAGTCTTCATGTTTCAATGGTTTAGTGAATATGTCTGCTAACTGTTGATTAGTGGGGATGAATTCGAGTTTAATTATGTTGTTTAAGACTTGTTCTCTTAAGAAGTGGTGTCTTATTTGAATGTGCTTAGTTCGTGAGTGTAAAATAGGATTCTTAGATAAGTTTATAGCACTAGTATTATCACATAAAATAGTTGTATTTTCAAAATTTAAACCAAAATCTTTTAAGGTTTGTTTCATCCAGATAACTTGTGTACAAGCTAGGCTAGCAGTAATGTATTCAGCTTCAGTAGTTGATAAGGATACACAGTTTTGTTTCTTACTGAACCATGATACTAGTGAGTGCCCTAGCATATGACATGTTCCACTTGTGCTTTTTCTGTCAGATTTACTTCCAGCAAAGTCAGCATCGTTGTATGAGATTAGATCAAATGTAGAGAATTTTGAATAGAATAATCCAAAATCAACTGTCTTTTAAATATCTCATTATTCTTTTTACAGCTTTCAGATGTGATTCTTTTGGATTTGACTGAAATCTAGCACAAAAGCAAACACTGAACATAATATCTGGACGACTAGCAGTTAAATATAGTAGTGATCCTATCATACCTTGGTATACCTTTGTATCCACAGACTTATCATCTTCATCTTTGTCCAAAACAGTAGTAGTGCTCATAGGAGTGGTTTTTAAAGCAGTTGAGTTCATGTTGAACCTCTTCAGAAGTTCACGAGCATACTTAGATTGATTGATGAAAACTCCATCCTTGGTTTGCTTAATATGCAGTCCAAGAAAGTAGTTGAGTTCTCCCATCATACTCATTTCGAATTCCTTCTGCATGGACTTAGAAAATTCTTCACAGAGAGTGTTGTTAGTAGATCCAAAGATGATATCGTCTACATATATTTGAACAATTAGGGTATGATTATTCACTATTTTCACAAATAATGTCGAGTCTGCTTTGCCTACAGAAAAACAAGTTTTTAATAGAAAGGTTTTGAGTCTGTCATACCAAGCACGAGGTGCTTGTTTTAAGCCATATAAAGCACGTTTTAGTTTGAAAACATGATCTGGATATTGTTCATTTTCAAATCCTGGAGGTTGTTTTACATAAACTTCTTCATTTATAAAACCATTTAAAAAAGCACTTTTAACATCCATTTGATATAATTTGAAATCCATATAGCTTGCATATGCTAAAAACATTCTAATAGATTCAAGTCGAGCAACATGAGCAAATGTTTCATCAAAATCAATACCTTCCTCCTGGTTGTATCATTGAGTTACTAGTCTGGCCTTGTTTCTTATTACATTACCTGTTTCATCTAGCTTGTTTCTGAAGATCCATCTTGTCCCAATGATCGGATGATCCTTTGGTCTTGGTACAAGATCCCAAACTTCATTCCTTTGGAATTGATTCAGTTCTTCAGTCATGGCTAGCATCCAGAACTCATCGATGATGGCTTCATCAATCTTCTTTGGTTCAAGTTGTGAAATGAATGTCATATTTGCAATCCGTTCTAGCTGAGCTCTAGTCTGAACCTCCTTTGTCAGGTCTCCCAAAATCTGCTTTTGAGGATGATCTTTGATATCAACAAATGTTCTTTGATGATCATCTTCATTAGACTTAGCTGTGTTATCTAAAAATAAATTTGTACTTTCAACATCATCATCGTTAGTTTGCTTATGAACAGATTGATCAATAGATTCACAGAAACTAACATGCATAGATTCTTCAATAGAATTAGAACTCTTATTGAAAACCCTGTATGCTTTACTATGACTTGAATATCCTAAAAATATGCCTTCAATAGATTTAGCATCAAATTTATCTAGGCTATCTTTTGTGTTTAGGATAAAGCATTTACATCCAAAGACTTTGAAATAGTCTATTCTTGGAGTCCTGTCATAGAATAATTCATAGGGAGTTTTATTTAATAAGGGTCTAATGAGAACTCTATTTGTTATGTAGCATGCAGTATTAACAGCTTCTGCCCAAAAAGATTTAGCAAGATTATTGTGTTGGAGCATAGTTCTAGCAGATTCCTGAAGGGTTCTATTCTTTCTTTCTACTACACCATTTTGAGGTGCAGTTCTAGGAAAGGCAAAGTTATGAGAAATACCATGCAAGTTAAAAAAATTTACAAAAAGTTCATTTTCAAATTCTCCTCCATGGTCAGTACAGATTTTAACAATAGAACAAGATTTTTCATTTTGTAATTTTTTACATAAAATTTCAAATTGACAAAACGTATCACTTTTGTTTTTAAAAAATATTACCCAAGTAAATCTTGAGTAGTCATCTACAATGACAAAAACATATTTATTGTGATTATGACTAGCTACTCTAGAAGGACCAAAGAGATCCAGGTGGAGAAGCTCTAGAGGTCTTTTGCTTGAAATGATATTTTTTGATTTAAAAGATGATTTAGACAGTTTTCCTAATTGACATGCATCACAAAAATAATCCTTTTTAAAAGATATTTTGGGTAACCCACGTACTAACTTATCTTTAGCTAATTTAGACATGTACTTAGAATTGACATGACTCATTCTCATGTGCCATAAATGTTGAGAGTCATTATTAGCTATGAGGCAATGTCTTGTGATGTTTTCTAGGTATAGTTCATATATATTATTTTTTCTTATACCTTTTAAGATAATATTTTCGTTGGTGTCTGCTATAAGACAAGCATTATGATTAAAGCTAACATTATAACCTGTATCACACATTTGACTAATACTTAGAAGGTTATGTTTTAAGCCTTTAACCAGGAGAACGTCTTTAATAAGAGGTTTATCTATATTTCCAATATTACCAATACCTATTATCAAACCTTTGTTGTTATCTCCGAAGGTGACGGTTCCTCCTTCTTTTTTATGAAGAACAACAAAGAGGTCTGAATGTCCAATCATGTGTTTAAAACATCCACTGTCTAGTATCCATCTGTTCTTCTTGTTTGGAGCCTGCAAAACATTAAGTAAAATTTCTTTTTGGTACCCAGTCGGGTCCCTTTTTGTTAGACTTTGGAACCCATATCCATTTAGATTTGGGTTTGTCTACAGCCTTAGAGGAGTTAAAGAAGTTAAAATTATAATACTCCTTTTTAGGTTCAGAAGAACTTTTCACAAACGTGGTCTTTTGATTCATAGAAGAAGGCTTGTTGAAATGAGAGTAGCCAATACCATTCTTGTAAAAAGACACTTTTTGAGAGGATAGGAGTTTATCTAAGTTCTCTTTTCCTTTAGTAAACTTGAAAACTGTTTTCATAAGGTTCTCAGTTTTACTTTTTAATTCTGAAATTTCTACTTGCAGATTTTTAGTCTTGGAGCTGGTAGAAGAGATTTCAGAAGTAATACGAAGATTTTTCTTTTGTAACTCAGAATTTTCAATACTAAGTTTTTCATTTTTCAAAATTAGCTCTAGATTCTCAGATTTCAAATGTTTATTTTTGAGAATCGTTTTCCTTGATTCTTCAAAAAGTTCGTGAAAAGCATTTTGAAGTTCTTCAAAGGAGAAATCAAGAGATTCACTTACAGAGCTTTCTGCCATGAAGCACATGTTGGCGGTTTCTGCTTCATCATCATTTGACTCTTCACTGGTGGATGGTTCTGAATCATCCCATTGAGCATGCAGAGCCTTTTTCTTGAAGAACCTTTTCTTTGGTTCCTCAGTCTTGGATTTTCTTTTGAGAAGAGGACAGTCACGTCTCAGGTGACCTGGCTTATTACACTGGTAGCACATAGAATCTTCTTTTGGGTCTTTTCTTTCTTTGTGCTTATTTGGAAGCCGGTTCCTTCTCATAAAGCGCTGGAATTTTTTGGTGAGTAGCGCAATCTCAGTTTCTTTTTCTGAGTCCTCATCCTCAGAAAGGGCTGAGAAGGCTAGAGTTTTCTTCAAAGGTTGTTCCTCTTCCCTTCTTTCCTTCATATGGACTTCATAGGCCATAAGATTGCCTATTAAATCATCCAGGGTAAGTTTGGACAAATCTTGAGCTTCTTCAATAGCAGTAGTCTGTTTCTCCTAATCAGTTGTGAGAGATCTCAAGATTTTCTTCACCTTTTTTGTCTGAGAGTGGGTTACACCCAGAGATTTCAGATCGTTGGTGATGTTTGTGAATCTGGTGAACATCTCTGTGATGGGTTCATCTTTGTTCATTTTGAACAACTCATATTTTCTGACAAGAGATGAGATTTTGGCTTCTTTCACTTTGTTGGTTCCTTTATGAATAATCTCCAAAGAATGCCAAATATCATATGCAGATTCACATATAGATATTCTATTGAATTCATTCTGATCGATGGCACAATATAAGGCATTCATAGCCTTTGCATTTAGGTTTGCCATTTTCTTTTCTTCATCAGACCATAAGTTATAGTCTGCGGAAGGAGATGTGTATGGATGCTCAATAATTTTCCATACAGCAAAATCTATGGATTTGAGAAATATAGTCATTCTGCACTTCCAGTATCCATAGTTGGAGCCATTGAAGAAAGGAGGACGAGATGCGTGTTGACCTTCAATATCACGAGCATAAGAGGTAGATGCCATATGTGCTGGAAGACTTGTTATGTCGAAACCAGCAAACCTGCTCTTATACCAAATGAAATTCCACTAGAGGGGGGGGGGGTGAATAGTGAAATACGATGCAAATTGATATAATAAAAAAATAAGGCAATAAGGCACAACACAATAAACACAGGATTTATGCTGGTTCGATCAAAACCCTGACCTACATCCAGTCTCCAAGCAAACCACTTGAGCTTTCCACTATAACATCCGAGTCACCGGATAAATAGTACAACACCCTCTTCCTCAGAGGTCTTCTTCTCTCAACAGAGAAGGGGCACACCCTCTTCCACAGAGGTCTTCTTCTCTCAACAGAGAAGGACAACACCCTCTTACACAGAGGTCTTCTTCTCTCAACAGAGAAGGGCAACACCCTATTTCTCAGAGGTCTACTTCTTTTAACAAAGAAGGAATACAGTGAATAACAGAAAGTTACAATACTTCCTATAGAACCTTCAGAATGATATGAATGCACGAATGAAGGATTCTCAGAATGTTCTGTTCTTTTCACTCAGAAGATACTCTTTGTCAAAGAGTTATTCTTGACTTTTTCTCTTTCTTTTCTCTTTCGTTTTCTAGGCTCTCTTTCAAATATTGAATAAGAATTTTTCTCGTTGTAAGCTCACATATTCATTCTTTGTCTTGAATAGTTCATTTGAGTGTGTTTATATAGCTTTAAAAAAGTAGTTGTTACTTTTTGAAATCGTAGCCTTTTTGAGATGTGAAATGTCATGTCATTTCAAAAAACATCTTTAGAGAAATTCGAGAAAGTCTTCTTTCCATAAAAGTAAAATATATGGTACACTAGTCGTTGTAATATTTTAGGTAATATATATTTTATGTAAAAAGTCTATTTCTTACAATAGTACATTGAATGTTGGATTGTAGGCTGTCATGTAGTTTTGTCTTTATCCTAATTAATGATTTGTGGTACATAAGTACTTCTTTACTTAAAATGAGTGTAAGTACAATAAATGCTTTAAGATATTTATTTATACATAGTCATATCAAGAGTTTTCTTTATGATGTGTTTTTCAAAGTCTACAGAGAGAATGAAGACTACAAGTAAGTCGACATTCTTGAGAAGGATATTAACAAGGATTTCTTACATGAGGTATTTAATGCTATACAAAGAGAATGATGACTTCAAGTAAGTCGACATTCTATGGGTTTGTAAAAAGGTAACTAGAGTCTTTTCAAAACATATTATATTTGTTTTCTTTGTGTAGCCGATTTCATGTTTTGTCTTTTTCCTATATTTGAAATCATTTCTTTAAAGAAGGTAACTAGAGTCTTTTCAAAACATATTATATTTGTTTTCTTTGTGTAGCCGATTTCATGTTTTGTCTTTTTCCTATATTTGAAATCATTTCTTTAAAGAAGGTAACTAGAGTCTTTTCAAAACATATTATATTTGTTTTCTTTGTGTAGCCGATTTTATGTTTTGTCTTTTTCCTACTTTTAAAATCATTACTTTTCAAGTTGTCTTGTATATGATATAAGGTACAATTATTACATTTTGAAATCATGTCAAAATACCTTTTTCATAAAGGGTTGTAAGAAGGTACACTTATTTATTTTCAAAAAGGAGCTTTTTGAAACTATCGTATACTTTTATGAAATAGCTTTTATGAATGAGTATGTAATATGCAATATGCATGCTTCTGAAGGTTCTGTTACATATAACTCTAAAGAAGAAAAAATCTTCAACTTGAGGTAGCCGATCTCTTTAGATGGTCTTTAGGAGTGCATGGCTCAACAAGCTTTTTCTTCAAGGAGTATGATTGCACCATAGTTGTACTTGAACAGGAGGTCTCCATCCTTTTTGAGTGAGATATCCTTGCATCAAATACTCGTTAGATATATGGCAAAGCATATCCAGTCATAATATAACATTTTTCAAGAAGACATATTATCATATTCTATAAAATTAAATAAGACAGCGTATCATATTATGTGACATCAAAACAGAGTTTCTCAACATTTTGATCTCAAATAAATCCAAAGGTACGTCCACACGCGTACCAAGAAATCACCTTATGTGTACATTATCGTAGGTTCAGCAATACAACGATTTCTGAGAACAAACCTTTCTTATTAATAAGTTCACGGAATGCAATTTTTAGAAATATCTTTCTCCGTACAGTATTTTTCATTACTGAAGAACAACTTTTACCAACATTGGTTATGCGTATACAACAATGTCATGCCAGAGGGCTATTCTCAATAGTAATAAATGTGATTGGACCAAATTTTTTGATCTCAAATAAATCCACAAGTACGTCCACACGCGTCCCAAGAAATCGCCTTAGGTGTACATTATCGTAGGTTCAACAATACAGCGATTTCTGAGAACAAACCTTTCTTATTGATAAGTTCACGGAATGCGATTTTTAGAAATATCTTTTGTCGTACAGTATTTTTCATTACTGAAGAACAACTTTTATCAGCATTGGTTATGCGTATACAACAATGTCATGCCAGAGGGCTATTCTCAATAGTAATCAATGCGATTGGACCGAATTTTTTGATCTCAAATAAATCCACAAGTACGTCCACATGCGTCCCAAGAAATCGCCTTAGGTGTTCATTATCGTAGGTTCAACAATACAACGATTTCTGAGAACAAACATTTCTTATTGATAAGTTCACGGAATGCGATTTTTAGTAATATCTTTCGTCGTACAGTATTTTTCATTACTGAAGAACAACTTTTACCAGCATTGGTTATGCGTATACAACACAAAACTATTTCTGAATACGATTTACTTTTTGTTGAACACCCGTCACCGGAACAAGATGAACACCCGTCACCAGAACGACAGCTCCGCTGAGACCTCCTCGCTAGGGAGAGGAAGAGGACGTGGTGGAGCTCCTGCTGGCCATCCTCAGTGCGACTGCACCGACTGGGTTGCTGTCGAAGAGGAGGGCAAGAACGGTGATGGCGGAGCTCGTTAGGTTGTACAGACAGAGCAATGGATAGGTTTCACTTTACATATTTTGTCTGTCGTTCTTTTTAAACTCAATCAATTTTTCGCATATTTTATAGCGTATTTCCGACATATGTTCCTGCAACAAAACATGTAATGTGAAACCAATATATAATAGGAATAAACAATAACATCAGATACAAAGCTCATACAGCGTGGAAACAATGTTCTTCTCCATTGTATATTGCTTCAATATGCTTCATTACGAATATGCCACAATCGACCCCATTACTTTATAAAGGAGCATCGTCAACACAGAGCAACATCCACTCGGCAATGTCGACACCCATAAGCCTGTTAAGGAATCCCGCCTGTGATAAAGGGATAATATATTACAGTCCGGTCCACCTCGAATAGCTACGATTCACCTATGGGCACAAGCTTACCAAATGCATAGCGTCACGTTCTACGCCACTGTGGCAGTCCAATGAGTTGTAGCACCATAGTTGTTTTTCCAGAAAATTCATCTCGTATAGGACCCAATGGTCGGGATTTTGCCAGAGTGTAGAAAGTAAAATCTGCGAATCGATAAAATAATTTTTCATTCCAGAGACATATCGTGATGGGGATTTTACGACTAAACCTTGGAGAAGAGGTTTGTTAACTTACCTTTCCAAATTTCGAAATGTCTAGGCACTCATCATCGTTGTTCCAACTAGGTAGTGCATCTGTGAATCCAATGCCGTATGGCTTTCGCCGGACGTACATCTGTTGCACAAAATAGTAAGGTTTAACCACCAAGAAACGTGAGTATGTCATAAAAGCAAACAAAACAACAGCGGACCAAACATACCATGAAATAAGGGCTGATGATGTGTACTGTATTGCTCGTTGGGTTGCTTTGGATGTAATTGACAAAATAACACATTGTCTGGTTGCACAAATTTATGAACTTCAAAACATACAAACTGGAACAACCTAGAAATTGATAGTGGTCAAATACTTACAAAATTACTGATAGTGTTCCCAACTGCAAATTCATCTTGCATCTGCTCGATGTCATCTATGAACTCGTCAGGGCGTTGCCTCCCACCCTTGCCTGTGGATGTTGAACTGAGTGCACCATGAGCGTGGTATTCAGGATTCAACATTGAAATTATTGTCTACAGTAAACAACACTAGTCCAAATACGACATGAAAAGGCAAATGTTGACTAAACCGCTCAGGCGTTTCAAAAAATATACGTCTTAAGCGCTAGTGCTTGTACTGTGGTTGTCTTCTTCTTCGGCGCCGTGCCTGACCGTTTTGCTCCCATCGTCCTCTCCGTTGGTGCCGTGCCTGGTCGTTTCGCTCTCATCGTCCTCTCCTTTTGCTCCGTGCCTGGTCGTTTTTCTCCCATCGTCCACTCCTTTGGCGCCATGTCTGGTCATTTTGCTCCCATTGTCCTCTTCGTTGCCGCCATGCCCGGTCGTAGTGCTCCCATCATCTTTGGCATCGTGCCGGGTCGTATTGCTCCCATCGTCCTCTTCTTGGCCGCCATGGCTGGTCGTACTGCTCCGATTGTCCCCTTCGTCGGCGCCATGCCTGGACGGAGATATCGATGGCACCTTTGCAACGCAGATACGAAAACGCTGTCCTCAGTCAAATACAAAGGTAAAGTCCTTTAACGTGCCGCCCTTTTTCGAAAATAACCCGCTAATTAAATGATTGCATTTTAAATAAATAAAAATACATCTTTTCGCATGCCGCCCTTTTTCGATAACCGCCACCAAATTAAATGATTGTGTTCGAAGTATTTAAAAATACATCTTTCCACAAGCTACCCTTTGCGTTTTAAATATTTAAAAATACATCGTTTCACATGCCAGACTTTTTCGGAAACACCCTGCAAATTAAATGATTGACTTTTAAATAATTAAAAACCCGTCGTTTGTCGGTCACATTATAACAATCTTTCAGTGGGAGATTGACACGACCCAAACAAACCCGTTTTCCAGGTATGAATAATCTTTCACGATTATTCTATTGATTATTGTATATGGATACATCAATATATTCATGTAACATACTTTCCTCAGCGGTTTTTTAACAACAAACATTCATTATCGTGGTTTGAATTAAAGGTGTCCCTGCCAGATGAACAATTGCTGACCGGGAACCGTATCGTACAAATTTTGGAGCATCAACCTTTTCTTATCGCTATTGACTGTTATCATTTACGCCGTCAGAACTCGTTAAATTATTGTTCACGGCTTACATCGCCAATCCTTTTTGCGATATTCTTTCGAGGCGGAGACAAATACAACGATTGCTAAACAGAAATGCTATATCTTAGCGATGCTAGAGAGGTTAGGCAATGCCACGATTTCTGAACAAACATCTATTTTTTATTAAAGTTTATTTATTACCGAGACGTTCATTATCGCGGTTTGAATTAAAGGTGTCCCTGCCAGATGAACAATTGCTGACCGGGAATCGTATCGTACAGATTTTGGAGCATCAACCTTTTCTTATCGCTATTGACTGTTATCATTTACGCCGTCAGAACTCGTTAAATTATTGTTCACGGCTTACATCGCCAATCCTTTTTGCGATATTCTTTCGAGGCGGAGACAAATACAACGATTGCTAAACAGAAATGCTATATCTTAGCGATGCTAGAGAGGTTAGGCAATGCCACGATTTCTGAACAAACATCTATTTTTTATTAAAGTTTATTTATTACCGAGACGTTCATTATCGCGGTTTGAATTAAAGGTGTCCCTGCCAGATGAACAATTGCTGACCGGGAATCGTATCGTACAGATTTTGGAGCATCAACCTTTTCTTATCGCTATTGACTGTTATCATTTACGTCGTCAGAACTCGTTAAATTATTGTTCACGGCTTACATCGCCAATCCATTTTGCGATATTCTTTCGAGGCGGAGACAAATACAGCGATAGCTAAACATAAATGCTATATCTTAGCGATGCCAGAGAGGTTAGGCAATGCCACGATTTCTGAACAAACATCTATTTTTGATTAAAGTTTATTTATTACCGAGATCCACAGACAAAAAGATGTAATAATAAAGAATTAAACAATAAAAGAATGTCATGTTACTACAACTAATTATACAATTACAACAAAAACCTAGCGTGATAAAAATGAAAATCTAGGATTTATTCCGAAGCACTTGACGAATCAGATGAAATATCATAGACCTGTCTCTCACTTTTTATTTGTGGACTGTCTATCCTGTGTGACATCTTCGTTGCGAAACCTTTCTTAAGAAAACTGGTCATCATCTCTACCACTGAGTTCAATTGAATCCCCATAGTGCTTACTTCTGCCCTTAATTTCTTATTCTCCCTCTCCATAACTTCGAACCTTGCGACAAAGACAATGTTCTCTTTTGGAGCAAGTGTTCGCTCTTCCTCGCGCTTTGTTACTAAAGGACTAGTCGTAGTAACCCGAGAGAGACGACGTTTTGGTTGTAGAGGCTGGGCTGCAACATGAGAAGGGGCAGTTGGGAGGCATGGGTTCACAATTTTTTCAATCTTTCGATTTCGCCGCATTGGTTCCCAATACCTTTCAAAATAGAAGGGATCAAATTGTCGTCCTTCATGATCATACGATACGGCTGGGAAACCACCTGAGTTCCAATTTAATAATTCATCCCTGTAACGATCGCGCCAATTCACGTTCCTGCCCCCACCACTATTCATGTTCCTTCTCACTTTCAAAGGCTTATTTGGGATAGACTGCCCCAAGCCAGATTGTAGGAGAACTCAACTACCTTGCTGCAACTCAACTTAAAAATTGCAGAATAGTCATAAATCGCGGTCAGACAATCTAGCAGCCTCCGCAACAATGTCTTCATCATCGTCCTCCCCATCTCCATAAGGTCTCCACAAAACCTGTACATTGGTAATTCTTTTTAATAACGAACGACAAATATATTAAAATTTATTTACGCATGATATGGCAACAACGATATGTACTACGGAAGACAATCCTGCAGCGATGGATACTAAAGAATGCTGAACATTACAACGATTTATAATACTCAATGGTAAATGCTGACGCGATTGTAAACAATTTTAGAACATTTACCTTGTTTAGTTGCAGCCCATCTAAAATGGACTTAGCATTATAAACTGTGACGTTTATTCTAGCCTAGCGACCGATCTTTGGAAAACCACAAATCGGAGGGCCACAACGTGGACGCAATGGGATAATATGTTCCAACGCCCAGGCCTAACAAAAACAATATTATTAGTAACACCACAACCTGCAATGAGATTTGTCTATAATTACTAAGTATGTAATCAACAAATACCTGAACAAATGGCCAAAACCCCCCAACTGTTTTCGTACCATTACTCACACGGTGGAGTTGACTGTACAAGTGTGCGAGCATAGCAGCACCCCAGGCATAGTTGTCGACTTCGTCTAAGTCTGCCAGGTACTGCAGCCACATGAAACTTATTCTCGAACCAGAACAATCGGAAAATAATGTAAGACCAAAAAAATATAGAAGGAAGCCACACAACTCTTGGTCAGCTATTTCAGATGTACAAGTAGCGGAGTGACCTTCCCATTTATTACGAAAAAATGAGACTTTCATTGATGTGAAATTGATTCCACCAGAAATACATTGACTTCATTCATCCATCGACATTCCTAACAGGGCCATGCATTTTTCCCTTGCGTTATAGTTTGAATGCCGTAATAGGACAACACTGCCATCGCACTTAAGGCCAGTGATCCTCGTCACATCTTCTAGAGTCATGGTGATCTTAAAAGAATCAAACTGGAATGTGTTCGTCTTATCATTCCACTTATTTACCAGGTGGGTCATGGTATTCCAACAAGTATCAAAATATTGCTGGTCCAAAAGGCCACCGAAGTGCATATTTCGTAATCGGTCCTTCTGATATGCACTCAGTTGATCATACCACGACAGAACTACAGGCCATTGACACCGACCTCTGAGTTTTTCACCTGGTGCTCTACTTCTCCTGTGAACTCCCTGTAACACAAAATAACATATTATTCCTACCAATTGTAAATTAGTTCCATTTGTACTTATAAATACTATTCTACTAACCGCTATAAATAATATTGGTTGCAGACAGACTATCACAGTAATCGCTATACATATTAATACCTAACACAGTAATCGCTATATCAAAATTGCTAAACATATTATTAAATCTTCACAGATAGAACAAATATATTTACCTTGGTCACTATTTTCTCTTGTTATCCCTCCAACCTGGGACTTTCTGGTGGGTCCACTGCCTCCAATTGCCTTTCAATCTTCATCTCTACCGGCTCCACCATCGCATGCCTTTCTCTCGCCTTCCTTTTCTCGCCCTCCTTCTCCATCCTTTCTCTATCCTTCCTTTTATCATCCTTCTTCTCCTTCCTTTCTCTCTCCCGTTTTTCCTCCTCCTTCTGCTTCCATTCTCTCTCCTTTCTCGCCTGCTCCTTCTGCTTCCTTTCACTCTCCCGTTTCTCCTCCTCCTTCTCCTTCCTTTCTCTCTCTATTTTCTCCTCCTCCTTCTTTTGCTTCCTTTCTCTCTCCCTATTCTCCTCCTCCTTCTTCTGCTTCCTTTCTCTCTCCCTTTTCTCCTCCTCCTTCTGCTTCCTTTCTCTCTCCCTTTTCTCTTCCTGCATCCTTTCTCTCTCCTTTTTCGCCTCCTTCTCCTTCCTTTCTCTCTCCCTTTTCGCCTCTTCCTCCTGCTTCCTTTCTCTCTCCCTTTTCGCCTCTTCCTCCTGCTTCTTTCTTTCCCTTTCCTGCACTTCCTTCTCCTGCTTCTTCCTTTCCCTTTCCTTTTCTTCCTCCTCCTTCTCCTTCCGCCGCCTTTTTTTCTCTTCCAGTTCTTGTTTCCTTCTTTCCTGCAATTCTTCCTCCTGCTTCTTCCTTTCTCTTTCCTTTTCTTCCTCCTCCTCCTTCTCCTTCCGTTGCCTTTCTTTCTTTTCCTCATTCTCCTTCTTCTGCCTTTGCATTTCCTTAGCTTCCTTAAACTCCTTCTCCCTCATTCGCCTTTCCTTTTCTTCCTTATACTGAGGAATATTCTGTTTCTTCTCTTCCTCCTCCTTATTCATTTGCCTTCGCCTCTCCTCCGCCTCCTTCAGTAGCCTTGCCTTGTTTCGCATTGCACTACGCTCCAAGTCTCTCCTCTTACATTCTGCCTTAGTGTCCTCCACTAAATAGCTAACATACCTTTCAAACTCCTTCACATTCTTCTTCCTCTTTTCCATCTGTTGTGCGTTAATCCTCCGCCTTCTATCTATATTCTCATCAATATTTCTTGCCTTTGCCTTCTCTTCGTCATCCTTGTTCTGCATCTTTCGTTCTTCAGAGTTCTTCCTTTGATCTGCAGCCTCGATATCAGATGGATAATCCTCTGCATAATACGATTCCAAGGCTTTTTCCCTGTCTTCATCGTTCTCAATCTTAAGTACATTTTGGTATCTTTCAAAAACCTTAGATAGATGGGACTGGCGGATCACTTCTCTAATAGACAACTCATAGAATGACGGGGTATCTCTAATCTGATGAGACGCAGACATTGCTAACCTGCACAACACATTACACGATCATCATGATTAGAAATCGTCGGAATATTTGGGTTCATAAGTACAAATCGTTGTATAAGAAGCAATCTTTAGATTGAAGAAAGAAACCTTACACGAAACTCATCGAAACGATGGGAATTTGGATATTCCAACTGTAGAGTAAGCAACAGTAACAACTAATACACAACAGAAGGTGGTTATTATGTTGCGACTGCGCGTAAGATGGAAACCGATGCTCTGGAACAAAGGAAAGGATGCTCCGACGACTCCAGATGAAAGCAAAGAATCTCCGGTAGAGTGCTTAGAGCGAGAATGGATTGTTTTGAACTATTTGAATCCTATAACATAACGCTTGCTACATACGCAAACTCTGCGGAATGTTTTGGCGCGATAACGATGGAGGGCAGTTTTGTCCTTTTCATGAACCGACGATTTAGTTTTCTAGATGGAGGGCATTTATGAAAGTTCGAGGAAGAGGAAGCGAATGACGGTAAAGGGTACTTAAGTCTTTGCTGCGGCACCAAATTACGATGTAGTATGATGCGAACACACATCGGAATACATGTCGGTCTGCATCTTATACGTGGCGCTATTTGGAACCCCCGAACATGAGATCTCAGTACCGGCCCTGTTCGGGGGGGGGGGACATATAACCTGCTTTGCGGAGGTTTCCCACTCATAAGAGGAATGCCCTGCTGCTTAGTGAAGGGAGGTTTACAGTCTCCCTACACTTAAGTGTGCAGATCATGTGGACGTGTTCCATAGGCCCATGATCAAGCTTGATATCTTCCTTCAATTTTTTGCACCATGCTTGTGCGCAAACCAGCACCGCTTCAACTATCTCCTTCTCGCTACACACTTCTTATGCCAGTACTAAGATTTGTCATGCTACATAATGCCGCAACACGCTCACGTGCATCACTGTGCCTAGGATAGTAGCTCACAATGCCTCACTGTGCATTCAACACCTTTATGCCTCAGCCATTGCATTCATCTGCGCAACCTCCCTTGCATTGCAGACCAATGCTCACTGCCATGCATCAGAGCGTCGATCATAACACGTGCGTGCAACAACCACGCACCTCTACAATCTTGCACTCTACAACGCATCCACTGCATTGCAACATCAGCACACCTCAGTGTGCCTTCTTCTGCAGAGCATCCAATGCACCTTACCATGCAGAGCTATTTCGCATGCCATACACAACAATGCACATATGTTTTCCATGTATAGCCATGCCTCTCATGCACCTCACAAAGCAACACACTATCGTGTGCTAGATCTTGCCATAGGAGCAGTCACCACTGCTTGTGCGCACAAGCCACAAAACCTCCCTTGGCAACAGATAGCCTGTGCAACATGATCCTGCCGTGCAACAAAGACTTGTAATTCAGTTATTTGTGTTTAGCCACAGCATAGGCCATAGGGTCTTCCCTTGTGTGTTATATTTGTGTGCTTGATCTTCTTTTAGTTTGAGCTTGTAATGCTAGCCTTGGGCTAGATGAAACCCTCCCTAAGACCTTGTAATAGTGTAGTGTTTTAGTGGAAGACAAATCACTAGCACACACAAAACAAGTGGCACCTCATACATGTGCTTGTGTATGTGAGGAGCTAAGGTGAATCGCTCAAGAACTCCAATATCCTGTGTGCTTAGCATTTGAGTACCTCTGAAAGTCACTTGCTTTCGAAAATGGATCCTAAAAGCAAGGTTCCATCACGTGGTATCAAAGCTAGTGAAGGCTATGGACTCGAGGAAGAGTCTACTCATTAAGCGAAAAGCAAGTGGAAGTCCTACAAAACTCTCTTAAAGCATTTTTTGGGGATTTTTTGGCAACAATTCTAACCATCTTCGGCAAAATTCAACCGATTAAAATAGTTCAGAGAAGTGTACATTACTTCAGCCTGCTATTGGTGACTTCCAATCACCAATTTGAAATATTTGGCCTCAATGGTTTCAAAATTCAAAAAAGTATAGTCAGTTGATTCTGATTTTTCGATTATCTTTATCAACGTATTGTGGCATTATCCATTAGTTTTTGGCAAAGTGCCTGGTACAATACTACTCTTCACCATGTTGAAAATTTCAAGTGTTTGAAGGCTGTCATCAGAAGAGCAACTGATTACCCAGGAAAGAGGTGTGAAGATGCTCACTATGTCACAATGACCATTCTGTTTGCATATATATGTGACAATTCGCAGGTGGCAAATTTTGGCAAAGCATTGTTCGATAATTAGACCTCAATTTGCAGTGAAAATTGGTAGGATGTTTGATTTCTATATAGTGTATCCAACACACCTATTACTTTAGAAAAGAATCTACAAGAAGATCTGAACAGTGGCACTTGGTCACAAGCTACTGACTGGTTTTGCTGTGCGCAAACTGAACAACAAGCCTCATGGAATTGGTAGTTTTAATGAAGCTGATGAAAAATAAAATAAAGAAGCTGAAAAATATGTGCTATAGTGTTATCGTCGCAAAAAATTTTCCCGTCTTCCCTTCCTTGCGGGAGAGAGGAAAATGCTTTCGCGATTCAAACTTGACCGGATTTTGGAAATTGTTTTTGAAATACTCGCCTCCGTTTTGAAAATTTGCGGGAAAATCCATGGGATGGGGCTCGACCTGTCGGTACGAGGTTCGACCGTTCCTGCCACCTTTAACAGGGGTAATCGAACCAAGGACCTAAATTATGCTTGACTTAGTGAAATTACCGAAATTGTGTTCTATCCTAAATGCACAAAGAATTCAGGCATGCGCTATGAGATTTAGTAAAATATAAGTCGGAAAACTATGGTGTATGCTTAGAAAATATTTGGAGTTGAAAAGTATTTCTCAGGAAAAAGATGGAAATCAATCTCTCAGGAAACTCAGGCGAAGAAGGTTTGAAAATCTCAGGAAAGTTTATAAAGACTTAGAAAATCTTGAAGAGATGAGAATTTCAAGAAAATCTTGAGAAAGTTTAGATGAGAATCTCGGGAGAATCTTGAGAAAGTTTAGATGAGAATCTCGGGAAAATCTTGAGAAAGTTTATAAAGACTTAGAAAATGAGAATCTCAGAAAAATTTTGAGAAAGTTTAGAAAGACTTGGAAAAATGAGAATCTCAGGAAAATTTTGAGAAAATTTATAAAGACTTAAAAAACTGAGAATCTCAGAAAAATGGAAGGAATTCTTGAGAAAAGATGAACATTTGAGAAGGAAAGCACTTGTTGGGAAAACTCGGACTTTGAGAATTTTCTTAGGAAAATGATAGAAAACTTATGGGAAAGTTCTTTGGAGAAGGAAATTCAAAACATAGGAAATTGAAATCCTGAGAATCTGGGTTTTTTTTTTGAAATATCTGAAAATCAACTTGGATTCTTGAGAAAATGAGAAGTTCCTTTTGAAAAGAATCTTAAGGAAATAACTTTTTAAGGAAAATCACAGGAAAACATTTGATTTGGGAAATCCAACTTCGAATATCATCATAGTTTCTTGAGAAATCGACTCCATGAAATGAAAATCTTTTGAGAAAATCATGAGAAAAACGAATGATGTAGATGATTTGAATGAATAAATGCACTTTTGAAAATATTTTTGAAAAATTTGTTGGAAAAATGTGGATTAATCCAAAGTAAATCCTTCACATATTCTGACTGTGGCCATGAATATATTCAGGGTTTATTTGAATTAATTCATAATATTTTGAAAACATTGGAAATATGAGGTGCATTTTCAAGATAGCCTAAGAGTGTAGGCTCAATGTGACTGGTAGAGAGATGATGGATCTGGGTCTCGTCCATATTCCGACTAGGGCCGTAAATATGGACTCCACCAAGTTCATCGACTCTCTAAGAGTTGGTGCACGTGCCATTCGTGTTTATCCACGGTGAATTTTGAAAATTTGAGATATATGCATCATAGAATCAGGATATTACTGAAATCAAACTATATGAGATGCGGCCTAATCTAAGCAGTAAAAGTAAATCTTATTCCAAGGTTTACATGGGATTGTTACATTGCATAACATAAAGTAAAATAAAATTGAAATGGATCCAAGGAATCTGCATCTTCTAGATTTTCCTGCAAAATGAGAGTTAGTACAAAATAAACAAGGAAATGGACATATATATATAATATATACAACGAAGAGACATATATATATATCAAAATGCTAGAATAGGTGCTAAATGTCATGTAACGATGTAGGTGTAACTATATGAGAAAATATATAGATGTTCATACATGGAAATAAGAGCACATGAAGATATATATATATATATATATATATATATATATATATATATATATATATATGTATGTATATATATATATAGATATACATATATATATAGATATATATATATACATATAATGAGAAAATATGCACATACTAATGGAAATTACGTATAATAGGTAAAACCAGAAATTACAGGTATATACAGTTTCTGTAGGTGATTTCACACAACCATACTTCTCAAATTATAATGCAATTTCCAGTGAAAATGGGTATGGAGCCTCCCTATATATCCATAATGAAGCACGCCAAAGATGGTTGGGAGATCACCATTGGATATAGAGATATCCGTTCATGAATATGGCCAAATATCAAGACTGCACACTTGCAGCAGAAAATGAATGTGCAGGAAATGGGTTGTGGAAGCATCATGGGCTATTTCAATGATATCATGAAAAGGATATGAAAAGCTTGGTGAATAGGTGAAAATGTCGTGGAAAATGATGAAATAATATGTATAATAGGTGCTGCAAATGGGGTGACATAGCAAACAAGAATTTAGCACTAAGCTAAGCAAAATTTCATAAAACCAAGGGTGATGTTCCAGCCATAGCTTCATAAAACAAAGATTTTAGCTATCAAGCTAAGCAAAATTTCATAAATCAAATGATGAAATTCCAACATAACTTCATAAAACAGGAATTTGAATATCAAGCTCATAAATCAAATGATGAAGTTCCAGCCACAACTTCATAAAATAGGAATTTGAATATCAAGCTCATAAATCAAATGATGAAGTTCCAGCCATAACTTCATAAAACAGGAATTTGAACATCAAGCTCATAAATCAAATGATGAAGTTCCAGCCATAACTTCATAAAACAGGAATTTGAACATCAAGCTCATAAATCAAATGATGAAGTTCCAGCCATAACTTCATAAAACAAGAATTTTGAACATCAAGCTCATAAATCAAATGATGATATTCCAGCCCATAGTTTCATAAAACAGAAATTGTAGCATCAAATGATGAAATTCCAGCCATAACTTCATAAAACCAGAATTTTAAACATCAAGTTAAACAAAAATTTCATAAATCAAATGATGATGTATTTACAAGAGTAAGAGAAAAGAAAAATACATGTAATAGCAAATACTCATGAAGGGATATATATATATATATATATATATATATATATATACATAGATATATACTTATATATATATATATATATATACATATATATATACATATATATGTATACATATAGGTAGATATACCTAGATATACATATATATATAGAAATAAAATGAGAAAATATATGCATTAATGGAAATTCTACAAAATGGGTAAAATCAGAAAATATGGATATACACATTTTCTTTAGGCAGTTTTACACAGTCATATTTCCCAAATTACAACATATTTCGCAACAAAATCGGGTATGGAGCTTCTCTATATATCAATAAAGAAGCGTGCAAGAGATGGCATATAGATCATGAACGGATATGGATATATCCGTTCATGAACATAGCTGATTGTCAAGACTGCACATTTGCAGCAGAAAAGAGAATGGCTTCAACAAGTCTAGCCCATTACTTTCATGAACCAATATTGATTCTAAAATCGATCTTCCGGATCGGATACTTGACCCGGATAAACAATGAATCTTGTGCTTTTCAACATATTTGAGGATATTCAATATATTCCTCAACAACCCAACTATGACACATTGGCTAGATTAGATGATTATGATGAACAGAATTTGTAAAAAAAAAAGAAAACATGAATCCTTTGATGAAGGTAAAACAAAAACATTATGATGAATTAGAATTGGAAATCAAACAACACAATTCTAATGTTGAACAAAACTAAAATAGGGATGATTGAAATGAAAGCAAATAGGAAAATGTTTGAAAAACAGAAAACTGAATGAAAACTGGAAATTACAAAGAAGAGTGAAATCAAATGATGAACAACAGGAATTTAATAAATGGAAAACATGAACTCAATTAATAAATAACAGTAGATGGGAAATACTTAGGAAATACAATGTTGTAAAACACCACACAGAAAATTAAGAAAAGAATCAAAAGAATGCCAAACAGGAAAATAGAGGAATGAAAGGAAGTGAACTAAATTACAGGAAATGAAAAACAAGATATCAGATCATCGATTGAAACAAAAGAATCAAAAATTGTAAAATACAAAACAGAAAAGAATGAAAACCTCACCAGTCCAAACTTAGATCAAATGGCAAAAAGCAGAACACGTCACCAATTGTTCCTTTTGCCTGTAGTTGGCAGGAAAAGGGCGATTTTCTGCATGCTGAGCTGAAGGAAATGAAATACGTTGGATGGCGTTTTTCTGCAGCTGGTAGGCTCTGAAGAAAAGACAGCCTCTGCGGCTGGGCCTCTGCTGGTAAGATGAAGAAAAGGGGAAAGAAGCCCTGCTGGACTGAAGACAAGGGAGAACGGCTGCTTGGATCCTCTGCACCAGCTTGACACGGTAGATAACAAGAAGGGGCGTTCTCTGCTGTGGCTGGACTGAAGAAGGGGAAGACGTTGGTGGCTGGTTCTTCTGCTGGACTGAAGGAGATGGGAAGGAGCTGGTTCTTCCGGCTGATGGGCTGAGGAGAGATACAGGAACGGCTGGAGATGAATGAACACGTGATGGAGTTCACGCTGGGCTGAAGTGGGTGGAGTGAAAAGGACGAAGGATGGCGCTGGTGGTGGCCTCTCCTGTGGCTGGGGCTGAAGCAAGATGACGGACAACAATTGGCTGGATTTATGCTACGGCTGATGGGTGTGTGGCATCCTTTGGTGGATTGAAGCAGTCGTTGGAGGTGGAAGAGAGCTCCACCTTCCGAAGCCCCTCTGCAAAACAGGAAAATCCTCAAGTAATCGACCCCCCCTTTTGTGAATCCCCTGCTTCAAGCCCCAAAAAGCTTCCTCCCCAAATCGGCCAGCTCCTCCCTCTTTTTAAAACTCCCTATCTTTTGAAAACAAAACCGCAGCCTTGAGCTTCCGTTAGAAATTTTGAATTTTTTTTCAAATTGAAAACTTAATGCTGTCGTTTTCAAAAGGGCGCAGCTTGTGAATTTTCAAAATTTTCATTTCATTTACCTAAGTTTTAGGTAAAATGAAATTTTTATTTTTTTGGAAGTTCGGTTGTGCCATTAAGGCTGCCTCTTTCTAAAAAAAAAATTTTATTTAAACAAATAAAAAGAAAATAAAATAAAAAGTGAGAATTGAAATAAATGAGAGGCTTTTATGGAAATGCCACCTCAACCCACTTTTAAAATCTTTTTGGGAAAATAAAGTTTTGTTTTGTTTTGTAAAATCTTTTATTTTCAAATGATGTGCCACATGTGTTTGGGCCCGCTAACTAAACAAAATAAATAAATAAATATTGAGAAAAATTCACAAATTGGTATGAACTTCGGGTGGGTCCCGCTTGAGAATAAACAACTTACCTGAGAGTCTGAGTATGATGCTAGTTCAAAGGCGGGTCCCGCTCCGTTTATTTGAAGATACGAGATAAAACATTATTTGTTTTTCAAGAATTTGGAAAAATTGGGTTTTCAGGGCAAAAATATGGATAAATGTAAAAACAAAATTTGTAAAGAGATTTAAAATCCTTTTTTGCAAAAAGTTTTGAGATAAAATCTTTAAAATCAATATCCAAATATCCAGATTGTTTTTCTTGAGAAAAATTTTGTAATTCAAAAGTCCTGGGGGTAAAATGGGAAAATTTGGTAATTTTGAATACCCAAGGTTTTAAAAATCAATTTGAAAAAGTTTAAACATCAAATCTGGATGGATAATTTTGCAAATCAGGAGTTCTGGATCTCAAAATGACATGCTGTGCAGTGAAATGATGCAATGCTATGCAAAGACATGTTCTATGAAATGTCACTTTGAGCTCGGACTTGGAAATTTTAGCTTTTTGTCCAGAAAAAGGATTTTGAAATTTTGCCATTTGAAGATGTCTCTGAACCTAAATATGGAAATTTTGAGGCTCAAGAATGAAATTTTGGACTTTCTGCAAGGTTCAATCTCAAAAAATGACCATTTTACCCTTTATTGCTTCCGGAGAACTGAAATGTGCCGATTGAGGGCGATGTCAAGAAGGTGAGTGAAAATTTGGGGTGTTTACATATAGGTTTCGGCAAGAGCACAATGAAGAAATGGATGATTTGGCTCAGATATCCACCTAGTTGAGTAGAGGAAAAGTTGAATACAACAACCTTTATTTACCCAAGCAAAATAAAGGATGCCAAGTACTCATTTTAAAAATTCTAGAATTAGTAGTGCAATGTGCTCACATGATGGAAAGTATGTGTGAATCGAACAAAGGCCCAAGCATGTGACAAGTGATTGACTTATGTGATAAGATTTAATGTCTCTATGGTATTGTGAAAGATCAAATAAAAGGCGTAGAAGATTCGTATGAATGCCTGTGTCTAAGAGACATTGAGAATATGCTAGAGAGGCTCGATTGGGAGCTGATTGGAGTGACAACTTTTGAAGTAAAACTAGTGGTCCAGATGTTTACTTATAACTACAAAAAATTGGTAAAGATGGCAGCCACCTATGAAAGAGAATTGGTGATATCACAATATAGTTGAGTTGGTCGTGTGAATTCAAGAGCTTGTTGAATTTTGATGAGGATCTAATAGAGAACACATACCCAACCACATTCCTCCAAGAAGAGGAGAACGAACCTCACCCATCACATGCAACTGTGCCAGCTGTACAAGCCAAACCTTGCAGTGGTAGAGAACTTCATCAGGAAGTTGAGTTGGAGAAACAAATTCTCACAGACTTCTTTGATGGAAGGAAGTCCAACAAATGCGTCAACCCAGATGAAGTTGTCACATATGAAGCAGCTACTCAAGAGAGCATATTCAGCATGGAAGAGGAATGTAAAGAGACCCAAGGAACACTTCCTCTGAATGCATTTACTCTTAGTAAGGAGAGTGTCAGAAAGGAAAAGTCTAGGCTAAAAGAAAAACAAGACAATGCCTTATACCGATATAAGGGGGAAAAACATGAAGCGACAACAAATATATCCTATAGGCTAGACATCAGTGCTATGCGGCATTATTTGTATGGAAAGGTTCAAAGAACTGGGTACCCATGTGCTCAATGTTAGTGGCTACCAATATCTCAACACTCAAAGGCCAACAAGAGGCGGCCAAACGACCAAAGGCAGCCCAAAGTAAAAATGCATGAATGGGATGAATTCCCATTTGACTCGGTAGGCCGAAGAGTTGATAAAGAAGGTGTTTTGGTTACAAGTAATGTAGAAGTTTTAGAAGTAGCAGTCATATGAGACAACTCACAGTGTTAGCCAATACAAGGGCCATAGTAGAACCGAGTGTATGCTTAGCCGCAACATCCTATGGGAAGGAAAAGAAATGCAAAGGGATGAATACCAAACTGGCGCTCCCAACTTTTTCTCCTTACTACATGCATCAAGTAGAGGCATACGATTCAAAAGTGCTGCTCTAAACTACGAACTTAGTGTAGCCTTGCCAGTCATCATTAGGCTACATGCACACGAGTCTTTAGCCGCTGGACACAACCCTATGCATGACAGGGATGTTGTTCGGCTATCAACATTAAGCAAGCCGTTAGCCACCAAGCATAATCCTATGCATGGCCGCAATGTTGTTGCTGCAACCACACATAACCTTATTATCATCTTTAAGCATCAACATGGACGTACTTACAATGTCAAACACATTCATGTAAGCTAGACATGAATGAGGTCTTCTAGAGCATGTGCAAATTGAAAAGGTTCAGTGGCAAACACATGTAATCAAGATAAAAATGCTATAAGGAAGAATGACACTGCATAGATGGTGAGGAAAATAAGAACTTCTAGAATTTTATCTTTGAGGACAAAGGTAATGGAAGCAATGGTGGAATGATGTGAACCGATATGGAATGCAACACCCAAGTGATGCAACAACCAACATGATGCTGCCAAATCAGGTTTACACTTCAGTGTAAGCAACCTTAAGCGTAAGCGCACATGTGATTGGGTAAGTGACACAGTCGCAATGTAGTGTGCATCATCAACAAATGGATGACATGGCAGCCAGTAGCCCAAGTAAGTAACGCCAGTTCAACATGTCAAGATTTAGAGTATGGGAGCGTCTCACTTGGGGACCACTTGTGCAAGTGGCACAAAGTCTTTTAGGAAACCAGGTGGCTTCATCTTCCATGGGCAGATTCCAGTTTTGCTGTTTTACTGTCTTGTAAGCCTATAAATAGGTGAGCTAAGCTCATGTATTCAACTTTTGAACATTTGGAAATTGAACTGTCTTTTGGAGAGGAATTTTTTCTTTCATGCCTTTGGGCATTGGCATCTCCTTTGGAGATACTGGGGGTGTTTGGTGAACCAAACTCCTTTCGGCCAAGATTTAAACAATTGACATCAGGTGATCACCTTGATCAAGCTCATAGCACATTCAGCGACATAAAGAGCTTCATCCGATTATCATTGTACTGGCATGATTCCACGAGCAATTCACTGTGAATCTCCTTGATCATCAACACACCAGCGAAGATGTCAAGAGCATAGTGCTCACTTCAAAAAATCAGTGAGTACTTGACTATTTGCAGCCTTTTCTTTGTTTCATCTGACGCATTCATTTACTTGCATAATTTGTGATGTGTCGTATGCCGCTTGAACTGAGATCAATCAACTTTGCACTTTAATGATCAAACGTTGCAGTTTTGTGGCGAGACCTTTTGGATTCACCATTCAGCTATAGGAGACTTATCTTATTTAGAATTTATCGAAATTAGAAAATACTCAGCTATAAGAAAATGAGAAATCTGGGTGTTTAGGCAATTCAGATTGATATCAGAATTTTTTTCTTATTTAAAATTATTTTGTTTCTTGTCTTTTTCTTGCTTTTCTAGATAATGATAGATATTCTTAAAATTTCTTAGATAATTCTTAGTTGTGATATCTTTCTTTATAAATTCGATGTCAGATTTATATCAACTGGACTAGCCCATAACCTGCGATTGGGCCAGTTAAATCCACCCAAAAAATGAACTAGAGTTAGATTTACCAGGCCAGATCATTGATGGTCCATTAAGCCGGGTTGGGTAGATGAAAAGCCAGATACAACCTGACCCATGTGGGCCAAGCTTGGATCATATTTTGGGCCCATTTGTCATCCCTTTAATCCATTGAGCTCGATTGGGTTGCAAGTTGTTGATGCACTAATCAGCCCATCCATGAATTGGACTGAGATAGTCTAGGCTGGCCCCTTGCCTACCCCTACTTGCATGTGTAAACCCCAGAAAAGGTTATGTGATTTTATAGATCATGGAAAATAATTGATCAAATATTATAGGTTCCTCATTTTTTCCAATCTAACCTAGTTGAGTCTCTAATCTCTATGGGGGCATTTGAATCCCTTGGATCACAGGATTCCTAAGATCATTGACTCTAAGATCCAAGAATCTTTAGTCATAAACCAAACCCCCTCCTCGACTGGGTATCTGTGGATTTGGGGAACTTTTAGCGTAAAATGGGAGATTTCAGATCTTTTGTTTGGGAGGTGTTTGATCAAGGAGTGGACCCTATACCTTGGATCAAGGAGTGGACCCTATACCTTGGATCAAGGAGTATCCACGGATCTCCTGAGAGATCTACGTCACTCAAAGGCGACCTATAAGAGTTTCAATTTGGTTAGAGTTTTACAACATTGGTATCAGGACAACTTGGGTATGTGGCTAAGAAATGAGGTCAGCAGGTCGCCATTCAGTTTGAGTTGGGCTCATATATGTTTATTTTATATATTATGTATTTTATACATATATTACATACATGTTATATTCATAGTATGCATATTATATATGTTTTGTAAATCTATTATACATATATCATATATTTTATTTTATTTTACTTTTTTGAAAGGCAAACTGGGGTTAGGCAGACCCCTACCGGATTTCATTAAAGTATAGAGCTATGTTGGAAGTTGAGTATTCAACAATAAGCAGAAAATACATCACAAACAAGACCAAATATTTACGTGGTTCGGTCTCATGTAGACCTACATCCACGATAATGGCTAAGCCACTCTCTCTTTCTCTATTTCTTATATCAACTAACAAGAGATACATGTTATATATAGGTGAGCCTCTCCTAGAAGATAGGATTTATAAATAGGGAATACAACAAAAGTATTGGAAGGATATCACTATTAATAGCAATCAGGATATCTTGCTGAAGACACACGTACTCAGCATAGCAACCAGAATATTTTTAACAACATTTCTAAATCCACCCAAAGAGGCAACAATTGATAGCAACTGATCATGATAGATCTTGACTTAGCTAAAAGATAATGTATTTTCAACACTCCCCCTCAAGTGGGGCGAAGATATCATGGCAGCCCCCACTTGTTTATGATGCTCAAAAATTGATCACGAGGTAAACTTTTTATCAATGCATCAGCTAGCTTATTTGAACTTTCTGTGAATGGAGTTTAAATTTCATGATTCTGAACCTTCTCATGAACATAATAGCAATCAATCTCAATATGTTTTGTTCGTTCATGGAATATTGGATTTGCGGTTATGTGAATAGCTGCTTGATTATCACAGTACATATATGTTAAAGATTTAATTGAAATACCCAGATCAGTTAACACCATTCTTGTCCATGTGATTTCACTTGTTGTTAAAGCCATTGCCCGATATTCTGCTTCTGCACTAGACTGTGAGACCACATTTTGCTTTTCACTTTTCCAAGAAACCATGTTTCCTCCTATAAAAACACAAAAGCTTGTAGTTGATCTTCTATCTTGAACATCTCTTGCCCAATCTGCATCGAAGTATCCAACTATATTACAATGCCTAGTTTTCTTATACCATAAACCTTGACCAGGAGACCGTTTAAGATATTTTAAAATCCTTTCAACAACTTTTAGATCACTATGTGTAGGAACGTGCATGACTTGACTTGCTTGGTTGACAACATATGTTATGTCAAGATGAGTCATAGTGGGATAAATAAGCCTTTCCACCAGACATTGATATTTGTCCTTATCCTCTATATGCTCCCCCTTAAGCCTTTCTGCCTTATTTCTTGTTTCACATGGAGTTTCAACAACTTTGACACCAAGCTTGTCTATTTCTTTGAGAATATCCAGAGTATATTTTTTTGTGATAAAAAAATATCCTTTTTTAAATACACAAACTCAATCCCAAGAAAATATTTTAGCCTTCCCAAGTCTTTAATATCAAAAACTTTGTGTAGATATTCTTTAGTTTTGACAATTTCCTCACTATGATTTCCTGTTATAACTATATCATCTACATAGACCAAGATCACAGTGACATTGAGTTCATCCTTTTTGATAAATAAAGTATTGTCATTGATGCTTCTAGAAAATTCCTTTTTTTTAAGAGCAGAACTTAGTTTTGAATACCACGCCCACGGTGACTATTTTAGACCATAAATGGTCTTTTTTAACTTACACACTGCATTGGGTTTTTCTTCATCGGGATGACCAGGAGGTAAATCCATATATACTTCCTCTTCAAGCTCTTCTTGAAGAAAAGTATTTTTAACATCAAGTTGAAACATATCCCATTCAAGGTTACAAGTCACATAAATAAGAATTCTAAGAGTGTTCATTTTTGCCACAGTAGCAAATGTCTTGGTATAGTCGATCACGTGAGTTTGGGTATATCCTTTAGCAATCATATAGGCTTTGAACCTTTCAACAGTTCCATCACTCTTATATTTAATTTTATAAACCCATCAGCATCCTATAATTTTTTATCCAGGAGGTCGTGAAATGACCTCCCAAGTTTGATTTTTATGAAGAGCATCTAGCTCTTTTTTCATGGCTTTAATTCAAATCTTCTGAGTTTTGGCTTCTTGAAATAAAGTACGCTCACGTTGATCGTATTGACTTAAATATGCAACATGCCATGTTGACAACTTATCATAAGGTATGTATTTTTCCAAAGGATGGGCAACTAAATATGTAATAAAATCTTGAAATTGAGTGGGAGGCCTTGAAGTGCGTTCAAACTTTCGAAGAGGAAGTTCATGAACAAGGACATGATCAACCTCTTGATTAGATTCAGTAATCTCATGAGAATCTTCAAATGGCCTATGTATGATAACAAGATCTTCTCTACTTTTCAAGTTGAGCAAAATAGAGTTTCTTTGATCTGTTTATTTTTCATCATTTTGTTGTGAAAAATAGGGCTTTTTTATTGAAACTGACATCCCTTGAAATAAGCATTTTTGAGTTTTCAACATCAAAACATTATATTCTTTTTTAGTCAAAGAGTAGCCAAGAAACACACATTTCTTAGCATAATGGTTGAGTTTATCTCGATGATGGGGAGAAATCTAAACAAAAAACTTCACATCCAAAAGTACGTAAATGTTCCATTTTGATTTTTCTTCCTTTTAAAATTTCTAGAGGAGACTTTCCTTGAAAATTTTTAGAGGACAACCTATTTATCAAGTAGAAGTATGTCAAAATGGCTTTATTCCAAAAAAAAATTGAGACATTACTTTGAATCATAATAGCATGTGTGACTTTGAGAAGATGCCAATTTTTTCTTTCCGCAACCCTGTTTTGTTGATGAGTTTCAACACACGTAGTTTGGTGGTCAATCCCATGAGCTTTTTAAATCATCAAAGGCTTGATTTTTGTATTCTTTACCATTATCTGTTTGAAGAGCTTTGATTCTAAAATCAAACTGTGTTTTCACAAATTTGTAGAATTCTTTGAAGATAGTCAAAGCTTTATCTTTAGACTTTATTAGATAGATCCAAGTGCACTTTGAAAAATCATTAATGAAAGTAATATAATATTTTAAACCATCATTAGAGACCATAGGGGTTGGTCCCCAAATATCGGAATGAACCAACTAAAAAGGTTTACTAGAAAAAAATTCAATTAAAGGATATGAGAACCTACTAAGTTTTGCATATCGGCAGATATCACACAAAGAGGTATCAAATTCAACTTCAGGCATAAGAGATCTCAATGCCCTTTTTGATGGATGACCAAGTTGATGATGCTACAATTCTTCATTATTCTTTTGTGCGATCATTAAGGCCCTATGATTCTCACTTAAAATATAGAGGGCGTTAATGCACTTTCTTTCACCAATTATCCTCTCGATCAATCGATCTTGAAAAACAATGTTAGTTGGAGAAAAAACTACATTGCAATTGACAACCTTGGTAATTTTAGAAACCGATAAGAGATTGGATGCCAGTGTGGGTATAATGAGAGCTTTTCTGGGACCAAAACAAAAAAAATCTTTATAAACAAAACCACTTATTTTAATTTTTGATCCATCAGCTAAGAAAATAGAACCATCACTAATAAGATTTTTGTCATGTAAACATTCATTGCAATTTACCATATGTTGAGAAGCTCCAGAATCTATAATCCATTGATAAGTATTAGAAGCAATACCTGAGAATGGTGAATGGGAGACATTTCCAGTAATTGCAGATGCTGCCATATTGTTGCCATTTTCTCCAAGGCATTATAGTAGATGCATCAAGCTCTCAATAGTGAGAGGTGTCTCACTAGACTCCTTCCTTTTCGACATAGCTGCAGAATCGTTATTTTGATTTTTGGTACCCTGTTTCTCAATTGACACCCGACAAGTCTCTCGATCTCTATTTATGTTTCTCAGATTTTTTGGATATGACCATTTTTTTTATAATGTGAACATTTAACTCTTTTCCCATGATTTTTGTTGTTTGAGATTTGCTGCCTTTGTTCACTCTTGCTTGAAAATTTTTTCATAAAAGATTTTTTTTAGACGTTTCTGAGATATCAAAATTATCTTTAGAATTCATTACACGCATCTGAGCTTCTTCTCTCATAATTAATGAGCAAACTGTGTTTAATGAGGGTAACGATTGAGTCATGAGGATTTGGTTTCTCAAATTCTTATATTCGAGTCCCAAACAGGCTAACATTTGAAAAAATCGTCCATGTTCTTTCTATTTTTTAACATCTAAAGGATTACTAAAACTTATGGTGTACGAGTCCAACTCATCCCGCAGACTTTTGATTTTGGCATAAAATTCATTGAACGTGGTCTGATTGTTTTTCTTAAGACTGTATAATTCTTGAGTTATCTAAAACATTCTTGCTATATTATATTGTTCTTCGAACATTTCTTTTGCAGCCACACATATTTCTTCAGCTGTATTTAAAAACAAAAAACCATTGGCGATCTTAGGATTCATAGAATTAAGCAACCATGACATTACGAGATGGTTATTTGATTCTCATTCCTCGTACGCTGGGTAACTTAAATCTGATTTAGTTTTTTTACCAGTCACATAACCTAATTTTATTTTTCTGCTAATGAATAAAGTAGCAGCTTTAAACCATTGCAAATAATTGAAACCATTTGATTTTGAGGTTCCGGCTAACCTGTTCTTGAATTACCATTTTCTGTGTATTGTTGGAGGAGTCTCCCCCCGGTCTGGCTTCCACCATTGTTTATTTTGAAACGAACTCACAACACATTTAGCAGCTTAGCTGATACCATGTTAGAAGTTGAGTATTCAATGATAAGCAAAAAATACATCACAAACAAGACCAAATATTTATGTAGTTCGGTCTCATGTAGACCTACATCCACGATAATGGCTAATCCACTCTCTCTTTCTCTGTTTCTTATATCAACTAATAAGAGATACAGGGTATATATAGGTGAGCCTCTCTCAGGAGATAGGCTTTACAAAGAGGGAATACAACAAAAATATTGGAAAGATATCACTATTAACATCAACCAGGATATCTTGCTTAATACACACGTACTCAGCGTAACAACCAGAATATTTTTAACAGCGTTTCGAAATCCACCAAAAGAGGCAACAGTTGACAGCAACGATCATGATAGATCCTCAACCAGTTGACTTAGCCAAAAGATAACGTATTTTCAACAAGCTATTACAAAAAATTATATACAATCCCTCAACCAGGAACAATCCGGGGGTGGTCCTTCAAGGATTTGTGCACGCCCTGCCCCCTCTGGCCAATCTAGACAGGTATTTCACTATAGGATTCAAATATATTTTGGTATACCGTATGTAGAATTTGGCAAAACTGTACATAACAGGATGGACTATTGGAAAGGAGGGGGATTGGTCCATACCTTGAAGTACCTGATTTGTAAGAGCTACTGCATCAAGCATCCCGCTTTCTAAGATCACCCACGAACTGGAATCTACTCGAGTGAGGATCTGGTGCCACCGGCACCACTCTTTTTGTTCCAAGCTGCCAGTTCTTGAGAAGCAGTCAGCTTCTAAGAATGCTCCAGTGTGATCATGAATCACAAAGCCAAAATGCCACTGATTTTGTCCCAGCTCAGCAGGTGTGGGTGTCACTGCATCTCAGAGTCGTTCTAGAAAAACTTGCATATAATGGACTCAAGAGTGGAAATTAGGTTCGTAGGAAGGCGAAGTAATCTCATTCAGAAGATCGGGAAGGAGAGAAGTAACGACCTGATGAGGACCATTCGAGCAGCCATGGACAAAAGATGACCACTCCATGAGGCTAGCTTTGAGCGAAACTTGCTGATAAGGCTCTCACATAAGGCTTTTGTCAGCTTTCCTTTGAACATCGGAAGGCCTAAATAACGTGAAGGGGAGGTCTTTCCTATGTCAACCACTCCATTGGCCTATTGTTTCAACTCTGCTGCATGGAAGGTTGAAAAGAACGAAGGTGGAACTCACCAACAATCTTGATGCTGCTTTAAAAAACTCCACTGAGGCGATGAAATGATTAATAGAATTCTTGTGGTCACGAAGAAAGAATCAGAGTATCATCAACGAAAAAGAAGTGCCAGTGAAAACCTTCACTCGAAAGAGACCGAGAGATTAAGATGATGAGTAAGGTGTTCCATGACCAAAAGGAAAAGGTAGGACATAGGGTCGCCCTGGAGAATGCCCCTGCTGCCCCAGAATTGATGACTTGCTTCCCCATTGATAACCACCGCAAAAGATTGGGTGCAAACACATTTCATCACTTTGTCAATCCATGATTCTGCAAAACCAAAGTATTGAAAGGTATCTTTCATAAAGTCCCAATCTATTATGTCATAGGCTTGGCTAGGTCGGTTTTAAAAATGACTCTCTGGCGCTTGCTTCTAGTCACCGAATCCACCATTTCATTCGCTAAAAGCACACTATCCTGCAGGTTGCGCCCCTTCAGTAAGGCCTGCTGATTATGGCTAACCAAATGATCTAAAATATCCCTCCTTCTATTGATCATAATCTTTGTGATTAATTTATAAATGAAGTTGCATAGGCCTATAAGACGAAATTGCTTGAGACTATTCGCCACCTCTACCTTAAGGATGAGAATTATGTTGGTGCAATTGATCTTCTTTAAGAGCTTCCCTGTGTGAGAAATTCCGGACTGCCCTTCGGACATTATTCCTTACTATGTGCCAGAATTTCTGAAAGAAGTGGCCAGGAAAACCATCGAGGCCTGGTGCATTGTCACCCTCTAGATCGAACACTGCTTCCTTAATTTCTTCATCTGAATCCTCCCTCACCAAAACCCCATTTTCCTCTTCAGAAACCCTTGGGTTTTGTTCACCTTCAAAAGGAGTTCTAGAGGTAGTTGTTTTCTAGAAGAGTTTAGAAAATAACCCTACAACTTCAGTTTTGATGTCTTCCTTTATTGTGATAGTGGTGTCATTCTTCAAGGAGAGGGAGGTGATTCAGTTTCTCATAATGTTTGTGTTGTAGAGGGAGTGAAAATAGGTTGTGTTTTGGTCCCCTTCTTCGATCCATCTACATCTAGTTTTTTTGTCTGCAATCAGCTGCATCACACTTTCCTTATTTTCCGCAACAATTGGAGCTCGACCCTTAGGCAGAGCTCTCTGATAATAGCCTCATACTCACCTTTCTCTGTATTTGTGTGGCATTCTTCCAGCTCTGATTGAATAATTTTAATAATATCAAGGATGACACTCATGGTTGTCCTGACCCATGAAGTAAGGTTGTGCTTGGTGTAGTCAAGGTGAGAGGAGAGGACATACATAGGCATATACTAATAAAGATAATGCTCATACAGTTACATCTCCTGATGATAATGGTCTCTCCAAAACTAAATGCGCCAAACATGTTTTGGATAAATCAAATGAAGTTCAAGAAGATAAGTCAAATAAAGTTACAAGAAGTTAGATTCAATCAGAAGTATCGTGAGCCAACCGTGTATCCGATATTATTGTTTTTGATAGAGTTATAAAAAACAATAACTATTATCATTTGTTAGTTGTTTTATATTATTATATCCAATTGTGTAAGTAGATATTCTAGAATTGTGTATTCTAAACATTGTAAGCATTGTTATGCTTATAAATAAAATACTCGATCCTTTCGGTGGACAAGAGAGTGAAAATCGAGTTTATCATAATGTTCATTGCTCTCTCATGGTATTAGAGTTATCAAGCTCAAACGAGTTTTCAATGACTTCCTCATCGTCTCTTCCCTCTCCTATGACCTAGTGAAATGCTATCGCCAACTTTGTCTCGATAAAATTAAAACGCGACTACTTATTGTGGAGATCTCAGCTCGAATCAGTCATGATTGGCCAGAATCTCTCAAGTTTATTGACGGTTCTTCTCCTCAAATTTGTTGATGGCTCTTCTCCTCAACCAAATCTCTTCATTGACACAACAGATGGAGGTAAGATAGAGAATATGAATTATCCTATTTGGGTTCGTTCTGATCAGCTGAATCAAAGCTACTGTTTCTGAAACTATTCTTAATCAAATCATGAGAATAAAAAAAAACCGTGAAGCCTGGCTTGTATTAGAAAAAGCATATGGATCTCAATCTTCTTTGAGACTCATGATTCTGAAGAAAGATCTGACTTTTATTAAGAAAGAAAGTATAGATATGATGTCATATCTAGACCGCATAAAGTTTCTAGTCAATTCTCTTGTCACCGCCAATCACCCTTTAAAAGATGAAGAGTTAGTTCAAATAACTTTGAATGATCTTCCTCTCGAGTATGAAAGCTTTGTGACCTCTGTCACCACCAATTCAGCTCTATATACCTTCATAGATCTATATGATCTGCTTCTTAATTAGAAAAAATGTGTGCTTCTAATTCATGTCAAGCCTCTTGAAACACACGAACCACATCAAATTGTCTTTACTGCATTCAGGGGTCGAAGTCGTGGCCTCAATTTTTATCGAGGTTGTGGTAGGGGACAAGGGAGAAATTTCTCTCCGAACACGTCTAATAGCAACCGAGTGTCTCAAACTCAAGATAGTCATAGGGCAGTTACCTGTCAATATTATAGAAAACACAGACATATTGCCAAAACTTGTTGGGATATCTCTAAAGCCTTCTCTGCCATGTCTATTTAACAATCCACTAATGACTCTTGATATCCTGACACTGGTGCTATGAATCATCTAACTATGGATGACCAATAATTCTCCAATAAAATACAATATCATGGGAGTGAGCGAATCATGGTTAATAATGGTAAAATGCTTCTCATCTCCCACACTGGTAATCTCATTCTAAAATCTCATGGCTCTTCCTTGAATTTAAAAAATATTCTTTATGTTCCTACTATCACAAATAACCTTTTATCTGTGAGCCAATTTACTGCAGATAATGATTGTATTTTTGAATTCACTCCATTTGAATTCCTTGTCAAGGATTGTCAGACATGTAAGATTCATCTCAGGAGACCAAAATCGAGTGTGGGACTCTACCTAATCAAATTTGATGACCATATGCAAGTGGTGGCATATGCAGGCAAAGTGGCATCTTATGATATATGACACCAACGTCTCATATATGCAAATAAAAGGATTGTTTCTTAAACTCTAGTCATGCTATCTCTGTTAATAAAAATAACAAAATAAAAGTGTGTGAGAATAGTCTCGTTGGCAAAGCTCACAAACTTCTTTTTGGTCACTTTTTTTCTTCTACGTCATCCCCACTTGAACTTCTCCAAGCTGATGTCTGGGGGCCTGCTCCAGTCTCTTTACACGAAGGATTTTATTTTTATCTTCTTATAGTGAATGATTTTTCTCATTTTTCATGGCTCTTTCCATTGCATGTTAAGTCTCAAATGTTTGAGTGCTTTAAGTCTTTCAAGCATGTCACTGAAAAGCAACCTCAACTCTCCATTTGTGATTTTTAAACTGATAATGAAGGCAAATTTACCAATCATGATTTTAAAATTTTTTTATGAGACCAAGGCATACTTCATCGATTTTTGTGACCACATACTCTGGAACAGAATGAGCTCATTGAGCATAAACATCGGCATGTCACTGAAACTGGGCTCAGACTGTTGCATACTTCTTCTCTATCATATTCCTTCTTGGTTGATGCCTTTCACACTACCATTTACATCATCAACCATCTTTCAACCTTAGTTCTTAAACATAAGACCCGTACGAGCTTCTCTTTTACAAACCGGTTGACTATCATAATCTCTGTGTCTTTGGTGCTCATTGCTATTTACTTTTAACGCCCTATCATACCTCTAAATTTTAGCTCAAGACTATTCCTTGTACTTTTCTTGGCTATGCCTCTCACCGTAAGGGCTATCTTTGCTTTGACCCTTTTTAAAACTGCACCTATATCTCTCGTCATGTTTACTTTGATGAATCTGTCTTTGGATGTGTTTCTCCCTCTGCTCATCCTTCCTCACCTAATATTTCTAAATAGGGCCTTTCTCAAACCGTCATCCTCCCTCCTCCTGATCGTCCTGAGTTGTTTCTTCCTAATCCAATGGTCCCCCATATATTTCTATCTCTCCTGATTCGCCTATTCCTTCCTCTCCTGTGAGTCACATTCTTGCTGCTAAACCACCTGATTCTTCTTCGCCATTGCCCTCTTTTTCCCCTCTTTTTGACTCCATCATTAGTTGCTCGTCTGACCATACTCACCCCATGATCACTCACTCTATGACCAACTCTCTTAAACCCTATGTGTTCACCACTACCCGCTATCCCCTCTCTCTTGCTTGTTTTAGCTCTCTTCTACTCACACCCAAACCTACTTCGTTTAAATAGGCTAATCTTGACCCAAAGTGGCTCAGAGCCATGAAAGATCAGTTTAACACATTTCAACTTAATCATACTTGGCATCTCGTTCCTCCTCATCCTCATTATAATATCATTGGCTCTAAACGAGTTTTTCAGATTAAACGACATGTTGATGGCTTAGTGGCTCGCTACAAAGCTCGTCTCATTGCTAAGGATTTTCATCAAGAGGAAGGCATCAAATTTTTTTTAGACTTTAGTCTAGTTGTGAAACACACTACCATTTGCATTGTTCTTGCTCTTGCGATTTCGTCAGATTGGTCGATTTATCAATTAAATTTTAATAATGCTTTCTTAAAAGGTCACTTTTCTAAAGATATTTATATGGCACAACCTCTGGGTTTTAAAGACTCTTCTTACCCTCAACATATATGCAAATTGGATCGGGACTTGTACGACCTCAAGCAGGCTCCGCTTGCCTGGTACCAGCATCTAAACTCTTATCTTCAGTCCCACAGATTTCGTATCTCTCTTTATGTTGCTTCATTATTTATTTTTCAAGATAGTGGTCTAGTTATTTATTTACTAGTTTATATTGATGATGTCATCATCATCGACAACTCCATCATAGCCATTAAGCAGTTGATTTAGCACCTCAGTCTTGCCTTTTCCATCAAAGATCTTTACCGCTTAAATTATTTTTGGGGTATTGAAGTCTATTATGCCTCTTCAGGTCTTTTTCTCTGTCAGCACACATATGCTCTTATGTTACTTTGTTATGCCTCTATAGGTAATGCGAAGCCAATTTCTACTCCTCTAAACTCCACTACCTGGTTATCCAAGGATAATGCCCCTCTTTTTCATGACTCTACTTTATATCAGAGTTGCGTAGGTGGTCACCAATATCTCACTATCATAAGGTCTGACATTACTTTTGCGGTCAACAAGGTTTGTCAGTTCATGCATCAACCCACTGTTACCCACTGACTTGTCATCAAACACATCCTTCACTATCTCAAGGATATTATTCAACATGGTTTTTTCTTCGCACAATCTTTCTCTCTCCAGCTCAACACCTTCTCTGATGTTGACTAAGCTGGTAGCCTTGATGATCACAAGTCTATCAGTGGCTTTGCTGTTTTTCTAGGCTCTAATTTGGTTTCTTAGTCTTATTGTATGAAACAGACCGTAGCTCGATCCAACATTGAGGCTAAGTAAAAGTTTCTTGCCTGTAATGCGTCTGATCTTCTTTGGCTCGAGTCTCTTCTCAATAAGCTTGACTTCGTTCTTCCGCCACCTACTATTTGGTGTGATAATATTGGGGCTTTATATCTCACAATGAATTTGGTTTTTCATGCTCGCACCAAGTATGCTAAAATTATTTTTTATTTTGTTTGGGATAATATGCAAAATGATCATCTTCAAGTTGAGTTTATCACCTCCTCTGACCAACTCACTGACGGTATCACTAAGCCTCTTCCATTTTCAAGGTTTGTTTTCATTTATGACAAGCTCAATGCGGTCTACCACACATTGAGCTCGCAAGGGCATGATAAGGATAATGCTAGTACAATTACATCTCCTGACGATAATGGTCTCTCAAAAACCAAATACATCAAGCAGGTTTTGGATAAATCAGATGAAGTTCAGAAAGATAAGCCAAATGAAGTTATAACAAGTCGGATTCAATTAGGAGTATCATGAGCCAATTATGTATCCGATATTATTGTTTTTGATAGAGTTATAAAAAATGATAATTACTATTATTTATTAGTTGTTTTGTTATCATATCTAACTGTGTAAGTCTATATTTCAGAACTCTGTATTTTGTTGGACAAGAGAGTGAAAATCGAGCTTATCATCGTGTTCATTACTCTCTCATGTACTTCAGTCTCACAGCTCGGCTTCGTTACCAGTCATAATCCTCTTGGTTAACTATTAAACTACTAAAAAATTCCAATATCTGTCCAATAAGATACAGATTAGGATTTACTTAGATTCAGACCCGTTCAAAAAGCATCCAACAGACTGTGGGCCAACCAAGTCTGCCCCAACCAGACCTCGTGGAGCATCCCTATAAAATTTTCAGAGCATCAAGCACACATTCCAAGCAAGGAAACCGCCCTCCCATCCATGTAAAAAGGAGGGCACCCTTTCCTTTCAAGTTTACAAGTACTGGCGCTCTGATTTGGGCCGTCTTTTCAATGGGATCCTCTTAATGCATCATTACGCTTTCCACAATTACCTTTTTACTCCCAATTACAAAAATCTCTCTCTGAACATGATCACATCTTCACGTAAAAGAAAGCCACCAACTTATATAAGGTAAGAAAAGAAAGGTAAAGAGCATCAGGTGTTGGAAAGAGGCCCATACCCAATAGAGATACTTAGCTTTGGCTGGATAGTTCAGGCTTTTTGGCTTGAATTGTAATTCAATGCATCTTTTTACTTTCTATTTTCCTTCATTGTAGTGATTAAAAAAAAGAAAAACAAAATAGGTGCACCATGGTCAGAAGGGCTGCCCTAGCTTTTGACTTGTCTGAGTCATAAAGGTACCCTACTCCTTTTGTCACAAGTCATTCAACCCCTTAACACGTTAACGTTTTTATCAAAACGGTGGCTCAGTCACAAAAATGCACCATCTTTTTAGGTGGTATATTCTTTTAACATTGGAAGTGTATGTCTACTGGGCATGAACAATTTTGAATTTACATAACATGTTAATGAAAGTCCTTTTCATTTGGTTTGAAAAAAGAAAAGAAAAAAAAAAGACTTTGCTGGTGATTGAGAAAAGGGTTAGACCAATTTAAATTTGAAATATGGACAAGGAAGAAAAAGCAAACACTCACTAGGAGCGTTGGGTTCACTGAAACAAATAGTACCATGGTGTTGGGTCTCATTTTTTGAGATAAAGTGGGTTTATCCAGGAACCCTCCAAGAACCAGGATCTATCTGGCTTTATCTCATTTTTTGAGATAAAATGGGTTTAACCAGGAACCCTCCAAGAACCAGGATCTATCTGGCTATATAACATAGTCAAGTTCTTATTTTTCATTTTTGATGGCCAAGATGATAGATACAGCCATTGAAAGCAATGTTGTCAGTATTTCGTTCTGAATCTGTCAAAAAAACATTAAAATTATGTGTCAATGGCACATGTTAAAATTATTAAAATAATACTAAAACTAATTTTAAATGTGTTTTTTATATTTATTAAAAAATAACCCATTCCAAGGTGAAGCTCATCGATTTTCTGCCAAAACGATACGTATGTATACGCACAGATACAGACAACATTGATTGAAAGGTTTCGATTATCAAAGGTCTATTTTAGGGCTCAATGGACACAGGCCCACATGCAATCAACCCCACAATCCAAACCAACGGTCTCATTCATGTTCATGTTGGTTCACACCAACCAAGGTTTTCTTTTGTAGGGCAATTCCAAGGAGGGTCCCATGGTGAAGTCCCCTAATGGTGTGATTGTGCTCCCTTGTCCTTATTCCAATGGAATAATGGGATATGAGGATTTTTAATTCCGGATAATTATTGGGGTATAACAAGGACCGCTTTTTCATTATCATGATTATTTTATTTCATAATTGAAAAAGATTATAAAGAAAAGGGGAAGCATGAGTCGATCAAATCTGCAACTGCCCTCTTTCTTTTTCCCTTTTGTTGCAAATTTTCCTTTCACCTTTCTACCTTTTTCATTATTTGTTTATTATTATCAAGAGTAGCTTTTGCCCTTGAAATACCTAACCCTAAAGCTTTTGGTCGTCCACTGGTGACCTTATCAAGGGATATTCTAGAACCATGGACACCCATCGTGCCCTTTGGGACCCTCTTGAGTCATCATTGGGCTAGAAGCATAGCAAAAATATCGCGAGATTTCTTGCAAGTTTTTGTTTAAAACATAAAAATCACATTTTAAATGTGATATTTATGTTTTATCAGCTATCTATCAGGAAAAAACATGCAGTTTATATTTTCAAATATTTTTTTTATTTATATTTCCTTATAAAAGATATTTTTTTATATTTTTATAATCTTTTAGTGCCAAGATTTTGCCAGAAAAAACACAAGATTTAAAACAAAAATTCAAATTCTTGCAAGTTTTTGGTTGCCTATATTTTGTTGTTTTTAACTTTTGTCACTACGGCTAGAAGCTAAGTTGGGACTTGGGAGCTCAAATGGGTGTCGAGGCCCCAAGCTTCCCTGTTCATTAGGGTTGGGTGTCAGATAAATGTAAACGTTTTTTTTTTTTGTTGAAAAAACCGCATTTGTGATTGACGACCTAGAGTCGCGTTAGCTCAGCTTACCATACCTACAGTTAGGGGTGGGCAACGGGCCGGGCAACCCGAAGGGCAAAGCCGACCCAGCCCGCCATGGGCCATGATTTTAGGCCCAAGCCCGTTAGGAACCGGGCCGAACCCTGTCCACGGGCTACCGAGCTGGTCCTATGGGCTTCAGTTATAAAAAAAAGGGTAAAATTATTTTTTTTATGAAAACTAGAAATCACATAGTATCTTGGGTAGATGGGAACTTGTTAATTAATTTTATTTACCTAATTAATTGCATTAATTTTTGAAAAAAGATAATTAATTACACCAAATCACATTAATTGCACACACAATTGACTAGGATTGTTTTGTAAGGAATCGTCTTGTTTGGGCACACCCGGGCCAGCTTCACATTGGGCAATCGGGCCAATGCCTCAGTGAGCCTCTTTTCAAACATGAGCCCGTTAAGAATCAGGCCAAAACCAAGCCCGATAATAAATGGTTCAGGCCGTCAACGGGGCCATCCCGGTCAAGGGCCTGGTCTATTTACTATCGGGCTGGGTTTCGCCAGCCCGATGCCCACCCCTACCTACAGTCATAGTCTAGCAGGCTTGCGCAAGAGGTGACGCCCACAAGAATCGAACCTGAACCTGTTTAGTTGGATCCGGTAAAGTATAATGGTTCACATCAAGTGCGGTCAATTTTGAATGGGATGTCTAATGACGACCCTATAGAGGGCCATCGCTACGTGAAACGATAAAGTGCTTGGACTGCCGGTGAAGGTAGAAGATCATCACGCATTGTGGCTAAGGTTCAAGTTTGGTTTTGAGGTTTTCAGATTAACAGCTGTTTTCAACATAAGTTAGGGTCTGAGATCCAATTGTACATTCAGAGGTTCGGACCGAATCTGATCCATTTGCAAGTTGCACCCTTAGTGGGCTACAATGTGGGCTCAGCAGCAGAGGGCAGTGGTCAGACTTGACCAAGCCGTACTGAGTCTGGGTCTTGAACGGGGCCGGTGGTGGCATGTTGGTAAACTCCGGAAAATAAAGGAACGTTCTCACTTCTCACCTTTTCCGGTTTTTAAGTACGTGCAAAGTAGTCGCTATCTGCGTGCAAGAAAGTCAAAGCCTAATCTCGTCTTCATTCAATTTTTCACGTGAAAAGTTTTTTTGTTGTTTTGTTTTTTTGGGTTAAAAGTAGCAAAAATGACATCGTTTACAGTTTCTCCACTGTCACATTTCCTAAATAAGCAAAAGTCAATATACGACGTGTAAAATGATGAATCACTATTTTTTTTTAATATTTTAAAATATTATAAAAAAAATGATAACGATGACAGTAGACTGAGGTAAAATAGGGCGCCGCTCCATTTGAACAGGAGACGGACATGAAACGAGGATAAAATCAAAACCTGTGCAAGGATAGAGGGTAGGATTTTGAGACTGGGCGAGGGTGTAGACCTTGTCTGCCACCCTCGCCCCGATCCACTATCATCCCTAACAGTGACTTATCATATGACACTCAAGATTGGTGGCGGAAACTAATAATGAGTTTTATATATTAATGAGTTTTATGCCCCCAAGTTTAGGCTATAGATACATGAATCCCAAATTCGTCTCTCTATCTCTCTCTGAGCAGTGAATTTCAGATCCAGTTTGAATTCAGAGAATTTGGGATATTGGGACCAAATTAATCAAATGCAACCTTGGTGATTAGGATGGTGAAGATGTAAAAAGTGTTTAAAGCAGGTTGAGGTTAAATAATAGCCAATTGTCTATATCCAATTCCAAGTTGGAACCCGGCCGGGCCCAGTTGGCTATATCCAACTCAAATAATGCATCGATGTAAACTGGACCCAATTGACAGGAAGCAGATCAGGTCATGCTGAAAATGAGCGTTTTTGCTCATGCTGACATCGTGACCATCCGATTTGCATTTTAAAAAGCTCAAAAGTCAACAAAACCACGTGGCATTCATCCAAAATAATCTGCTTCCCACTTGACAGCTCTAATTACTTAGGATGTGTTTTTTTTTTTTTTTGAAAGGCATGCTGGGGTTAGGCAGACCCTTACCAGATATCTCTTAAGCCCCATGTGACAGAGGGATTCGAACCTAGGCCTTAAGCTTGGCACAGGACCCCGCTTACGACATGCATGGGATACCACCTCTGCGGTACGATGCGTGTTTTATTATAACTTCTGTAACCAAACAAGCACCATCACAATTGCTCTTCACATGGTGGACCTGGTAGAACTACCAATCCATGAAACTGAAAGTTCTTGAATCCAAGCAAACTAAGAAATACCCAACTCATTATATCCCTCCCCAGTCATTCTGATTTTGTTCCAGTAAATACTCTCTCCATTTTGGCTGCATGTGTACATGACCGGACACGGCGGCACATGCAGATATTGTTTTAAATTTTTTTAATGTTTTTAAATAATATTTCAATAAAAACTGCATTTTCAAATGTTGAGATATCGTGGCGACTTCTCTGGGTTTAAGGGGTAAGCCCAAGGAGGTTTACGTTGTCAGGACAGCGACTGTAAGTACAGCAGGTAAAGCCAGCACGGATAGGTCTCTGATGATGGAGGTGGTTTCTCAGTGTAAATATAAAAATAAAATAAAATTTAGATATAAAAAAAATGATGCCTTTTATTGATAAATTTTTTTAAAATTATGTGGGCATTAGCCTCTGGATGGAACCAGGTGAAGACTGAGTCTCTCTGGCTGCTGAGTACGGATGGCTGGAAAAATCAGGAGAACAGAATTTCAGTTCAGTCTCAACTTTCATTTACAGGCATTTTCTTGTCACCTCTTTTGAACTGACACTGTAAAAAAAGGCATCATTTTTCTGGTCTGCCATTAGAGTTCAAACTTGGGTCGTTTTCTGCTGGTAATTGTTGGTAACCTTATGTGAAACTGTCCTTTTTTGTCCTACCGAACCCAAAACACCCCAAACATGTGGGTCTCGTTTCCACATTCTGTTTGGAGACTGCCGAGTCTTCACAAAAATCCGGATCTTGGATATTTCCTTTTTGCCAGTGTGGGTTTTGCAAATTCAAGAAATTATGGGATTTCAACAAAACTGTTTCTTTCTTTTACTCCTCTATTTTGTTTTCTTGTACCTATATGTGCATGTGGTTGTAATTACCGGTGGAAAGGAGTTCCAAAACGTAGGAAAAATTGCAGTGGCAAACGCCCCCTAACGCTGTAACAAAAGGATAAAGGAAAAGTTTTCAGAATGGCACCAACTGTTTGAAATTTTTCTAGAAAGCATCAAAGTTTTGTTTATATAGATTGAAGGAAAACCCTTTTAAAAATTAGAGTCGGTGCAATATGATTGCACAAAAATTGTGCATTAAGCACCTGATCGCCCTCCATCAGGTCTTGGGCCCCACACTTGACAGGCCCTCCCAAAGATGGAGGGTGACAGGTGCTTAATGCACAGATTTTTGTGCAATCATATTGCACCTGATCTTTTCACTTCAAATTAACCGTAGTTACTAGCTACTAAACTATCTTTGGTTGGTATGAAAATATCATGATTTTAGCCTCCAACAATTAGAATATAAAGCTGGGGTGTACTCCCCGTCGAGCAGGGTGACCTCAAGGGTTTTACCAACCGGAGGCCAGCCAATGTGCGGTCGGCGGTGAAGGTTTTTTTTTCTCTTGGACTGTCCAAAAGAGCCATGGCCGGTGCGGTTCTGCATCCCGGGGTACTGCAGAGGGGCAAAATCTAAAAATGGGCAGGACGTTTTCGCCTTTTGCAAGAAATGCCTGCACTAAGATTCGAACTCGTGATCTCCAACTGGCAGCTTGAACACTTTACTCAATGACCTTCTAGTACGTTTAATGTCAAGCCTGTCTTTTTCTTAGATAGACCATAACAAGTTTAGGCACCTTTAAGAGCTACTTGTGAATGTCACCAAGCCGACCCGACGTCACAAGTTCGAAACCCACAGGTGACATCACCTTGCCGCAAGGTTGAAGCTGGGTGTACTCTATGGTGGGTAGGGGTGAGACCTCAAGGATTTTACCAATCGGAGGCCAAGCAAAGTGCGGTGGGTGATGGAAGGGTTTTCCCCTTAGATTATAAAAAAAAAGAAAAAGTTTAGGCACCTTTAGGGATGTGAAGGGCTTGGATTCAGATCAGACGTAGCCAATACCAGATTCAGTTAATGGGACATTGGCTGATTGGATTCAAATTTGGATTCGGATTCAGATGTTGAAAAACTCATACCATGTCTGTTTTTTTTTACATGTAATCAGAATCAGATATCCATCAAATTGGGTAGCAAAAAGCCAAAACCATATCTGCATCTGATTATAATTCGATATAGTTTTGGCGTACCAAATTCTACTAAATGGAGTTGAATTCGGTCGATATTAGGTAAATTCCGATCCATTGCACATTGTTATTTTTTTTACAACATAGGTGTGATTTTGAATTATGCTGACAATGATGCCTTTTAACTAAAAAAAATGTGCTTATCAAAGTCATTAATTTATACATAAGGAAGACTCCAATCGGGTTGCCAATGATGTTGGGCTCTATCCTATCTTAATCAAAATAGATTTAGGACCAAGTCTTGTTGGACATACCGTATCATTTCCCCAACTTGATCCAATAACTATTGTGAAGGCAGTAGTTTGGCAAGAGTTGGGGAGACTAGACCCACACTCAACAGGCGGATCCTTTTTGCTCGGATCCAACCAGCCTAACTATGGTGCAAGCTTCCAACTCTATGTAGGCCTAGTAAATGACCCGAATAAGTTTGTTCAAGCTTGGGTTATTTTGCTCCAGACAAGCTCGAGCTCATCTTTTCACGAACTGACTATGAGTACGAGCTGAGCCCGAGTGGGCTTGTTCAACAAAGTATTATTTTTACAACTAGAAAAAAGAGAAAAAATTTGAACTTTGAAACTACTTTATATATTTTTCTGTTTTGAAAAGAATGATAAAACAAATAAATGACCACACAACCATATAGAGATATTGTTATTGTATCACAAAAACATCGTGATATTTTTCATTCATTTTAAATAAAAAAAAAACAATAAAGATGTCTTAAAAATATTATGACATTTTTTTTAAAGGCAAACTGGGGTTAGGCAGACCCCTACCAAATATCTCTTAAGCCCCATGTGGCAGAGGGATTCGAACCTGGGGCCTTCAGCAGGGCACAGGACCCTGCTTACCACGTGGGATACCACCTCGGTGGAGAAGGCCACATTTTTCTCAAGGTATTTAGATTTATGTCAGCAAAATAGAGAAAAGGAAGCACAGATTTTTTTACACATTTTTTTTATTTTTATTCCATTTACTTATGCATTTAACAACCTTAATTTTGTTTATCTACCAATAATTTGTCTATAAAAATGAAGGAAAATAATAAATTTGAATTGCTCCCGAGAAAAAGATAGCTGTTAGATTGTCCTCTTAAACTTTTGTCACTATGGTCTCCGGGTCTCTTGTAACTAGCTTCACGAGGGTTCACGACGTGGTTTTTTCTTGTCTTAGTGAAACAAAAAAGACATGCTTAACAACTAGGTGTGTCAATGGGTTGGGTGTGGTTCGGATCCAGGTGAAATCAAACCCAGACCTGATTTGAGATGATGGTACTGGGTCCAGACCGAAGTATAATTGGACCCACCATAAGAGAAACCCTGGATCCTACAGGGATTCTATGAACCAGACCCAGATCATACCTGGTAAAATAGTATCTTTTTTACACTGAAAAATTGCAGATCTTAGTAGGAACTTGGGTTGGGCCTGAGTCTGGTATGAAATTTCACAAACCATGTCCGGCTCCATATATTAATCAGACCCTTCGGGTCCGACCCAGATTATAATTGGACCTTCTTATTTATCACCAAAGCCTGACCGTATAGGGTATGGTATGTGTCGAGTCCAGTTCAAACCCGACCCATTGACACCCCTAGTTTTTTTCACGAGCCGGAAGGAGCTCATTGCCGAGATAAACCGATCTTGAATCATTTTCTAGCCTCTAAGAGTTTGTCCACTTTTTTTTTTCGACAGAGAAAGCTGGTTACGTAGACCCCTAACAGTTAAAAAATCATACCATTTGGGGTTCGAACTTGCAACATCCCAATACAAGGTGACGTGCACTAACTGCTCCTGCCAGACCAACTGAGCCCCCGTTGGTGAGTCTTTGTGCACGTTTGCTTACTCCCCAAAGAGTACCATTTTCTCAAGCTTTGAGAGGATGGTTGTCCATTTTCTCATATGATTGCAAACGTGAGAAAATGGTTCCTCTATGGCCGTAAGAGGAAAATGTAACAAAAAGGAAGATGATTCTTTATTTTAAAGATAAAAGGGGAGTTGCGGGTTTGAGGGACTGACCCCGGTTCCAGAGACAAAGAAAAAGAATCATTCTTTTAAACATTACTGGATAATCCCTTGCCACGAAAATCCTGAAATCCATATATGTGACTTTAATTCAAAATCACGTCCAACTCTTGGATTCGTACACGAACCGATTTGACGAGCCCCACCACCCACCAAAATTTAGAAACGGATCCGGACCCTCTTTTCGGGTCTCGTTTTATCCAAACTCAAATGACCGAAAAGATCCTCGGCCACCTCCACTCTCAGCCGTGCACTAACCTAGAAAGAGCGAAAAAACCAAAAAAAAGAAAAGAAAAGTCAAGTAGGAACAAGCGAGCGAGGACAAAGTCACAAACAAGAACAAAGAACGCTGATAAAATAAAATAAAATAAAGCAATTAAATAAGAAAAAAGAAAGAAGGGGGAATTTGTACGTTCCCGGGAAATCACATGCGTTTGTGCCCAAAAGCCTCCAAAATCCCGCAGGGAATGAGCAATCCGCAGAAAGGACAGCGGCAGAAACCAACAAAATACCAGGCAGGCTTTTTCCCACGACACTTAGCTGGGCCCCACTCAACATTAAAAAAAAGAAAAGAAAAAAAAAACCGTTTTCAAAATAACACCTGTCATCCTTGACATAATTCATAAAACTACCAACCTAACCTTTAAAGAATTCTGAAAACCGTCAAAATACCAACCCTTCTTTAGTTACTATTAAGAGGTCGGGCGTTTACCCTTGAAGATTAAAAACAAAAAAAAAAAACAAAAACCTGCTTCGTCTCAAAGGTCAGAAGTCAGCTTTACGATCCCCTTTAGATTAGTGGTGCCAATGGGTCTGATCTGGTTGGACCCACCTGACTGAACCCGGATTTGACTTGGAGGTACTGGCATTGGGTCCAGACCTGGGTCCCATTGGGTCTGCTATAAGAAAAATCAGAACGGGTTCTATAAAGATTACATCAACTAGACCCAGTTTATATTCTGTAAAGTAATATTTTTGAACTTTTTTATATTGAAAAATCATGAGTCTTAATCGAAACTCATATTGGACCCAGATCTGATATAAAATTTCACAAACCATACCGGAATATATATTAATCTGACCCTTTGAATCTGACCCAGTTACTACTCAGACCTCCTTTTTTATCAGGGTATGGGACGGATCGGGTCCTAATCAACCCCACCTAAGATTGAGTCTTGAGACAACTAAGATCGAAATAAAATAAAAACTTTTCAGGGCTTTTCTAAATTATGCTGAAAAATAAGATGCTTCCTTGAAAATTGCCCAAAAGAAAATTTCAATCTACATATTTCTCTCTCTCTTTCTGCTTAGGAATCTACCGATCTCTCTCTCTAGCTTCAGTGAATCGGCAGGCAGAGGAGGAGGAGGAGGAGGAGGGAGGAGAAGGGAGGCCTACTACTTTTTAGTGGCAGGTAATAGCCGGAATGATGATGCTCGCTGTGGAGCTCTGACTCTCACACGAGCAACTTAGCGGCCGAGTTCGCGATTTTCTCGGCTTTTCGCTCTGTGAAGCTATCCCTCGAGCTACAGAAACGACGAAGAAATCCTGTTCTTCATTTTCTTTGTCTCTGCGTTTTTCTGGACTTTTCCAGGATCTCTTTTTTCGGTTCTGCATTGAGGGTGGAGCAGATATTGGTCTCTCGTGAGTGCTTGACGTCAAAGATCGCAATTTTCATGCTTTTTGCTCTCTTTGGCTCGCGCTCGAGGTTGGGTAGAGAGGGAAAAGGTGTTTTTCTGTGCTTTCTGGGGTTTCTTTACGTATTCAGAAACAATGTGGGTTGGTTTCTCTTGTGAATGGGCTCAGAGAAACACTCTTCCGTGAAATCGTTGGGTTTTCAGCGAGATTCTGATCGATTTTCGGTTGTTCTTTAGAGTTTCTTCTGAATCTTTCTCGGCTTGATTTCGCCAGCGCGAGCGTCATTTCCTCAACTGCGTGTTTTTCCGAGATTTTCCTCGGAAATTACGCTGGAGGAGGCTCGTTCTTCATATTGCGCAGTTTTCTCCCATTTTTCTGTGGAGTTTTTACGTGGAAAATTAGCCGAAAAATTCTCTTATAGTTCCTGAGATTTTGCTCTGAAGTTTTCCTGTGAAAATTTGCGCAGACATCGTCTCACTCTCGGCATTGCGTGGCTTCTGCGATTTTCCTCTGGGACTTTTCTGTGGAAAGTTGGTTCATAGAAGCCTCATTGAAAAAATTACCAAGAGAAACTTGTCACTCTCCGAGTTGTTAATCAGAAGGAAAGCTGCGCAACACTCGAATTTTCTCGATTCCCACGGTTAATCCGCAGAAACCTCTCTGAGATCTTAAGAAGAAGAAATCCTTTCACGGAAGCATAAACAGAGGACGCGTCCTCTTCCCGCGCGCTCACGTCTCTCTCGTGCTTGAGAAGCTTCGCATCGAACTCGATTTAATCCATCCTTTCAAATCCGCTCCTCCTTTCCCACCAGAATCTACCGCCGATGAATCCCCTCCGGTTCGTGTCGTCCCTCCTCCTGGCGGTTCTTCTCATCCGTCTCGTCGACTCGGCGACCGACCCAGTCTCGGCTTCGCATCCTGTGAACCCGGGCGAGTCTCCAGGCACCGTCCCGGCCTTCCCGGTTCAGTCCGAGGCGGAGGCGTGCCGGCTGGACCTCACGGCTGAGCTCTTCGGCGGGGTGAAGGACGCCTGCGGTCAGGGCCTCGACCGGAGCCGGTGCTGCCCGGTGCTGGCTGCTTGGCTCTTCGCGGCCCACGCCCGGACGGCGCTGCAGCCTTCGGGCCCGGTCTCGTCCGACCTGCCCATGATGCCCGACGACTCGCAGAAGTGCGTCAGCTCGCTTCAGGCGTCGCTCCAGAGCCGCGACATCGCGCTGCCCCAGCCCAACGCGACGTGCGACCCGGTCCTCTGCTTCTGCGGCATCCGGCTCCACCAGATCGGCTCGCTCAGCTGCCCCGCCGCGTTCAATGTCTCGGCGGCTTCTCACAGCGCCGCGCCCACCGCCGCCGTCCGTGCCCTCGAGTCCAGCTGCCGGAACGCCTCCTACGCCGGTTGCACCCGCTGCCTCACTGCTCTCCAGAAGGTAAGGTTCTATCGCTAGGTCTGGGAGACGAGACGAGCTGCTTGTCGCTCGGCTCATGTTCGCCTCGTGAAGAGCTCGAGGACGATCATGAACAACCAGCTCGGTTCGTTTCGTTTTTTTTTTATTGAATATCCATTGGATTTTTGTCTTATTTTTATTTTTCTTGATTTTGGAAAAATTTGCTTCTCTGAGATGTTCCAGCGATCTTTCGATCACGGGGAATCTGCCGTATGCATCACGACTGACACTGATTGTCCTTGTTTTGTTGGTGTTTTGTTGTTCAGAAAAACTGTGATAAATTGGGATATTGGAAAGTGGGATAAGTCGGGATATTCGTTATGGATCCCGCCCAAATCAATCTTGTTTTCTGGATAAGTTGGAACAGTTCATATGCAACGAACCCCTTGTCTAGAAAAATACGAGGAGTTTGGAAACTGCGATACGCTCTAGAAATGCAATATCCCAACTCATCCTACTTTTCCAATATTCTGTTTTTCTTCCCTGGTGATAAGATTTCAGTTAGCAGAGAGAGCGTTTGGAATCTTGTGGAAACTTTCCCTATATCACGAACTTGTAGTACTAGGAACGTGTAGGTCTCAGGGAAAGTTTCACGTGCTTCCTGCGCATAAGTACGTTGGTGAAACTGCTCCTATTCTTGGCCTTGATCACCTGTTTGGATATGATTGTCATTATTCAAAAGCTTTTGTCCTTGTGAAGGGTATTTTTGTCATTTTGGAATAATGGTATGTCTCGAACTGAGCAGGTTGGTCTGATCCAGGGTTACTGCCTCGTTGAGAACTATTTCTACCTTTTTACTTTAATGATTTTCCAACCTCATGCTGTTTTTTTTTCCCATGTTTTTCATAAACGGTATTTCTGCCACAAATTCAATGCTGGGATTAGGTGTCAAATTACATTACTCTACCTTCAACTGTTCTAAAAGACGCATCCTTACCCCCATGGAAAACTGATTCTCACTCGTTTCCCAGTCGTTTCCCAATTCGTTTCTCATTCCCGTTTTACATTCACCCCCTTTTTTGGTTTATCAAGGCGTTTCTGGTTTCCGTTTTCTTTTCTGGCAACCTTGATCTAAACACACTATATCGCGTTTACCTAAACTAACCTAGTCTTGCTCCGCTCCAAGGGGGTGTTGGCTTAGTGGGGTGGGCCCTTGAATGCTATATGGGCAGTCAATGTTCTATTCACATGGGCATCACCCCTCTGGGCAAGCCAAGCCAACGCATAGCATAGGCTTGGGGACAGGGTCCTAGCCTCAGAGTTATTTGCTGCCAGCACTACAACCATAGGCATGGCAGGCTTAGCCAGCATGACCAGGTCTTCATGCTGGGTGCGGTTTCTTCGGGTTATATATATAAAAAAAAAACCAGTCTTGTTTCTATTTGAATCTGGTATTTGGCTACCAAACCCAGCTGAACTGAGTAGAATTCTGGTTGTTCCCTTGCTGCAGCTTAAAGAGGGTGAAAACGCTACCAAAGATGGCAACGACCGGGCGAGCAAGATGTTCAGCAGGGACTGCCAACTGATGGGCTTGACATGGCTTCTGGCGAGGAACAAGACCGCCTACATTCCGACCGTCTCCGCTGTGCTCCGGGCGGTCATGTACAGCACTCATCCTCTACACCAGTCCACATGCAGCCCCGACCAGGAGAACATGCCGCTTGCGGTTGACTCGCTCCAGTTTCTGAAGGCGGACTCGTCTTCCACCCTAAGTTCACCCACACCAGCAGTGACCCTCTTATTGCATGCCACTCTTCTGCTGGTTGCCTTATGGTTTCATTGAGGGAGGCTGGGGTCCGAAGTCAGGATATGGATCGGGTCATGAGGATCTTGTAGGAGTAATGGACTATCTTCGGCATGTACAAAGTAGCATACCACTCCTAGGCCCGTTTCACTGTTTTGGTTGTTTTGTGTCTTACATATTGATCTATTTGATAATGTGTTGATAATGCAGTGGTTGTATCTCTTGCACTCCTTGTCCCCATTAGTCGTCTATGAATGAATATACCATTTTTGTGATTGGAATTTGGATTACTTTTTTCCTTTTTCCTTTTCTCAAAGAGATTCTGATCTGACCCACTTGCGCACATGTTCTTGGTCAGTTCCCTGTTAGTTAGGGGAGTCAATGGTCAGGTATGACCCGATTCGGGTTTAATGTAATATGTTTGATTATATGATTAGGTTGGAATTGGAGGATCCAAGTAGTAGTCTATGGACCCGGATCTGGTTTGTGGATTTTTAAAATTCGGATTTGAGTGGGGCCCACACGAGTTTTGATTGATATTTGCAATTTTTATTTAAGAATATGAAATCTAATATTTGATTGAGTCTGGTTTATGTTATCTAGTCTCGTTTCAATATTGTGTTTTCTTATAGAGTTTAATTTTAAATAATCTAACATCCTTTTATCATGCTTTTTAAATTTTTTAACTATAAGGGCGTGTTTGATGGAGTGGATAATAAATCCGAAGTCGACTTTTTCTCAATGGAGAAAAAGTTGGACTCCCAAACAAGAAATGGGGGAGACAAGTACTTTTTATGTGTTTGATGGCGATGGTGGCACCCATGTCAAAGTGGGAGTAAATGTTCCAAAGACTTTTGATCCATTCCATCAAATTCACACTACATGTTTGAAAATTTTTCATTCGGTTTTTTGAAGAACCTATTTATAGTAAACTTTTCTGTTCTGAGAAAAATCTTGATAACGAGATTAATGAGAATGTTTAGAATCAGGTCAAGATCCAATCAGTTGGCACCCAGTTCAAACCTCCATAGTGTTGGTAAAAGGGCTTCTTTACTTGTTCACATTAAATATTCTTAGCCTCAGCCCCAAGGGTTTTAGCCTGGTGTTGAGGGGCTTTGGCAGCTAGCAGGTGGTCAGGATTCCATTCTCACATTAGCCCTTTACATTATCAAGAGTAAGAGTATCATGTTACTTGTTTATGCTGAAGCAAGGCGACTCCTTGGGGGCAAGGGGTGCTCCACAAGTTTACATCGATGAGACAACGAGACAAGGACCTGTAAGCAATCCCTTTTTTTTTGAAAGGCAAGCTGGGGTTAGGCTGACCCCTACCAGAACAACAACCGCCCATGTGGCAGAGGGATTCGATCCCGAGCCTTCAGCTTGATACAGGACCCCAACTATCACATGGGAAACCATCTCGGTGGTACCTGTAAGCAATGTTGTCAGTATCTGTATTGGCCCTGAATCGTTTGGCCACCGATTCAGCTGTATCGGCCGACACCAATACTCAAGTCAAGAATCATTCTGTATCGGTTAAAAAATAATAAAAAAATATGTGAATAGTTCCGTATCGGTTAAAAATAATAAAAAGTATTGTGTCAATCATAACATCATACATGTTAAAACTATGAAAATAATATTAAATATTTATTAAAAAGTAGCCGATTCAGGGTTGAAGAGTATAATTTTTTGCTGATACGACGATACCGATACTGATAACATTGCCCGGCGGCTATGTCTCTAATCTGGAGGGTGGTTTCTCCTCCATTCATCATAAAAAAATATTCCCAGCCTCTATGGGTTATCGAGTAAGCAACAAACTGGAGGAATTATTATAAAGGGACATTCAATTTGGGATTCACAAGATGCCTGCATTAATGGGAGAGGAATTTACTGTACATGGGGGCTTTGGTAAACTGTGTTTTAGTGACGGCAAGTAATAAATATTTACAGTTAAGTAGATTCACATGCTTGATGGGAGAATTCACCGCCGGCCCTCAAGCTGAATGTTTGTCTGTGACTTCATTCAAGGCAGTGAAGAGACAAAAACTTTGTCATTTCTAATTCCTTGATGTTTGCAGTAACGTTTTCTTAACAGCTGGGGTGATAACGAGGCCATTGTTGGTGATGAGGGAATCTTCATTTACTCTCTCTCTCTCAAGGTATTTGGAATTGATTTAATCATGGTGAAGGGACAAAGTTTGAACACTCAGACTTGGTTGGTGAGTCTGGTTGAGCTTGGACTGGGTCTCAGTCATACTCATAATTATCGGTGATTTTTTTTTAATTTCTCATTACTAAATTTTGATTAATCAGGATAAATTTTTGGGGCTGAGGGAATCTTTTTACAGATTTTTTAAACTAAATATTAGAGTTTGCAATTGATTTAAGCATGGTCAAGGACCAAACTTGATCACTTGACTATTTTGCCATCGGGTCAGGCGAGTTGCGCAGTCACTGGTGCTACACTACTGAACCACCATAACTTATGGTAGTACACACTCGATTTACAAAGAGCTAAGCTCCAAATGCAAAATCTAACCTTTAGATAATGTTTAACATATTGTATTTACTATTTCTATGTATTGAAATTGACTGAAATATATTATTTTATACTATTTCTAAACTACCCTTATTTTCATGAATTATGAGCCATTCATTTTCACTGTTTTATAAATTGAATCTTATGATGCATTAGACATAATAAAACCTTTCTAATCTAGTAAATACACCATGCTAAACACATCTGTACGGGTAGATGTACCATTTGATGGCTAGATTCATACAAACAATGGTGTCTACCACCATATGGTATCATGGTACAGAACCATATATATATATACTGCAGTATTATTGTAATATTACAATATTAATAAAATATCTTCCTGCTCCTATACAATTTTGCTTTTTATATCCTTCCACACTTTATAGGTACAAATGCATTTGTCAGTATTTTCCAAAAAATTGCAAAATTTTTAATTTAGAGTTTGCAAATTTTAATTTAGAGCTTGTTCATTTAAAATAGCCTGAGGAGTGAGTGTAGGCAAAAGTGCCTATGTTTGATTAGGAACACAGTAATTGGTAATTATCTTCTTTAGGACATGCATGTACAATCGTCCGGGTCACCAAGTGGTAGCGGACGGGCCTGGGAGAAGGCGCTGAGGCTTCATCCCAACTTCGACTTCAACTGGGTGTGTGGGTGCCTTTCACTTGTGGGCTCTAAGGGCTTGGGTGTCGCTTACCACGCCCAGAGATTATCTGCCTTGGTGGGTAACAAACTTATATAAAAAAAAAAGACTACCGTAGAGCAGTCTGCAGTCTATAAGCTACACTTTGGAAAGCACGCATTCATGGAATACCATGGGACGAACAAGGGCAAACATCCAGTGAAAAAAAAAATCAGAAAAAAGGAGAGTAGGGGTTTGTATACGTCGACTCTCCATTCTCATATCCCCTCCTCTCCTCTCATCCCCCAACTCTCCTCTCTTCACCTGTTTCTTGCTGCCTCCGGTGACTATTCATCGAGGACCACCTGCCGGTGATGAGCGGCAGTACTCTCTCTCTCTCTCAGTGAACCCTAATTCGATTTTAGGATTAGGGTTTGCTAAATAAACACTTTTTTTTTTTAAATTTTTAATGCTTATTTTTTGTAATTTATTGTGTTAATGCATGCTAAATCCATTTTTTTCAAATATACTTAGATTTCAAGGGTTTTATATTTTAATCCCTATTTTTGCTTTTTATTGAATGAATACAGGTTAATTAAATCCATTTTTTGGTATACTTAGCTTTTAAAGAGTTTTGTATTTTAATCCTTATTATTGTAATTTATTGCGTGAGCTACATCCAATTTTTTTTAGTATTATTAGATTTTAAGGGTTTTGCATTTTAATCTATATTTTTATAATTTATTGATGAATGTATGCTAAATTCAAATTTTTGAGGTATTTTAATCTTTATTTTTTCAATTTATTTGAAGAATGCATGCTAAATCCGATTTTCTTTTCCACATATGCTTTAGATTTTAGAGATTTTGTATTAGAATTCTTATATTTGTAATTTATTTATTGAATGATGCCAAATTTATTTTTTTCATATATGATTTAGATTTTAAGGGTTTTATATTTTAATCATTAATTATTTTTATAATTTATTGAGTGAATGCATGCAAAATTTAATATGTTTTTTTGCTATGCTTAGATTATAAGAGTTTTGTATTTTAATTTTTATTTTTATAATTTAATGTGTATTTTAATCTTTATTTTTATAATTTATTGAGTGATTTTTTTTTCTTAATGCTTAGAATACGAATTTCTTTTTTATCAAAGTATCAATGCAAATGCTAGACAAGGATACCATGTAACTGTCCTGGACAAGGTCAATATGGGATTGGACATAACACTGCCCACGAATCAAACACTTGTGCTTTTATCAGAAAATTTTTGTTGAAAACAAATAAATTCAATACATATAAGAAAATAATATTAATTCAAATAACTTTTTTTGAAAATTGATCATAAAAATGATAAAATCAAATTTTTCACAGCATATTTGTGTTAATGATAAAATAACAATATTGTCAAGGGATAGGATTTGCTACACTCGTCGGTGAAGAACCCCTTAGTTGGAACTCATACGGGGATATTGTTTTGACCAAAATTTAATCTCATTGATGTATTCAGCATGGTCAAAATAGTTGGAATCAACCCATCAATCATAGTTTTTTGATGAAATATTTATTTTTTCTAGGGCGCTAGATTAGGCCATCAATTTTTCAATTCTCGTAAAATTTGACATATATGTAAGAAAAACATGATCCAAAGTTTAGTTTCTATTAATATGTAGATCACATCCCAAGGAACAGATATACAAAAAAAAAACTCAAAAAATAAAAATATTATATTTTTGCATTAAGGGGTTCCTTAGCAAACATTACCCTATTTTCAATATATTATAATTAAATTGTACTTTTAACATTTGTAAAAAAAAAATCGCCATGTTATTGCTTTGGATTGTAGCCCTTGTCACAGTGGATCTTGACTGATGGCCTGTTTGACTAAGCTCAGATGCATGTCTACGCACACATACACATTGATAAAAGTGGGAGTTTCACCTTCATCTTCTTCTTTTACAGTTAGTAGGTTTCATTACCCCCCACTATCCCAGAGTTCCACTTGCAGAGCTGTGACATTTCAAGCTGAAACGATAAAACATCTTCGAGGGACGCCACCCGGGTCACCGGTGTGGTAGTGGGCTTGGGGAGAAGGTGCTGAGTCTGCTGACCCCTTTCGTCTCAGCACTACAAAAAAAGTAGTTTTTACTGGCGCATGGACTGTGCCACAAAAAATATTTTCTCTGGCACATTAGTAAGTTGCGCCAGTAAATGTGTTTTTTTTCAAACATTTCCCTCGTTTCTTTTTTTTTTGTCCCAAACATTTTCGAGAATCTTTTTATGCTCTATTTCCTCAAACGCGGAAGAAGAAGAAGAGGGCATCTCGGCCACTCTGTCTCTCTCTGATGAAAGGTGCTGGCGCAAAGAGCGCTCTGGTGGTGAGACGACACTTCGCGCGCTTGGCTCCGGTTTCCTCCTCATCGGCGCATCTGTGGATGGGGTTTAATGCAAGAGCACTGAATATGTGGGTTACACCTTGGCTACTTCTCGCTGCTTGTGTAGAAGGTTGAAGGAGCCGTTGGTATATATATTTTGGTCACGGTCTCAATTCAATGGGGCTGTTAGGGATTGCTTGGTGGTATGTTTGGACATGAAGGAGGTCCATTCAGTTAGACATATTCTTTCGGGCTTCTTGGATTAGATGGAGGGGCAAGAAGTGGATGGTCATATGGAAATGGTAGATCTACATGGTATGGTGCCATGTTGGGCATGATTTAAAGGGAATTCTCCAAATCCTATTCAGATGCGTAATGGAATGTAGGTTGAAATTCAGTTGTGCTTGCAGGAAGTAGCCTGGTTTGGAATTGAATTTGATAGGTGTATTAAGAATTCTATTTCTTGGATTTGGAGTTTAGTTTTTAGGCTGCTGGTACCTTGTTGTCTTCTTGTTTATTTGTTTCATTAGCTTTTCTTTTAATATCATCTTTTCTCTTTCCTAACCGAAAGGTATATCCCATCTCCTTTCTGCAGATTCCAGGTTCACTCAACAAGAACTTCCTGCTTGCAAGCCTATCTTGACACCAGGATGCATAAGCTTAGCTCTTCTAGTGATTGACCGTTTTAGTTTATGCAGTCTTTTTTCATCTTCTGTATTATCCTCCAAATTGCAATGACAATGAATGTGATGGTCTATTTTTATTTTTGTAGTCAGCTCTTAACTAATTTTTTCTGGTTTGTACAGGTCATTACAGCATTTATATTTATCGGTATTATCTTTGTTCCAATTGGAGTTGCTTCCTTGAATCCATCACGCGGCGTAAGATTTAAATCTCCTTCATGGCCTAACCCAACCTCATGCTTATCTGCTGCATGAGCGCTTTTATTTTTTCTTTCTACTATTGTCCGTTTTCCTCTTCTCATAGAACTAAATGTTTTGCTTATAATTCAGGTGGTCAAAATTGTCCACAGATATGAAACTGATTGCATACCTAGAAACTGGAAAGAGAAGGAGCTTGCTTTCGTTCAAAGTGATGCTAATAAGACTTGTAATGCGACTCTAACTGTGAGAAGCTTTTATTTTTGCAGTATATTGTATCATATTGTTTATTGTATAAAGTACGTGACTAGTTTTTAATATCACCATTGTACAAATATTTGCAGGTTTACTATAAATACTGGATTCAGCATTGCATAGTTCTTCATGTGAGAGAGATAAATACAAGGAAAGGATTTTTTTATATAAGAAAGAGCACCCTCAAGGGCCCTTATCAACATCTTTATCTGATAATTTTTCTGTTAGGTGCTTTCCCCTTTCTATTATGTGTTGGTACTTGATCTTCAACTTTCTCCTATGTCTGCAGGTAGATTGACAGTTCAGAGATGGAGTGACTGATGCAGGTACCTTCTGTAGGTTACCATTTTTATTCCTCAAATTTTATCTACTGCTGACTTTAATAATATTGTTGTACCTGGCAGAGCTATTTCAAAGTATTTTATGGTTTTCAAACATTCTAGCTTACCTTATTGTGAAAAGGAGGGGAAAATTTGATTTTGTTTTAGTTAGGATCTCTTGTTGGATAAAATGAGTGGCTAAAATGCTTGGAAAGTGTAGAACCAAATAACTCTAGAGAAAGTTTTCTACAAAAGGGCAGAGATTGAATGAACCTAACAATAAATGAGCTGTTTAGAATCATTTTGTTTCTTTTGAAACCCATGAATACACAGGTGATTTTCTTTCTTAATTTGTAATGTCATATTGTTTCTGCTCTCACACATGAACAAGTGTAATGTTTGGGTTTGTCATCAATCCCCTTGAAGTAGTCATCTATTTATGCTCCTGCTCTTGCTTTCTAAATTATTTGGAGCTATTTTTTAAATCTACATTGTTTTTTGCTTGTAGGCATGGGCACAAAATGTCATGTTTTTAGCTCTTTGCACCAGCACAAGCTGTTATTTTTTAATTTATTTGAACTCATTTGGAAATCCGTAATGAGAGCTTGAGTTTATTCATTCTATTTCCTCCACAATTAGTTTTTGAGTGTTCCTTATATTGCTGACGAAAACCAGTTTCAAGTATGCAGTTTCTCTTTGACAGTACTTTCCATTATTTGATGCCTACAATAGCATAGCATGCTTAATGTCTGTTATGCTACTTTGCAACTTGAGGGATCCCAACAAATATGATACAAAGTCCTCTGGTGGTTGAGTGTGCACACATGTTACATATGGGATTTAAACATTTAACTTTATATGGAAATAAACTAGCACATTTTTTTAAAATTGTTTCTTAATGTGCTGCAACTTCAGCAGTGTGTGAATGCATGAGTTCTCTTGTGGGTTCTGTTGTTGCTATTCTACTAAGTTGGAGTCTTTATTTGGAAGAACATAAAAAGTTTATTTAAAAAAAATATAATATTTTTACTGGCGTAATCATGCACCAATAAACATCTTTTGCAATTTTGTGAAAGATCTTTACTGGCGCAGTTCTGCGCCAGTATTAGATTTTTGCTGGTACAGAACTGCACCATTAAAAGATCTTTCAATTTTGTCAAAGATCTGGTGCAGTTCTGCGCCAGTATTAATATTTTGCTAGCACAGAACTGCACCAGTAAAAGATCTTTCAATTTGTGAATGATCTTTACTGGAACAATTCTTAGCCAGTATTAACTTTTTGCTGGAGCAAATTTGCGCTAGGAAATGCATTAACAATGATACCTTTCCTGGCGCTACTGCTGGTGCATTCTTGTGCTAGTAAATATTTTTATGGGCGCTATGTGCCACGGGATAAAATTCCAAGGCCAACTTCCGTGCCTTTCAAGCCAAGGAACACTCGTGCGGCACTAAGCCTTGCGGCCTAGTCAGCCTCAGAACACGTGTTTTCCCAAACGTAATCATCTTACCCGGCGGGACTTCAACTTAGCAAACTTTCATTTCTTTTTAAAAGATCCTTTTGACATGGTTGTCGCATATCCAATAGCCACTTACATGCATAACCATCCTATACTGGCTAGCACCTACAACCCAAATGACCCAAACGTATCTCACCGCTCACACAGACAAGAGTACGTTTCCATCGGCCAAAATGTACCTATACGACACTATCGACTTAACCAAAATCCAACGCAGGTCACAAAGAACATGGTGCATCCCCAAAGCCTTTACCAATGCATGCCAAAACTCCAAGTATCATTGCGAGCTACATTTCCTTAATTTTAGTCACCTAAGCCAACAACGCACAAATGCCTTAGCCTCGTGTGCCATGAAGCATATCGTGACTCCATGCGCACAACACCGCAAAACCCCACCACCTAAGGGACATGGTCTTTCGACCCCCAGTCCAAGGACCAGTTGATGATTGAACACCATAGCGAAGAGCACCACCCAAACTCATTCGCCGACACCTAGCCCCGAGTCACCATACTCGGTTGGAATCACCTAATGTGATCCCTAGGGGAATTAGCCCTAACCCACATGTAGCCTGCGCGTCCAACCGCTACGTGTGGGAAACTTACAAGCCGAGAGGTCCTTAACCAAATCTCTAAAGGCAACATCCTCTGATCCGTTGGCACTACTTAACCAAACAATGCTTCACGTCTGTGCCGCCATACAATAATGCAGTAACAACAATATTGTTGCTTATTGCATGTAGTGCTACCACCGCACGTTACTGATCAAGCCAACACATACCGCGCGTTCCTACACTCAATGCATTTTTCACTCAGTAGAGCTTCGCACTGTGCATGCCTCATTCCAAAAGGTCGGCCCGAGGCATTCTCTCCCACCCAAATCATTGTCGTCCTCGACAATGTCAGTGTAGGTAAGAGCACAATCTTCACTAATATGCTAGTTTCCCTTTGTACTTATCTTTGGTTTACTCTTTTTCTTCATCCTTCTCAACTTGTTATGGTTTTCATTCACCATCGTTGCAACCCTGAACATGATAAGTCCCATTCCTTAATGCACCTCCGATCACTTTGACAACAGTCTTCTCCTTTAACAACACTGAGCATTCTCTGCTTGTGAGACCCCAATGTAGTCTCATACTCAAGCAGGTCATCCTCGCCTGCACGACAACCTTGTCATCTTTATGCACATCGCTGGGGTGTCTCTCACCCACACAAGGGTACTTGGACCACACCACACCCATCCATGCATTCGCTACCGCACCTGCGTTGCACCATGCCTATGCACATGCCATGCTCCTTGCACAGTCCAGTGCCAAACCCAGACAAAAAACACCCTTTGTGGCATGCACATATCTCTTCTGCACCAGGCACCACACCAAGTCCCATACATGTTGCAAGGCTTTTCGAGACTTCATGTGCAACATCCTCCCCCACTCAAACCATCATCGTCCTCAACGATCCTGCACACGCCTTCTCTGCACCAAGTCCCATACCAATGGCACACTGCAAGGCTCTCCGAGACCTCGTGTGCAATATCCTCCCCCACTCAAGTTATTGTTGTCCTCAACGATCTCCTTGCTAATAATCAAGGAGTTCCCTTCGACAACGCAATTCATTTGGATGTTGTGTCGTACCTCCCATTCGCAATCACGGGACCCCAGGGTAGTCCCAATTCTCAAGCGGGTCTCCCATGCCCGCACAACATCTTGTCGTCTCAGCTCGCTTTGCACATGTGCCTTCTTTACACACTTCCACTTGACCCACTCGGTGCGTCCTTCGCCCCGACTTCACCACTCGAGCATGTGGCCCATGCACAGACCGCCAAAACAAGATGAAGCCCATTCTAGGGGTTATTCTCACTTGACTCCCCTGTAAGCCCTCATTGCCCAATCTGTAACACCCCAAAATTTCAACTTGGAAAATCCTTAGATTTTTAGAGTAAACATTTTTTTTTAAAAACCTTGCGCAAAGCGAAAAAACATAAGGAAAAATAGTTGAAAATTCTGAGCGGGTTACATGATGAATCAACAAGTAGAAACAACACATTTTAATACAATTGATTTACAAAATATGAGACCAATAGGTATACATTATTTCACTTTACAAGATGTCTCCCAGACAAGGGATTTCCCAAAACCAATTGCCAAGATTACCAAGTTCTAGAGTGTGGGTTCAATTCTCGTAGCACATCGAGCCCCATCGCATAACCTGTCAATCACCTGTATCCCCCAAAAAATGGGGTCAGTACTCTTGCGAGTTGGTGAAATAAATCATTTGCAATATACCATTTTCAAGAAATCATGAACATGATAGCAATTATGGCATGAATCAAAAGTACGTAACAGAACTATGTGTAACATGATAAAACTGTTAGAAATATTTTACCAAAGTAAGGCATTTATAGAAACATATCACAAGATATGTATTAAGACAAAAAGCACATGCAACTACACATTTTTAACATAAAGGAGCATGTATAACTGGTAAGTATATGATAGTATTCTCTTGTGTACTCCTTTGAGAACATGAAGGAAACTCGCATAGACAACGGATTCAATCCACGCTCTTCAAGGCAAACCGTTTGGTGAAATGGGCAACCGGGCAGTTATCATAATTATGTTTATCTAGCAACATTTCCTCCTTTCGAGGTACTTAGGCCCATCTGGCCTTGTGTTCCCCACAGGGCAACACAAACAATGCACAAGGATCTAGCTCGCCTAATCACATGCTTTAAAACAACAAGTGTCAAGATGATCATTTCGCCGAAGGAGGCGATATAACACCATTTATGTCTTAAGTGTATTACGACACATAAGCTCACTGACAAACGTAGAACAATCACCTAACGTAACACATATGGAGTTCAACACTATCAATGAATAATGTGTTAATACCCTAACGTGGTGTTCGATTCCCAACCCTTGGTCGGGATACAACAAGTGTGTAGTATGTGACATGATTCAGTGTATTAACCACGTGAAACACATTAGACAAACATGAATATCGCATAAGTACAAACTACGATACTTGAGGAAAAGTAAGCAATAATTGAGCCAAAGTGCAAGTGCAATGACGTACAACGTGTTTTCATTAACTTTGCACACGGGCAAAAATGTGAATTTGTAGCGTCTATGTACATCACATATAATCTCTATTGCATTCCAATGAATATGTGCAAGTGAGGAGTGTCGTTTGGCAACAATCGTTGATACACAAGCTAATTACTTATTTTTCATGAATTCTTTGCAATTATAACAAAATACACATTTAAAATTCACTTGCCATATCATAAGCCTTTATGCATCGCATTGGGTGTTGTTACGTGCAAAGGCGGTATGCATAACCGCAATACACTCTTTTCATTTTCCCATCACTCTTACATGATTTAATGAAATGTTATCATACACGTGTCATGATGTGCAAGTAGTGTGCAATATCTTCCGAAACATACTTGCGAGAACTATATTTTGCACGCTTTTCTTTTGCGAAGATTTAAACATTGGAGATCTCACTTCAACATACATGTGCTAGGATGAAAAAGACCACATATCATAGTCAAGGTGGCTGGAAATAATGCATCCTCGACAAAGACGTACAACGTGTTTTTCATTAACTTTGCACACGGGCAAAAATGTGAATTTGTAGCGTCTATGTACATCACATATAATCTCTATTGCATTCCAATGAATATGTGCAAGTGAGGAGTGTCGTTTGGCAACAATCGTCGATACACAAGCTAATTACTTATTTTTCATGAATTCTTTGCAATTATAACAAAATACGCATTTGAAATTCACTTGCCATATCATAAGCCTTTATGCATCGCATTGGGTGTTGTTACGTGCAAAGGCGGTATGCATAACCGCAATACACTCTTTTCATTTTCCCATCACTCTTACATGATTTAATGAAATGTTATCATACACGTGTCATGATGTGCAAGTAGTGTGCAATATCTTCCGAAACATACTTGCGAGAACTATATTTTGCACGTTTTTCTTTTGCGAAGATTTAAACATTGGAGATCTCACTTCAACATACATGTGCTAGGATGAAAAAGACCACATATCATAGTCAAGGTGGCTGGAAATAATGCATCCTCGACATGGTCAGCTACAATCTAAGAAATGGTTGTAAGTGAGTTGCACCATCCACGACTTCAGCAAAATGGGAGCCGTGACCATGTTGCGGATGGGGCGCCCAAAATGAGCAGCAATCTGCAGCTCACCGACCACCTCCCTGCTACTATGATGCAGCAGCATGGTGCTGGCACAAGGGCTCAGAAAAAGAATAGCACGTGGCACCCTTCTTAGGGCCAACTAGCGGCAGCCATGACCTTACTCGAACTGGATACAGGTCACGACGAGGACGAACAACCCAGGTCTAGACTGATTGGTCCAGACCTGTGCTGGGGTGTGCTGACAACACACACGGTCTGGATAGGGATGTCTAGACCCGGTGTGGCACTGCCACATGCGGCAACCACAACCTAGCCTCGAGGTATGCACCACCCTCTTCCTTTTTTTTTGGTGTGGCAGCATCACACCAGGTTTGGACGCCCCGGTCCACACCCTTGCTCAGAGCTCGAGTATCCCAGCATAGGTCTGGACCGGTTGGTCTAGACTGAGGTTGCTCGTTTTATTCGCAACCTAACTCGGGTTGACTGACTCGGTCACTTCAGGTTTCACCACTTCGGACGTACTCAACTGCACACCACCTATCCCCTCGATCATGGTCCATGGAGAGTATGCTAGCACACATGAGCGATAATTGAGGCACTTTTTCTTGCATTGCCCTCAACTCAGCGTGACAGCCGAGGCAATCCTTCTCGCGCTGCCCTTAATCACGAGCGACAATCGAGCTTCTCCTCACGCTGCCCTCAACATAGAATGACAGTCAAGACAATCCTTCTCACGCTGCCAATACCCATGAGCGACAACCGAGCTTCTCCTTGCACTATCCTCAACACTCAAGGTACCCTCAAACCCAAAGGCATGCCTACACTTTTGGCTTCAACCCGCAGCCATCGCAACTTTTGAACACACTAAGTCCTATACCTTAGTGTGTCTCCAGCAACTCTGACAATGGTCCATTGCATTCCACAACTACCCTCTATCGTGCACAAGCCTTGATTCTCAGGGAATTTTCTTGGTGGTCAGTGAGCTCATAACCATCAAACACTGCCCTCTTCAGTGCCACTGTGACCCAAAGGATACATCTTCTTCCAACACACCTTTTGTATGTCATTGTGCCTCACAACGCTTTTGAGACAAGAAGGAAAACAACCATCTTTTATGCTTACAAAGGAACTGCACATTATTGTCCTGAGCTGACTACATAGTTGGCCTTCTATATAGCCAAACCCACCTCCAGCAAACCAGCCTTCAAAATAACTCCACCATGAAGCGTCACACTTTGGCTTTAGTGCTTCAAACAAGCCTTGGCAATATGAAGAGAAACTTGGCCAAAGGCTCTCCAACACATCCACCACTTAGTCACTCATGTGCTCCTGCTCAAAACAACTCAACATTCAACATGGCATTGCTGCCGAATTGGCTTTGATACCAGTTGTCACGAGATAAAATTCCAAGGCCAACTTTCTCGCCTTTCAAGCCAAGGAACGCCCGTGTGGCACTAAGCCTTGTGGCTTAGTCAGCCTCACAACACGTGTTTTTCCAAACATAATCCTCTTACCCAACGGGACTTTAACTTAGCAAACTTTTCTTTCTTTTTAAAAGATCCTTTTGACATGGTTGTCGCGTATCTAATAGACACTTGCGTGCATAACCGTTCCATACCGGCTAGCACCTCCAACCCAAATGTATCTCGCCGCTCACACAAACAAGAGTACGCTGTCATCGGCCAAAACATGCCTATATGGCACTATCGACTTAACCAAAATCCAACGCGGGTTATAAAAAACATAGCGCATCCCCAAAGCCTTTACCGATGCATGTCAAAACTCCAAGTATCATTGTGAGCCACACTTCCTTAATTTTAGTCACCCAAGCCAACAACGCACGGATTCCTTAGCCTCATGTGCCATGGAGCATATCGTGACTTCATGTGCACAACACCGCAAAATCCCATCACCTAAGGGACAAGGTCTTTCGACCCCCACTCCAAAAACTAGTTGATGATTGAACACCATAGCAAAGAGCACCACCCAAACTCATTCGCCGACACCTAAGCATTCACTCGCCTAGACCCAAGTCACCATACTCGGTTGAAATCACCTAATGTGATTCCTGGGAAAATTAGCCCTAACCCACACACACCCTCGTGCATCCAACCGCTACGCGTGGGAAACTTATAAGCCAAGAGGTCCTTAACCAAATCTCCAAAGGCAACATCCTCTGATCCGTTGGCACTGCTTAACCAAACAATGCTTCATGTCTGTGTCGCCATACAACGATGCAATAACAACAATACTGTTGCTTATTACATGTCGTGCTACCACCGCACGTCACTGATCAAGTCAACACATACTGCACATTCCTACACTCGATGCATTTTTCACTCAGTAGAGCTTCACACTATGCATGCCTCATTCTGAAAGGTCGGCCCGAGAAAATCTCTCCCACCCAAACCATTATCGTCCTCGACAATGTCAGTGTAGGTAAGAGCACAATCTTCACTAATATGCCAGTTTCCCTTTGTACTTATCTTTGGTTTACTCTTTTTCTTCATCCTTCTCAACTTGTTCTGGTTTTCATTCACCATCGCTGCAACCTTTGACGTGCTAAGTCCCATTCCTTAATGCACCTCCGATCACTTCAACAACAGTCTTCTTCTTTAACAACACCGAGCATTCTCTGCTCGTGAGACACCAATGTAGTCTCATACTCAAGCATGTCATCCTTGCCTGCACGACAACCTTGTCGTCTTTATGCACATCGCTGGGGTGTCTTCTCACCCACAGAAGGGTACTTGGACAGCACCACACCCATCCATGCATTCGCTACCGCACTTGTGTTGCACCATGCCTATGCACATGCCATGCTCCTTGCACAGTCGAGTGCCGAACCCAGACAAATGACATCCTTTGTGGCATGCACACATCTCTTTTGCACCAGGCACCACACTAAGCCCCATACCAATGGCATGTTGCAAGGCTTTTCGAGACTTCGTGTGCAACATCCTCCCCCACTCACACCATCATCCTCCTCGACGATCCTGCACACGCCTCCTCCGCACCAAGCACCACACCAAGTCCCATACCAATATCGCGTTGCAAGGCTCTCCGAGACCTCGTGTGCAACACTATGAGTGTTTCAATAACTTCATTTTTTCTTGTAGTGCAGATTAGACTCTCGCATCTGGGGTGCTGGTGCCTTTCCCTAGTGGACTCCATAAGGGCTTGGGTGCCGACACTAACAAAAGATTACCCGCTTCAGCAGGGAACTTCGTCATAAAAGAAAAGAAAAACTATGCGAGGTAGTTGACAAAGGGACAATTGAGGTGACTATGGGGCCGTGCTAGTGAATCCATCCCAAGTGTCCTGCATGAGTGGTTTTGTTCGTTATAAATATGAAAAAATAAAATTATTACAAAGCATGATGGTGGAGAGTCTACATCAAGCAGTGCAACTTCCAAGCACTGTCGGTTGATTTTCTTGTGATGAACCATTGAGATGGCGACCATTGGTATGACAAGCCAAGTTCAGCACGATCGCCCCAAGGGGGGTTGGCGTAGTGGAGTGGGTCTTTGGTTGCTAAATGGGCAGTCAATATTTAATTCTCATGGCATTGTCTCTCTGCGCAAGCCAATGTGTACCACAGGCCTTGGGGGCAAGTGTCCTAGCCTTAGAGTTTTACGTTTCCAGCACAACCATCGTAGGTATGGCAGACAGAGCTAGCGCGACCAGGTCTTCATGCAGGATGTGGTTTCTTTAGTTTATAAATTAAAAAAAAAGTTCATCATGATCAGGTCTTTGGTTCAAGGTGCAATTTCTCTATTAGTCATGAAAATAAAAGAAATCAAGTTGTCAACTTGATGATAAAGATCAATATATTGTAGCAACCCTTGTGGGTAGTGATGCGACCTAAGGTAAAACGCAATGCCCAAGTGATGCTGCAACCAATGAGACTCTGCCACATCAGGCTCACACGTCAGTGTAAGCAAAGTGCCGGTGTAAGCTCACATATGACAAGACAAATTCAGTGTGCCAGTTCAGCCAGTGCAAACGGGCTAGCTCAGCGCACAATCAACTAAGCATGTGACAGGGCAGCCACCAATGCATCTAACAGAATGCACTAACAAGGATGTCCGGGTTCAACACATGGGAGTGTCCACCTTAGGGACCACCTACTCAAGTAGCCTTGGATAGTTAGGCTGAAACCAGTTGGTTTCTAACCAACTAAGTGATTTTTCTTTAAGCTGATTTTTGGTTTTGTAATGGCCAATAAATAGGAGACTTTGCTCTCATTTTGAAAACTTTTGAATCTTTGAATAGAATTGACTTCGGTCTTTTGGAAGAAAGTTTCTCTCTTGGTGCCTTAGGGCATTCAAATATCTTTTTAGGGAATATTGGAGGATTGTAAGTATGCATATTCCTTTAGGCTAATATCAGTTAGTTTAAAGCTATCCAAATTGGATTAGAGTGAGATCAAGTGCTTCATGCCTAAATCAAGTTCATCGCACATTCAGTGACTTGAGGATCTTCTCAATTACAATGTTGAAGTGAAGATGTCAAGAGTGCAATGCTAACCTTGTACTAAAGGTGAGTACTTGAACTTTTCACAGTTTCATTTCCAATTCATCTAGCACACACATTAATTCGATGCTATTCGCATGTGCCATGCCTATTCGAATGAGCAACGATGGCTACCACACACACGGAGAGCTTCTGTCGTAGAAAGAGACCTTTTTGAATCTCTCCTAAGCATAGGGAGGTTTCTCGATTAGAGGACTGCCTTAACACTTAGTGCAGTGAAGGCCTAGCATCTTCAGCATCACCATGCAACAGTTGCGTGGAGGTTTTTCACAGGATCAAGATCAAGTAGATCAATCCATACTTGACGCACTCTGCCTGCGCGAAAGACATCAAGTACCATGCATGTAGCTATATATTCACCTATGCAGCAAGCAACTGAAGCACTTGGATAATGCCTCACACTGTGCAACATCACTTTCCGTAGCGAATGCTGAGTAGGGCTTTATGCACTACTGCCAGACACAACAATTGTCATGCCATACATAATGCACGCTTCAGCCGCACAACCTCCTTATGTGACAGATCATTGCCGCAAGAGTCGATCAGCTCATTGCTTTATCTATTGCTGCTGATCCACCTTATTGCTATACATCCAGTGTAAGCATGAAAACAAAGTTTATGCCTTGTAATGAAATACTGCAATAGCATCTCGTGGATCCACTTTTATATTATGTTGTTGTATGATTGATGATACAATCATATATGAGCTTGTAAGCTAGCCTAAGGCTAGACGAAACCCCTATTGGACTTGTAACAATATAGAGAATAATTGAGCAAATCACTAGCACACACTACACAAGTCTATATTTGCAATATCCGTTCCGCGCGCTTGATTTCTAAGGACCTAAATAAAGGACAAGAGCTTTCAAAATAAATCCAAAATTTAAGGTCCTACCAAGTGGTATCAAAGCCAATGAAGGCTATGGACTCGAGGAAGAGTCAATTCATTAAGCGAAAGCAAGTGAAAGTCTTACATACCTCACTTTTGAAGTAATTTTAAGGATTTTTTTATGTTAATGCTGGCCATCTCCAGTGAAATTTGGTCGATTAACATAGAAAAGAGAAGTGCATATTACTTTCGCCTACTAGAGATGATTTTCAATCATCAATAAAAAAATAGCCTCAATGTGTTCTGAAATCATAAGAGTACAATCAGTTGATTCTAAATTTTTTATTATCTTCGCCATCGTATTGTGATGCTATCCATCAATTTTTGGCAAAGTGCCTGGTACAATAGTACTCTTTGCCGTGTTGAGAATTTCAAATGTTTGAAGGTTGTCATCAGAAGACCAGCCGTTTGCTCAAAAAAGAACTGTAAAGACACCTACTGTGTCACAACAACCATTCTGCCTGCATATATATGCGACAGTTTGCAGGTAGCTAACTTCGGCAAAACACTGTTCGACATTGAGACTTTAGTTCGCTATGAAAATTGACATACTTCCATATGGTGCACCGAACACACC